>NC_080066.1:41826372-42447317 GCF_949987535.1 Balaenoptera acutorostrata
GCATCTTGTGGATTGAGGTCAGGAGTGCTGCTAAACAACGTATAATGCACAGGACAACCCCCCATGACAAATAATTATCCAGCCAAAATGCCAAGGCTTAGAAACCTTTTTCTAGAAATGCTGTCAGTAAACTATGCCCCACTGTCTGCTTTTGTGGAACACGGTCATGCCCTATTGTTTATACATTGTCTATGGTTGCTTTTGTGCTACACCAGCAAAGTTGAGTCGTTGTAACAGAAACTGTATGGTCCACAAAGCGTAGAGTAATGATTATCTGACCTTTCATAGAAAGTTGGCTGACCTCCATTCTATAGCATAGGTTATTATTGATAGAGACCAAAAGGCACCACTTCCTTGCTGGCCAGGATATGCACCATACAACCCAAAGGAGCAAAGTTCACATAGACTCCAAGGTAAATGCAATTGTACAACGCAGTGGTTCTGTGCATAGATTGGGTAGATACGAAGAGTGACTTAGAAAGATAGTGGAGATCTACTAGAAAAAGGTTCCTAGGAAATCTTTCCATGGTCTCTTTGCCTGAATATACTTCACATTCATTAAATACACCAACCCTAAATGTCTACCTCAGGCTTATCCTGATGGAATATTAGTGTCTTGATAATAGATAGCCTCTGACTTGACGATGGGATTGTACCGGGCCTACCAAGACAAAAATGACAACTTGGAAATCAGTAACAGTAGCCATCATTTAGTGAGCATCAGTATCTGCCAGGCCTTAAAGTAGAAACGCAAAAGTCCATCCTTAAAATTTACCCTGGGCGGGACTTCCCTGGTGGCACAGTGGTTAAGAATCTGCCTGCCAATGCAGGGGACACAGTCCAGGAAGATCCCACATGCCGTGGAGCAACTAAGCCCATGCACCACAACTACTGAGCCTGCACTCTAGAGCCCGCGAGCCACAACTACTGAGCCCGCATGCCACAATTACTGAAGCTCGCGTGCCTAGAGCCCGTGCTCCACAACAAGAGAAGCCACCGCAATGAGAAGCCCACGCACTGCAATGAAGAGTAGCCCCCACTCACTGCAACTAGAGAAAGCCCGCGGGCAGCAACAAAGACCCAAAGCAACCAAAAATAAATAAATAAAATTTCTAAAAAAAAAAATTTACCCTGGGCTTAGCTGAACATAGAAAGGGACATTTTCCTTTGTAGAATTATGAATGTAGAGATCATTAGAAGCAAGGGCTAGTGTACCTACTTCCTCTTTCACATCTTCAGAATCTGAGTCTTTGTCCTCTTCTTCCTCGCCATCATCTTCAAAATCTGAGTGGGGGGAAAAAAAAAAAAGAACATGTGAAATGGATGAGGCTTCCCATTTGCCTTGGACTGAGATTCTCGCCACCCAATGGTTAGTACTTCTCACAAGTAAGGGACCATTATTAAGTGTACAGGATCCCAACACACGCTTACACTTATTGGATGTGTAAATCATGTGCACATAGGCACGTGAGAGCACTATATCATGACATCTAAACTGCTGTCCCACAATGAATGCAAAATGAGTGCAGAATAAAATGACACATGAATACCATTCTGGTTTCCTTCACCCAGTGTGGAAGTATTTATGCAACTATTGCCAGAGTTTAGTGATCACATACATGCCAAAGCTGTTGTAATGTAGACAGCACTTTGATTGATTCCCTAATTTTAATACGAAGGAACTGATTTAAAACAAAAGTCCACAGAAAGCACCCAGTGTCATTGTGACAAGATGATGCCTATGGAAAATCTGTTCCCTGGAAGGAGGACAAGGTTGAAAAGCACTAGTACCTTCTGACAACAAAATCTTCTCGGAGATTGGATAATCATACTTTCAAGTATTCTAAAATGACTTGCATGGGGTGGCAAAACAGCAAAAGTTTGATTTCAATTTCATCCTTAGGGCAAATTAATTCTAGAACCAGTCTGTATGGTGGAGGGACTCCATCATGGGATTACAAATAGATTTTTAAAAATCAGCTGAGATGACTATACAGGCATTCCATAGCTACCAGGCAAAGTGCCAACAGTTAATAATTAAGGACAAAATTAATAAGCTTGGTATTATGAAAAACTAGCATTTTCATACATGTCTCTAATTACTTGTTAGATAATCACAGTTGATCTGTTAAAAAAATTGATTCTACTTTCATCCACATTCCTCTGAAGTATTATCCAAATGCAAAAATTCACCATAAAGCTCATAACTATGAGCAAAATAAGTACAGAAGAACTACCCACATACTTTACCTTCTGTTAGAACATGTGGAGGTTCAGAGGTGATGTTCCCAGGGACTGGGAAGGAATAAGCACTGCTGGTTGTGACCAAGGGAAGTGGACTCTTAGGGTAGCATTGCCTCAGGATCTGAAGCACAAGCGAGATGACAGGTTCCAGACTTTTGTCATCCAGGCAGTTCTGAACAAAGAGAAGATCATATCAGACACTGACATCTTGTGCGGAGTCCCTTTGCTATAATGTTATTTCAAGTAATGGATTACACGCAGCGTAAATGGACAGTAAATATCCTTAATGTAGAACATCTAATCTGAACATTCTAATGTAGAATTTTGTCTAACACAGGATCTGCTTTGGTCCAATGTGTAATCTGCATTTTTATTTCTCTTTTACAGCTAATATATTATTGGAATGAATTTAGTCTGAAAATAGACTTAAAAGACTTTCAAGGGATGCTGCACCTAAGGTAAAACATTGTCCAGAATAGCTGAGGGAAGAGGAGATAATGGCATCTTCCTTCAACCATCCATGTGTCGTTGTGAATTATTGTCTAAATTAGAGAATGAGTAGCTGAATTGATAGAAGTCTTACTTTTCTCTTTCAGCTATGATCTGAAGAGAAAAATATCAAGGAAAAAGATAAAATATGAAATCAGAAGAAAGACTAAGAGAATCCCAAGTACCTAAATTAAATAACATGCTTCTTCTCAAAGCCCACAGTGGTGATCTCTCTTGGTATCTACACAAAGCAAAGAAAAATTGGGTTTGCAGATGTAACATTTTGATACTGATGGAACATGACAAGACCCTTCTTTTCAGACACTGTGAAAAATGTAAGAACAAGTTTACTAAATTGAGAGACAGAGAGTTGGGAGTAGTCAGTATCTCTTTGGCAAAAATATGGCCATTTTCTGCAGTCTTTTAGTAAGTGTTTTGTCTATTGACTTGATACAGAAAGTTGACTAATGTAAGCCTCCAGTTTGGTAATTCCTAAGGGGTTTCCACTAAGCTCTAAGGCCAATAAGTCATAGTAGGAGATATGGTGGATGCTTAGAACATGCCACAGGGCAGTGACTGTCTACAATGATGCCATGCATGGTACCTCCAGGCCCACATTATGGGTGGCTCCACAGGAAAGAACATGGAGGAAAAACATTTAATAAAATTTAAGCCATGGATTCAAGCTACCCAAATGACTCCAAAGTAAAAACAAAAAAAGTAAGCCAACTTTCAAAACAGAAATTTCTTAATAAAATCAACAATGCTATTTCCGAGGAGGAGATTCAAGATGGCGGAAGAGTAAGAAGTGGAGATCACCTTCCTCCCCACAAATACACCAGAAATACATCTATATGTGGAACAAGTCCTACAGAACACCTACTGAACGCTGGCAGAAGACCTCAGACCTCCCAAAAGGCAAGAAACTCCCCACATACCTGGGTAGGGTAAAAGAAAAAAGAAAACAAAAGAATAGGGATGGGACCTGCACCAGTGGGAGGGAGCTGTGAAGGAGGAAAGGTTTCCACACACTAGGAAGCCCCTTCGCGGGCAGAGACTGCGGGGGGCGGAGGGGGGAAGCTTCGGAGCCACGGAGGAGAGCGCAGCCACAGGGGTGCGGAGGGCAAAGCAGAGAGATTCCCGCACAGAGGCTCGGCGCCGAGCAGCACTCACCAGCCTGAGAGGCTCGTCTGCTCACCCGCCGGGGCGGGCGGGGCTGGGAGCTGAGGCTCGGGCTTCGGTCGGATGGCAGGGAGAGGACTGGGGTTTGCGGCGTGAACAGAGCCTGAAGGGGCTAGTGCGCCACAGCTAGCCAGGAGGGAGTCCGGGAAAAGGTCTGGAGCTGCTGAAGAGTCAAGAGACTTTTTCTTCCCTCTTTGTTTCCTGGTGCGCGAGGAGAGGGGATTAAGAGCACCGCCTAATCGACCTCCAGAGACGGGCTCAAGCCACGGCTATCAGCGAGGACACAAGAGACGGGCATGAGACGCTAAGGTTGCTGCTGCCGCCACCGAGAAGCCTGTGTGCGAGCACAGCTCACTCTCCACACCGCCCCTCCCGGTAGCCTGTGAAGCACGCCACGGCCAGGCTCCCGTGATCCAGGGACAACTTCCCCGGGAGAACGCACGGCGCGCCTCAGGCTGCTGCAACGTCACGCTGGCCTCTGCTGCCGCAGGCGCCCCCCGCCTCCTCCGTACGCCTCCCTCCCCCCGGCCTGAGTGAGCCAGAGCCCCCTAATCAGCTGCTCCTTTAACCCCGTCCTGTGTGAGCGAAGAACAGACGCCCTCAGGCGACCTACACGCAGAGGCAGGGCTAAATCCAAAGCTGAACCCTGGGAGCTGTGGGAACAAAGAAGAGAAAGGAAATTTCTCCCAGAAGCCTCAGGAGCAGCGGATTAAAGCTCCACAATCAACTTGATGTACCCTGCATCTCTGGAATACCTGAATACACAACAAATCATCCCAAATTGAGGCGGTGGACTTTGGGAGCAATGATATATATATATATATATATATATTTTTACTTTTTCTATTTTTGTGAGTGTGTATGTGTATGCTTCTGTGGGTGATTTTGTCTGTATAGCTTTGTTTTTACCATTTGTCCTAGGGTTCTGTCTGTCCGTTTTTTGGGGTGTGTGTGTGGGGGTTTTTTTTAGTATACTTTTTAGTGCTTCTTATCATTGGTGGATTTGTTTTTTGCTTTGGTTGCTCTCTTCTTTCTTTCTTTCTCTTTCTC
Source organism: Balaenoptera acutorostrata (assembly GCF_949987535.1). Classification (NCBI taxonomy): domain Eukaryota; kingdom Metazoa; phylum Chordata; class Mammalia; order Artiodactyla; family Balaenopteridae; genus Balaenoptera; species Balaenoptera acutorostrata. The sequence goes on from NC_080066.1 coordinate 41,831,338, forward strand.
CCTTTTATTCTGAGCCATGTGGATGACAGAGTCTTGGTGCTCCGGCCAGGTGTCAGGCCTGTGCCTCCGAGGAAGGAGAGCTGAGTTCAGGACATTGGTCCACCAAAGACCTCCCAGCTCCATGTAATATCAAACGGCAAAAATCTGCAAGAGATCTCCACCTCAACGCCAAGACCCAGCTCCACTCAATGGCCAGCAAGCTACAGTGCTGTACACCCTATGCCAAACAACTAGCAAGACAGGAACACAACGCCACTCCCTAACACCACACACACAAATAAACTCAAAATGGATTAAAGACCTAAATGTAAGGTCAGACACTATCAAACTCTTAGAGGAAAACATAGGCAGAACACTCTATGACATAAATCACAGCAAGATCCTTTTGACCCACCCCCTAGAAAAGTGGAAATAAAAACAAAAACAAATGGGACCTAATGAAACTTAAAAGATTTTGCACAGCAAAGGAAACCATAAACAAGACGAAAAGACAGTCCTCAGAATGGGAGAAAATATTTGCAAATGAAGCAACTGACAAAGGATCAATCTCCAAAATTTACAAGCAGCTCATGCAGCTCAATATCAAAAAAACAAACAACCCAATCCAAAAATGGGCAGGAGACCTAAAGAGACATTTCTCCAAAGAAGATGTACAGATTGCCAAAAAACACGTGAAAAAATGCTCAACATCATTAATCATTAGAGAAATGCAAGTCAAAACTACAATGAGATATCACCTCACTCCTGTCAGAACGGCCATCATCAAATAATCTACAAACAATAAATGCTGGAGAGGGTGTGGAGAAAAGGGAACACTCTTGCACTGTTGGTGGGAATGTAAATTGATACAGCCACTATGGAGAACAGTGTGGAGGTTCCTTAAAAAACTAAAAATAGAATTACCATATGACCCAGCAATCCCACTACTGGGCATATACCCTGAGAAAACCATAATTCAAAAAGAGTCATATACCACAATGTTCGTTGCAGCTCTATTTACAATAGCCAGGACATGGAAGCAACCTAAGTGTCCAGCGACCGATGAATGGATAAAGAAGATGTAGCACATATATACAATGGAATATTACTCAGCCATAAAAAGAAAGAAATTGAGTTATTTGTAGTGAGGTGGATGGACCTAGAGTCTGTGAAGTAAGTGAGAAAGAGAAAAACAAATACCATATGCTAACACATATATATGGAATCTAAAAAAAAAAAAAAAGAACACAATGGTCACGAAGAACCTAGGGGCAGGATGGGAATAAAGACGCAGACCTACTAGAGAATGGACTTGAGGACATGGGGAGGGGGAAGGGTAAACTGGGACAAAGTGAAAGAGTGGCATGGATATATATACAGTACCAAATGTAAAACTGATAGCTAGTGGGAAGCAGCCGCATATCACAGGAAGATCAGCTCAGTGCTTTGTGACCACCTAGAGGGGTGGGATAGGGAGGGTGGGAGGGAGGGAGATGCAAGAGGGAAGAGATATGGGCATAGATGTATATGTATTCACTTTGTTATAAAGCAGAAACTAACACACCATCGTCAAGCAATTATACTCCAATAAAGATGTTAAAAATAAATAAATAAATGCTATTATTAAAAGAGGAAAATAAATGTTACTTAACCCCCCCCCAAAAAAAAAAGAATGCTATTTCCCCTTCCATGTACTCAAATAATACCAATCAGGTATCCTGAACCAACAGCAGGAAACACTCTTCATGGAAAATAAATTCATTGAGGCTATTTTATCACTGGGACTGGTCAAATAGTTTTAAGTGCTTAGTGAAAAGTATGAGTGTTGGAAAAAGAGAGAACTGAGCATGGAGGATGAAGAATGGTAAGGTAGATGACTGATCAGAGATAATGCTCTAAGCTTCAACCTTAGGAGACAGTGAGCCAAGTCCAAGCCAGGGAACTCAGTCAAAACTGCCAGCATTTTGGAAGCCAGGTCTGTCTATGATTGCCATTCGTACTATTGCTGATGATGGTAACAGTGTAATGTTTTACTTGGTGTGGGATGGTGCAGGTGGAAAGCAGGTGAAAGGATGGAGTCAAGTCCAAGCGTCCTGTTTGGATTGGGCCACACCATGAACTGAATTTGGGGGATGGAGAGAGTATTAGTATCTACAGAAACCTAGGCATTAGGGATAATGTTATATCTGGTGTCTGCTCTACTCAGGGGAAAACATTTATGAATTTAAAGATGATCGTTGGGTCCAAGTTAATAGAAATGCCTAGATCCTTTGTCAACATCTTCCTGGTGTTAATGGATCAGGACCAGGACTAAGGTGAGGCAAGGAGGTGCCCCGGACACAAAATTTAAGGAGGCACTCACTCTCAGGCTCTTGCAAGTGCAGGGTCAGCACCTGTGCTGTGTATCATAAACTGACAAGACTCCAAGAAATAGGATCCCTGTGGACCAATGTCTCAGAATTGGGGGCAAAGGTGAGATTTGTAGGCTCACTCTTCCCATGATTCCCAATAATCCACCTGCTACTTGGAAAAGATGATAAAATACAAGAGTGCTTAAAATATTCAATTCACATTTAACATCTTTGCGTTAGCTTCGGATGATAAATACCCTACTTTCATGATACATATGCAAGACAGAGTAGAGCACGCAGCTCAGATCCCAGAGCAAGACTGCCTGAATTCAAATCCTGGGCTGACGATTGCTAACTACTGTACAACTCTGGCAAGTTACTGCACCTCTCTGTGCTGCCGCTTCCTTATCCGTAAAGAGGAAATCATACCAGAACCTCTCTCATAAGGTTGTGTCTGAATTAAATGAGTTACAGGTAAGGTGAGTGCCTAATAGCAAGCATTCTGTAAGCTTTAGCTAGTAGGATGCCAGAAGGCATCATTAGGGTCATAAAACTGTATAAGAATCTGAAAAGAAGACCTTAGGAGACCACTGCTAATTCAGGGCAGAGTCCTAGCAATAATCCTCATAATAACAAAATGAGGCATTCTAGTGGAAGAGGAGCCTGAGGAAGAAACAGGAGTCCTGGGTTTAAGCTCTGCTTCTCACGAGCCAAAGCCATCAGGATCTCCTGCCTCAGCTCCCACAGTCTGACTCCTCCCCTTGTCCTCCTGCCTCTCCCTCCTTCTCTTGTGCCCTTGGAGACTCTCCTCTCCAAAGGGCAGCCAGAATGATCCTTGAAAAGCATAAATCAGTTTGAATGGGTGTAGAGTTTCAGTTTTTCAGGATGAAGAGTTTTGGAGATTAGTTATACAAGAGCGTGAAGCTATTTACTACTGAAATGTACACTGAAAAATGGCTAAGATGGTCAATTTTATGTTATATGGATTTTGCCACTATTAAATTTTTTAAATTTTTAATGAAAAATAAAAAGCATAAATCATATTGTCTCCCCTGCTTCAAACCTAAAAAAAAATAAAATCTGAATTCCTTTTCATGGTCTAGAAAACTCTACATGATCCGGTCTTCCCAAACTCTCCAAATCTGTCTTCCCCCTTCTTTGTACCTGCTTAAAATCTGATGGAATAAAACCCAAATTCCTTATCATGGTTCAGGATGCTCTAGGCACTCTGGTCCTGCCTATGTCTCTAGCTTCACCTCATTTCTCCCCACTTTTCCTGCCCATGCTTCTGCCCCACCCCTGACCCCACCACCTGAGGGCCTTCACATTTGCCTTTTTTACCCTTTCCCTGGAGCCCTCACATCAGACTTTCACATCACTGGTTCTTTCTTGTCATTCAGGTTTCAGCTCTTCCACGCCAGCCTTAGAGTGGCCCCTCTCCTTCCTCTCTCTCCAGAAACTCTTTGAACATAGACGGGCAAATTCTAAGGTTCAGAACAGATGTGGTGTAGCTTCAATTTAGGACTGTCTTAGATGGAAACACCTTTGGTTTGGGACCTTCTGGTTCATTCTTGTCCAGGTCTTTCCCTCTTGCCTGACTCTCCAGAATGTCTTAGTGGTTCCACTAGTTGTACACTGCTTTCCTCTCCAGTCTGTACCTCCTAGCTAACTCCTTGCACTTCTGTGCACAAACCAAGTTTTCCAAGCTGTTCTGCCTTGACTCAAATGTCAATGACTTCCTTCTCAAAGCCTTCTCTGGTCAGCCAAGACCACCCAGAGCTCTCCTTCCTCTGCATGGCTTTGCCAGTTCCACTCTGGCATCCCACTTGCTGCCTATACTGCAGTGATCCTGATTTCCCCTGTAGGACAGTAGGTGTCCTGAGGAGGATGGGAATTCTAATCGCCTTCCTCTTTGAACTCCCTACCTAACCCCAATACCTTTCACAAAGCGGAAGCTCAGGAAACATTGACTGAATAAACAGTAAATGATCTCCAATTACCCTGACCTCCAGAGTATCGAGCTCCTGATCCCAAGTGAGTGACATTCCCTTTAGGATTTAGCCCTTCCTTCTGTAGATCCACAATGCTGGGGTAATCAGTCCTGTGGACAAAAAGGGTCCTGATGAATCAAGACCTGGCCTGACATGCTTTCTGAGCATATGACAGTAGCTGCAACTTTTTCAAAGGCTACCAGAGTTTATTCTAGTGGTTCTCAAAGTGAGGGTCCCAGACCAGCAGCATTAACATCAACTGAGTACTTGTTAGAAATGTAGAATCAGATCTACTCAGATCTAATGAGTAGAAACCCTAGGAGTGGAGTCCAGCTATCTGTGTATTAACAAGCCCTCTAAGAGATTGTGACACACCGTCAAGTTTGAAAACCACCAATCTTAGCAATGTTTTAGGTCTCTGAAGCTGTTCTAGCTCCAGAGAGTGGCCCCTTTACCTGATTATTTCATATAAGTTTGTTCCATCTGCAATTACCCCTTTCTCCAAATTGATAATGATCTCAAACTGTTTCAGGGCATCCTTACTGGGATTTGTTTTCAACATTACATCCAAACTGTCGGCCTTCTTTCTCCTTCCTCATACAAAGCTCCAACAAGATCCCGTTACATTACACAGCAGCCTCACTGCATTATGGACAACGTGATCCTCTGAACGTTTGAAGGATGCTCAGAGGATCTGTGCAAGGCTGTGGGACCCAGGGAACAAAGAGGTGGGGTTATTGAGAGAGAATCATGGCAAGCAGGAAGGCAAAGAACAATATGACGGGCAAAGTCTGTGGGAAGGACTCAAAAACAGTTCTTTCTCAGTCACTCTCATTCCCAGTAGGCTTGCAATTACACCACAAGCACTGATTAAAAATAGTAAAGGACAGTGGTTTTCAAAGTGCAATCCAGACCAGCAGTATCAACATCACTTAGGAATTTGTTAGAAACACAACTTCTCAGGACCATCCCAGACCTACTGAATCAGAAACTCTGAGGATGGGGCCCTTGTAGCCATGTAGGGGGCTTTGATCACAGTTAACTTAGGGAACCTCTGGTCCAGTGGACAGAAATATGGACTGTTGAGTAAGACGATCAGTTTCAAATCCTTTCAAATGTTGAAATCAGAAAGTCTGCATAAACTTCTATGCCAGCCCTAAGCCATAGTAAGCATTCAAGACAAATCTCATTCCCTCTTCCTCTTCCTCCTCCTCCTTTATTTTCTTCTTCTTCCTCCTCTTCTCCTTCATTTTCATTGTCATCTCCATCAGCAGCAGCAGCAGCAGTAGACACAGCATAATTTGCAATAGCTACTGAAATGACATCCCTAGATCCAAGGGTCCCCAGTTGGCCATCCTGTGACTCACGCATCTTCTCTGGCAGGAGAGGGGAGAGAACGGATGGGCAGCTCTAACTCCAGCACAGCTGCAAGGGCATCTGTGCTCAGAGCACTCAGCCCAGGTGCTGGGAAGCGTTTCAGGCAGGAGAAACCTGGCCACCAAGTGCAGATTCTGCCTCTGCTCACATCCTGTTTCCATTCCCAACAGTAATTGGAGGCCGGGAGCTCATTGTAAATTTGCTTAATTGAGCAGTTGAGGTCTTTATTGTCCTGCTGAGGAACTGCTTCTAAAAGCCTGCTTCTGGGCTCACAGCCCCTTTCATGCCTGTGCTTCACTTGGTATTTTCTCCACTCCCTTCTTGTCATAGACCTGGACCTCTGGGATCACCATCTTTTCCCTTTATTGCTCTTTTAATTGTTTTGTGTTTTTTTTTAAACGCAGATCAGAAAAACAGTCAATAATGCAGAGGGCAGGGGGGAGAGGAGCTGGCTAAAGCACACGAGCCAGAGTTGGGGAATTCTAGGCATCAGCAAAAGGGTGGGGGGAGTTTCACGAAGGCTGGGAGAGATTAGAGATTTGGGGGTCACAGGCTTACAAAGTATGGTGAAGCTTGGAAAAATTCAAAGCACTTCCTCATCCAGAGGAATAGAATGGAAAATGTAGCTATTTCATGACTGAGAAGCTCTGAAAGCTGTAATGATGGAGAGAAACCCAGAGGCAATAGCAGACAGAAAATTAGATATTGGCTTGCAGTGCAGTATTATGTTATTGTTTAGAGGGGAAGAAAGCTTTTTTTAAAAAATGGTTAGAGTCTACAGATGCCGTGGTTGGAAAATGGCACTCTCGTTGACCGCTTCATTACCTCAGATATACTCAGGTACAGAGAAATTGGACAGTGTCCAGAGAGAAGCAACGAGACCAATGAAAGTAGTGCAGAGACTGACTAATACGAAGACAGCAAGGAACATGATGTGTGTGAAACACGGATGCCTTGGCCCCAGGAGAGGGTTGGTGAGCAGATGATGGGTATTTGGGAGATACTCACATCATCAATGGAGAACGTATAGGTAGCCTCGCATGATGGTGTTTAAATTAGTCCTAATCAAGTGAAATTAAGGAATTTATTATTTGGTTGAAATCCAGGAAACCCTAGACACTTATTCCACTGGGATGCAGGTAAGTGACAGCCCTTATAGGTGCTACTCCCTTTGCCTGGGATGCTCTTCCTCTTAAACTTGGCATGACAGACTCCTTCAATAATTCAGGTCTCAGCTTAGGTGTCACCTGCTCAGAGAAGACTTGACCTCTCTAAAAGAAGACCTTCTCCCTGCATATGTAAAAGTCACTGTAGACCTGTGCCCTTGCTCTGTTGATTTCACAGAGCAATATTAAATCATCTTCCAGATTGAATTCTTTGCTTCCTTAGTGTCCAACTCTCTGGTGGAATGCTTGCCCCAAAAGATCAGGGGTCTCGTCTATCATATTCACCACTAGGTCTCAATAACTAATTATTATTCCAATACCCACTCACACTCATAAAGCAGTTAAGTCATGGCAAGAACCCTGCTAACAAAGACATGTCTATGTTAACTTATTCAGGCCACGCAAAAACCTAGATTTTATCATTTCCATTTTTTTTAAGAAGAAGAAACTTGAGTCCCAGAGAAGGTGGGTGACTTCTCTAAAGTTGCACAGCTATAGGTGCTAGGGCTGGGATCTGAAGCCAGGTTCTCTAGCTTTAAAATCAACACTCTTAATCACTGCACCACCCAGTGTGTACCCAACTAATATGTATTGAATAACTGAGTCAATCAGTACATGAGTGAGGGAAGGAATGAGGATTTGAGTCCAGAACATCTGCCCAGAGCAGGAAGCAAGAAACTTATTGAGGTTTCCCAGCTTTAGTGAAGGTGAGTCCTAAATGACGGCCTTCAGGAATCATCCAGATGTCATCCAACTGCAGAGATAATCCCCATGCTGATTACCTGTGTGGTGCTGAAAAGGATCTCCATGCCCTGAGCTGCCAGGAAGGCCTCCCTGCCAGACCGGAGGTTGGCAATATGCCTGAGGCAAAGCAGAAGTGCCCTGCGGATCAGCACGTAGGAATTGGTCGTATCACGGCTGTGCCAGTCCTGATGCAGCCTGAGCAAGATGGTGACATAGCCTCTGTTCACTGCCCTGCGGCTGTTAGACTCTGAAACCAACGGGAAAAGACAATGTCAATCACAGGCTGGCCATACCTGCCTGAGGATGTCGCAGTGTACCTCCCACAAGATACTAATTCATCATAAAGGGAATGATAATAACTTTCCAGTGGAGAAAACTGGCAGATATCACCTTAATCAAGTGACCAAAGTCAACATCAGCAGATAAGATGCCCTGAGAAAGACACACCATCACTTTAGCATCACTTTAGCATCACTTAAGCACCACTTTAACATCGCTTCAGCATCGCTTCTATGATTTTCCTGCCCCAAAATGCATAACCTAAATGTTACTACGAGGAAAATCAGCAAACCCAAAATGAGGGACATGTTGCAAAATATCCAATCTATACTTTTCAAAAATGTCAAGGTCATGAAAAGCAAAAAAAAAAAAAAAAAAAAAAATCAACAACAACAGGAATTGAGCTAACAGAGACTAAAAAGACATGGCACGTCAGTATGATATATAATTATAATTTAGATCCTGGACCAGAAAACAATTTTTTTTTCTTTTGCTACATAAGGCATTAGTGACACAATTGGTAAAATATGAATAAAGTATTTAGATTAACCCATAGTATTGTATAAATGTTTATTGTTATATTTTGATAAACTATTATATGTTTATGTAAGTGAATATTCTTGTTTTTATGAAATTCGCAATTGTGAATGTCTATAACATTCTCAAATAGTTCAGAAAAAGGATAATAGTGTATGGGGAGAGAGAAGAAAGGAGGTGGGAGGAATCCAGCGGATTTCCATTCCTCTTTCCTAAGCCTCAGTAGACTTGGGATATTGTCATTTGGGTTGAGCAAACTATAAGGCTTAGGTTGGAAAGGAGAGGACCCTGAGTGACAGACATAATGTCAGGAAGGCTGTCATGTGTAACAGATGTGTTGGGTGTTTTCCCTAAAGAGAATGGAAGCCAGATCATCAAGGGGTTGGCTCCGTCCAGGAAAGGAACTCCTCTGAGTCAAGGCTACCCAACAAGGAGCTGGTCTCTATGTGGTAATGAGACGTGGCACCAAAAATATCCAGAAAGAGATTGGAAGTCCACCCAGCAGGGATGTGAGGACAGGGCTTCCTTACATCTGACAGGGAGCTGTAATAGCATGCTCTTACGGTTCCCTTCCCCTCTTCCACACCATGACTACCCTTTGTTAGTTGAATGACCCTGCGTGAGACCTCCCACGAGACCCCTCTGATGGGTGGATGATTTCTTCAATTTTCCATTATGAAGAAGGAAAGGGGGAAGAATGGTCCAAGATACCTCTCTCAACAGTCCACATAAACCACTTTTCATTTTAAACTCCTCCACCTACAGTGTTGGAGGACAGATGTGTACCAGTTCAGGTCTACCCAGTAGATGGGGAGATACTCTCTGGATCCTGGTCCTCTCTACCCCTGTGGACTAAGTACTCTGAAGAACTCTAACGGGTTGACTCTCAGGAACAAACACCCACATCTTGCAGCTCTGCCCTCTCACGACTGCATTTCTCCATTAACCATACTGTTCATGCTGGTTTATAAGACAATCTATGCTTCTGGCCGAGCATGTGAGAGAGATCCCCTGAGCTGTAATTGGATAAGCAAAATTTCAGCTCCAAGTCAGACTTTTTCCTAAGACCATGTAACTGCACATGAGTGAAACAATAACATGGAAATTCAGTGCTTTATTCCAGAAGGGTTTTCTCATAATATTAATGGAATTCTCCTTTTCTTCTACTTGTTTGTCAAATTCTAAATTGTCAGGCTTGACTGAGTCCCACTGAGATTTTTGACCCATTTGTGCAGTTGGTTTTATTTTTTTTTTTCACTTTTTACAACATTTCATTCAGCCATGACCCTAAATTGAGAGCCATGAGCTTTATTCACTCCATGATGTGTTTGTGGAAGGTTTAAATCACCTTCATTACCTCCTTTAATGAATTATTCTTTCGTATCAAAAATATTTCTCTCCTCAGCTGGTCCCGGCCACAAAGCACTGGACTTCTTTACTGCCTAAATGAGGTTCCAGCCTATCCAATATCTGATGTTTAAAAGAAAATTGAGGATTAGGTAGGAGGTATTAAAGGAAACTATCGCCTGCTGAAAAGAAGACAGAATGGCAAAAACAGTGCATGGAGGCCGCGTGGGCAGCGGGAGGTTAAGAACTTTTGTCTTTTATCTATGTTAAATGTATGAGACTAATAATGTGTTATCCTCATGACTTTCATCTCCCACTTTTGGGGGAGGGGGAGGGAGATAATGAGAAAAAAGTCTGTAATTGTCTGAGAGAAAAATCCCTTATCAGATCCCAATGATTTTATTCACGATTTCCTGTTAAACTTCAACAAGCTGTCATGTTTACTAACATCGAAAATAGCTACACCTCCTCCCCCAACCCCAAATCAGTCAATCTTTCTCCGTGAACGGCTTGGGAGTTTTGCAAAAGTCAATACACACCTGAAACCCAACAAGAGATCCGTCAAGCTGAACAAATGTAGAGAGGAGCCGAAGAATGAAATGAGGGTCACTGGGATCAGCAACTTGCAGGAGTTTGAGAAGATTTGAGGGGAGGACAGTGCTTCTCCCAGGGAAAGGAAGAAGGAAGCCAAATAGGAAGCCAAATAGGAAGGAGAAGATGTGGGGTTTCATACATTCCTTTGGATGAGCTCAGGGTTTGGAGGCCAGAGAAGCTCCCCAGACCAGCTGTACTTTAGTCTGTTTATGTAAATGGCTTCTTCCTAAGATTTCCTTGGAAAAAGAGTTCCTGTTCCTTAATTTTTTTTTTAAATTTCCGAAACAGATTGGTTTATGTTAAACTGGTTGGAGGATGGGGTGGAATGGACAGAGGGGACTTCTGGGGACCTTTAATTTAACAGCGCACCTCCACCCCCTACCCCATCCAAAGGCGCGCTCCATGCCCCCTTGTCTCTACCAACCCCTCCCTGGCAGCCTCCTGCTGAAGTTCTTATCTGGCCAGTTTTCCTGTGGCAAATCTGCATCCTTGTCCTCACCTCCAATTTATCCTCTTAAGTTCTACTCTTTCTACCTACCTTTCCAGATTTTATCCTCCTGAAGTCTTATTTGTAGCTAATTCTCAGTCTAAAATATGATCTCACGCTCTCCTTATTTTTACCCCAGGTATTTCTTCACAGAGGTTCGAATGTTTTCTTTAGTGCAGACCCCACTGATGCAGCAGATTTTTACATTCAGGAAGAAAGAATAAAAAAAGGAAGGGACTATGCCAAGATATCAATAGTACTTATGAGGGAGGAAAATATTGATGATTCAATTTGCTTTGGATTTTTTTAGACTAGACTTAGACTTTTCTGTAGTTTTTATTCCCCACATCCTCTGCAATGAACTTTGACAATCAAGAAGAAAAAAGACAGGTTACCCTTTGACAGGAAGTCAATAGTCTATAGGCCATGCCATGTTGTAAATGCTTGTGGGCAGGACAAGCAGTCCCTGGGTTGCCATAGCAACCAATTCACCTTACCCCACCCCTTTCGAAAGTGAATTACCTACCTTGCCCCTGAAGGTATTTGAGAGCATGACCATCTCTATAAAGATGTTTGTCTTTTAACAGGAAAGCCCAGACACCTTCAAGACTCAAAGACTGGATTTCTCATGGGGAATTTCCAGCCCCATGACAGGTTGGTGGAGAAGTGCTTGATGACCCAGATTATAATACCTGCAAGCAACCCAACAGTCTGCCACTTTTACTGGGCAAAACCAGAGGAAACTTCCATGACTGCTCTTTGTTTCCCATATCTGAGAATTTCATCACCCCTTTTAGAGTAAAGAGATAACTTAAAGTGGAGGAAAAGTGGGAACCTGCAGCAGAGGAATGAGCTGGATGCTTTCACAACCACAGCTCTAGGAATGAGACATACAAATTAGTGCAGACCTCCAAACTCATCTTTACTATCCTCGTGTACCCTTCACTGCCTTGCTGGGCAGACCCTTCAGCTGTCAGCTTTCTTTCTGGAGTCTTTGCACATGGCTGTGACCTCCACTGCTTTCTAGCTGTGTGGCCTTAAGCATGTTACTTCACAGCTCTCATCACTAAGTCTTTATCTAAAAAAAAAACAGACAAAGAAAACCTGATAACAATCTCTTCCTTGTGGAACTGTTGAGAAAATTAAATGAGATAATATATATAAAGTAGATAGCTCGATGCCTGGAACGTAACAAGCACTCAATACCTGTTGCCTATTATAATTGCCATCATCAACATGATAAGCATCATCTATTTACTATTCCAACTCCCCCTCTGTAATTTTGGACAACAAACTGCCAAATGCTCAGGACATGAAGAGATTCCTTTGGACAGCCTCACGCAAGAATAGGAGCACCAGAATCACATAGTTGTTGATCTGCATTTTGGCTCCGTCATTTATCAGCTGTGTAACCTTGTTTAAGTTACTAAGCCATTCTGGACTACATTTCCATCATCTGCAAATATTAAAGCAAGATAAAAGAGAGATAACTACAGCATCACCCTTACAAGTCCATTATAAGGAACGAATGCATAGCGTAGCACCTGGCATCAAGTATGTGCTCAATAAATGATAATCCCTTCCCCATAAGGATGACATTCAAACTTCAGATTCACTTCACTAGTGAGAATAGCCCAAGGAAAAGTTTCAAAATAAGTAAAATTTATAACCACAGTCCTTCAATCCCCATGTAATGTAATCGACTTCTCACCCCAAATGCCCACACATTTTACATAGCTGCCTATCTGTCCTTAGACACCCCAAACATACATACTGAGGACCATTCCCCCACGTTATCCCAGGAGCCCTTACAGACAATGTCCATAATGTAGAACTTTTTAGTTCCCCTCTCTGACCAACTTTACCCAATTTGGGTCCCATTACACTAAAGCTTTTTTTAGAAGACTGGGTAGTGCTGTAAGATCCTCTTGATTGATCATGGTTAAGTGTTTAATAACTCACCCTTGCTTTTGATAAGCACATACACGAGTAAGAATAAATACAAGGATTCGAGGCTCCCATCATTCTTAAGAACAGAAATCATCTTCAGCCACGTAGCATAGTAGGACATTACTATCCCAGGAAATTCTTGCCCAGGAAGATGAAATAGTTTTAGTAAACAGATTTATTTCCTTCTGTTTCAGGAACTTCATGAAAATTCATTCATATGAACTATTGACAATTCAGCTAGCCCTTTTCAGGACTGTGGCCCCCCTTCTCATAAGAGAAGACCACTCAGCTGGGCTTATCAAACATTCCTCCCCAAGGTTTGCCTCCAGACCCTCTCCTCACTGGATCCCCCAACTGAGCAATTATATCACAAACGCTGCCTGATCTTCACCACATGCAAAAACCCATCTGGAGCCACAGAACTCGCACAGTATAATATCCCACCCTAGAAATCCCCCTTTGGAGACATTACTACCACCCAAGATAATGGTGACCTTAACTACAGCAAACAATCCACTGGCCTCTGCAACAGTGCTCTTTTCAGGGAGTCAATTTAGAAGATGTTTCTGGACAAAGCAGGCTTTTACCAAGACTTCTAAATCATATTACATGAACAAGAAGCTGCCTGTTTTGCCACTGTAACACCAGTTACAATTACTGAGTATTTATTTACTGAATGTTTCCTATGTGCTTAGCATTGGGCTAATCATTTTACATGATCATCTCATTTATCTCATGGAAATGCTTGAAGATAAGCATTATTTGCCTCCTCTTACAGATGAAGACACAGAAGCTGAGAGAAGTTAAATAACTTATTCAAGTCCTGAGTGCTTATAAATGACACGTGGAGAATTCAAATGGAATCCCCCATCTGCCTCCAAAGCTGACATCCCACATCATTATCCCCAGTGCTGATCTGTACAGATTACACTGTTTTGCATTCGGATAAAGACCTCTAAGGGTTACCAGGAGAACCAGCTTCTTGAGGAGGGTTTCCGAAAGGCTGAAGGAGATCAAGTCCGCGGAACAGCTGAGGTGCTTGAGGGGCGTGGCTTTCAGCCAAATCTAACCTGGCACGGTCCCTCCGGCCAATCGCCCTCCTCCGTCTTCTCCGCTCCCTCCCAGGCCCCTGAATTGCGGTGCAAGTTGATTTTTAATAGGAGACTCAAGAAGGTTTAAAGAGCCAAATTAACAGCCGATGGTGCTTCGGCGCCCTGGAGGAGATGTTCAGGAGCCCTCCTGACGCCCCGCAGGGACCCCTGAGGCCAGCCCGTAAGTCATGCCCAGTACGTGAGCGCAGGGCTGCTGAGCAGGGGTCCACTCTCAGCCTCCCCGGCAGCTGCTTCGATGCTCCTCACAAAGGACAAGCTGCGATGTATGTACCGAAACATAACTAATCCTAATGTCAGCAGTAATGGAAATTACACTCCATTATCATTAGCTCAAATAAGAATAATGATACTGAATTAGCTTGCAGGTATTTTTTTCTCTTTGTAAAATAGATACTTTTCAGTAAACTTAGCTCTAAAGTAAATTTGGGTTTCAAGCAAATCTTGTTTTCCCATTGACTGCCTTTTGAAAATTAAAGATGCTTTCCCTAAGCTTCAGAAAGAGTGGCTAAGAAGGGTGAGAAACCATCCTTCATAGCATTGTTTTAAATCTAGACTTGCCTACTGTTGGTTGGGTTATTTTTTAATCACCAGCTGCTTCTAATACCTTCCCACAGATACATTCCCAAGCCATAGAAATTTCTCCACTCTTGAGAAAGCCTCAGAAGCCATATCTGCCTCTTCCTCCACACACCCAGCTCTTCCTCTGGTCCTTGGAGAGTACCATGTCCAGGGTGTTAGGCTGCAATGCTACAGCGGAAGGGACCACTAACAAATGGGGACGTACTCCAGACCAGAACCCCCTGCCGCTTCCCTGCATCCCATATGATGAATCAATCTCACCTTGTACTTTATCAATTCTAAGGCATATATTTTTTCACATTTTAGCATTTCCAGAATTAGGATGCTTCTTACCAATGATGGTGTTTCAATGACAACTGGCAGCATTTTTTTGCTCTTCGTGGCACATAAAAATTGGAGCATCTTATAGTCAATGACATCCTAGATTTGAGGAAGTAGGATTAATTTTTCAATATTTAGTTTGAAAATTTTCTAAAAGGAGCTTGTTCCCAGCAAGAAATGATTGCTTGAGAGGTTTGCTCAGCGTATGGGAATAAGCAGAGACAGTTTGTCCTGAAAGCCAGATCTTGCTGTGGCTAGGTATGCAGTGAATTATCAGCTAAAACCATACTCATACCCCCTAAACTCCAGGAACCACCATTCACTCATTCAACAAACACACTTAACAACTACTACGTGCTAGTATGTGCCAGGCAGTATTGTAGGCACTGGGGATATTAGAGCAGTAAATGAGATGCACAAAGTCTCTACTCTTAGGGGATTGCATTCCCATGGGGGAGCTGGGGAGACTCTCAGATCCAAATAGGTGCACACACACACACACACACACACACACACACACACACACACACACAAATTAGGTAACGTCAGACAATGACGAGTCCTACAGTGAAAATCAAATAATGATTCTAGAGGGACTGGTGGGGTGGCTACTTTAGATTGGGTGGCTGGGGCAACTCTTTGAGGAGGGGGCATTAGCACGGAAACCAGAATGTAGGAAAGAATCAGGCTGCAGAGATCCGGGGACAGAAAATTCTAGAAATCTGGAGAGCAGAGCAAGTAGAAAAGCCCAAATTTGGTGAGTGCAAATAACAAAAAGTCTGGAAGCTAAAGCCAGGTGAAGAAAGTGAGGGGAGAGCAGTAGGGCAGAGATCAGAATGCGGGACCCCCACCGCTTTGACATTCATCACAGCGGGGTTGTGCAAAATCAGGTGGGCGGGGGGTGGGGCGGGTATGTCTGTCAGATTTTCTCACTCTCCTTTTTGTTATTTGTTTTTGACATCTCTGCAAGAAAGCCCTTAGGAATGATCATCTTTGCCTGGACTTAAAATTTCCCAGGAGTTTTCCTATCCATCCAGAGTTTTCTTTTGAGTTTACATTCTTGGTAGGGAAAGAAGCACCTGCTAAGCCCTGAGAGGAGCCCCAATCCCTTCTGGGTCATTGTAGATAACCTTTCTCCTAGTTTCATTTTGCCATTTCCACTGTCTACTCATCAGAAGGCAACACTTAAAGAAGAAAGCCAGGATTTATACCTGGAAGGAGAGAAACAGAGCACTTCCCCACCTGCCTTTCTCTGTCAATGGATGAGGGAGACACCTGTCTGTCAGTGGCGTTGCCTGCTTCTGGCCAGAGTACAGACAAGCAATGTGAACTACAGGAAAACAAATCTGCACGGTGGTGCAAACATCACGTGCAAACTGGTTCACACTGCATTATGCTTCCAGGCCTTGAGCATGTGCAGAGCAAGGTAAAGAGCTTAGCCTCTGTGCTCCTGGCCTGCTGCCCTTTGGCCTGATGTCATACAGTAGCACAGCACTGAAAAGTCCCGAAGCAAGCGTGAGCCTTGCGCTTCCTCGTTTTAACTCCACTCCTTTCACCCGTGGTCCTTCAGTCCCCTTCCCTACCGCCTGGAATGTGCCGGCAGCAGCCTCCTACTTGGCCCCCATGCCTCCCGCTCCCCTACACTGCCCAACACATCTTACTAAAATGCACAGTCAGATGCTGTCATCCTCTACTCAGAAAAATGTAACAGCCCAGGGAAATCCAGAACATCTGTGGATGCCAACAGGGGCCTAATGTTCTCTGGGTCTCCTTGTATGGGCGTGGCAGTTGCCAGGCAGTCTGTGTGTCCCTGGGATTAGGGGGAGGGGCTAAGAAAGAGGCTCCGCGGGGTCTCTGACCCCTGCTACCACCAGAGCAGCTCCACCATCAGCTGTTTACATGCAATGGCTCTGCCAAGGTTTTCATTTAAAATTTAATACCTAAAATTTATTTCTTTAAAATAAAAATAAAAGATTTGAAACCCTCTGTTAGTGAAATGAAGGTATGGATTTCAGTCCCATAGTGCCAAGTACACATCACGCAATCTTGGGCAAGTCAGCCGACCTCTCTGAACCTCAGTGTTTTCTCTGTAGAACAGTTTCCCAGCCTGGCACTATTGACATCTGAGGCCGAATATTATGTCGTCGGGTCGGGGGCAGCTGCCCTGTGCATTGTAGGATATTTAGCAGCATCCTGCCCTCTACCCACGTGATACCAGGAGCACCCACACCCCCTGCAGATGTAGCAACCAAAAATGTCTCCAGACCTTGTTAAATGTTCCCTTGGGACAAAATCACTCATGTTGAGAACTGCTGCTCTAGAAGAGTTAAATATTTACCTGTCTTGCAGGACCACGGTGAGCATTAAATGAGGTAATATATGAAAAAGTGCTCCGTAAACTGCTATTATTAGAAGTCTGTAGGAAGCATCTGACTTACACCCTGACATAAACAAATAATTGTCCAGTCAATCCTGAATGGGTTAAGGAAGCTACTGTGTACTTTCAGAGCTCTGAGATGTTTAGCTTTTTGTCTATCTCTTTAAATCTTTGTGATACCTTACCTTTGTCAATCCATAGTCAGTCATTCATTATGCCAGGGTGACACAAATTCTAAAATCCAGAACATTTAAAGCTCAGCAATCCTGGATGTTAACCCCTGATTCCCCAGAATGAAAACAAAGTACCTAAGTGTGTGGGGATCAACCTTCTAGAGAGTAAGAGGTTTGAGCTTTTAGCAAACACACACTACCTTCACACATGAGCCTGAGCTTCCTTGAACACATTCACACTGTTGTCAAAGCAACATCATGGCCCAAACTTACAGGCAGGTAGATAATCAGGCCAGAAGGAAAGCCCTAGAGGTAGAACCAGGTCTTTAGTGCCGGAAAACAGGATAGCCTGGTTAAAACACAGCAGCCTGCTTAGTTGTGAGAACCAGGATTGGCTGCAACGTTATTACAACAATGTTTTTTGCAGACAACAGTTTATGTCAAGCAAGGAAAACACACCACCACCATCCACAGTTCTGTTAGACCCTGTGTGGGTGCCTGGGAACATCCTGGCCATCTCGGAAAGGTAGTTCACCATCTTGCCTATACTAACAACCATTGTAATTTCCACCGGAAGCTGACCCTTCTCATTTAATTAGGCCCAGTTTAATTGTTTAATTAGGCCTCTTAATCCCAAGAGACTCAAAAGTTACTTGACTAAGGCTCAAGGATGAAGATAACAATTTTGCATCTCTCTCTGATTCAAACTTGACTAGCTCTTCCTTAGGACCACCACACAGTAAAAACGAACACGTGTTCCAAACCTCCTAAAGGATGCATCGGCCCGTCTTTAAATTATAATCTCTGACCATTTACTGAGCTCTGAAAGTGTCCCATTAGAATATTTATTTCAGAGGTTTTCAAACTTGATTCTTTCGAGTCCTGAGGAACTTCCATGGAAGTTTCTCAGCATCAATCACGAGCCAGGGAAAGAAGAGGTGACAAGGGAAAGGCCAGGTTGTGATTCACTGGGGTCTCCCACTTCTGCTCCCATTTTATCTGCTTTAGATGTGTCATCTCCTCAGAAGATTTCTTTAAAAGAAAAAGAAAAGTTTCTTCTACTAAAGCACCCTCAAACCACTCAGCTTGTACAGCCCTCCCATTTTTGGAAAACCAAACTGAAGTCAAGTACAATGACAAAGAACTAATGTCAGGTCACATGCCCATCAGCCAAGTCCAGGTTTCCTGACTCCATGTGGAAGGTGAGACTCATCCTTGAAATAGGAAGATTTTCTGCTTTGAAGACAGTCACAACTGAGTTTGAATTTTAGCTCTCCACTTACGATTCATGGGATCTTGGGGAAAAAATTCATTAACCTCCCCTAACTACAATTTCCTTGCATGTAAAATGGGAATATAACGTGCCTGGCAAGTGCCAGCGCTCTGTAATTAATAGTTATGATCATTATTCGCTGAAGGTACTCTAATAAACAATAATTCTCTTCCCACTCCCCACCTTCCTGCCCTCTTCCTTGAGGGATTGCAGAGAACAGTTCATGAAACATATTATCAGATGGGATGTGGGATGCTTGTGAACCATGGGAAGGCAGATGGACATCTTCCTTAAGTCGTGCCTTTGGCCTTGGCAGCAAAGGTGAGGAAGACACAGGTTATCACAAGGGTTCAGGGGAGATGGGGAAAAGTAACTGCAGGATTCTCTGCTCTCTACCAGAGGCAGCCCTCAAAAAAGCTGCTCGAGATGCGAGATGCTCCCCACCCTCGGTAAGTCCCTCTCAATCACACTAACCTCACTGGGAGTGCAACAAATTCCAGCAACTTTTCCAACGCCGGGCTCGGACTCCGCTCACCCTGCCTCCTCCCAGCTCCCTTAAATAATGGCTGAGCGAATGCCTCCGGGACCATCTTCGGCTAATTTCCTTCAAGACATGCAAGCTGCTAACGCTGGGAAGCACAGATAGTGTGGAATAGCAAATATGGCTAAAATTAGATTAAAATAACCTCCTGATAAACAAATTACTCACCGAAAATAAATATTGGGCTAGCGCGGCCAAGATAACTAAAAGAACAGCACCACCACATGGCAGGAAGAGGAAGTACATGAGCTGCGGTCTCTGGCCAGGGACGATCAGCACCCCCACCCCAACTCGGGGGGCCTGACAAAGCCAGCAGGGAAAGGGAACGAGCAGCTGTAATCCTTCCCGGCCCTGTTCCCTTCTCCTCTCACTCACCCCGTCATTCATCAGCCTCGCCTGATGCTCAGCCTCACAGCAGAGACTCTGGCCCTTCGCACAGCCATGTTGGTGTGGGGCACCTCTCACTGGGTCCCCTTCAGATGCTTGTATGGGATGGACCGTGTGATGCTTTTTTCTAAACTAAATGACAGATGCTCCCACCACAAAAAAAAAAAAAAAAAAAATCCTTCTAATACTTAGAAAGTATTTATTTAGCTTCCTTGCAGATTTTGATCTTATCTTCTTTGGGCTAAATAAACCTACCCTTGTTCATCTCTCCTTGGTATGCACAGAGCTCAGGTCCCAGGGTCTACAGCAGGTAAGCTCTGTAGCCCAACCTCTCCAGGCCTCAGTTCCTACACCTGTGAAATGGTGATGATGATACCCTCTTACTAGGCACGTACATGCAGTGGTATATACAGTGGCTGACACGCTAGGCAGTCGATAAATGGTAGACGTCTGTGTTGTCATTTCAATCCCACCATGTGACAGATGTAGTTTGCTAGTCTGCATTCATAGAAAGTCAATCACAGCAGTCCATCCCAGTGTGACAAATGCAAAAATCTAGCAATATTACTTGAAGAAGATTTCTGGATCATCACAGAAATATAGGGCTTGCTTCTCCAGAAGTTACGATGGCAGAAAGGACATCGGGTCTATAATCACACCACAGTTTGATTCTTTCTGGGGACAGGAATTGGGCTGGCCTCTTCATTAAGGCATATTGAAAGCAAATGTATGAGGCTTAAGTCACGAAACTGGAATCCTTCCTTAGTTAACGTTAGTGTGTTAGAGGTTCTCTGGGTACAGCTCAATGTGAGGTGTGCGGGCTATGATAGGGACCCCAGTGCCCGTGGAGGTAGACCCTGCAGGGAAAATACATGCATACGTACACAAAAATGCATACACACAAACACATATGCAAAAATATAGGACTCACTGATTACAGTATAGTTAGTTCTTAGTTATAGTTAGTACACTTATAGTTAGTATAAATATAGTGAAAAGGTTTAATTGGAAACCTAACCCTGGGTGGAGATGGGGGGTTGTCAATAACCTTGACAGAGACATTTGTGCTGAGACAAAAGAAAGAACCAGTGTTAGCTGGATAGGAAACCTTCCAAGTCTCAGAGATCTGGGTGGGTCACTCCCTCTCTCTGGTCCTCAGTTTCCCTGTGTGAAAATGAGAAGAGGGGTGGATAAGACCAACAGCTTTCTGGGATCTAGACAACAATTTGTATTGTAGTCATCAAACTCACTAAGAGACTAGATCTTAATTATTCCAACCAGTAAAAAGAAATGATAATTTTGTGACGTGACAGAGGTATAAATTATTGCTATAATAGCAATATAGAAACATAGATGTAGCAAATCTATAATGTAATCTATAATGTAAATCTATAATGTAAGTGTGTTATGTTTACACAATGTTAAGTGTCAAATATATTTCAATTTTTAAAAAGGTTAGTAGTTTTCTGGGTTCTCAGGGAGCCCTATATTTTTGTGAATGTGTCTCAGAGGCCACCTTAGGGGAGAATCATTGGGAAATGGACAGACAGGGCTCTGAGTTCTCTACTCAAAAAAAAAAAAGTTTGAACACCACTGCACTAAGCAACCTCGAAGGTCTTTTCCAGCTCTAATGGTCTGGCTCCATGGCCCCCATCTGGAAACTGAAGGGGAAACACTCCTTGGGCAGAACCCTGGGGCACCAGGCTTGTCCAGGCAGCCTGGGAAGTCAGGAGGACAGATTCCAGGCCCCATGGGAACACAGACTGTACATGTGAGCCCTGTGAAGTCTGTGCCACCCTACGGCTACTGGTGTATGTCAGAAGTTCAAAGGAATCACACTGCCAACCATCCTAAAACATTGACGCCATTCTGAGAACTCCTCAGAGCTCCTGGAACTCCTACAAAAGCCTCAGTTGGGGCTTTTCAAACGTGGCCCCTTCTCTGACATTTTGCTGTAGAGCAACTATCTGGCCACCAAGTCCTGCAGTCCCTACACTGCTGATTGCCAGGCCATAGCAGAGGACCGCTGAGAGCTTGAGGTGTCTCTCCATGATCAGGACTGTGGGAGCCAGAAGTCTCCTCCTTCCTATACCCCCCCTAGCAACAGGCTGCACTGTCCCCGTGAGCCAGCCGGGCAGAGCTTACCAAGGAAGACCACAGAGCATCTCCTCTTCCTGCCAAACTTCCCACTAGCTCCCTTGCATCTCTCCCTCCCTTCTTTCTTCCCTGTCTCCCTCCCTTTATTAACTCACTTTCCCATTCCTAGCACCCTCCCCATTGCCCCAACTTATGCAAACTCCCAGACTTCTCTGAATGCTAATGCTGAAGTTGGAGAGTGGTCTGAAGAAGACCCATCATCCTCTTATTAAGATGTAGGGCCTGGGGCTTCCCTGGTGGCGCAGTGGTTGAGAATCTGCCTGCTAATGCAGGGAACACGGGTTTGCGCCCTGGTCTGGGAAGATCCCACATGCCGCGGACCAACTAGGCCCGTGAGCCACAACTACTGAGCCTGCGCGTCTGGAGCCTGTGCTCCGCAACAAGAGAGGCCACAATCATGAGAGGCCCGCGCACCGCAATGAAGAGTGGCCCCCGCTTGCCACAACTAGAGAAAGCCCTAGCATAGAAACGAAGACCCAACATAGCAATCAATCAATCAATCAATCAATAAATCTTAAAAAAAAAAAAAAAAAAAAAGATGTAGGGCCTGAACCAGAAAGTGCTTCAGGTCTTTCCTTGTTGTGAGAATGTGACCTTTAAAGCTGGGCAGCAAGGTTACTACCAAGGCATTACGTGAAGATTCATCACTGGAGCCAGTACAGATCAGGCAGAATCCCACGGTTCACGCTCATTCCAAGCACCACTGCCAGGCCACCACTTCTCCAAACTGCATTTATACCTAATGCTCACAAAAGGGTGTTAGGGAGCAGAAAGAAAGAGGGAGAGGTGGAGAGGCCAATGAGAAAGGAGAAGAAGATGAGGGGAAAAAAAGTAAGAAGAGACACAGAAGTCCAGGTAGAGACACAGATAAAAGAGAAAAAGGCAGAGTGGATGCAGATAGAAAAAGGGACAGGGGCACATGGATGGACCTAGAGATTATCATACTAAGTGAAATGAGTCAGAAAGAGAAAGACAAATACCATATGATATCACTTATATGTGGAATCTAAAATATGACACAAATGCTGTATAGCACAGGGAACTCGACTCAATACTCTGTAATGACCTATATGGGAAAAGAATCTAAAAAAAAGTGGATATATGTATATGTATAACTGATTCACTTTGCTGTACAGCAGAAACTAACACAACATTGTAAATCAACGATAGTCCAATAAAAATTTTAAAAATAAATAAATAAACTAGATATAACTTGGTTTAAAAATAAAATAAAATAAAATATGAAACAAAAACAGACTCACGGATATAGAGAACAGACTTGTGGTTACCAAGGAGGAGGGGCATTGGGGGAGGGATGGACTGGGAGTTTGGGGTTAGTAGATACAGATTATTACATATAGGATGGATAAACAATAAGGTCCTACTGTATTACACAGGGAACTATATTCAATATCCTGGGATAAACCATAATGGAAAGGAATATAAAAAAGAATGTATATATGTGTATAACTGAGTCACTTTGCTGTACACCAGAAATTAACACATTGTAAATCAACTATACTTCAATAAAGAAATAAATTTTTTTAAAAAAAGGGACAGGGGCAAAGGACCATGTGTTATTTTGATTTATTAGAGAAAAAATTGCCTGCAATAGAAGCATTATTTATTCATCAAAGTCTTATTAAATTTTGGTAATAAAAAGCTAAATGTTTTTGTGCAGGATAAAGCATAAAAGGGCAAAACTTTCAATACAGGAAAATGTAGTGTTTGCACATGTGTAGGTAGAGAGAGGGGAACTGATACAATAAAAGTATGGAATCTGGATTAGACCATTCTAGCCCACATACATACAAAAAGGACCCTTGAATGAGCAATGACTTTAATTTTTAGGATCCTAAATTTCAGAAATTATTGGAAAAGAGGCCTAGGACTTCCGAGGCCTTATTTTACATGCTGTTCCTTGGAAAAGGAAAGCGATGAGAGCTGTCTTTTGGTTCGTTTCTCTCTGTCCGCCATCTACCTTTCCTACATTGGCTTCTCATGCAATAGCTACTTGATGGAAGAAAGGGCTGAGACAAAATAACAAAATTGTTCTAATGCAACCCGGTGCTCTTTCCTTTTCTTTCTGTTGTTATGGTGGGCAGCTCCAAGGCTCCCAGATCCCTCAGCCCTGCTCTCCCTGTTACTGGTGAGGATTGCCTCCCACCACCCACTACGTCATAGGGCCTCGTTGACCTAAGATTACCAAGCCCACCCATGTTTACTGCCCCCAAGGTAGTAGATATGTCCTTCTGGCTCTATTTTAACTGGGGAATGTTCTCCTTTTGTAACGCAATTATAGAGATATACTAAAATGGCCAACTTTTATACTGATAAGTATCAAGGCCAGAATAATCACCAGCTAAAAAGAGTTTGCTTTCAGGAGATAAAGGTTCACATAAATATTCCCAGATATCAGTGCCAGATGGTGAGGGTTTGAATTTTAGACAGAAACTGACTTCCTGCATTTAGGTTCAGTGGACACAAACTCATCTGGGATGTAAATTGACAGACATTCGATGTCAAGTCTTACTTATGCGTGAAGGCATTTGAAGACAACTAGAGAATTCCATGACACTCATCTCCCCCACAGCAACCCCAGCCTAAGTGCAGTGGTACTATCCATACCCAGACCTTACATGCCACACAATACTTTGGTTAGGCTGGTAGAACAAAGATGGCAACTGCTCCTCCCCAAATCCACGAAAGACTTTGCTATTTAAACACAGCACTCTTGAACATTCCTACATTGTTTGTGGGAACTGGTGCAGCCACTGTGGAAAACAGTATGGAGGTTCCTCAAAAAGCTAAAAATAGAACTACCATATGACTCAGCAATTCCACTCCTGGTGTATATCCAAAAAGAAAACAAAACACTAATTCAAAAAGATACATGCATCCCAATGTTCATAGCAGCATTATTTATGATTGCCAAGATATGGAAGCAACCTAAGTGTCCATCAACAGATGAATGGATAAAGAAGATGTGGTATATACATATACAGTGGAATACTATGCAGCCATAAAAAAGAATGAAAATTTGCCATTTGCAGCAACTTGTATGGACTTGGGGGGCATTATGCTAAATTAATAAGTCAGACAGAGAAAGACAAATACTGTATGCTATCACTTATATGTGGAATCTAAAAAAACAATACAACAAACTAGTGAATATAACAACAAAGAAGCAGACTCACAGATATAGAGAACAAACTAGTGGTTACAAGTAGGGAGAAGGAAGTGGGGAGGGGCAGTATAGGGGTATGAGATTAAGAGGTACAAACTTTTAGGTATAAAATAATCTACAAAGATATATTGTACAACACAGGGAATACAGCCAATATTTCATACTAACTATAAATGGAGTATAACCTTTAAAAATTGTGAATCACTATATTGTATACCTGTGACTTGTATAATACTGCACATCAACTATACTTCAATAAAAAATAAATTTAAAAAAGAAAAAACAGCCCTCTTGCCTGCTGAGCTCAAATATGATCTCAGAATCCTTCTACCCACACATGGGAGTTGGCACTTGCAATGGAAATTTCTGCTGTCCTTGTTCTAAGATGCTCTAGATCTCTAGAACCTGCTCCCTCCCAAGTAACTTCTGCATTTTCATAAAGACTTTCTGCCATCGTATTCTTACTTCATGTGAACCCACAGGAATGACACCAGTGCTGGGGAATTTAAGATCAATTATGCAAGAAGAGCATTTCCATAAAATACCAATAAAGGTATTTGGGAGGGATCATTTGAAACCCTGAATGAGCTTCAGCTAATGTGTGGTCAAATATGCATCAGTGATTCTCAGAAGGAGGCAGTTTTGACATCCCAGGGGACAATTAGCAGTGTCTAGAGACAAATCTTAGTCATTATAACTGGCAATGGCACCTGGTGAGAAAAGGCCAGGGATGCTGCTAAACATTCCAAAATGCACAGGACAGGCCTCAACAACTAAGAATTATCCAGTTCAAAATGCAAGGATGTTAAGGTTGAGAAACACTGATAGACATGAAGGCTGAGTATTTAGTGGTAGAAAGAACGTAAGAGAAGTTCTTATCCAACTCTCTTGTGTTAGGATGAACCTGAGACTCAGACAAAAGTCTATGTGGACAGCTCAGCAGAATTAGCAAATAACCCTATACATCCTTCTAATGGGACAATAAAACTTGTTTTATATGTGGAGGATGGCAGGCTATCATTTCCCTGACAGTCTATTTGTATAGTCAAACAGAGATTAGAACTAATATCATTGGTTCTATGCATGGGTCGTTGGATTCAGTAGTAGAGGGTAGTAGGGGGCGGTATTGCCTTTTTTATACATGTAAATATTATAAATCATTCATTCACTTAAACATTTAGTACACAAATATTTATTTTAGGCTTTTTATTGTGCTGATGCAAGTAATACAACAATCAGCAAAGATGACCCCTGCCCTCAAAAGTTGCCTCTCCCAGCAATCTGCTGGGAGAGATGGGCAACAGCAAATTCAATGCAGCGTAATCAATGCTGTGTTGGTACCAGCCAACACACGTACCAGCCTGGTCTTGGTAGCCAGGGAAAGTGTTTTCAGAGGGAATGAGGTCTGAGCTGAGCTCTGGAGGGAGAGTAGAAGTTAGAAACTCTAAAACTGAGCCCCTAGTGCAGTGCACTCCATTTGCTAAGCACAACTAGTGCGT
Source organism: Balaenoptera acutorostrata (assembly GCF_949987535.1). Lineage (NCBI taxonomy): Eukaryota > Metazoa > Chordata > Mammalia > Artiodactyla > Balaenopteridae > Balaenoptera > Balaenoptera acutorostrata. Next base: position 41,857,746 of record NC_080066.1, read on the forward strand.
TGGAAACCCAGTTAATGCTCTAAGCCTGAATCAGACAGTATTTGCACTGGCTATTGGTTTCTCCTGGGCCCATGCATCATGTTTCACACAGGAATAGTTAATAACTGTCATGTGACTACATTCAGATTTTTACACATGGTGTATCAGGACATTCAACTCTGAGCTTCAGAGGTGTGTGTGTATGGATAGAAAAATAAGTCAGCCTTTCTCAGCTAGTGTAAACAGCTCTTTGCATGAAACTGCTGTCAGCCGGAAGCCCCTTTCTTGTCACTTTAGCAAAGCTAGATTGTAACTAACTTTTTTTTTTGTATTTTTATTGGAATATAGTTGATTTACAATGTTGTGTTAGTTTCAGGTGTACAGCAAAGTGAATCAGTTATACATATACATATATCCACACTTCTTTAGATTCTTTTCCCATATAGGTCATTACAGATTATTGAGTAGAGTTCCCTGTGCTATACAGTAGGTCCTTATTAGTTATCTATTTTATATATAGTAGTGTGTATATGTCAATCCCAATCTCTTAATTTATCCCTCCCCAGCCCTTTCGCTGCTGGTAACCATAAGTTTGTCTTCTACATCTGTGACTCTATATCTCTTTTGTAAATAAGTTCGTTTGCACCATTTAACTAACTTTTAAATCAGACACCCCAATTCTCTACCATCTCTGGCCCAAGCACACCTTTCAAATCTTTTAATCACACAATACCTTGCCTAACTCATCGGTTCTTTCCATAGATCAAAGAAGTAGAAATGAAGAATAAGTAATTAACAGATGACCAGATCTCTTCCTTAGCTTCCCCGTCAGTAATCTCCCGAACAGACTGTGTGACCAAACTGCATGAACAAGGTAACATCTTAGAGAAAGATCACCGGAAGTCTACAAGCCTGCATGCAGTGAGGGATGGTGATGATTCTGACCCCCTATCTCAATGACTAACTGAGATTACTTCCCTCCTTCCCTTTAAAAGTATCATGGACAAATCTTCAGAGGTGGTTCTGGGGGGAGCCTGAGTCTACCATCTCCCCAGATCGTCAGCATTCTGATTAAAGTCATCTTTCCTTTCTACCAACATTTGTGAGTATGTAATTGATTTTGTAAGCAGCAAGCAGCAGGACCCCCACCCCCTGCATTTGATAACACTAGCAGGGCTCTGTCCCCATGAAACATCAGGCATCTACTGCCAAAGCTGGGCAGGGAGGATACAGGAGAAAGCTACTTTCCTAAGGCACAGCACTCGCCGGCTGGCTTACCCAGCCGTTCTCAGTATCTTTACTTCCTGCAATCCAAGAACTTTCTCACCTTGCTTCCTCAAACACCTGGTGTTATAATCAGGTGAGCAGACAGAGTGAGCAGGTAAATAATGAAAACCCAGATGTCAAACCTGAGTCAAGTTCAGTATGGAGAATGAACCGTTCTCTCCCCATAACCCGCAGGTAACACTTTCTCCCCCCCCTCTTATCTCGAGGGCTTCCTAACCCCCCACTCTTCACTCCCCCAACCTGCTCTAACCACCTTCACTCTCCCTGCAGGTCAGGCAGCTGTGGATAGACTTGTGTACTGTATCAAGTTCCAACAAAGCAAATGAATTCAAGCTTCATTGCTTGGCAGAATTATGAATGGCATCTCCACAGAGAGAGATTAACTCTCTCTTTGCAGCCCCGAGTTAGAACAGCCTTAATATCCTCCATCTCACCCCAAAGATCCAGGAATGGCTCTATTGCCTTCCAGGTTGAAAATGAGCCATGGAGACAGAAGAGCATCTTTCACTGAACTCAGAGGGGAAAGAAATAACCACGTTTCAAAATAGGCACTTACTGGATTTCAGCAATGCTGCCAGAACTTCAGTGGCTGCCCTGGGGAAAGAGAAAGAAAAGTGGAAAAGTCAATGCTCAATGGTCTTTTTGTCAGCCCATGGATCCCATAGCTGGCCAGCTCATTGCTGCCACCTAACTGCCCCATTATTAACCAGGTAGCAGGCATTCCATTGATTCTACTGCTGACCATTAAAGGGGCACAAATGAAGAAATCACGCTGAGTGAAGTGTCTGTCTTGCAAATGGGTCTCAAGAGTCCCTTCCTCTGCTGAAAGTCTCTTCCCCTCCCCATCTTGCCTCCCACCTTCCACCAACTTCCTCACGCTGTGCTCCTTCCAGCCAGAACTCTTACAGTCCCTTGATTTATACCTGGAAACCCTGGGGACTCTGGAGAATGGGTTGGGAGGGGGTGAGACTTGGAGGTTGAGTGAGTACAGCAGTGCACTGCAAACTTCTTGAAACACTCACGGCCCTGGGAACACACTAGAAAACATTCACACATTGGAAAGCGAAGCTGGTTCCTTAGGGAAAAAAATGGTTACATTGCATTTTCCTTCCAAATTCATTGTTTTCTTCCATGAAGGAATTTGACAGCTTTTGCAGTGAGGGGAGGCATATAGAATGAAAATGCATTTGGTTCAGGTCTTAGTGACCCTTTAGTCTACTCCCTGAGCCTGGGAAGGTCACACAAAGACCCACTTACAGGGCAGAGGAAAACTTCATGGCACTGAGGACACTGTGGGAGGGAGAATGTGTATATTTTTTTTATTAAAGAATAGAAGTATTCTGCACAGCCCTACTAACTTATCCTTAAGGCCTGTTAAACAGTGATATGTCCCCAGCACCCTTCTGAGAACTGGGGGAACAGGCCAAAGAGGCTAGATCACCCTTCCAAGATTACATAGACATGTGAGCAGAACTGGAGCCCCAAACCCAGGAATCTCACTTCCCATCTTTGCTTCCTCCACATCCATTGTTCTCCAGAATCTCTCTCGGTACTTTCTTTGCCCTGGTCTCTGCCCAGTTGATAAGGGACAATTCTCTTTGCAATATATTATTTACTATTGAGCAATAGAGCTGACAGTAAAAAAATAATAATAATAACAAAGGAATGAATAAAAATAAACTAAAACAGAAAGTAGGCACTTGAAACCTTACTGCTTCCCATAACCCACAAGGGAATCCTGCAAAGCAGTGGCCTGAAACTCACTGGTGCAAACCCATGTCTGGGATGACCCCCAGCTCTGTGAGATCCAAACAACTGCAGGGCAGTCGTAAAGAACGCAAGGCTAGTTTTCACCGATAGACTACATCATTTCTCCTTCCCAACCACGATTTCCTCTAATCAACTTTCAGCTTCCTCAGCTACCCTCTTTTGTAACATGACATAGTGCTGTTGCAGGAAGGAGGACCTCTTCCAAGTCCCGAGAAGGGGACCCCTTCTTGTCTAACACTTGGAAATGAATGTCCAAGGAGACAAAGTTGTCTCTTGCTGCGAGACAACTCACGCAAGTGGTTACCATCATGCCTGGCTAAGGTGGGCAGTGTCGGCCAATGGTTCCCTAACAGTGGGGCAACAGTGGATTTAAGAAAGGGCACTTTGAAGGTGTTGCTGGCAGCCCAAGCCAGTGTGGAAAATCTGTGAGCCACAGTGCAGACGGCCTGGCTTGGGTTGGGACAAAATGAAAATCCGTACTTTGGGGAAAAGCAGAGTAGCCATATTGAGTTCATCAGAGGAGGTTAGCAGAGAAGAATGAAACCACAGAAGCAAGAAAAGAAAGAATGGGGATGTCCCAAGCAAAACACCTAGCCAGGTCCTTAGATCACAGGCCAGGTCTTAGGGCAACTCTGCATTTCTGATTTGCATGGCACATTTGTTTGGGTGAGTTCACCATGGAGGTAGAGCTCTGTTAGATAATAGTTTTATGAGGGATACACTGGTGGTGGGGAGGAACAGGCTGCAGGCAGGTTAGGAGGATCTGAGGTGACAGGGTCCCCAGCCAAAAGAGTGATGTAGAGGAAGAAGGAAGAGAGAGGGGTTAAAGGGAAGTTTAGAGTGCTGCTACTCAAAGCATGGGTCTCCCACCTGCAGCTTCATATTTCCTGAGAGCTAAATAGAAATGAAGACTCTCAAGCCCCATCTCTGGCCTGCTGAATCAGTACATTTATTCTAGCAGATAATTCACATGCACATTAACCTTTGAGAATAACTGGTTTAGAGGACAGGGTCAATCTGGCTCAGTTACTCTTTGATGTTGCAAGGAAGATTCAAGATGACTCCCAGATCTCAACCCTCTAGAAGGTAGCTAATAGTATGATACCACAATAAATAAACATGAATCCAAACAGTGACATGATATAGCAGAAAATACATGGTAAGTGTCACATTAGTCAAAGATGGAAGAGAAGCAAGAGGAACTACAATCCTGCAGTCTGTGGAATAAAAACCACATTCACAGAAAGATAGACAAGATGAAAAGGCAGAGAGCTATGCATCAGATGAAGGAACAAGATAAAACGCCAGAAAAACAACTAAATGAAGTGGAGATAGGCAACATTCCAGAAAAAGAATTCAGAATCATGATAGTGAAGATGATCCAGGACCTTGGAAAAAGAATGGAGGCAAAGGTTGAGAAGATGCAAGAAATGTTTAACAAATATCTGGAAGATTTAAAGAACAAACAAACAGAGATGAACAATACAATAAATGAAATGAAAAATACACTAGAAGGAATCAATAGCAGAATAACTGAGGCAGAAGAAAGGATAAGTAACCTGGAAGACAGAATGGTAGAATTCACTGATGCAGAATTAAAAAAAAAGAATGAAAAGAAATGAAGACAGCCTAAGAGACCTCTGGCTGTCAATGCAAAAACATTCACATTATAGGGGTCCCAGAAGGAGAAGAGAGAGAGAAAGGACCCAAGAAAATAATTAAAGAGATTATAGTCGAAAACTTCCCTAACATGGGAAAGGAAATAGCCACCCAAGTCCAGGAAGCGCAGAGAGTCCCATACAGGATAAACCCAAGGAGAAACACGCTGAGACACATAGTAATCAAACTGGCAAAATTAAAGACAAAGACAAAGACAAATTATTGAAAGCAGCAAGGGAAAAACAACAAATAACATACAAGGGAACTCCCATAAGATTAACAGCTGATTTCTCAGCAGAAACTCTACAGGCCAGAAGGGAGTGGTATGATATACTTAAAGTGATGAAAGGGAAGCACCTACAACCAAGATTACTCAACACAGCAAGGATCTCATTCCGATTTGATGGAGAAATCAAAAGCTTTACAGACAAGCAAAAGCTAAGAGAATTCAGTACCACCAAACCAGCTCTACAACAACTGCTAAAGGAACTTTTCTAAGTGGGAAACACAAGAGAAGAAAAGGTCCTACAAAAACAAAACAAAACAATTGAGAAAATGGTCATAGGAACATACATAATGATAATCACCTGAAATGTGAATAGACTAAATGCTCCAACCAAAAGACACAGGCTTGCTGAATGGATACAAAACCAAGACCCATATATATGCTGTCTAGAAGAGACCCACTTCAGACCTAGGGACACATACAGGCTGAAAGTGAGGGGATGGAAAAAGATATTCCAGGCAAATGGAAATCAAAAGAAAGCTGGAGTAGCAATACTCATATCAGGTAAAAGAGACTTTAAAATAAAGAATGCTACAAGAGACAAGGAAGGACACTACATAATGATCAAGGGATCAACCCAAGAAGAAGATATAACAATTATAAATATATATGCACCCAACATAGGAGCACCTCAATACATAAGGCAACTGCTAAAAGCTATAAAAGAGGAAATTGAAAGTAACACAATAATAGTGGGGGACTTTAACACCTCACTTATACCAATGGACAGATCACCCAAACAGAAAATTAATAAGGAAACACAACCTTTAAATGACACAATAGACCAGATAGATTTAATTGATATTTATAGGACATTCCATCCAAAAACAGCAGATTACACTATCTTCTCAAGTGCACATGGAAAATTCTCCAGGATAGATCATATCTTGGGTCAAATCAAGCCTCAGTAACTTTTTAAAAATTTAAATCATATCAAGCATCTTTTCTGACCAAAACGCTATGAGATTAGAAATAAATTACAGGGGAAAAAACGTAAAAACACAGACATGGAGGCTAAGCAATACATTACTAAATAACCAAGAGATCACTGAAGAAATCAAAGAGGAAATTAAAAAATACCTAGAGACAAATGACAATGAAAACACAGCGATCCAAAACCTATGGGATGCAGCAAAAGCAGTTCTAAGAGGGAAGTTTATAGCTATACAAGCCTACCTCAAGAAACAAGAAAAATCCGAAATAAACAACCTAACCTTACACCTAAAGGAACTAGAGAAAGAAGAACAAACAAAACCCAAGGTTAGCAGAAGGAAATAAATTATAAAGATCAGAGCAGAAATAAATGAAATAGAAACAAAGAAAACAATAGCAAAGATCAATAAAACTAAAAGCTGGTAGTTTGAGAAGATAAACAAAATTGATCAACCATTAGCCAGACTCATCAAGAAAAACAGGGAGAGGACTCAAATCAATAAAATTAGAAATGAAAAAGGAGAAGTTACAACAGACACTGCAGAAATACAAAGCAGGCTAAGAGACTACTACAAGCAACTCTATGCCAATAAAATGGACAACCTGGAAGAAATGGACAAATTCTTAGAGAGGTAAAACCTTCCAAGACTGAACCAGGAAGAAATAGAAAATATGAACAGACCAATCACAAGTAATGAAATTGAAACTGTGATTAAAAATCTTCCAAAAAATAAAAGTCCAGGACCAGAGGGCTTCACAGGTGAATTCTACCAAACATTTAGAGAAGAGCTAACACCTATCCTTCTCAAACGCTTCCAAAAAATTGCAGAGGAAGGAACACTCCCAAACTCATTCTATGAGGCCACCATCACCCTGATACCAAAACCAGACAAAGATACTACAAAAAAAGAAAATTACAGACCAATATCACTGATGAATATAGATGCAAAAATCCTCAACAAAATACTAGCAAACAGAATCCAACAACACATTAAAAGGATCATACACCGTGATCAAGTGGGATTTATCCCAGGGATGGAAGGATTCTTCAATGTACACAAATCAATCAATGGGTACACCATATTAACAAATTGAAGAATAAAAATCATATGATCATCTCAATAGATGCAGGAAAAGCTTTTGACAAAATTCAACACCCATTTATGATAAAAACTCTCCAGAGAGTGGGCATAGAGGGAACCTACCTCAACATAATAAAGGCCATATATGACAAACCCACAGCAAACATCATTCTCAATGGTGAAAAACTGAAACCATTTCCTCTAAGATCAGGAACAAGACAAGGATGTCCACTCTCACCACTATTATTCAACATAGTTTTGGAAGTCCTAGCCATGGCAATCAGGGAAGAAAAAGAAATAAAAGGAATAAAAATTGGAAAAGAAGAAGTAAAACTGTCACTGTTTGTAAATGACATGATACTATACATACAGAATCCTAAGGATGCCACCAGAAAACTACTAGAGCTAATCAATGAATTTGGTAAAGTTGCAGGACACAAAATTAATTCCCAGAAATCTCTTGCAATCCTATACACTAATGATGAAAAATCTGAAAGTGAAATTAAGGAAACACTCTCATTTACCACTGCAACACAAAGAATAAAATACCTAGGAATAAACCTACCTAGGGAGACAAAAGACCTTTGTACAGAAAACTATAAGACACTGATGAAAGAAATTAAAGATGATACAAACAGATGGAGGGATATGCCATGTTCTTGGATTGGAAGAATCAATATTGTGAAAATGACTATACTACCCAAAGCAATCTACAGTTCAATGCAATCCCTATCAAATTACCAATGGCATTTTCTACAGAACTAGAACAAAAAATCTCAAAATTTGTATGGAGACACAAAAGACCCTGACTAGCCAAAGCAGTCTTGAGGGAAAAAAACGGAGCTGGAGGAATCAGCCTCCCTGACTTCAGACTATACTACAAAGCTACAGGTATCAAGACAATATGGTACTGGCACAAAAACAGAAATATAGATCAATGGAACAAGATAGAATGCCCAGAGATAAAACCACAGACATATGGTCAACTAATGTATGACAAAGGAGGAAAGGATATACAATGGAGGAAAGACAGTATCTTCAATAAGTGGTGCTAGGAAAACTGGACAGTTACATGTAAAAGAATAAAATTAGAACACTCCTTAACACCATACACAAAAATAAATTCAAAATGGATTAGAGACCTAAATGTAAGACCGGACACTATAAAACTCTTAGAGGAAAACATAGGAAGAACACTCTTTGACATAAATCACAGCAAGATCTTTTTTGATCCACCCCCTAGAGTAAAGGAAATAAAAACAAAAATGAACAAATGGGACCTAATGAAACTTCAAAGCTTTTGCACAGCAAAGGAAACCATAAACCAGATGAAAAGACAACTCTCAGAATGGGAGAAAATATTTGCAAATGAATCAATGGACAAAGGATTAGTCTCCAAAATATATAAACAGCTCATGCAGCTCAACATTAAAAAAACAAACAACCCAATCCAAAAATGGACAGAAGACCTAAATAGACATTTCTCCAAAGAAGACATACACATAGCCAAGAAGCACATGAAAAGCTACTCAACATCACTAATTATTAGAGAAATGCAAATCAAAACTACAATGAGGTATTACCTCACACCAGTTAGAATGGGTATCATCAGAAAATCTACAAACAACAAATGCTGGAGAGGGTGTGAAGAAGAGGGAACCCTCTTGCACTGTTGTTGGGAATGTAAATTGATACAGCCACTATGGAGAACAGTATGGAGGTTCCTTAAAAAAGCTAAAAATAGAATTACCACATGATCCAGCAATCCCACTACTGGGCGTATACCCAGAGAAAACCATAATTCAAAAAGACACATGCACCCCAATGTTCATTGCAGCACTATTTACAATAGCCAGGTCATGGAAGCAACCTAAACGCCCATCAACAGACGAATGGATAAAGAAGATGTGGTACATATGTACAATGGAATAATGCTCAGCCATAAAAAGGAAAGAAATTGGTTCATTTGTTGAGACGTGGATGGATCTAGAGGCTGTTATACACAGTGAAATAATTCAGAAAGAGAAAAACAAATATCGTATATTAACGCATATATGTGGAACCTAGAAAAATGGTACAGATGGACCAGTTTGCAGGGCAGAAATTGAGACACAGATGTAGAGAATAAATGTATGGACACTAAGCAGGGAAAGCGGCAGGGTGGTGGTGGTGGTGGTGGGATGAATTGGGAGATTGGGATTGACATGTGTACACTGATGCGTATAAAATTGATGACTAATAAGAGCCTGCTGTATAAAAATATAAATAAAATTCAAACATTAAAAAGAAAATATAGTTAAGTTAATGGAGTAAACTAAAATCACCCAAATATCTCTCACCTATCTAATGTGAAACTCCAGAATGAATCTATTCATATCAACTGTAGGACCCCTTCAAACTGTTCTTTCAGCTGCGACTAGAGTGATCTTCCCAAGAACATCTGATTAAGGAACCCTCACATTGCTACTCCCATGCCCACTTTCACTCTTGGATAAAAATCCAAATCCTAAAACATGGTCTAGGAGACCCAACAAAGTCTGGCTCCTGTCACCTGCTCCAGCCTAGCTTCATACGACCCTCTTACTCTCTGTGGTTCTGCCCCTCTGGCCTTTTTCCAAGCTTTGGAACATGTTCCCATAACTTGTCCTTTGTCCTTGCTAATGACATAGCCTAAAATGCTCTAGACCTTCCCCTCCTCCTTCACATCCTAACTCAGGTGTCACTTCCTTAGGAAAGACTTCTGTGACCCCTAGCCTAGGTCCAGGTCCTCTAATTGGTGTGTTCATCCTTCACCACCCACCTTTTTTAATTGCTCAATTCAGTTTGTAATTCTTCACTCATTTCATGATTATTTTATTAACGTCTGTCTCCTCTTCCAGTCTGCAAACTCCAGAAAACAGAAAACATTTTGCTTTGCCTTATTCTACCCCTACCATTTAATAGTATTTGAATACAGAACACCATCGAATATTTGTTGAACCTTTTCCAAATATCAGGCCCTGGTCTAGGAGCTTTATATACACTGTCCATTCATTCAACAAATATTTACTGAGCACTTACTATGTGCTGGGATAAACTGATAAACCATAGATTCTTGCACTCAAAAGGGTTAGGGTGAAAGAAATAGTTAATAGGTAATCAGTATTTTTTAGGAATACATTAAATTAGCATTCTAAAATGTGGTCAGTGCTATGAGGGAAAAAAAAGAAAAGTATGAACAAGGTAAAGAGATAAGATGCACAGGGGTGGGTTGCAAGTTTGGCTAGAGTAGGCTTCATGGAGAAGGGAAACTCTGAGCAAAGGCATGAAGGAGGGAAGAAAGTTGCTATATGAATATCAGAAGGAAGCATGTTCAGACTTTCTAAAATGACAATAAGCCTGACCTGTTCAAGGAAGAGCAAGTTGGCCAGGGCTGCTGGAGCCAAAACAGTTGAGAGGAGAGGAGTAGGAGCTGGGGTGAGGAGTAACAGGGAACTATTCATGTAGGGCCTGGTAAGCACTCTAAAGGCTTTCCCTTCACTCCAAGTGAGGGATTCACTACAGGATTTTGAGCAATGATCTAACATGTTTTAAGAAGATTTCTCTGACTACTCTATTTTTCAAAAGAGAAAAGGACTCTAAGGAAGCAAGAGTAGAAACCAGAGACAGACCAGAGTAGAAAGCAGTAGAGAGCTTTGTGGAGCAAACCAAATACAACAATGAATAAAAAATGTTATAGACAATGGTCAAGTGGGATTTCTCCCAGGAATGCAGGGTTGGTTGAACATCTGAAAATCAACCAATGTAATAACCCACCATAATAATAAAATAAAGGATAAAAACCATATTATCATTTTAATAGACACAGAAAAAGCATTTGGTAAAATCCATTACACTTTCATGATAAAAATACTCAACACACTAGGGATAGAAGACAACTTCCTCCACCTGATAAAGGGATCTACTTAAAACCAATAGTTAACATGAAACTTAATGAAGAAAGATGACTGAATGCTTTCCTTCTATGAACAGGAACAAAATAAGGATATCTATTTTCACCACCTCTGTTCAACATTGTACTGGAGGTTTTAACCAGGGCATTTAGGAAGGAGGGAACAAAGGAAGGAACGAAGGAAGGAAGGAAGGAAGGAAGGGAGGAAGGAAAGGCATGCAGATTGGAAAAGAGGGAGTAAAACTATCTTATTTATAGATGGTTGGGTCTTGTACATAGAAAGTAAATGAATCCAGTAAAGAACTATCAGAACTAATAAGTTCTGCAATCAATATTCAAAAATCTATTGTATTTCTGTAAACTAGCAATGAATAGTTCAAAAATGAGATTTAAAATGGCAATCTCACTTATAATGGCAGCAAAAGAATAAAATTCCTGGTAATAAATTTAATAAAAGAAACTCAAGCCTTTTACACTGAAAGCTAGAAAACTCTGTTTTTTAAAAAAATAAAGAAAATCTAAATGAATAGAAATCACCTAAATGTCAGCAGTCACCTAACTACTGCTATAGCCCCAAAACTGATGCATCCATATTCACTCTAGGTCCCTTCAAACTGTTCTTCGGGGTACAACTAGAGGGATCTTCTCAAGAAGAACATGGATATGTTTTGAATTTGGAGATAACAGGATTTCTTGGCGACTTGCTATGAGAAGTAACATTAGCTAACTTATTTCACATAACAATTCCCATTTTATAGATGAAGGGACTATTCAAGGTAAATTAACCCACCTGAAGTAACATTAGAAAGCAGCAGAGCTGGAACTTCGCCTCAACTCTGTCTGACCCCAACATCTGGCAATTACGCCAGCCACCCAGCAGAACCTGGAGCACTGGGCTCAGTGATCTTTCCCATTCATTGGTAGTTTACAGAAATACAATTGATTTTTGAATATTGATCTTTTACCATGGTCACATTGCAGAACCTGTTTATTAGTTCTGATAGTTTTTTAGTGGATTCATTGAGACTTTCTATATACAAGATGAAACCATCTATAAATAAGACAGTTTCCAGAAAAAAAAGAAGTAGATAGCCCTAGAATTTAACCCTAGATCCTCTCTAGAATTGGCCATGGGATGTGGAGTTGTAGCAGCAGAAACAGAAAGTGGAGGGAAAAGGAGTTATTTAAATAACAGGCGGATAAAGCAGGAGGACCTTTAAAAGGGATAGAACACATTGCCTGCAGATCAGAGGCGCCCAGAATGCCATCTGGTACCGTCCCAGCCTCCTGCCTGGCTGGAGAGGGAATAGGAGGATGGGTAAAAACAGACACACACACACACACACACACACACACACAGCCAATTACCAAGGAAAATGGATGACAAATGGATCTTACTAATCACTATTTTTTCAGAGACAGAGGAGAAAACAGAAATGGAAACTGAGATGGCTCCTACACAGTGAAAGAAAAGAAAAACCGTGGACATATGGTGCAAAGTTTGAACCAGATCCTGTGCCCAGCATGGAACTTGTCCATCTTATCCTGGGAAAAAAAGAAAAGAAAAAGTACCCCTCCCCCCAACTCTATCCAGATGCTGTCAAAGACATCTTGTGGGAATCATCATCAATCGTGGGAATTTTTACTAAAGAAATGGAAACCCAGACCTCAGACTGCTTTGGTTAGTAAAACTCAGTAGGGAGTGTGAGAGAGGGGTGGCTACTGCCTGAGTCAGTGAACCAGGAGCACAGCACTGCAGTCAAGGCTGGGAGGACCCCAACCACCTGACTTTTCGTAAGCAGAAACTATGCAAAGAGGAGCTGGTTTTGAAGTACTTCCAAATCCATGGGCAATATCATCAAGACCAAGGACTCAGAAAAAAGCTTTTCAATAATAGTAGAGGAATTTAACACCCTACTTATACCAATGGACAGATCATCCAAACAGAAAATAAATAAGGAAACACAAACTTTAAATGACACATTAGACCAGATGGACTTAATTGATATTTATAGGACATTCCATTGAAAAACAACAAAATACAATTTCTTCTCAAGTGCACACAGAACATTCTCCAGGATAGACCACATCTTGGGTCAAATCAAGCCTCTGTAAATTTAAGAAAATTGAAATCATATCAAGCATCTTTTCTGACCATAGTGCTATGAGACTAGATATCAATTACAGGGAAAAAAAAAAAGGCAAAAAATACAAACACATGGAGGCTAAACAATATGCTACTAAACAACCAATAGATCACTGAAGAAATCAAAGAGGAAAGCAAAAAATACCTAGAAACAAATGACAATGAAAACATGATGACCCAAGGCCTATGGGATGCAGCAAAAGCAGTTCTAAGAGAGAAGTTTATAGCAATACCATCCTACCTTAAGAAACAAGAGAGAGGTCTGGGCAAGATGGTGGAAGATTAAGACATGGAGATCACCTTCCTCCCCACAGATACATCAGAAATACATCTACACGTGGAACTGCTCCTATAGAACACACACTGAATGCTGGCAGAAGACGTCAGACCTCCCAAGAGGCAAGAAACTCCCCACGTACCTGGGTAGGGCAAAAGAAAAAAGAAATAACAGAGACAAAAGAGTAGGGACGGAACCTGCACCAGTGGGAGGGAGCTGTGAAGGAGGAAAGGTTTCCACACACTAGGAAGCCCCTTCGCGGGCGGAGACTGCGGGGGGCGGAGGGGGGAAGCTTCGGAGCCATGGAGGAGAGCGCAGCCACAGGGGTGCGGAGAGCAAAGTGGAGAGGTTCCCGCACAGAGGCTCAGCGCCAAGCAGCATTCACCAGCCCGAGAGGCTTGTCTGCTCACCCGCCAGGGTGGGTGGGGGCTGGGAGCTGAGGCTCCAGCTTCGGAGGTCAGACCCCAGGGAGAGGACTCGGGTTGGCGGCGTGAACACAGCCTGAAGGGGGCTACTGCATCACAGCTAGCTGGGAGGGAGTCCAGGAAAAGGTCTGGAGCTGCCGAACAGGCAAGAGACTTTTTCTTGCCTCTTTGTTTCCTGGTGCGCGAGGAGAGGGGATTCAGAGCGCCACCTAAACGAGCTCCAGAGATGAGCGCGAGCCGCGGTTATCAGCGTGGGCCCCAGAGACGGGCATGAAACGCTAAGGCTGCTGCTGCCGCCACCAAGAAGCCTGTGTGCGAGCACAGCTCACTCTCCACACCTCCCCTCCCGGGAGCCTGCGCAGCCCGCCACCGCCAGGCTCCCATGATCCAGGGACAACTTCCCCAGGAGAACGCACGGCGCGCCTAAGCCTGGTGCAACGTCACAGCGGCCACTGCCGCCGCAGACTCGCCCCGCCTCCTCCGTACGCCTCCCTCCCCCCGGCCTGAGTGAGCCAGAGCCCCCGAAGCAGCTGCTCCTTTAACCCCGTCCTGTCTGAGCGAAGAACAGACGCCCTCAGGCGACCTACACGCAGAGGCGGGTCCAAATCCAAAGCTGAACCCTGGGAGCTGTGGGAACAAAGAGAAAGGGAAATTTCTTCCAGCAGCCTCAGAAGCAGCGGATTAAAGCTCCACAAACAACTTGATGTACCTGCATCTGTTGAATACCTGAATAGACAACAAAACATCCCAGATTGAGGAGGTGGACTTTGGGAGCAGGATATATTATTTTTTCCCCTTTTCCACTTTTTATGAGTGTGTATGTGTATGCTTCTGGGTGAGATTTTGTCTGTATAGCTTTGCTTTCACCATTTGTCCTAGGGTTCGGTCCGTCCGTTTTTTATTTGTTTTTTTTTTTTGTTTTTTTACTTAAAAAAATTTTTTTTTCTTAATAAATTTTTTCTTAGTAATTTTTTTCTTATTTTTTATTTTAAAAAATTTAAAAAAATTTTTCTTAATAATTTTCTTCTTATTTTTTATTTTCAAAAATTTTTAAAAAATTTTTCTTACTAAACTTTTTCTTAATATTTTTTTCTTATTTTTTATTTTAAAAAATTAAAAATTTATTTTAAAAAATTAAAATATTTGTTTTCTTAATACATTTTTTCTTAATAATTTTTTTCTTATTTTTTATTTTAATAGCTTTATTTTATTTTATTTTATCCTCTTTCTTTCTTTCTTTCTTTCTATTTTTTCTCCCTTTTATTCTGAGCCGTGTGGATGAAAGGCTCTTGGTGCTCCAGCCAGGCGTCAGGGCTGTGCCTCTGAGGTGGGAGAGCCAACTTCAGGACACTGGTCCACAACAGACCTCCCAGCTCCACGTAATACCAAACAACAAAAATCTCTCAGAGATCTCCATCTCAACACCAAGACCCAGCTTCACTCAATGACCAGCAAGCTACAGTGCTGGACACCCTATGCCAAACAACTAGCAAGACAGGAACACAGCCCCATCCATTAGCAGAGAGGCTGCCTGAAATCATAATAAGGCCACAGACACCCCAGAACACACCACCAGACGTGGACGTGCCCACCAGAAAGACAAGATCCAGCCTCATCCACCAGAACACAGGCACTAGTCCCCTCCACCAGAAAGCCTACACAACCCACCGAACCAACCTTAGACACTGGGGACAGATACCAAACAACAACAGGAACTACGAACCTGCAGCCTGTGAAAAGGAGACCCCAAACACAGTAAGATAAGCAAAATGAGAAGAGAGAAAAACACACAGCAGATGAAGGAGCAAGGTAAAGACACAACAGACCTAACAAATGAAGAGGAAATAGGCAGTCTACCTGAAAAAGAATTCAGAATAATGATAGTAAAGATGATCCAAAATCTTGGAAATAGAAGAGACAAAATGCAAGAAACATTTAACAAGGCCCTAGAAGAACTAAAGAGGAACCAAGCAATGATGAAAAACACAATAAATGGAATTAAAAATACTCTAGAAGGGATCAATAGCAGAATAACTGAGGCAGAAGAACAGATAAGTGACCTGGAAGATAAAATAGTGGAAATAACTACTGCAGAGCAGAATAAAGAAAAAAGAATGAAAAGAACTGAGGACAGTCTCAGAGACCTCTGGGACAACATTAAACGCACCAACATTCGAATTATAGGGGTCCCAGAAGAAGAAGAGAAAAAGAAAGGGACTGAGAAAATTTTTGAAGAGATTATAGTTGAAAACTTCCCTAATATGGGAAAGGAAATAGTTAATCAAGTCCTGAAAGCACAGAGTCCCATACAGGATATATCAAAGGAGAAACACACCAAGACACATATTAATCAAACTATCAAAAATTAAATATAAAGAAAACATATTAAAAGCAGCAAGGGAAAAACAACAAATAACACACAAGGGAATCTCCATAAGGTTAACAGCTGATCTTTCAGCAGAAACTCTGCAAGCCAGAAGGGAGTGGCAGGACATATTTAAAGTGATGAAGGAGAAAAACCTACAACCAAGATTACTCTACCCAGCAAGGATCTCATTCAGATTTGATGGAGAAATTAAAACCTTTACAGACAAGCAAAAGCTGAGAGAGTTCAGCACCACCAAACCAGCTTTACAACAAATGCTAAAGGAACTTCTCTAGGCAAGAAACACAAGAGAAGGAAAACACCTACAATAACAAACCCAAAACATTTAAGAAAGTGGGAATAGGAACATACATATCGATAATTACCTTAAATGTAAATGGATTAAATGGTCCCACCAAAAGAAACAGACTGGCTGAATGGATACAAAAATAAGACCCATATATATGCTGTCTATAAGAGACCCACTTCAGACCTAGGAACACATACAGACTGAAAGTGAGGGTATGGAAAAATATATTCCATGCAAATGGAAATCAAAAGAAAGATGGAGCAGCAATTCTCATATCAGACAAAATGACTTTAAAATAAAGACTATTACAAGAGACAAAGAAGGACACTATATAATGATCAAGGGATCAATTAAAGAAGAAGATATAACAATTGTAAATATATTTTTTTAAAACATCTTTATTGAAGTATAATTGCTTTACAATGGTGTGTTAGTTTCTGCTTTATAACAAAGTGAATCAGTTATACATATACCTATGTTCCCATATCTCTTCCCTCTTGCATCTCCCTCCCTCCCACCCTCCCTATCCCACCCCTCTAGGTGGTCACAAAGCACCGAGCTGATCTCTCTGTGCTATGCGGCTGCCTCCCACTAGCTATCTATTTTACGTTTGGTAGTGTATATATGTCCATGCCACTCTCTCACCCTGTCACATCTTACCCCTCCCTCTCCCCATATCCTCAAGTCCATTCTCTAGTAGGTCTGTGTCTTTATTCCCGTCCTGCCACTAGGTTCTTCATCACCTTTTTTTTTTCCCTTAGATTCCATATATATGTATTAGCATACTATATTTGTTTTTCTCTTTCTGACTTACTTCACTCTGTATGACAGACTCTAGGTCCATCCACCTCACTACAAATACCTCCATTTCATTTCTTTTTATGGCTGAGTAATATTCCATTGTATATCTGTGCCACATCTTCTTTATCCATTCATCCAATGATGGACACTTAGCTTGCTTCCATGTCTTGGCTATTGTAAATAGAGCTGCAATGAACATTTTGGTACATGACTCTTTTTGAATTACGGTTTTCTCAGGGTATATGCTCAGTAGTGGGATTGCTGGGTCGTGTGGTAGTTCTATTTTTAGTTTTTTAAGGAACCTCCATACTGTTCTCCATACTGGCTGTATCAATTTACATTCCCACCAACAGTGTAAGAGTGTTCCCTTTCCTCCACACCCTCTCCAGCATTTATTGTTTCTAGACTTTTTGATGATGGCCATTCTGACCGGTGTGAGATGATATCTCGATGTAGTTTTGCTTTGCATTTCTCTAATAATTAGTGATGTTGAGTAGCTTTTCATGTGCTTCTTGGCCATGTGTATGTCTTCTTTGGAGAAATGTCTATTTAGGACTTCTGTCCATTTTTGGATTGGGTTATTTTTTTTTTTTAACATTGAACTGCATGAGCTGTTTATATATTTTGGAGATTAATCCTTCGTCCATTAATTCATTTGCAAACATTTTCTCCCATTCTGAGGGTTGTCTTTTGGTCTTGTTTATGGTTTCCTTTGCTGCGCAAAAGCTTTTAAGTTTCATTAGGTCCCATTTGTTTATTTGTGTTTTTATTTCCATTCCTCTAGGAGCTAGGTCAAAAAGGATCTTGCTATGATTTATGTCATAGAGTGTTCTGCCTATGTTTTCCTCTAAGAGTTTGATAGTGTCTGGCCTTACACTTAGGTCTTTAATCCATTTTGAGTTTATTTTTGTGTATGGTGTCAGGGAGTGTTCTAATTTCATACTTTTACATGTAGCTGTCCAGTTTTCCCAGCACCAGTTATTGAAGAGGCTGTCTTTTCTCCACTGTATATGCTTGCCTCCTTTATCAAAGATAAGGTGACCATATGTGCGTGGGTTTATCTCTGGGCTTTCTATCCTGTTCCATTGATCTATATTTCCGTTTTTGTGCCAGTACCATACTGTCTTGATTACTGTTGCTTTGTAATACAGTCTGAAGTCAGGGAGCCTGATTCCTCCAGCTCCATTTTTCGTTCTCAAGATTGCTTTGGCTATTCGGGTCTTTTGTGTTTCCATACAAATTGTGAAATTTTTTGTTCTAGTTCTGTAAAAAATGCCAGTGGTAGTTTGATAGGGATTGCATTGAATCTGTAGATTGCTTTGGGAAGTAGAGTCATTTTCACAATGTTGATTCTTCCAATCCAAAAACATGGTATATCTCTCCATCTATTTGTATGATCTTTAATTTCTTTCATCAGTGTCTTATAATTTTCTGCATACAGGTCTTTTGTCTCCTTAGGTAGGTTTATTCCTAGATATTTTATCCTTTTTGTTACAATGGTAAACGGGAGTGTTTTCTTAATTTCACTTTCAGATTTTTCATCATTAGTGTATAGGAATGGAAGAGATTTCTGTGCATTAATTTTGTATCCTGCTACTTTACCAAATTCATTGATTAGCTCTCGTAGTTTTCTGGTGGCATCTTTAGGATTCTCTATGTATAGTATCATGTCATCTGCAAACAGTGACAGCTTTACTTCTTCTTTTCCGATTTGGATTCCTTTTATTTCTTTTTCTTCTCTGATTGCTGTGGTTAACACTTCCAAAACTATGTTGAATAATAGTGGTGAGAGTGGGCAACCTTGTCTTGTTCCTGATCTTAGAGGAAATGGTTTCAGTTTTTCACCATTGAGGACAATGTTGGCTGTGGGTTTGTCATTTATGGCCTTTATTATGTTGAGGTAAGTTCCCCCTATGCCTACTTTCTCCAGGGCTTTTATCATAAATGGCTGTTGAATTTTGTCAAAAGCTTTCTCTGCCTCTATTGAGATGATCATTTAGTTTTTCTCCTTCATTTTGTTAATATGATGTATCACGTTGATTGATTTGCATATATTGAAGAATCCTTGCATTCCTGGAATAAACCCCACTTGATCATGGTGTATGATCCCTTTAATGTGCTGTTGGATTCTGTTTGCTAGTATTTTGTTGAGGATTTTTGCATCTATGTTCATCAGTGATATTGGCCTATAGTTTTCTTTCTTTGTGACATCTTTGTGTGGTTTTGGTATCAGGGTGATGGTGGCCTCATAGACTGAGTTTGTGAGTGTTCCTCCCTCTGCAATATTTTGGAAGAGTTTGAGAAGGATAGGTGTTAGCTCTTCTCTAAATATTTGATAGAATTCGCCTGTGAAGCCATCTGGTCCTGGGCTTTTGTTTGTTGGAAGATTTTTAATCACAATTTCAATTTCAGTGCCTGTGATTGGTCTGTTCATATTTTCTATTTCTTCCTGGTTCAGTCACGGCAGGTTGTGCATTTCTAAGAATCTGTCCATTTCTTCCAGGTTGTCCATTTTATTGGCATAGTGTTGCTTGTAGTAATCTCTCATGATCCTTTGTATTTCTGCAGTGTCAGTGGTTACTTCTCCTAACAATTGTAAATATTGATGCACCCAACATAGGAGCACCTCAAAACATAAGGCAAATACTAACAGCCATAAAAGGGGAAATTGACAGTAACACAATCATAGTAGGGGACTTTAACACCCCACTTTCATCAATGGACAGATCATCTAAAATGAAAATAAATAAGGAAACACAAGCTTTAAATGATACATTAAACAAGATGGACTTAATTGATATTTATAGGACATTCCACCCAAAAACAACAGAATACACATTTTTCTCAAGTGCTCATGGAACATTCTCCAGGATAGATCATATCTTGGGTCACAAACCAAGCCTTGGTAAATTTAAGAAAATTGAAATCGTATCAAGTATCTTTTCCGACCACAACACTATGAGACTAGATATCAATTACAGGAAAAGATCTGTAAAAAATACAAACACATGGAGGCTACACAATACACTACTTAATAATGAAGTGATCACTGAAGAAATCAAAGGGGAAATCAAAAACTACTTAGAAACAAATGACAATGGAGACACGACGACTCAAAACCTATGGGATGCAGCAAAAGCAGTTTTAAGAAGGAAGTTTATAGCAATACAAGCCTACCTCAAGAAACAGGAAACATCTCGAATAAACAACCTAACCTTGCACCTAAAGCAATTAGAGAAAGAAGAACAAAAAAACACCAAAGTTAGCAGAAGGAAAGAAATCATAAAGATCAGATCAGAAATAAATGAAAAAGAAATGAAGGAAACAATAGCAAAGATCAACAAAACTAAAAGCTGGTTCTTTGAGAAGATAAACAAAATTGATAAACCATTAGCCAGACTCATCAAGAAAAAAAGGGAGAAGACTCAAATCAATAGAATTAGAAATGAAAAAGGAGAAGTAACCACTGACACTGCAGAAATACAAACGATCATGAGAGATTACTACAAGCAACTCTATGCCAATAAAATGGACAACCTGGAAGAAATGGACAGATTCTTAGAAATGCACAACCTGCCGAGACTGAACCAGGAAGAAATAGAAAATATGAACAGACCAATCACAGGCACTGAAATTGAAACTGTGATTAAAATTCTTCCAATAAACAAAAGCCCAGGACCAGACGGCTTCACAGGAGAATTCTATCAAACATTTAGAGAAGAGCTAACATCTATCCTTCTCAAGCTCTTCCAAAATATTGCAGAGGGAGGAACACTCGCAAACTCATTCTATGAGGCCACCATCACCCTGATACCAAAACCAGACAAAGATGTCACAAAGAAAGAAAACTATAGGCCAATATCACTGATGAACATAGATGCAAAAATCCTCAACAAAATACTAGCAAACAGAATCCAACAGCACATTAAAAGGATCATACACCACGAGCAAATAGGGTTTCTCCCAGCAATGCAAGGTTTCTTCAGTATATGCAAACCAATCAATGTGATAAACCATTTAACAAATTGAAGGAGAAAAAACATGATCATCTCAGTAGATGCAGAAAAAGTTTTCAATAAAATTCAACACCCATTTATGATAAAAGTCCTGCAGAAAGTAGGCATAGAGGGAACTTTCCTCAACATAATAAAGGCCATATATGACAAACTCACAGCCAACATCATTCTTAATGGTGAAAAACTGAAACCATTTCCTCTAAGATCAGGAACAAGACAAGGTTGTCCATTCTCACCACTATTATTCAACATACTTTTGGAAGTTTTAGCCAGAGCAATCAGAAAAGAAAAAGAAATAAAAGGAATCCAAACCAGAAAAGAAGTAAAGCTGTCACTGTTTGCAGATGACATGACACTATACATAGAGAATCCTAAAGATGCTACCAGAAAACTACTAAGGCTAATCAAAAAATTTGGTAAAGTAGCAGGATACAAAATTAATGCACAGAAATATTTTGCATTCCTATACACTAATGATGAAAAATCTGAAAGAGAAATTAAGGGAACACTCCCATTTACCATTGCAACAAAAAGAATAAAATACTTAGGAATAAACCTACCTAAGGAGACCAAAAACCTGTATGCAGAAAGCTATAAGACACTGATGAAAGAAATTAAAGTTGATACAAACAGATGGAGAGATATACCATACTCTTGGATTGGAAGAATCAACATTGTGAAAATGAGTATACTCCCAAAAGCAATCTACAGATCAATGCAATCCCTATCAAACTACCAATGACATTTTTCACAGAACGAGAACAAAAAATCTCACAATTTGTATGGAAACACAAAAGACCCCGAATAGCCAAAGCAATCTTGAGAAAGAAAAACGGAGCTGGAGGAATCAGGCTCCCTGACTTCGGACTATACTGCAAAGCTACAGTAA
This sequence comes from Balaenoptera acutorostrata, assembly GCF_949987535.1. Taxonomy (NCBI): domain Eukaryota; kingdom Metazoa; phylum Chordata; class Mammalia; order Artiodactyla; family Balaenopteridae; genus Balaenoptera; species Balaenoptera acutorostrata. The sequence continues at coordinate 41,879,902 of NC_080066.1, forward strand.
TCAAGACAGTATGGTACTGGCACAAAAACAGAAATATAGATCAATGGAACAGGATAGAAAGCCCAGAGATAATCTCACGCACATATGCTCACCTTATTTTTGATAAAGGTGGCAAGAATATACAATGGAGAAAAGACAGCCTCTTCATTAAGTGGTGCTGGGAAAACTGGACAGCTTCATGTAAAAGAATCAAATTAGAACACTCCCTAACACCATACACAAAAATAAACTCAAAATGGATTAAAGACCTAAATGTAAGGCCAGACAGTATAAAACTCTTAGAGGAAAACATAAACAGAACCCTCTATGACATACATCACAGCAAGATCCTTTTTGACCCACCTCCTATAGAAATGGAAATAAAAACAAAAATAAAGAAATGGGACCTAATGAAACTTAAAAGATTTTGCACAGCAAAGGAAACCATAAACAAAATGAAAAGACAAACCTCAGAATGGGAGAAAATATTTGCAAATGAAGCAACTGACAAAGGGTTAATCTCCAAAATTTACAAGAAGCTCATGCAGCTTAATATCAAAAAAACAAACAAGCCAATCCACAAATGGGCAGAAGACCTAAATAGACATTTCTCCAAAGAAGATATACAGATTCCCAACAAACACATGGAAGGATGCTCAACATCACTAATCATTAGAGAAATGCAAATCAAAACTACAATGAGGTATCACCTCACACCAGTCAGAATGGCCATTACCAAAAAATCTACAAACAGTAAATGCTGGAGAGGGTGTGGAGAAAAGGGAACCCTCTTGCACTGTTGGTAGGAATATAAATTGATACAGCTATTATGGAGAACAGTATGGAGGTTCCTTAAAAAACTAAAGATAGAACTACCATATGACCCAGCAGTTCCAGTACTGGGTATATACCCTGAGAAGACCATAATATTAAAAAAACACATGCACCCCAATGTTGACTGCAGCACTATTTACAATAGTTGGGAGTTGGAAGCAACCTAAATGTCCATCAACAGATGAATAGATAAAGAAGATGTGGCACATATATACAATAGAATATTACTCAGCCATAAAAAAGAACGAAATTGAGTTATTTGTAATGAGTTAGGGGAAACTAGAGTCTGTCCTACAGAGTGAAGTAAGTCAGAAAGAGAAAAACAAATACCATATGCTGACACCCATATATGGAATCTCAAAATAATGGTACTGATGAACCTAGTGGCAGGACAGGAATAAAGATGCAGATGTAGAGAATGGACTTGAGGACACAGGGAGGGGGAAGGGTAAGCTGGGATGAAATGAGAGAGTAGCATTGAGATATATACAGTACCAAATGTAAAATAGATAGCTAGTGGGAAGCAGCTGCATAGCACAGGGAGATTCAGCTCGGTGCTTTGTGACCACCTAGAGGGGTGGGATAGGGAGGGTGGGAGGGAGGCTCAAGAGGGAGGGGATATGGTGATATATGTATACATATAGCTGATTCACTTTGTTGTACAGCAGAAACTAACACAACATTGTGAAGCAATTATACTGCAATAAAGATTTAAAAAAAAAAAGTTTTGAGAATCCCCAAGACCAGGATGGGAAAGGTTAATGTGGGGGAGGGGAGAGCAGAGTGAGGATTCTAATAAGCTTTCACAAAAGGGGGTCTCTTTCTGCATAAGGCTGTGACTCTTGGGTTAGAACTCTATGTGACAGTAACCCTTGAGTTTCCTTAAATTATTTATAAAGTACAGTATATATGGATGACTGACTGTAATCCTATACTGTAATATGTACATATAAATGTACCATATAATGAGCACAGTATATAATTATGCATTTGCATGCAAAATAAAATGTTACAGAATTTCTCCTGCATTACTATAGTAGAATAATTGTTGTATTTACTTGAAATCCTCTAAGTTTAATGCATGTATTATACCATCCACTCTTGACTATCTGGAAGCACAGAAGGAAAGCTGTGATGTCCTATCTCATTGCATAGCAGAGAACAGGCACCCGGAGGATATTTGCTGACTCAATGAATGAATAGAAATGTATCTGATTTTGCTCTTGCTGAAGGGCAGAGCAAAGACAGGCCTGACCATTACTGGACCTGTTTGGTTGAGATGTAACAGAGCATCACGCTTGATACCAAGACTTAGAGTCCCCAGCATTAATGCAACCAGCACTTCCAAAGGTTGTCATTCACAAAAAGACAAATATTGTAGGATTCTTCCCACTTATATGAGGTACCTAGAATAGGCAAATGCATAGAGACATAAGTAGATTAGAAGTAACCAGGGGCTGAGAGAAAGGGGAATGGGGAGTTATTGTTTAATTGTTCCAGGATTTTGTTTCAAGTAATGAAAAAGTTTTGGAAATAAATAGAGGTGATGGTTGCATAACAATGGGAATGTAATCAGTGCCACTGAATTGCACACTTAAAATGCTTGAAATGGTAAATTTTTTCAATTGAAATATTTACAAAGTTTCAGGCATACAGCAAAGTGATTCTGTTTTTTATATATGTATATATATACACATATATTATTTTTCAGATTCTTTTCCATTATAGGTTATTACAAGATACTGAATATAGTTCCTTACACTATACAGTGGGTCCTTGTTGTTTGTCTGTTTTATATATAGTAGTGTGTATCTGTTAATCCCAAACTCCTAATTTATCCCTCCCCCCCCTTTCCCCTTTGGTAATCATTCGATTGTTTACTATGTCTGTGAGTCTATTTCTGTTTTGTAAGTAAATTCATTTGTATCATGTTTTTAGATTCCACATATAAGCAACATCATATGGTATTTGTCTTTCTCTGTCTGACTTACTTCACTTAGTATGATAATCTCTAGGTTCATCCATGTTGCTGCAAATGGTATCATTTCATTCTTTTTTAAGGCTGAGTAATATTCCATTGTATATATATACCATATCTTTATCTTAAAATGAAAAATTTTATGTTATTTGTATTTTACTACCAAAAAATAAATTGTCATTAGATCTGAAGATGAGTGATCTCTTTTCCAAAAAAAAATGCTTAGGTCTTTTAGGATAGAGGGGTCAAGAGTGGGAAAAAGTCTTTAGACTGCTCACTTGGAAGGACATGGGAATAACAAGAGAAAAGTTCATCACCCACCACCCAGACCAGTGATTTTAACTGGCGAGTGCATCAGAATCTCCCTGAGGGTCTCATTAAAGCACAGAGTGCTGGGCCAACCCCCAGAGCTCTTGAGTTTGGGACCTCAGAAATTTCACTTTTAACAACTTCTCAGGTGCTGCTGATGTTCCTGGTCTACGAATCACACTTGCAAAACACAGTGCTAGGTAGGAGGTACTCAGGAGATTTGGATGAGGGGCTTTTTCAGTAAGAAGTGTGGGGAGTACTCCTAAGCCATTATTCTTTCAGGTCAAATTCTCCAGACCCTCAGTGATGTCTCCTCATAGTACCATCACTGATGGACCTCCAAGCAAAGATTTCCTAAACTTCCCTCTCCCTTAACTAAAATTAACTTTAAAAAGACCCATGAGATTTTGAGGACTCTTTCCAAATCAGAGTCTGAGGTTCCAGACAGCAGAGGAGTCATTCTTTTTGTCTGTCTCAAAGCCTCACTGTGACTCGGTACTCATTCCTTGATTGACAGAATGTATGCCTATGATCCTCAGCATCCGTGGAGTGTTTATGTCTTTTAGAAATCAGGATCTTCACTAAAGCTCAGGTGAGAGGGAAGATGAGAAAAAATGCCAATCCCACTTCTTTAAAGGATTGGATTTATTACCAATAAAATCCAACACAGGCCATAATCTGCCAGAGAACTCCAGGCACATAATGCTACTAGAAATTCCCCTCCACACATCATGGTCTTGAGTTTCTTTACAGGTCTAAAGAAGCAGTTTTCCCATTCTCTAGAAATCCTTCCCTCCCTTTGTCTTTTTCCCTCTGTCAAACTCCTACCCACCTTACAGCAACCAGCTCAAATTCCAGCTCTCCAATTACCTGAGTTCTCTAAGTTCTCAATAATCTTTCTACTTTCCCTTTTTACACCATTTTCACAGTAACATGGACATTATCTCTTTATATATCTAACTCCACAATAGGCTAGAAGCTGTTTGAGGACAGAAACAATATTATAATCTTGGAAGTCTGAGCACTTATCATAGGACCTGCTCCATAGTAATTTTTAAATACGTGTTTGGTGGGGAAATAAGTCAATAAGTGAATAGGCCGCAACAGTATTCTGCTAAACTTAAATATACCTCAATCTGAACCCCACGCTAGCTCTAGAAACCACAAAGTAAGTGTCAGACAAAATAGATTACTAGGAGTGAGTTGGAACGGTGGGAGGAAGGGCAAGGGAGCAAGGAAGCCCTTGAGAGGGAAAAGAATAAGATGCTGGGCACACTGTCCAGCTTCACCGAGAATGGGGCCTCGTACAAGGATTCCTCTGTGTGGGTCATCCTGAACCAAATGAGACACACATCTTCAGATACACCCTTCCCTGTGAGTGCTCTGAACGTGAGGTCATGTGGCATTGTCTATTTTTTTTCAGAGGATTTGATAGTTTTTAATTGCACTTCATAGATATTTAGCATTGCTTAGTTCATCAGATTCATCAGATGAAAAGTAATTCCCTCACCGAAAGGATGCATAGAAAAAAATTTAAAATATTGACCTACATGGGCAGCTTCTTAAAGGTCTGAAAATCATCTGGCTTGCCGGGATCACATGTTCTTCAGGTGAAAGTGAAATTGGACTCCAAATTTGGTGGGAATTCCAGCAACCCTTTACCCCCAACGTTCACCCATAAATGTTCACCTGGCAAGATTTACTGGAGACTTTGGGCATAAGGTGGTTGTGATGGTAATTAAACCACCGGGCAGCACAGCAGGAGAAAAACTGAATATTGGACATTCTAGATTTAAAAAGTCCCTCAAGCCTTGCCTCCCCTAGAGAATTTTTGCGCCTTTATTCTTGAGCTCAGCGCTGTCATTTTTTCATGTTGCTACATCTATCCCAGCTATGCCCTGGGAGTGTCTTTCGACAACTGTCTTCTTTTGGTGAGGACAATAGGACTTACTGAAGAGAACAATAAAAGGATCCCATTATCAAATAAATTTGGGGAGCTCCAGTTGAAATGCAATAGGAATTTTTTTAACCCTAGGATTTCTCTGAATCTTTAATGCACTCATATATGTTATAAATTGCTAAGAGAGTGATTTTTGAAAGTCTTTAATAAGATCTAGTTTCATTATTTCTCAGACATCGCATCGTTTATGATGACTTTGGCTCCAAATAGCACAAACTCTGACTTACAATGACTTGAGCAACAAGAAATATGATCATGTCGTGTGGCTGGAAGTTCAGATGTAGGATGGTTGATTTCGTGGATCAATGATGGCACCAAGGGCTTAGATTTTTTCCCTCTTGGCCTCTGCCATCCTCAGTGTTGACTCACAGTAGTAGCAGGATGGCTGCAGCAGGTACAGGCTTTAAATCTGTAGTGGCAATATCCTTAAGAAGGGGAGTGGCCATTTCTTCCTAGGGCTTTTTCTTAGAGAGAAAAGACTTGTTCCAAAATCCCCCCATAGACTCTTTCTCACATGTCTTTGGCTTGAACTAGGTCTTAGCCTTATTCCTAAACTAACTCACAGCAAGGAGGATGGCTGAGCCTCCCTTAAGCACCTGGCCACACATGGGATGGGCGGATACCTGCATGCAATTGAGGTTCTTTTTGGAAAGCGTTAGGTGGAAATAAGTGCTGGTCAGGCCACTAATAATGTCCATTAAAGAAACACATTGCTATGGACTGAATTTTGTCCCTCCTAAAATACATACGCTGAAAGTCTAACCCTACATATGACTGATTTAGATTTGGGGATAGGGCCTTCAGGAGTAATTAAGGTTAAGTGAGGTCATAAGGATAGAGCTCTAATCTGGTAAGACTGGTGGCCTTATAAGAAAAGGAAGAGAGAGATAGAGAGAGTACATGCACCAAGGAAAAGCCACGGGAGGACAGTGCAAGAAGGTGCTGTCTGCAAGCCAGGAGGAGAGCTCTCAACAGAAGCCAACCCTGTCAGAGCTGCATCTCGGACTCCCAGTCTCCAGAACAGGGAGAAAATTAATTTCTGTTGTTTAAGCCACCCAGTCTATGGTATTTTGTTACAGCAGCCTGCACTGACTAATGTACACTTCAGTGTGATAAGGAATTAAAATAATACAGGAGTTTCTGGAAAAATGATGAAATACTCTTCCTCTATGCCTACTCCATTCCCTCCCTGGAGATTGCTGCTAAAAACAATTTGTGGTATACTTTTTAACGCTTACCAAAGGTATGTATATGTTCATGTGCCATAAACATACATATATCATTGTACCCACATATGCCTTTGTTGTTGACTTTTTATTTTTTAACACTGACATTTCACTTACCATCATGCAAGCTTATTTTCATTCAACAAAATATATAGCCTTAAATCATTCCTTATAAAGGTTGCATAGTTATACCATCCAGATGTATCATAATTTCTTCAACCACCTCAGTGTGGAAGGATGCTGTGTGAAGCGGGTCCCACATGTACCTGAACATGGAGTATCTCCTGGGATTTGTATTCCGCACATTTGTGGATCTGCTGCTCTAGAATTACAGGTTCTCTCTGTTTCTCATCCTAAAAGAAGACAATGTCTTGAAGCTTTTACGTCGATTGACCATGGCAGAATGTAGTTGGCTGATGGTACACAAAGGACATGATGACACAGGACGCTAATGAATGATTGTGTGCTGGATAGTCCTCTTCTGGCCCCTGTGCCTCAAAAATGCTAACTTCTCATTATTTAGGTGACCAGACACTTTGTTCTTTCATGCATGACACTGTACTGTTATGGAAATTGTGACATGACTCATCCACTGACTTATTCCATCTTGGATGAACTCTCCTTCAAACTATGTAGCTCGAATAGAGTAAATCTGACTAATGAATTTGCAGGCAAGCTTTTGGCAACATAAAAGATTCTGGCCTCCCTGGAAAAGTTTTAAAAAATTGTCTAATGTTTATGAGGAAATTATTTTTCGTTATATGCTACTTGAATCTAATTTTAGTAATCCACGAACACTCTATAAATGTAGGAAACCCGCCCTAGTAAAGTCATTTAGTCTTTGAACTCATTTAATCCTACCAATGGGGTTGTTGAAATAAACATGGGTGATTTCTAACATGACTGAGAGTTTACACAACTGCCCTATTTGCAAGAGCCAAGATATTATTGTGTTTATCGTAGACAAAAGATGACCTTCACTTGGGGATTGGATTGAGTTCCAACAGAAAGATTATTCTGTAAACCTATTCCCATATGATTGTGGGTAATTGTTATACACATATCTCAGTTTGTTGACTCAGTTGTTGGAAGGTCCACATGCAGTATTTTGGAAGGTTTGTCTAACAAATTAATTTTTCATTTCTTCATTTTTAAGGCCTCATTTTGGCTTGAATTTATTTTAGGTGACAGCACATATAAGTAGAGGAAAAGAAAAAGAACGAGAGTCATTAAATTGATGGATCAGAGACAAATTTTTTTAATGAATTTTCTCTCTTGATTTCAAAAGAATTATGAGAAAAAATATCTTTTCCAAATCTGCTTAATCTTTAGCACCTAATTTTGTCATCTGTGGTGTCTTTCTAGACAAGGGTGACTTTCAAATCACCCAGATTTCAGACTGTGGAGGCTGAGATAGTTCCCATGCTTCATTGTTTAAAGGTGTTTATTTTATAGAATTTGTTAGTTCCATTCCATTATTTTCTTAGAGTAGTAGCCACTAATTTTTTCATTAGTTTCTATCACAGTGTTGCTTCAAAGAATCATGGATACATTAAATTGGAAAAAAAATCATATTCTTATTCAAACTCCCATGTAAACACTTTTATATCTTAAAAGTACATAACATCTAATGATGATATAAGAAGTATGATTAGACTACAACAAATAATCAAAGTATGTTAAAGTATATTTCAATTATGTATAGCATGTATGAATACTTACATATGATAAGTATCCATCCATCCTATCTGCAAAGACTTGCTTAGGATACTAAAGATATGAATGATTCAGAAATTCCAAAGGGAAAAGAAACAAAACTGAGCAAACAGAAGAAGAATTTCTTCACCTTGCAGTCTAGGCAAGCCATGAACCTTCTTATGGCACTTCTGTTGGAACTCAATCCAATCCCCAAGTGAATGTCATCTTTTGTCTACGATAAACACAATAATATCTTGGCTCTTGCAAAGAGGGTAGTTGTGTAAACTCTCAGTCATGTTAGAAATCACCCATGTTTATTTCAACAACCCCATTGGTAGGATTAAATGAGTTCAAAGACTAAATGACTTTACTAGGGCGGGTTTCCTACATTTATAGAGTGTTCGTGGATTATTAAAATTAGATTCAAATAGCATATAACGAAAAATAATTTCCTCATAAACATTAGACAATTTTTTAAAACTTTTCCAGGGAGGCCAGAATCTTTTATGTTGTCAAAAGCCTGCCTGTAAATTTATTAGTCAGATTTACACTATTCGGGCTACATAGTTTGAAGGAGAGTTCATCCAAGATGGAATAAGTCAGTGGATGAGTCATGTCACAATTTCCATAACAGTACAGTGTCATGCATGAAAGAACAAAGTGTCTGGTCACCTAAAGAATGAGAAGTTAGCATTTTTGAGGCACAGGGGCCAGAAGAGGACTGTCCAGCACACAATCATTCATTAGCGTCCTGTGTCATCATGTCCTTTGTGTACCATCAGCCAACTACATTCTGCCATGGTCAATCGACGTAAAAGCTTCAAGACATTGTCTTCTTTTAGGATGAGAAACAGAGAGAACCTGTAATTCTAGAGCAGCAGATCCACAAATGTGCGGAATACAAATCCCAGGAGATACTCCATGTTCAGGTACATGTGGGACCCGCTTCACACAGCACACTTCCATACTGAGGTGGTTGAAGAAATTATGATACATCTGGATGGTATAACTATGCAACCTTTATAAGGAATGATTTAAGGCTATATATTTTGTTGAATGAAAATGAGCTTGCATAATGGTAAGTGAAATGTCAGTGTTAAAAAATAAAAAGTCAACAACAAAGGCATATGTGGGTACAATGATATATGTATGTTTATGGCACATGAACATATACATACCTTTGGTAAGCGTTAAAAAGTATACCACAAATTGTTTTTAGCAGCAATCTCCAGGGAGGGAATGGAGTAGGCATAGAGGAGGAGTATTTCATCATTTTTCCAGAAACTCCTGTATTATTTCATTTCCTTATCACACTGAAGTGTACATTAGTCAGTGCAGGCTGCTGTAACAAAATACCATAGACTGGGTGGCTTAAACAACAGAAATTAATTTTCTCCCTGTTCTGGAGACTGGGAGTCCGAGATGCAGCTCTGACAGGGTTGGCTTCTGGTGAGAGCTCTCCTCCTGGCTTGCAGACAGCACCTTCTTGCACTGTCCTCCCGTGGCTTTTCCTTGGTGCATGTACTCTCTCTATCTCTCTCTTCCTTTTCTTATAAGGCCACCAGTCTTACCAGATTAGAGCTCTACCCTTATGACCTCACTTAACCTTAATTACTCCTGAAGGCCCTATCCCCAAATCTAATCAGTCACATGGAGGGTTAGACCTTCAGCGTATGGATTTTAGGAGGGACAAAATTCAGTCCATAGCAATGTTTCTTTAATGGACATTATTAGTGGCCTGACCAGCACTTATTTCCACCTAACGCTTTCCAAAAAGAACCTCAATTGTGTGCAGGTATCCGCCCATCCCATGTGTGGCCAGGTGCTTAAGGGAGGCTCAGCCATCCTCCTTGCTGTGAGTTAGTTTAGGAATAAGGCTAAGACCTAGTTCCAGCCAAAGACATGTGAGAGAGAGTCTATGGGGAGATTTTGGAACAAGTCTTTTCTCTCTAAGGAAAAGCCCTAGGAAAAAAAGGTCACTCCCCTTCTTAAGGATATTGCCACTACAGATTTAAAGCCTGTACCTGCTGCAGCCATCCTGCTACTACTGTGAGTCAACACTGAGGCTGGCAGAGGCCAAGAGGGAAAAAATCTAAGCCCTTGGTGCCATCACTGATCCACGAAATCAACCATCCTACATCTGAACTTCCAGCCACACGACATGATCATATTTCTTGTTGCTCAAGTCATTGTAAGTCAGAGTTTGTGCTATTTGGAGCCAAAGTCTTCATAAACGATGCGATGTCCGAGAAATAATGAAAATAGATCTTGTGAAAGACTTTCAAAAATCACTCTCTTAGCAATTTATAACATATATGAGTGCATTAAAGATTCAGAGAAATCCTAGGGTTAAAAAAATTCCTATTGCATTTCAACTGGAGCTCCCCAAATTTATTTGATAATGGGATCCTTTTATTGTTCTCTTCAGTAAATCCTATTGTCCTCACTGAAAGAAGACAGTTGTTGAAAGACACCCCCAGGGCATAGCTGGGATAGATGTAGCAACATGAAAAAATGACAGCGCTGAGCTCAAGAATAAAGGCGCAAAAATTCTCTAGGGGAGGCAAGGCTTGAGGGACTTTTTAAATCTAGAATGTCCAATATTCAGTTTTTTTCCTGCTGTGCTGCCCGGTGGTTTAATAACCATCACAACCACCTTATGCCCCAAGTCTCCAGTAAATCTTGCCAGGTGAACATTTATGGGTGAACGTTGGGGGTAAAGGGTTGCTGGAATTCCCACCAAATTTGGAGTCCAATTGCAGTTTAATCTGATGAACATGTGATCCCGGCAAGCCAGATGATTTTCAGACCTTCAAGAAGCTGCCCATGTAGGTCAATATTTTAAAATTTTTTCTATGCATCCTTTCAGTGAGGGAATTAGTTTTCATCTGATGAATCTGATGAACTAAGCAATGCTAAATATGTATGAAGTACAATTAAAAACTATCAAATCCTCTGAAAAAAATAGACACTGCCACATGACCTCACCTTCAGAGCACTCACAGGGAAGGGTGTATCTGTAGATTTGTGTTTCATTTGGTTCAGGATGACCACAAGCAAATTCAACCAATCAGAACTCCAGAACATCCAATCCCCATGCCCTTCACAGAGGTACCCTCCAACTACCAGTTATCATTAATATTGTTTTACAAGTATTTGTGGGATGTTATGATTAACATCTGTCTCTTCCTATTTCTTTATAAAACCCATCAGGACAGAGACCATACCTATTTCGCTTCACCATCCCATCCCAGGTACCTACACGGTACTCAGCCTATAGTAAGCTCTCAATAAATGTGTGATGAAAGGATGAATCCATCAGTGAATGAGATACTTAAAAACCCTAGTAGATAAACTGAAGAAGTGAATCCTTCATGCTTAGTGACTATCATAAAGAATAAATTCATTCCCATTGTAAAATAATGTCTATCAAAGACAGTATATTCGTATCAGCTTCTGCAGAAAAACCTTAATGACAAATAATAGAAATATATATCTTTCCTGATATATGTCTCTTGCCTAAGACCTTGCTAGCTTGTTCCTTTCATGTCTATTTTGACAGAGTTCGGACCAGTATTAAATTGCCATGGAGTGAATTTTTGGGCTCTGGCATGCCTGATGGAACAGAGAACTGCTTGTTCTTTGCCCACACACTGGCACATCTTCCCCTCATACCAACTACCCAATATGGCATCAGGAATTCGTTCTATAATTCATCTTGTCTCTTGGGTTATCACCAAGGCTACCATAGGTTAATTAGTTGTAAAACGGGTTAGTGCTTCAGGAACTTAGGTCTTCCCGTACAAAGGGACATAAAAAGGGAGCATCGATTTCCAGAATGCTCTACTTCTAAAAGCATCTTCACAGAAATCCAAAAGCCCATTAATTGAGCGATCTTCTTTCTCAGATACGGAAAACAATGTTATCATCTGGCAGGGCAAATGGGGAGGAGAAGGGGAAACACGTGGGAGAAAGATCCCAAGACTGCAGTCAAGTAGACGTTGCACCCTGTTCGCATGTTTTCATTCCTTTTTCGGCAAATGCCAAAGTGTAGACCCAGACAGTTTGACAAATGAGTAGGATCATGGAGAACACTGAGGAGGATGATTAAGGGAGTGGAATCATTGATATATGAGGAGAGAAGCTTTTGAAAAATCTAATTATGAAGCAATCCAGCCAAACGATTAGTTTGCTGAAAAAGTGCAGATGTACTTCTGGTTTGCACTTAGAAGCAGAGCGGGTTAGGAACAAAATGAATTTTTTCAGCAGGATGTGCATAGGAGTGAAAGGAAGAAATAAAAAATGGGGAAGTCAAGACCCAGTGTCAGGACGAAATCCCTCACAGGAGAATACATTACTCTGTAAAGATCTCTCCCCACACCTGGGAGTCTCATCTCCAGATAGAGGACTTGGAAGCAGACCCCAGCTCCTCCCTACTATGCCCCACCCTGGGCCTGACAGGCTGGCCAGAAGGGCCCTGTCATTTCCAATCAGTGCGATTGTTTAATGCAAACAGCTTTTATGTTTATGATAGGGGTGTCGTTAGAATAAACAGAGAAAATATTCTGAAATTAATAGGTCTTGAACAACCTTCAAAATGTGGTTAAAAGGCTGGCTTACCCTAAGAGAATATGTCAGGTACCATTCTTTACACAAAGGTCTTCCCACTGTGTTGAGAAACACAGTCCCTGATTTATTCTGATGTTTAACTATTTCTCTGTGTTGTCAAGCTTTTCCAGCACCCTCAGGAGAGGCTCATGGAGACAGGTACCCTCTCTGTGCCTGCATGTGGGTCTTGAGCACCTCAACTTTGCCATAAAGCAAAAGCTGCTCAGGATGGAGTGGTAGACCCACCTCAAGTGAGCTGTGGGTCAAAATCAGAAAAAGCCGTAAGAGACCAGAGTGATGCCTCAGTTTGCCACCTTCTAATGTGGAAACATGGTTCAATGGCTCTGTTGCATCATTCTGAACTCCAGGGAAATGAAAAAAATCAACTCACAATGGATTAAAGACTTAAATGTAAGACCTAAAACCATTAAAATACTAGAAGAAAACAAAGAAAATAACTTCTTGACATTGATCTTGACAATGATTTTTTGGTCATGAGGCCAAAAGCACAAGCAACAAGAGCAAAAATAGACAAATGTGGGAATTCCCTGGGGGTCCAGTGGGTAAGGCTCAGCGCTCCTAATGCAGGGGGCCAGGGTTCAATCCCTGGTCGGGGAACTAGGTTGTGCATGCATGCTGCAACTAAGACCTGACGCAGCCTAAATAAATAAATAAATATTTTTAAAAAACTGACAAATGGGAGTGCATCAAACGAGAAAGCTTCTGCACAGCAAAGGAAACAATCAACAGAGTGAAAAGGCAATTTACAGAATGGGAGAATATATTGGCAAATCATTTGTCTGATAAGGGGTTAATATCCAGAATATATAAGGAACTCCTATAACTCAAGAGCAAAAAAAATTAAAATTAAAAAAAACTGGTTAAAAAGTGGACAAATGACCTGACTAGACGTTTCTCAAAGAAGACATACAAATGGCCAAGAGGTCATCATCTAGGGTTTTGTGTTTTTTTATTGGTGGTGGGGGGGATTATTTTGTTTGTTTTTTGTGGTTGCTGTTGATGCTATTACTGTGCCTGTAGTCATCATCATTAGAATTTCCTTGATCTACTTGTTTTCATGTGTTTATTTTCAGGTTTCAGATATCATTTTGTGTCCAGAATATCTCTTGTAAATATCACATAGCTGGATTTTAATCTCTGTTGCACCTGTTGTGATATGGTTGGACTTCTGCTGTCTCATTTTGTGTTTCCCACTTGCATTCTTTCTCCTTGATTCCTTTTAATTTTCTTTCCTGCCTTTTATTTAATTAAAATTTCTTTGCTTCATTTTTTTCCCTCTATGGTTTAAAAGTTTGCCTTTTTTTCCTACTTTTCTAGTAGTTTTCTTGAACTTTAAATGAGCATAATTATATCCTAACAATGTATTTAGTAAGAATTTTACTTACAAAGACACTTTTTCTTTTTAATTTTGTTTGTATGTGTACTTTTGATTTTCTTGGGGGTAGGGATGGGGAGTTGAACAGGGAAGTCACCTAGTGATTTTTCTCTCTTTTCCTTTTTTCCCTATATCTTCCCCAAAGATATTTGCATTTTTAAAACTTAAAAATAAAAGTACATGGGTATAAATTCAGATAAAATTAAAGGACTTATATGAAAATAGCTATACAGCACCATACTTCTCCATATATTTACAACTTGCTGCCTGAAGCAAACTATTCAAATATTTTTGCTGTTTATTCTAGTATTTACCACCAAGTTTGTAAAGAATATGCTGACACTGTTGCTTACTGAGTTATCGAATTTAGACAATGCCTGTGGACTTGCTGTTTTGGTAGATGGCTCTGGATTGGCTTCCCAGAAGCCATAGTTAACCTCTGTCATTTCTCAACTATGGAAAACTAGAATACCTTCCCAGACTCCCTTGAAGCTGGGTGTAGTCATGTGACACAGTTTCACCAATGAGATATAGTCAGATGTCCCTGGGAGAGCTTATTCCTTCTTAAATAAAAGCACTAACTCTCACTAGTAGAAACAATTGGCCCCATGTCGTTCATACATGTTCCTGCCTGGAATGTGGAGTCAGTACATGAAGGCACAGTAGCCACACACTAAAGATGGTGGAGCAGAAAGATAGAAAGAGCCTGATTCCTGATAACATGGGTTGTCATTCTACCAGGACTTCTGAGGCCACTCTTCTAGGGTTTTCTGTCATTCACAACAATTCTATTTGTTTTACTTTCTGGGCTTCCCTGGTGGTGCAGTGGTTAAGAATCTGCCTGCCAATTTAGGGGACATGGAGCACTGGTCCGGGAAGATCCCACATGCCTTGGAGCAACTAAGCCCATGTGCCGCAACTACTGAGCCTGCGCTCTAGAGCCCGCGAGCCACAACTACTGAGCCCACGAGCCACTACTGAAGCCCGCATGCCTAGAGCCTATGCTCTGCAATGAGAGAAGCCACCTCAATGAGAAGCCCATGCACTGCAACAAAGAATAGCCCCCGCTCGCCACAACTAGAGAAAGCCCGTGCACAGCAAAGAAGACCCAATGCAGCCAAAAATAAATAAATAAAATGAATAAATTTTTTTAAAACTAAAAAAAAAGGAGAACAATTACTGTTGGTGAAAAACACCATCTCTTACCTTTTTATCTATTACTGTCATTCTAACTCCATTAATCCCTTTGATTTTTTTTTTCCTCATTCAGGGTTATCATCACAAGGCTTTGCTCTGTCATGAATTCACTTTTCTGCTATGTCTTTTCTATTCCTATTCTGTTTCTTTCACTTAAAAGAGAACTTGTACCCTTAATTTTTTTTTTTTTCTTCCTCAGTAATCTTCCTTTTCCACTCACTCTGTTGTTTTAGCAACTTATCTTTGAGCTCTTAAGTCATTGGATTCATGTTCGCTTTAAATTCTACACTGCAAAGCACTTGTAGGAAATTTTTATTTGTTTCTTGGGTCATGTTTTCTTAAG
This sequence comes from Balaenoptera acutorostrata, assembly GCF_949987535.1. Lineage (NCBI taxonomy): Eukaryota > Metazoa > Chordata > Mammalia > Artiodactyla > Balaenopteridae > Balaenoptera > Balaenoptera acutorostrata. The sequence continues at coordinate 41,895,430 of NC_080066.1, forward strand.
CTTAGATTCTTCTTCTTCTTTTTTTTTTTTTTTTAATGACTGCCTTCTTGCATCTTTTAGATGGTTTTTTCCTCCACACTGTTACTTTTCATATTAACTAGGACAGTCCATTTTTATATATTTTATTTGCTCTATAAAGATGAGGTTGAATTATCCATTAGTCCATCCCCACATTATTTGATACCTGATTAGCTTCCCTTCAGAGTTTCACTTGGAGGTCTGAATGTTGTAAGTTAGATATGTTTTTACACAGCTTCAGTAAGTAACATCTGCTTTCGTGCATCCTACAGGAAGAAGAAAGGGGAGCCCAGGTGGTACTAGAGCTAGTTGTAGTGCACTTATCTGGGTAGAATTATCAACTGTTTAGAAAGTCAAACCAGGACACAGCCACATCAAAACAAACAAACAAAAAATCATAATAAAATACAATAATCATTCATATATCTGTTATTTTAATATCAAATATGACAAGTGGATGTTTATTAGAAATAATAATTATTCTATACAAATGTTAATATTTAAACAAAAAAATAAGACAAAGTAGCACTTAGCAGTACTTACTAGTAGGTCTAAACAAATAATATGTGTGAGAAATGTGTAATATTTTTATAAAATTTCTTTCTGCCCTCTGATAGAGAAATTATTTAAACCTTTTAAAACTATTGTATGTAACAGTTATGCTATATATACATTATGCTATATTAATATCTATTCTGAAGATATCCGAATATAATGCATTGTAAAAAGAGAACCATATCACACTGGTTTCTAGTTTTGATGATGTCAAGCTAAATATCCTCTCCACAAAAGCATTTGCACATAGAATACTTAAGATTTATTTACTAGCAACACTAGGTTTTTAGACTTGTAGGAATTAGTTTCTGGTTCTTTAGAAAGGTCTATCCATATCATATCTACTAGCTTGTTACAGTAGACCAGTTGTCTGCCCATCAGGTCCTTTGCATCCTTAAATTTATCAAATAGATTTTCCATGTCTACAATGTGTATAATTTTGAAAAAATCCAAAGTCAAACCTCTTTCATGGAAAATGGCTTTAAAGCAAAAAGGTAGTTTGAATTTTTGAAATCAAAGTTGGATTCCAAATACACTACAGTTTTAGTAAATAAATTGAGAAAGTCCTGTTTAATTTGGCTGCCCATTTTTATGAATTCTGAAACAGTCTTATTTCCCCCCTAAAAATGAGTCTTCTTTTCTTTTTTTCCATATAAATGTTTGCTACAGCCTAAAACAATTCAAGTGCAGTCAGTTCATCCTTTTCTAGGGCTCCTTAATATCTCTTCAAAGATCACCAAAAAGCTTTGAAGAAACATTATATAAATCTCTCTTTTAAAGTAATCCTTTCCCCCATTTTTATCCTCAAGGTATTTCCAAATTAGAGAAGGAGATTCTTCTTATCTCACACTTGAAAATATTTTATAGCAGGCCAACATTTTAAAAACTTTTTTATGGTCAATAAAAATGTATCAAGATGTACCATGCTGTAGGATGCTATCTCCTTTCATTTCTATAAAGTCAAAATTTTATTAATTGCTTCTGTATGTTTTGAGGAAACTTGAAAGTGACAAAAGAAAACTCTTATTGTGAATAACATTGGTAAGAAAATCACCCCCTTTTTAGCAATGCTGCGTATAAGGTGTGCAGGGCATTTAACAGGTAAGATCTTTTCATTTTCTTTGGTAAAAAGTTTATAGAGTGAATAGGATTTGTCAAAATTTACATTAGCACTGTCTGCCAAATGAGTGTGTGTATACACACACACACACACACACAATGGAATAATACTCAGCCATAAAATAGAATGAAATAATGCCATTTGCAGCAACATGGATGCAACTAGAGTTTATTATACTAAGTGAAGTAAGTCAGAAAGAGAAAGAAAAATACCATATGATATTACTTATATGTGGAATCTAAAATATGACACAAATGAAGCTATCTATGAAACAGAAACAGACTCACAGACAGAGAGAACAGACTTGTGGTTGCCATTGGGGGAGGGGAGGGATGGAGTGGGAGGTTGGAGGTTAGCAGATGTAAGCTTTTATATACAGAATGGATAAACAACAAGGTCCTACTGTATAGAACAGGGAACTATATTCAATATCCTATGATAAACCATAATGGAAAAAAATATTAAAAAAAGAATGTATATATGTATAGCTGAATCACTTTGCTATACAGCAGAAATTAACACAACAGAAATTAACACATTGTAAATCAGCTATACTTCAAAAAGAATTACATGGTCATCTGACTTTCTTCCTCAGTGATATCTGGGTCATGCTGACAATGGTATTGTGATCATTCTCATTTTGTTATCCGAGCTCTCAGAAAATCTGTTCACAATGTTTAAAATTAACCTAACAAATACAGACTGTTAATGTTCACAGTCACAATGCCTTTACATTCACACTTAAGTCTCACCATCCAGAATGGTGCAATAATGAATAGTCCAATAGTCCTTTATTGTGAACCACAAATCATGATTGCCAACATCAGTGGTCAGAGGAAACAATGGTGACTACAAAGGGTACCCATTTATCCAACTACACCATATCTAATTGCCATTAAAAACAATATTACTTTCAGGCCCTATTTTGGGGGTTACCATATGAATTTTGTACTTTTCCCTCAACTTTCCACACACATCACCTGAAACCAAGACCTTTCATATTTCACTGAGGGGTTCCCCAGGACACAAGATTTTCAGATTTTCAATGCAAACATTGAGACTGTCACAAACTAGGATGGTTGGTCAACTTTCTTATGAAATTTATTAAAAATCTGGTGACAGAGTTAATTACACTTGACTAAGAGCATATATTAATCACATGGGAAGAATATTTGAGCTTTTAATTATCCCTCTGATAGAAAATGGAAACCAATAGAAATTATCAACTCCAGGAGTTCATTTTTTCCACTTCACTTACTTCTCCCCAGCTGCCATTTATAATGACTTCACATCCAGAGAAAGAAAAATATAAAGTAAAACTGATGAGTTTGGGTTACAGAGTTATTATTCTGCAAGGTTATGGGAAATGTCTTCTAGGGCTCCTCAGAGAATCTTGCCTTATGTATTTTCCTAATATGGTGGGCATTTGTTGTTTTTTTGACCCAGTATCTACTCCTCCTTTTGATTTACATTGGAATAAAGATAGGGTGGGGTTTCCCTGGTGGCGCAGTGGTTGAGAGTCTGCCTGCCAATGCAGGGGACACAGGTTCGAGCCCTGGTCTGGGAGGATCCCACATGCCGCGGAGCAACTGGGCCCGTGGGCCACAATTACTGAGCTTGTGTGTCTGGAGCCTGTGCTCCGCAACAAGAGAGGCCGCGATAGTGAGAGGCTCGCGCACCGTGATGAAGAGTGGACCCCACTTGCCACAACTAGAGAAAGCCCTCATGCAGAAACGAAGACCCAACACAGCCATAAATAAATAAATAAATAAATAAATAAATAAATAAATAAATAAATAAAAATTCCTTCAAAGGTTTAAAAAAAAAAAAAAGATAGGGTGTATTCCATCATTGGATACTGTGCACACATTTTAAAAGTTTGGCAAGATCAACAACAAAAAGACAACCCAATTACAGAATAGATTAAAAAAAAACTTGAATAGACCTTTCTCCAAAGAAGATATATAAATGGCCAATAAGCACACAAAAAGATGCTCAACATCATTAACCATTAGAGAAATGCAAATTAAAATCACAAAAACATACCACTTCACACAGATTAAGATGGCTATAATAATAATTTTTTAAAGTGGGAAATAACAAGCATTGATGAGGATAAAGAGAAATTACTGGAACTTTTATACATGGCTGGTGGGAATATAAAAGGGTGCAGCTGCTATGGAAAAGAGTTTAGTGGTTCCTTAAAAAGTTAAACATGGAATTACTTTATAATCCAGCAATTCTACTCCTACATGTATACCCAAAAGAACTAAAGACAGATACTCAAACAAATACATAAACACATGTGTACATAGCCGCATTATTCACAATAGCCAAAAGGCAAAAACAATCCAAATGTCCATCATCTGATGAATGAATACACAAAAGTGGTATATCAATACAATGGAATACTATTTGGCCATAAAAAAGGAAGTATTGTATATGCTACAATATAGACGAACCTTGAAAACATTATGGTAAGTGAAAAAAAAGAATAATGGACACAAAATGTCACTTACTATATGATACCATTTATATGAAATATCCAGAATAGGTAAATCCATAGAGATAGAAAGCAGATTAGTGGAGGCCAAGGGCTGGGAGGTAGGACAAAATGGAGAGTAACTGCTTAATGGGTATGGGGTTTCCTTTTGGGGTGATGAAAATGTTTTAGAACTAAATAGAAGTGATAATTATACATTGTGAATGTACTAAATTCCAATGAATTTTAAACTTTAAAATGGTTAACTTTATGTTATGTGAATTTTACCTCAATTAGAAAATAAAAACGGATGCCAAGAGATATTTATGTTGTAACTCAGAAAGCATTCACTGGGCTTCCCTGGTGGCGCAGTGGTTGAGAATCTGCCTGCTAATGCAGGGGACACGGGTTCGAGCCCTGGTCTGGGAAGATCCCACATGCCACGGAGCAGCTGGGCCCGTGAGCCACAATTGCTGAGCCTGCGCGTCTGGAGCCTGTGCCCCGCGACGGGAGGGGCCGCGATAGAGAAGGGCCCGCGCACCGCGATGAAGAGCGGTCCCCGCACCGCGATGAAGAGTGGTCCCCGCTTGCCGCAACTGGAGAAAGCCCTCGCACGAACCGAAGACCCAACACAGCCAAAAAATAAATAAATAAATAAATAAATAAATAAATAAATAAATAAATAAGAAAAAAATCCTTAAAAAAAAAAAAAAAGAAAGCATTCACTATGTTTCCTTAAACAAAAATGCAATAGAAGCGTGACTGTTTTACGACAATCCTGTTTTTGTAAAATAATACTAGTAATAATATGTGTTACAAGCACATGCATGCTAATGTATGCATAAAATAATTTGAAAGCACTTACATGTTCAAAGAAGCTATCTCTGGAGAATTACAGGAGATATTCATTATATATATTCATTTTATGTATATATATATATATTACTTTCTTTAAAAGAAAATAGAAAACTTGTAACAGGCTCTTAAAAAGTAATTACTGATGCCTCCCACATATAAAATGAGTAAATTAACATCAATTTACATACTCCTAGTTCTCTATTTCTTTGGTGTGTGATTTTAAAATTTCACCATGAATAATTTTTTTAATGTTTAATTTCCACTTGTCCCGTATCCTCCTTCATTTTAGCAGCTACCCTCCCACATTAGTGGATGAGAGTAGTTTTGCTGAGGATGGGAGTGGTGAGGTGACTTTTGTATCCTTTCCTCAATCTTGACCCTTCTCTACTATATTTATTAAAAATGCCTTGAAGCATGTGGATGACATCCTTATCTAATTTCCAACCAGGATGCAACATTTTCCCTTAATTATCTATTTCTTTGTCATGTCAATAATGATCCTGGAGCAGGAGAGTAAACACCCTGGCTCAAACTGTCATCTTGCCCCAAATCCCAACACCACTAGTAATTGCTCACTAAAAGAATGCTTGAAGTCACAGGGAGATGGAGCAGTCTAAAATGAAGTCACTTTTGAGTAAATGCTTAGGGGAGATGGTAAATCCAAATGACAATACGGATAGCTGCATTGTAAACCAAAGGACAGGATTAGATACACCTTGGGTTAGTGCATTTGTTGAGCAGTGAAAGTTTTAGTCACATGTGTCCTGCATATAATCTTGATGCTTATAGAGACGGACTTTTGAGGGACTGGCGATGAGCAATGAAGGGGACTATTCTTTACTTAAGCTTGTTATGTTCTAGCCATTGTTCTGGGCCCTTACGTTTATTATCCCATTTAAATCTCTCAGCAGCTGTATGAGATAAAGCCCTATGATACCCATTCTTAAAGTCTGCAAATTGAGACTCAACCAAGTTGAGAAACTTGCTTAAGGTCACTAAAAAAGGGGGAGTCAACTCTTGAATCCTAATCCATGACTGCTGACCTATTGTTATCTTCAATAGGTTAGAGGGTTTTTAATATATGTTCTTTCAAGTCCTGGAATCCCAGAAATGTGATAAGGAAGAGAAGTTTAAGATGCAAAGAGAAGGCAGAACTCCAGATTTTCAACCACTGCCAAGAGGGTAGCTCTTAGCTGTATTATATTTTGAAGTTCCATGTAAGAACCCATTTGGAAAAGGGGGCAGAAATTTTTCACTTATGAAAAGAAAAATCTCATAAGAAATCAGACTTTAAAAAATGTAAAACATTGTCTTTCCTTTCCCCATATCCTTTCTTACAATTGATCTTCAGTAAGTCCTCGGTAACTAATTGTGGGTATGTATTGGTTTTCATAGGGACATGTGAGTTTGCAGCACAGGTTAGATATTTTTGCTTAGAAGCAAAAAGGTAGATGAAGGTGTAAGTGCTTTAGCTTTATTTGGTACAGTGTTAGTATCAATAAGATACAGCATTAGTATCAATAATAGCTTAGGGATCCTCAGATTATAGATGGAAATAAGCATAGACTAGGGCTCAAAGAATTGAAAAGCCAGTACGCACTGTATAACGAAAACAGTTTTGGATTTAAAGTCAGTTACTCTGACCTGAATCTTCATTCTGGTACGACCTTGGACATGTTGCTAAACATGTCTCAGACTCCGGTTCCTCATTTGTAAAGTGGAGGCAAAAATGCCAACTTCAAAGTGATTTTGTGAAAGTTAAATAAGATAATGTACATGAAAACTTCTGACACGTCTTAGGTTCCCAATTAATTCTCCGTTTTATTAATACTAATGATTCAAATTCTTGAAAGCCTGGAGGAATGATACTCTCTGTGAGATTTACTTTGGAGAGGTCTTTGTGGAGGCCACAGCGTTCCATATCAGATTGGCTCTTGAGATTAAAATTCTACTCCACAGCAACCATTTTGACACATCTACACAGCAGGTTTGCCTTCATATTTAGCCCTACCCTTGAAGAGGTAGATTGGAAGGCCTTGGAACGCCCATAACAAAAAGAGCAACCTTTACACTGTAATTAATTTCTCCATTTTTCCCTTTTAGTGGCCATGATGCAAAGTTGAGATTTGTGTTTGTATGCATATTTTCAGACCCATCTTGAGATGTGTCAAATGTACCAACCTCTCAGTAAATAAATTGTCTGAGATCTGAGTAAGCTGGATTGTCCAAGGCATGAACAGCCATAAACCAGCTCTAGCCATGAAGTCCCACCCTACAGGACTCCTTAAAGGGTAATTTTCAGGGACAGAAGCTGACCCTGAGCGAGAGAAAATATTTTTATTTTAGAAACTCCTTTTAAGACACCAAAAATTATTTTAAGACTCCTTTTTAAGCTGTTTGCCCTTTTGAAACAAAAAGTACAAAAATAGAATATGTACAAAATTCCATGAAAATCAAAAGCCATTCAACAATTGGCTTCCAAAATACACTCTTATACTTCTGCTTCGAAAAACAGTCTCATATTGATCCAGCGACTAACTGTTCGATGAACTCATTTCAGCCTTCACTAGCAACTCTGATCAGAAGAAAATACTAACAGGATACTACTTGTGTTTCTTGCCAGCACAAACAAAATTCAGGAAGGCAATATTTAGGTTTTCCGAACAGCAGAAAAAATAAGATAATTAATTGAATTTCTCAAAAAGCTATTTTCTTTGAGTGGCTTGGAAATAACACCTCTATAAATATAAATATGAAGTCATTTCATTACAACACTTTATACTCCTAATATCTTAAGAAATACTTGGCAGCTTGTAGATGAGGTAATTTGGAACTGTAATACCCATGGCTACCAAAAGATGGCGGTGGGCTATACATGTGCTCAGGATTAGTGGGTTGCTGACGTCTGGAACTGCCTTTCCTGTTTCTCTGCCTCATTGAATCTTGATCTTGTTTCAGAAACACTGCTTTCTTCCATTGTTATTGCCTGATCATGTCCCACTTTCCCTGTTACCCCTTATTATCATAACTCTGCCAGTGAATTCTTTAATTCCATAAGAGCATCATATAACTGGGGGACCTTGATATTAATTCTGATGGGGGGATTCATTTGACCCAAAACATGCCACATAGAATGGGATTTTATTATGCAGATGATGATTACTATGATTAGGGCAGGCCATTTTCAGAGACAAATTATTTTAGCCACAGGAAACAGAGACTTGAGGTTGCCTCTTTCCTTTTTAGAGCCCTCGGGCTCTAGTGAAATGGTCCACTGCACATTTTATTTATTTTTTCTAGTCTTTTAAACATTTCTGCTTTTAAATATTGAGGAAAAAAGCCATCACTCTACAGCATGATAGGGTGAAAATAGACTTGGATATTCATATCAAGAAAACTGGAATTTTGATCTTACCTCATCTACCCACTACCTGTGTAAATTACAGGAAATCACCTATTTTGAACACAGTCTCTGTTTATCAGGTGGGGGTATTGGAATGAGTACCCTCTACTTTCCCTTCCACATAAAACATTTAAAGCTTCTATGGAAATTAAAAACATTGCTGTCACAGAGTCTAAAATTATTTTACCCTTTTAAAAAAAATTGTAGAAATATTTAGATTGCAAAAAATTGTAGCAGTTCTGAGAAACAGGAATGAGAATCTCCCAAAGTAAAATACTTTTTTTAAAATCTCATAGCTGCACCAGAAGAAAATGGACAGAGACCTTAGTAAACTCTTGGAGAAAGCCCCCATCCCAGAGAAGCAAGAGCTTAAGGTGAAAGCAGCATGGCAATCTTTGGGATGAGCACAAGCATGGTCACCTTCCTCCTAGCACATCTACATGTGAGAAGCCCCCAAGGTCTGCTTTTGATCAGACACACTGGAGAGTTAGCCATGGTGTGGAGCATCATCTCAGTGACACTGAAATAAAATAGCAACACCTGTGTCTATGGCTATGGCATTGTTCCACTACATTCCTTCTCTAGGTTGCCAGATCTTTAAACTGGCAAAATAGTAACTACCAGGATTTCTTTCTTTCTTTCTCTCTTTCTTCCTTCCTCCCTTCCTCCCTCCTTCCCTCCTTCCCTTTCTTCCTTCCTTGTTTCCTCCTTTCTTCCTTTCTTTTTCTTTAATCTGACCCTGAAGATCCTGCTATGAAATATTTGAGTAGAGACCTATACCAAGTTCCAGCATAGTCCTCGCTCGGGGGTTATTGATTACAAACTAATACTGAGAGAGAATATAAGTGTCTCTGTAAGGCTGAAATTGAAAAGAAAGAAAGAAAGAAAAGAAAAACCTATTCTTCAGTTCAAAAGAAGAAGGTGACTTTTTCTTAATAGGTTACCTCGGAAGGGAGGCTCAAGAAGGAGGGTGAGAAGAGCATCGACATATATACACTACCAAATGTAAAATAGCTAGTGGGAAGCAGCAGCATAGCACAGGGAGATAACTCGGTGCTTTGTAATGACCTGGAGATGTGGGATAGGGAGGGTGGGAGGGAGGTCCAAGAGGGAGGGGATATGGGGATATATGTATGCATATGGCTGATTCACTTTGTTGTACAACAGAAACTAACACAGTATTGTGAAGCAATTATACTCCAATAAAGATCTATCAAAAAAAAAAAAAAAGAAGGAGGGTATATGGGGATATATGTATGCATATAGCTGATTCACTTTGTTGTACAGCAGAAACTAACATAACATTGCAAAGCAATTATACTCCAATAAAGATGTATTAAAAAAGAAAAGATACATGCACCCCTATGTTCATAACAGCACTATTTACAATAGCCAAGACATGGAAACAACCTAAATGTCCACCGACAGATGAATGGATAAAGACGATATGGTACACATATACAATGGAATATTACTCAGCCTTAAAAAAGAGTGAAATAATGCCATTTGCAGCAACATAGATGGACCTAGAGATTATCATACTAAGCAAACTAAGTCAGAAAGAGAAAGACAAATACCATATGATATCACTTATATGTGGAATCTAAAATAAGATACAAATAAGCTTATCTATGAAATGATAGCATATCTATGAAACAGACTCGCAGACATAGAGAACAGATTCGTGTTTGCCAGTGGGGAGGGGGGTGGGGGAGGAAAGGATTAGGAGTTTGGAGTTAGTAGATGCAAACTATTACATACAGAATGGATAAACAACAAGGTCTTACTGTGCAGCACAGGGAACTATGTTCAATATCTTGGAATAAACCATAATGGTAAAGAATATAAAAAAGAATGTATATACCTGTATAACTGAGTCACTTTGCTATACAGCAGAAATTAACATAACATTGTATATCAACTATACTTCAATAAAAAAATAGGTTACCTCCCTATGATGCAGAGTAAATGTAAGATAGAAAAGGAAAATGAATTCTAAAATACCTGATTTCTGTTCTTCAGAATATTCCAGGGGGCATTTTTGTCTATAACCCTAGAGAAAACTGTACAAGGCCATAAATCTAAGAATACAACGAATTGGATATGTATATTAAATAGATGGTTATGAATGTGAAACTGTCAGAGGCAGTGAACAGCAGACAGGATATAGCAGAAAACTGAATTATTCAAGTTGAATACAAGCACAAAGAATTTCCCTAAAGGGCAAACAAACAAACAAACAAAAAAACTAAAGTGAGAAAGGGGAGGGTAGGGGAGAGGAGAGGAGGGTGAGAGAGAAGACAAGATATAGAAAAAAGATCCTGCCTTGGTTCATATCCTTCTTTCCCATGATCAACCACCTCAAACTTTACCTGTACTAATATCCAACTAATTGTTCACCCCACCGAAACTAGTCTGTTTCTTGCTTCTATGCATTTTCTAGTGCTTTTCTCTCTACCTAGAAAAACACCCTCTGCTTTGTTCCCTCCATTCCCCATCCCTAATACTAATGGACTAAATCCTCCTCATCAGTCAAAACTCCTCTTCAATTCCTTTTTGAATGAATGAATAAATGAACAATCTAATGATCAATAATGGTGTTGTGAGTTTCAATGCATGTATCTGTAGCCAGAGAATCCAATAAAATATTTTGCAGACTAGACATTACTGCAACTATTTTCATTTAGCTTTAATTTTCATAATTACAATAGCAATGCCTAATAATTACAGAAAACACTTTAAAGTTAATGTATAGTCCCACCACTCAGAAATAGCTACAGTTATTGGTATTCTTCTTTAAAGATTTTATTGTGCAAATTTTTGTGCAAAGAGAACATTTTTCTGTTTTTAACTGATATATTGAGATATACTGGCATACAATAAATTATACACTTTTGAAGTGCACAAATTGATAAGATTTGACATCTGTATACCCTTTGAAACATCACCGCAATCAAGATAATGAACAAATCTATAGCCCTGCAAAGTTTCCTCATGTTTTTTGAATCCCTCTCTCTTATCCCTCTTTAACCCTAACTCTTGTCTCCAGATAGCCACTCATCTGCTTTCTGTCACTATAGTTTATTTTACATTTTCTAGAATTTTATATAATTGGAATCATACATCGTGCACTTTTTTGTCTGGCTTCTTTCACTCAGTGTAATCATTTTGAAATTTATTCATCTTGTAGCAGGTATCAATAGTTCATTTTTTATTGCTGAGTAATATCCCACTGTATGGAAATATTACAGTTTGTTATCTATTTATTAGTTGATAGACATTAGGATTGTTTCCAGTTTTGGGCTATTACAAATAAGGCTGCTATGAACATTTGTACAAGTCTTTGTAAAGATGTATACCATCAGTTCTATTGAGTAAATACCTAGAAAAGGAATAGTTGTATTTTAAGTGTATGTACAGTTTTTAAGAAACTGCCAGACTGTTTTCCAAAATGATTATACCATTTTCAGTTGTTCACCAGTAAATTGTGTGAGTTCCAGTTCTCCCAGATCTTTGCCAGCCCCTGTGATGGTAAGTCTTTTTAATTTTAACAATTGTAACAGGTATTCAGTGCTATCACATTATGGTTTTAATATGCAATTCCCTGATGAATTTTAACATTGATCATGTTTTATATGTATATTTTCTTGTCTATCTTTTTTGGTAACATGTCTGTTCAAATCTTTTGTCCATTTTTTAGTTGGATTGTTCATTTCTTATTATTGAACTTTAAGTGCTCTTTATATACATGATAAAACTCCTTTTTGAGATATGTGATGGACAAATATTGCCTCCCAGTCTGTATCTTCATTCTCTTAATAGTGCCTTTAGAGCACCAAAGTTGTTAATATTGATGAAATCCAATTTATCCATTTGTTACTTTATGGATTGCGCTTTTAATGTTGCATCTAAAAGAATTTTTGCCTATCCAAAGGTCACAAAGGTTTTCCCAACTGTCTCCCACAAATTTTACAGCTGAAGTTTGCATGTTTAGATATATTATCCATTTATGTTAATTTTTGTTTATTGTGTGAAGTATAAGCTGAAATTCATCTTTTGCATATGGATATCAAGTTTTTCAAGGACCATATATTGAATAGCTGATTAACTGTCCATGGAATCTGCCTATGCCAAAAATCAATTGTCTCTATATGCGTGGCTTTATTTCTGAACAGTCTATTCTGTTTCACTAATGTATTTGTCAATCTTTTTTTTTTTTAAAGAAATTCACGTTCTTTTATTTATTTATTTATTTATTTATTTATTTATTTATTTATTTATGACTGTGTTGAGTCTTCGTTTCTGTGTGAGGGCCCTCTCTAGTTGTGGCAAGTGGGGACCAGTCTTCATCGCGGTGCGCGGGCCTCTCACCATCGCGGCCTCTCTTGTTGCGGAGCACAGGCTCCAGACGCGCAGGCTCAGTAATTGTGGCTCACGGGCCCAGTTGCTCCGTGGCATGTGGGATCTTCCCAGACCAGGGCTCGAACCCGTGTCCCCTGCATTGGCAGGCAGACTCTCAACCACTGCGCCACGAGGGAAGCCCTATTTGTCAATCTTCATATCAATGTCACACTGTCTTGATTACTGTGGCTTTATAATAAGTCTTGAAATGTAGTACTGTTAGGCCTCCAATTTTTTTCTTCTTTTACAAAACTGTGTTGGCTGCTCCAAGTTCTTTGCATTTCCATATGAATTTTAGAAACAATTTGTCAATTTCTATCCCAACAAAATCCTCACAGTTTTGACTGGGAATGCATTCAATCTATAAATCAATGTAAGGAAAATCGACATCTTAGCAATATTGAGTCTACTGAGCCATGAACTCTATCCATTTATTTAGGTCTTCATAAATTTGTTTCAGCAATGTTTTGTAGCTTGCAGTGTACAGATCTTTTGCATCTTTTGTTGGGTTTATCCCTGAGTATTTCATATTTTTGACACTATCATAAATTGTATTTTGAAAAATGCTTGTTTCCAATGGTTTGTTGCACTCTATAGAAATAGAATTATTTTGTATATTGATTTTGCATCCTGGAACTTTGGTACACTCAATTAGTACTCCTTGTACCTTTTATGTGTGCATAGATTCCATCAGAATTTCTACATAGACGATCATATCACCTGCAAATAAAGAGTTTTACGTCTGTCTTACCCATCTGGATGTCTCAATTTTATTTGTTTTCTTGCCTCATTGCCTTGGCTAGCATCTCTAATTCAATGTTGAGTAGAAGTGGTGAGAGTGGACATTCTAGTCTTGTTTCTGATCTTAGTGGGAAAGCACTCAGATCACCATCAGATCAGCACTCTTTCACCATTTAGTATGATGCTACCTAACGGTTTTCATAAGTGTTATTTATTAAGTTCCTTTCTATTCATAATTTTTTGAATTTTTATCAGAAAGTAATGCTGAATTTTATCAAATGTTTTTTTCTGTGTCTAGTAAAATAATCATGTTATTAGTTTATGGTTTTTTTATATGATAAATTATAGAGAATGGTTTATGCATGTTAAACCAACCTTGCCTTCCTGGGATAAATCCCAATTGGTCTTGATAGTTTTATACACTGTTGATATCAGTTTTCTAAAACTGAGTTAAGGATATTTGCATCTCTATTTTATAAGAGATATTGGCTGTTTCTTTCCTTTGAAATCCACTTTATCTCATATTAGTGTAGGCACTCTACCAGCTTTATTTTGATTAGTATTAGCTTGGTGTATCTTTTTCATCCTTTTGCTTTTAACCTACTTGTGCCTTTTTATTTAAAGTGTGTTTCTTGTATGCAGCATATTGTTGAGTCTTGCTTTCTTATCAGTATGATAATTGGAGTATTAAGACCATTTATATCTTATTGATGTGGTTAAGTATAAATGTATCATCTTCCTATTTGCTTTTTATATGTAACATCTGTTCCTTAATCATCCTTTCCTCTTCTTCTACCTTCTTTTGGATTAAACTGAATATTTTTATTCCATTTTTTCATTTTGGTTGTCTTAGTAGCTATAACTCTTTGCTTTATTATTTTAGTGGTTGCTTTAGTATACATTTTTAATATATCACAGTCTACTTTCAAGTGTTGCTATACTATTTCATGTATAAGACCATTACCACAGGATGTTTCCATTTCTCCCATCCTGACCTTTGTGCTTCTGTAGTTACACATTTTAACTTTACATGGTATATCAACTCCAGACTACACTGTTACTATTTTTACTGAAGCACTTAACTATCTTTTAAAGAGATTAAAGTAACAAGTCAAAAATCAAATATACTTATTCATGTAGTTACTATTTCCAATGCTATTCTGTTTTTTGAGTAAATACAGCTTTCTACTTGGTACTATTTTCTTTCTGCATGAGGGTTTTTTTTAACATTTCTTTTCATGAGACTAATTCTTCAGTTTTTGTATGTTTGAAAAGTCTATTTCATCTGCATTTTTGAAATATGCTTTAATGGCATACAGAATTTTATATTTTAAAGATGCTGCTCCACTGTTCTTTTTTTTTTCCCACACTTGCATTGTTTCCAAAGAGAAATCAGTTGCATTATTATCTTTGTTCCTATGTGCATAATGTGTCTCTTTTTTTCTGGCTTCTTTTAAGATTTTTTTCTTTATCACTGGTTTTGAGCAATTTGATTATAATTTGTCTTAGAGTGGTTTTCTTCATGTTCCTCGTGCTTGTGATTTACTGAGTTTCTTGAATCTCTGACTTTATAGTTTTCATGATACTTAAAAGATTTAAATCATCATTTCTTCAAATATTTTTTCTGTTCTTACCTGTCTCTCCTCTCTCCAAGGACTCCAATCATATGTATATTAGGCTGCTTGAAATTGTCCCATGATTCACTGGTGCTCTCTTCTTAATTCTTTTTTTTTTTCTGCACTTCATTTTGGAAACTTTTTTTGCTATATCTTCAAGTTCACGTATCTTTTCATCTGCCATGTCCGATTTGCCTTAATTCAGTCCAGTGTATTAACCTCTTGCACACTGTACCTTTCATCACTAGAAATTCAATTTGAGTCTTTTTAAATATCTTCTGCATCTTTACTTAATATTTGAATATATGTTAGAATAACTTTTTAATGTTCTTGCCTGAGAATTCTAACATCTATCTCAGTTCTGGGTTGTTTCTTGATTTAATGATTTATCTCTTCACCATGAGTAGTATTTTCCTGTGATAATTTTTTACTGGATTCTGAACATTATAACCTTTACCTTGTTGAATGCTGAATATTTTTGTATTCCTATAAATATTCTGAATCTTTGTCCTGAGATGCAGTTAAGTTTCTTGGAAAGTTTTATCCTTCCAGGTCTTCTTTTAATATTTGATAAGTAGGGCCACAGCAGTGTTGAGTTTAGAGCTCACTCCTCCCCACTACTGAGGTAACATTCTTCTGTGCACTCTACCCAATGCCCCACAAATCACGAGGTTCTCCAGTCTGCTTTGTAAAACCAAGCATTATTTCCAGCCCTGTTTGAGCACCAGGCATTGTTTTCTCCATTCCCTTCAGGTGGTCTTTCCCTGGCTTTGAGCAGTTTCCCAACAAGTATAATATATACTGACCAATATCCAGCTGAATACTTGAATGAGAACCTCTGAAGCTCTCCAGAGTTCTTTCTTTTTGTGCAGCTCTCTTTCTTCCAGTACTCTGGCCTATGATTCTAAGCACCTTGGTCTCTGCGTACTTCTAGCCCTAGCTCCTCAACTCTGTCTCCTCAACTCAGGCCATCCACCAGGCTGTACCTGAGGTTCCCCTTCCTGCACTGCAAACCAGAAACTCTCTTAAGACATTAACTGGTATAATCTAATGATCATCTCCCAGGGATCACTGTTATTCATTACCTGATGTCTAGTATCTTTTGAAACATTTTTAAAAATATATTTTATCTGAAGTTTTTTTCAGATGAGGAGATAAATGTGACCCTAGTTCTTCCATCTTGGCCTGAAACAGAAGTTGTATGCATGATTTTTTACATAGTTGGGATCATTCTGTATTTTGAACCTTATTTTTTTTCTTGTCAATATTTTATCATAAGCTAGTACCACTGGCAAACATCATTTGTAATCTATTTTTTGTGTGTTGCTACATAATATTATGCTGTATAAATATATCACTTTTACTATGCATCCCATGTTTTCAGGCTTTTTCTGGTTATAATATTTTCAATTATAAATAATACCGTGATTGATATTTTTGTACACAAATCTTCATCCACCTTTCTCAATGATATTCTGGACAGATTTCAAGAAGTGCTTAAGAAATGGAAACTTAATTTAAAAAAAAAACTTGATATACATCATCCCAATGTTTTCAGGAATGTTTTATCAATCTACATTCCTAGCAGCATATATGAGTGCTCATCTTATTGAATCCTCACCAACAATATTATTTTTAAAAATCTTTGCTACTCTGATTTGTGAAATTGGTATCTTGACCTAAATTGTCTCTGATTATTGGTAAATTGAATATTTTCATGAGATTATTGGTTTATCTATTTCCTCTTCGTGAATTATGTATTTCCATTCTTTTATAGCTCTTAAGATATTGGGGGCTTCCTTGGTGGCGCAGTTGTTGGGAGTCTGCCTGCCAATGCAGGGGACATGGGTTCGAGCCCTGGTCTGGTAAGATCCCACATGCTGTGGAGCAAGTAAGCCTGTGCGACACAACTACTGAGCCTGCAAGCGGCAACTACTAAGGCCCACGTGCCTAGAGCCCGTGCTCCACAGCAAGAGAGGTTGACGCAATGAGAGGCCTGCGCGATGCAACAAGGAGTGACCCCCGCTCACCGCAACTACAGAAACCCGCACACAGAAATGAGGACCCAACGCAGCCAAAGGTAGATAGACAAATAAATAAATAAATAAAATTTGTAAAAAAAATTTTTAAATAGAGGATTATTTAAGAAAAAAAAAGATATTGGAGTGTTCCAAATCAATTTGGGTGAGCTCCCTGCCCTACTCTCTTGCAATATATTCCAGCCACATATGAACCCCCCATCTTTTCTTGCTTTTTTTTGTCTTTGCACTTGCTTCTGCCTCTGCCTGGAGGGTTCTTCCTTTATAATCTTAACGTCTTCGAAAATCCTTTCCTATTTCAAACCAAAAGCTGCCTTTTTAGTGAGTTCCTCCTTGACAGTTCCTGGATAGACTAAGATCCTCCTTCTTTGAACATCTTGCCATTATATTATTTATTTTATTGTGCATGTATCTGTAAGTGCCTTAAGGGGCAAGGACTATGTATTTTCGTCTCAAAGCCCACACATCTCTGCTGATAATAAATACCCAAGACATTTATTGAATGAATAAATGGTTAAAAGAGTGCAATTCAGACAAATTAAAACAACAGTGCTCATTTATTCCACTGGCATTTATTGAATACCCACTATGTACCACTTGAAAGAAATTCAAACCTGATATATAATAATTCAATTCTTTTAAATGGCAGATTATTGTTTTCTAGCCATTTTCTCATTGGCTCTTTTATTTTCTTTATTTATTTTTTAAACATCTTTATTGGAGTATAATTGCTTTACAATGGTGTGTTAGTTTCTGCTTTACAACAAAGTGAATCAGTTATACATATACATATGTCCCCATTTATCTCCCCTCTTGTGTCTCCCTCCCTCCCACCCTCCCTATCCCACCTCTCTAGGTGGTCAAAAAGCACCGAGCTGATCACCCAGTGCTATGTGGCTGCTTCCCACTAGCTATCTATTTTACGTTTGGTAGTGTATATATGTCAAGGCCACTCTCTCACTTTGTCCCAGCTTACCCTTCCCCCTCCTTGTATCCTCAAGTCCATTCTCTACTAGGTCTGTGTCTTTATTCCCATCTTGTCCCTAGGTTCTTCATGACCTTTTTTTTTTTTTTTTAGATTCCGTAAATATGTGTTAGCATATGGTATTTGTTTTTCTCTTCCTGACTTACTTCACTCTGTATGACAGACTCTATGTCCATCCACGTCACTACAAATAACTCAATTTCGTTTCTTGTAATGGCTGAGTAATATTCCATTGTCTATATGTGCCACAACTTCTTTATCCATACATCTGTCAATGGACACTTAGGTTGCTTCCATGTCCTGGCTATTGTAAATAGAGATGCAATGAACATTGTGGTACATGACTTTTTGAACTATGGTTTTCTCAGGGTATATGCCCAGTAGTGGGATTGCTGGGTCGTATGGTAGTTCTATTTTTAGTTTTTTAAGGAACCTCCATACTGTTCTCCACAGTGGCTGTATCAATTTACATTCCCACCAACAGTGCAAGAGGGTTCCCTTTTCTCCACACCCTCTCCAGCATTTATTGTTTGTAGATTTTTTGATGATGGCCATTCTGACCAGTGTGAGGTGATACATCATTGTACTTTTGATTTGCTTTTCTCTAATGATTAATGATGTTGAGCATTCTTTCATGTGCTTGTTGGCAATCTGTATATCTTCTTTGGAGAAATGTCTGTTTAGGTCTTCTGCCCATTTTTGGATTGGCTTGTTTGTTTTTTTGATATTGAGCAGCATGAGCTGCTTGTAAATTTTGGAGATTAATCCTTTGTCAGTTGCTTCATTTGCAAATATTTTCTCCCATTCTGAGGGTTGTCTTTTCATCTTGTTTATGGTTTCCTTTGTTGTGCAAAGCTCTTAAGTTTCATTAGGTCCCATTTGTTTATTTTTGTTTTTATTTCCATTTCTCTAGGAGGTGGGTTAAAAAGGATCTTGCTGTGATTTATGCCACAGAGTGTTCTGCCTATGTTTTCCTCTAAGAGTTTTATAGTGTCTGGCTTTACATTTAGGTCTTTAATTTAAGAAATTAATTCCCTTGTATGTTATTTGTTGATTTTCCCTTGCTGCTTTTAATATTTTTTCTTTGTATTTAATTTTTGATAGTTTGATTAATTGTGTCTTGGCATGTTTCTCCTTGGATTTATCCTGTATGGGACTCTCTGTTCTTCCTGGACTTGATTAACTATTTCCTTTCCCATGTTAGGGAAATTTTCAACTATAATCTCTTCAAATATTTTCTCAGTACCTTTGTTTTTCTCTTCTTCTTCTGGGACCCCTATGATTCGAATGTTGGTGCATTTAATGTTGTCCCAGAGGTCTCTGAGACTGTCCTCAATTCTATTCATTCTTTTTTCTTTATTCTGCTCTGAAGTAGTTATTTCCACTATTTTACCTTCCAGATCCCTTATCCGTTCTTATGCCTCAGTTATTCTGCTATTGATCCCTTTTAGAGAATTTATTTATTTATTTATTTATTTTATTTATTTATTTTTGGCTGTGTTGGGTCTTCGTTGATGTGTGCAGGCTTTCTCTAGTTGTGGCGAGTGGGGGCTACTCTTTGTTGCGGTGCATGGGCTTCTCATTGCAGTGGCTTCTCTCATTGCAGAGCACGGGCTCTAGGCACACGGGCTTCAGTAGTTGTGGCACGTGGGCTTCAGTAGCTGTGGCTCACACGCTCCAGAGTGCAGGCTCAGTAGTTGTGGTGCACCAGCTTAGCTGCTCTGCGGCACGTGGGATCTTCCCGGACAAGGGCTTGAACCAGTGTCCCCTACAATGGTAGGCGGATTCTTAACCACTGCGCCACCAGGGAAGCCCAAGAATTTTTAATTTCATTTATTGTGTTGTTCATCACTGTTTGTTTGCTCTTTAGTTCTTCTAAGTCCTTGTTAAACGTTTCTTGTATTTTCTCCATTCTGTTTCCAAGATTTTGGATCATTTTTATTATCATTTTTCTGAATTCTTTTTCAGGTAGACTGCCTATTTCCTCTTCATTTGTTAGGTCTGGTGGGTTTTTGCCTTACTCCTTCATCTTCTGTGTGTTTCTCTGTCTTCTCATTTTGCTTAAATTACTGTGTTTGGGGTCTCCTTTATGCAGGCTGTAGGTTCGTAGTTCCCATTGTTTTTGGTGTCTCTCCCCAGTGTCTAAGGTTGGTTCAGTGGGTTGTGTAGGCTTCCTGGTGGAGGGGCCTAATGCCTGTGTTCTGGTGGATGAGGCTGGATCTTGTCTTTCTGGTGGGCAGGTCCATGTCTGGTGGTGTGTTTTGTGGTGTCTGTGGCCTTATTATGATTTTAGGCAGCCTCTCTGCTAATAGATGGGGTTGTGTTCCTGTCTTCCTAGTTGTTTGGCATAGGGTGTCCAGCACTGTAGCTTGCTGGTTGTTGAGTGGAGCTGGGTCTTGGCGTTGAGATGGAGATCTCTGGGAGATTTTCATCATCTGATATTATGTGGAGCTGGGAGGTCTCTTGTGGACCAGTGTCCTGAACTGGGCTCTCCCACCTCAGAGGCACAGCCCTGACTCCTGGCTGGAGCACCAAGAGCCTGTCACCACACAGCTCAGAATAAAAGGGAGAAAAAAAAGAAAGAAAAAAAGAAGAAGATAAAATAAAATAAAATAAAGTTATTAAAATATAAAATAAAAAAGTAATTATTAAAAAAAAATTTTTAACTAATAAAAAAAAAAAAAAAGAAGAGAGCAACCAAACCAAAAAACAAATCCACCAATGATAACAAGTGCTAAAAACTATACTAAAAAAAAATAAAATGGACAGACAGAACCCTAGGACAAATGGTAAAAGCAAAGCTATACAGACAAAATCACACACAGCAGCATACACATACACACTCACAAAAAGAGAAAAAGGGAAAAAAATATGTATATCATTGCTCCCAAAGTCCACCTCCTCAATTTGGGATGACTCGTTCTCTCTTCAGGTATTCCACAGATGCAGGGTATATCAAGTTGGTTGTGGAGATTTAATGCTCCTGAGGCTGCTGGGAGAGATTTCCCTTTCTCTTCTTTGTTTGCACAGCTCCCGGGGTTCAGCTTTGGATTTGGCCCCGCCCCTATGTGTGGGTCACCTGAGGGCGTCTGTTCTTCGCTCAGACAGGACAGGGTTAAAGGAGCAGCTGATTCGGGGGCTCTGGCTCACTCAGGCCTGAGGGAGGGAGGGGTACGGATGCGGGGCGAGCCTGCAGCGGCAGAAGCCGGCGTGACGTTGAACCAGCCTGAGGTGTGCAGTGCGTTCTCCTGGCGAAGTTGTCCCTGGATCATGGGACCCTGGCAGTGGCGGGCTGCACAGGCTCCTGGGAGGGGTGGTGTGGATAGTGACCTGTGCTTGCTCACAGGCTTCTTGGTGGCTGCAACAGCAGCCTTAGCATCTCATGCCCATCTCTGGGGTCCGCGCTGATAGCCGTGGCTCATGCCCATCTCTGGAGCTCCTTTAAGCGGTGCTCTGAATCCCCTCTCCTCGCACACCAGGAAACAAAGAGGCAAGAAAAAGTCTCTTGCCTCTTAGGCAGCTCCAGACCTTTTCCCGGACTCCCTCCCAGCTAGCCGTGGTGCACTAGCCCCCTTCAGACTGTGTTCACGCTGCCAACCCCAGTCTTCTCCCTGTGATCCGATCTCCGAAGCCCAAGCCTCAGCTCCCAGCCCCCGCCCGCCCCAGCGGGGGAGCAGACAAGCCTCTCAGGCTGGTGAGTGCTGGTCAGCACCAATCCTCTGTGCGGGAATCTCTCTGCTTTGCCTTCCACACCCCTGTTGCTGTGTTCTCCTCCGTGGCTCTGAAGCTCCTCCCCTCCGCCACCCACAGTCTCCGCCCATGAAGGGCCTTCCTAGTGTGTGGAAACCTTTCCTCTTTCACAGCTCCCTCCCAGAGCTGCAGGTCCCATCCCTATTCTTTTGTTTCTGTTCTTTCTTTTCTCTTTTGCCCTACCCAGGAAGGTGGGGAGTTTCTTGCCTTTTGGGAGGTCTGAGGTCTTCTGCCAGTGTTCAGTAGGTGTTCTGTAGTTGTTCCACATGTAGCTGTATTTCTGATGTGTTTGCAGGGAGGAAGGTGATCTCCACGTCTTACTCTTCCGCCATCTTGAAGCTCCCTCATTGGCTCTTTTAAATATAATTAACGATCACTTGCGATCTAATATTAAAAGAGTGCTACAATTGAACTTGGACAGAAAGCCTCCGATCTGTTCCCATCTCGCAATCTCTGTCTAAATTCTTTAAAGAAGCTAGCTTTAGATGGTTATAATCTGCTTAATGGCTTCCTTTTGACCCTTTCATTTCCAACTAATTGAGCTGGCTTATCTCTGCTAAAGAAATACATCCCCAGACACAGCACCCACTCACAGCCCCATAGGAAAAGCAGAGTGAGTTTCCTTCACCCATGTGCTTTATAATTTGTAGTATCTGAGTGTGGAATCAACCCCTGAAGAATTTGGTAATGGTCTATTAGAAGCATGTCTTCCCTCAAAGCGAAGGGTGAAGGTCATAAGAGTTTTTACTGATACAGGTCTTTCTGTACCTCCCCCCGGTTCTTCAAATCCCCTCACTCATATATTTGTGGGCAGTTACAGTATTGTGAGGAGGGCATGATTTACAGGAAGATACAAACTTCTTTGCAAATGGTCCTTGCTGAGTCAGGTTGGACTATAAGATTAATTTCTATGGAAAGTGAAAATTCTTAAGAGCCTGCCTCCAGTCTACAGAGGGGAAATGGAGGCAAATCCATGAAGAGATATGGGCAGAACTGGCTCCAGCAGATAAAGATGGGAATGGAGTTTCTGTAGAGAACCCTCACCAGGGCAAAGCAGGGCATGTAGGACCGTCCTAGGGTATGCAGGCCCAGGAAGTTTAGTTTTGTTTTGTTTTGTTTTGTTTTGGAGATTCTGTCTATATAAACAACTGGATGCACTCAAAATCAGCATGTCAGCAACATTCCATCTGTCCCATCTCATGTCATGCTGAGGACAAAATACCGCACCAGACCGCAAGAGTGATCTCCTTGCCAGATCATCCCCCTTGAATCAAGGACTGGCCGTGGAGTCTCAGGACAGCTCCATATGCATGTGTTCCAGAGCTTCTCCTCCTCAAGGTATCCAGTCCACCTCACTGAGGTGTTAGGGCATCAGAGAGCACCCTGAAGGGGGAGAAACAGACTGGAGCCCTGTTGATACACTGCCAACCCAAGCCCATCTCAGGCCCAAAGGAGTACTTTACACATTTCCAGGAAGTATCTCCAAAGTCCTGGGCCTCCTAAGGAACGGGGCCCACAACAGAAGCCCTTCTGGCTCAGCTCTAAGGGCATTTCCAGATAAAGGCATGATGAGGACATTTCCACAGAAGAGGAAGTCAGTCCATTTCATAAGCCCAACACTGGGTCAGAAAGTTCCTCCCACACTGCACTGTTATTGTTTCCATAGACTGTCACCAACTTGAAAGACAGGGTCCACCTTCTGCTGTTTTCATACCCCCGTGCCTAGCACCAAGACAGACACTTACAATGTTGTCAAATAAATGTTAAAAATCCTACTTCGGGCTTCCCTGGTGGCGCAGTGGTTGAGAGTCTGCCTGCCAATGCAGGGGACATGGGTTCGAGCCCTGGTCTGGGAGGATCCCACATGCCGCGGAGCAACTGGGCCCGTGAGCCACAACTACTGAGCCTGCGCGTCTGGAGCCTGTGCTCCACAGCAAGAGAGGCCACGATAGTGAGAGGCCCGCGCACCGCAATGAAGAGTGGCCCCCGCTTGCCACAACTGGAGAGGGCCCTCGCACAGAAACGAAGACCCAACACAGCCATAAATAAATAAAAATAAATAAATTAAAAAAAAATCCTACTTCAAGGCAAGTTTGATTTTCATTATACAGTAGAGCATCTTAGAGAAATGAATAGTGTCTTGAAATTAGGTTAGAAGGCTTAGTTCAATCTCTGAGTTTCAGTCACCTCGTCTTAAAATGAAGGAGCTGGACCAGCAGATCCTTAAAGACCTTCCAACTTTAGATCTTATGACTTGAATATCTATGACTGGCCCTAATCAGGGAGAGATTACTGGCTTCCCAGAAAAGATGAGAGGGATTTAAACCAACAAACCTAGTCACCAAGGTTTAACATATGTAGGAAACTATTCATTCCACCATCAGCTACAGGCTTGGAGTCAGGTGGCAAACGCACTAATCACTCTGTCAGTAAGTTGAGCCTGTGTTGTTCACTCCTAATAGAAGCACTTGTAGGGCTGGGGTGGAATTTTTTTGTTCCTGTTCCAAGGTATCTGAGTCCAAGTGATCAGGAGCACACGGTTTCTGAAACCCCAATGTGAGCCCTTGCTCTGGACACCACAGAGTCTAATTATATTGAACAGAGAGCAGCAAAAGTCACAAAGCCATTAATGGGAGGGTAAGGGGAAAATGAACACCCGGGGAGAAATTCAGTAGCTATTTTGAAAAACACGAGATTTTGCTTCTTTGTCTCAGTGACAAAGTAGCTGAGTCACCCAATCGCTCATGATCTCAGGGAACGCGTTAGCTTTGGTTGAGTCTGCACTCATCCAAGAAGTGGAAAGGTATGATGGTCGGAGAAAGCCCGGAAGGTCTGCTCTGAAAAAAAAAGTAGGGATTTTGGGGGAAGGGATAGGAGGAGCAGGACATATTTTAGAGCTTATAAACTGAAGATGAAATCACCATAAAGAGCTGTCAAGGAAGCAATGCCTAGTAATCCTGCACTCAGGCAAAGCTCAAATGCCAGACATGCCCTGAGATCAGGACTTTGAAGGGAGATCACTTAAAACTATTCTACGCACAGACAACGAGAGACTAAGCTGAAGAATTTGCTTATGAGGCTTGCTAAAGACCCAACATATCCCTCTTCTCCTCTTGTCAAAGTGTTTGAGCCCAGGTAAAGCACACAGCCTCTGAACACCATGACCTCATAGAAACCCAGGCGCCCAGGAACTCCTGAGCCTGATGACCATAACTCACAGCATGAGAACCCTGCTGAAAGCCTGAGAGGACATCGAGGGGGTGTGAATATTGGAAATGCTGTCTTCTGTGAGGGTTAGACCAGCAAGGTCCTGAACAACACATTTCCTGACCTCCTGTCTTCTTGGGAGAGCTCCAGAGAAACTGTAAGTGAAGGATGAAGGAACCCTCTCAGCCCACAGATGTCCTGAGTTCCCTTTCTCAAAGGACTGTGCAATGGTCAGGGAATACAATGGAGCTCAAGGTCCAACCTCTGCTAGGAAGACTCAACCTGTTTCTGATTGACTCTGATGTTTTTGAGGCAAGAGAGGCCAACAGAGTTTAAAGTCCTGGGAAATAAACCAATGATAACAGCTGATAATTCAGCTTCAAAGGTTGGGTTAACTATTACCATGTGAAAATTTGGCCACGCTTTGGAAATAGTTACGTGGACAGACAGTGGAAATTGTCATTATTTTTACCAAAACCCTTAGGTCCACCCTGGAAATGAGGGCACAAAGGTACAGAAGGTGTTGAGACATGGAACAAACACAGACTCTTCTAAGGTCACAAGATGAGTCAGTCACAGACAAGCAATTTATCTTTGCCTCAAAACATTTTTCTACTTAGTGAATTTGGAAAGCTCAAAGACAGCTTTGGTGCAGATAAACAAACTTGTTCACAGTAGAGCAAGCTAGCAAGAGCTAGCTCACCCTGGCCCTGGGTCATTTCTCCCTCCCTGATTCTATAAAAAGCTCCCCCATAAATTCTAAAGCCCCATAAATTCCAGCCGAATGGATTATCAAACCAAATACTGGAAGCCTAGCTCTGTCTCAAATAGGAAGCAAAATTTGAATGTGAATGCTGCCCGTCACATCCCCTCAAACGCAGATCTTTCTCTTCTGCCAATCTCAGTCAGTTTCCCCAGACAACTCTAAGTAAGAGACAAAAGACCCCCTCCACTGAGACTTTGTTCTCTTTCAAGCTGATGGTTGCTGCCTCTCATTCTCTCAGAATGAGTCCCCTCCCGCAAGGCACCTCAGTCCCTCATGCAAGAGAGTACTGGGTAGACCAGCTACTTCATTTCCCAGACATGTTTAGACATGATAGAACCTCAAATGTGAAATTGGCTTGGTACCAAGGAATAATAAGATAATAAATATGAAGTGCCTACTATAGCACCCACTCAGTAAATGGTGGCTTTTATTGGTCATTAGATAGGTTATTCACAAAATATAAAATTTTTTTAATTGAGGAATTTCTTTCAAATTGAATTAAGAGCCTACCATGGTCCCGGCACTTGGGTAGGACCAATGGAGTACAGCAAGATAAATATAATTTGACTTCTACCTTTAGGAGGTTTAGAATTTATATGGGAGAGAAGACACAAACGCCAACATGGTACAGAGTCAAATCTGATATATATTAAAGGAAAATAAGAACAAAGTGCTGGAGGAGGGGAAATTCCTTTTGTCTGGTGAGGTGGAGCAGGCACCATAAGGTGGGGTCTGAAGAATGGGGGCAGCTTCTGCCATTCAATAAGGCAGGGCTGCCCTTCCAGAGGGAGGGAAGCACATGAGGAAAGTTCTGGAACAGGACAGGGCATCCCAGGTGCAGGGGTAGCTGGCTAGAAAGAAAGAGGAGAGGAGGACTAAACGGGAAGGATGGAGATGGAGATAGGGACACATTCTTGATTGCTCTGAAGTCAGGAAATACCAGTGGGAGGGCTATAGGAGCTGTCTAGGTCTGAAGAAAACTGCTCAGACTAAAGCAATGGTCATGAAGGAACAGGTGCAAGCCGACACAAATCTATGACAGTAAGACTCTGCCAGCATGGTGGGTATTTGAGAAGTGAGGAAGGCTTGGAATAGCCACCTCCCCTGAGAGTGAGGGCTGGCACAAGGCCACAGAGGGTGAGTGACATTGCTCTGCATGCCCCTTGTCTCTAGAAGGTGTGCGGTTTGTTTCTCTGTCATAAATCTTGCCCTGAAAACTATCTGGAGACAGGGTTTTATTGGAGGACAGCTGCATAACTAATTTTAGGTTTGTGCTAGAGAAATAGGGCAGGTTTAATCTCCAGGGCAGGGAGGAGTCATAGTGACACAACGCTGGGCATCCGTTCCTACAGAGGCATCCAAGAATAACTCTCCCGGGGCTTGCTAGCATTTGGAGGCTGACACTCATTAAAGCTATTTACATCCTCTGACATGTTACTTCATCCCTGAAAGACCCCTTCAAACGCACAGGTTCTGGCATCCAAGTGGAGTTGAGTAGAACTCATTGGGGTACAACTTAGTTACTATTTGGGAAACGGAGTTCATGGGAGAAGGTGAGTAGTGGCAGAAACTTCCCATCTGCATGTTCACCTCTAGCTTTGCTGCCAGATCTCAAGCAGGCAGCCAAGTACCCAATAGAATTTATATTCATAACGAGGAACAATATTAAAGCACATCAAAGTTTCCAAGATTTTGGGCACAGTATTTCTTAATGCCCCCAACAAACCTAAGAGGTAGGACTTGATATTCACACTTTGAGAAATGTAACAGTTTAGTTAAGAAAGGATAAATGACTCTCCAAGGAATCAGCTAGAAAGAGGGCGACAAGGCAGGTCTTCTGATTTTAGCACCTTTGTTCTTGTCTTGCTGCTGGAGGCTGGGGGTAAGGCAGAAGACAAGGCAGCTTTGAGAAAGAATTCAAAAGCAGAGGGAACAGACATTTATTTCGCCTTTGAGAGGAAAGAGCCATACGATGCAGGAGAAAGACTCCCCCTATCATTATCATTAAGCAAATTGGTCCATAAGTATGTGCGTTTAGATGGTAACAGAAATTTAAACAAAGTTTAACCGCTTGTGATTGTCTTATATATATATGGTGGTTTAGAAATCAAATGCTGGAAATAGACTGTGTAAGATACTCCGGTGGTGGTTTAAGAGCTAAGGCTCATGTATCAGACAGGGTTTAAATTCCAGCTCTTTCACTTAAATCCCAGCATGTTACTTAACTTCTTTCAGCTTCAATTTTTTTTTTCCCTGTAAAATTGGGGACAGTAATAGCACCTGCCTCGCAAAAGAGAGAAGAGGATCAAAAGAGATAATGCATGCTAAGAGCTTAGCATGGGGCAGAGCACATAATAAATGCCATGGCAATGACAGCTCTATCGAAATGGTTGGTGGAAAAGCCTCTCCTCTATGGAGGTTTGGTTTTAATTTGGCATTTGGATCAAGAAGGAGAATCATCTTGTCTAACTTTTACAGAACAGACCAGAAATGCAGAAATATGCCCGAGGTCCCTGAAAAGTCATTTTGTCATTGGAAACATCCACCCCTATTTATCCCTGGGGTTACTTTCCAGGAGAAAAAAAGCAATAGAGATGGCAACTAGCATGAGTCTCTGAGAAGGGGGCTTCTGTGCTTTGTTGCTTACTCCCCCTAGCTCAATCTGAATAGGGAAGACAATAAAAGCTATCAGGATACCAGAAGGGAAGGGCCTAGTGCCAAGGTAAGCTGGGAAGGGCTTGCCTAGAGGAGCTCTCCAAACAACATGGTACCCGAGTGAGTACCGTGTGATACTGGTATGTGGATGGGCCCAGGAGACATCACTAGATTTTCACATGATGTAGGGTAAGCAACCAAACATTCCTGAGCTGCCAAAGAGATACACGGAGACAACAGCAGATTAGAAGAGTCCTGGTGAGTAAGGCAAAAAGATATGGTTCATGGATTGCTGACCAAAGGACATGTTAAGACTGCATATGTCAGCAGCAAAGGCCTACACACCAGGATAAAAACCAAAATATCCAAATCAAACATATTCAAATTGAATAATGGAAGTTTAAGAGGGAAATAAAATATAATTACAGAAAAACCAAGAAAGTTAATTTTTTTGGTCACTGAGCTTGTGACTCTGAAATTTTATACTTAACTAAATGAGGATCCCTTGACAGAATTTAGTTGAATCCCATTTTGCAATACATTTGCACTTCAGAGAAGAGATTTCTCAAATGAGGTACATGCAACACTGACTCCAAAAAAAAAGGTGGTCTGCAAACAAAAATAGTTCCCTAACCAAATTAGTTTTGGAAAAGGGTATATACTACATACTCATCTTGAATATTCCGAATGTGTGTTGGCTTTATGAAGGCTTTGAGAAGTCGTACAGTAAAGAAATATACCTAACTTTGTTTAACCCAGTACTTCTCAGTATATTTGATGAGAAATTTTTTTTTTTAACAAGATATAATGTTTTTCACTCTAGGAAATGCTGGTGTAGAGAGCTGCAGGTGAGAATGGATGAGAATGGCATTACTGTGGTGACCCAAGAGAAAAATAATCAGGTGGAAGATGAGCCGAAGATTGATGCTGGGATGCAGAAAATCTCATGGCTGGGCATGGAAATGCTACTTTGCCAAATGACCTCATATATCTTGGAAATTGGCTGAATTTTTTCTAATATTCTTTCAAGGTCCTCGCTGAGTCACTCCCATAAATGATGGATCTTATTGGTTCCGAATATCTCTAAAGCCTGCGTCTCTGACCATCTCCCTTTTTTTAAGTTTGTGATTCACTCCACTCCAGGAGGCAGGACCAGGGAGAACAGGCTGAGTTTCACTTTCCAATCATAAAAACACATCTCAAAACTAGCACACAATCCGAATTTCATATCAGAAATTTAGGAACCCTGAGAGCATCACCTTTCCCTATCATGTCTGGACTGTCTTTTAAGGGCTGTACTCACTATGGTAGAGTCTGTGATTAAAAGAGATACCTGAAGGCTTCAGGCAAAAAAACAAGGGCTTTTGAGTCAGACAGATCTGGCTGGATTCAAATCCCAACTCTGCCTTTTCCTAACATTGTGACCTTGGATAAGACTCCCTCTACATCTGAATTCCCTCATCTGAAAATGAAGATGATATATCCATTCAGGTTGTTGTGACAATCCGAGGAAATGATGCATGGGTGGGGAGAGATGTGAGCTGAGACAGGATAAAGTCATAGAACCGTATCTACAAGGGGGAAGTCATCGCTAAGTGAACTGGAAACACCAAGAGAATATCTACGAGACCATTCCCATATCTGTATCTACTACAAAGAAGGCAAAAGTACTAAAAACTGCTCTGTACCTGATTACTCGGGTGCGCTTCTGGGTATAAGGGGTGATGACCTTGAGAAGCAGTTCCATCGCTCCATTAATTCCCAGCATGGCTCCTGTGGTGACTGAGAAAGACAAAAGCACACTAGTTACTGACCCATCTGAACCAAATGTTATTTTCAGCATTACAGTATGAGCCTAAAGGATAGGGGAGGTCCATCACCTTTCTTACCAAAGGCAACTTAAAAGCAGAGAAACTCTATGGTCTTTTATCCCTGGCTTGGAAGTTAAAGATCATCTGAAAAGCACACATTATCTTCCCACACTGTCTCTTTCTCAAAAGGGTCCCAAGCCATGAAATTATGTTTTCCATTTTCTGGTGGCCCATTGCCCTACTCCTTCATATAGTCAATCAGAATAGCCAAGGCAATTGCCGAGCAGAAGATTTTTTCTGTAAGCAGATCTTTGGGTTTCTGGCAACTACTTAAGTTCAAGCTGTTTCACCCACCACCGACTTCCTATATGATACATACATGCATGCACACATACATGCATGCACACACACACACACACACACACACACACACACACATACACACACAGAGCCAGTATACTAAAAAACACTTTCTTAGACGTATTTTGCTGTTTGGAGACTTCACAATGAAGAAAAGTCGTAAGTGGATGGGACAAGTTTCAATCCAACTTGGATTGACTTCTTTAAAACTTTAAGAAGCAATCTAATAAAGAAGATAGTGTCCTTTTTGTTCCACCCCGATTCCAAGTTCCCCTACAACTTTTGCACTCGGATCGCCCATCACTAAAAGGCTAAGGCTTGACTATACTTCTATCCATTAGAATGGCAAAGGAAGAATCAGTTAGGCCTGCTCAGAGGTAACTACCAGAAATTTTTGCCTTTTTGCCCAATTGGATGGCTATAAAAACAGAGTGATAGATCTGAATAATAGAAAGAGACCGAAAGGGGTAGCTGGTCATCCTGGTGGCTTCAGGTAAGTATTTTGGGTACAAAACCTCTCATTTCTGATGATGCCCCAGCCACTCTGCAATATCCCCAGCACCTCACTCCACTCAGCTCACTTTAGGAAGAGCTCTGATCACATCAAAAATAAGAGGAACCCACAGGATACAAAATGGAATCAGTTTGGCCCGAGGCAAAACTTCCAGTGGGAGAAGGAAAGAAGGTTATCTTCCAAGGTGTGACCCTTTTTCCTTTCCTTCACTGTACTGTTGTAGTAAAACAGAGACCCATGAATGCCTTGTGCTTTGGGCCAGCTTTGTTCCAGGAAATATGAGTGGACACAAGGGGGTCAGGGAGAAGCAAAGGGATAGAAACAAGGGAGGCTTATACTGGCTTGCTCCAAGCCTCAGGAAAGGAGGAAAAATGGAAAACTGGAGTCTCTAATATAGTTCATCCCAGTACAGTCCATCAGAGAGAGACTGAGGCTGATGTCTTAGTTATCACCAGGAGTGCGTGTTCCTGGAATATCCTCTATGCATTCGTCCCTCCTGAGGCTAGTACAGGCAGTCATTGAATGGATCAAAATTCAAGAATTTGGCATCCTAATCCTGCCCATCAATCTTCCCTTCCCATGGCTACTAACTCAGTCCTTACTTCTAAATTGGGAAAACATGCTGGAGTAAACTCCTGGCAAATAATTCAGCAAAGTTCTAGTATTAAGTAGAGTTAGGGAGGAAATAGTTTTAAGAGCATGAATTCTAGCATGGGAGACTTTAGACTTGGAACTGAAAGAGGATAACAATAAAAAGTCCTCACTAAGTTCTTCCATGCTGGATGCCTGCCCAAGGTTAGACCTCTGGCAGCTCTATAAGCAAACTCACCGGCCATCTGAGAGCTGCCGAATGGTTCACTGGCTGTCACAGACCCATTATGTTTCCAGCCAATTCCTTCTGCAGATAGGAGCTGTTTAGAAAACTTGCTGGAACTTTCAACAGTGGCTAACAATTCAACAAAGCGACAGCAACCCATGGGCTTTATGAACTCTGCTTGCCTCTCATCAGTAAAGTCAATGTATAGAGAGTGATCGTATTTTTTTTTAATATTTTATGAAACAGTTCATACAATAAATGTTGTCTAAGAATAGGAGACACATAGCCACCTCCTCATACCCACAGGCAAATCTCAGCATTTTTCAGAGCTCCCTGCTGAAGGAATTCTTCAAATCTCTATAATCAATGTATATAATGAGAGTAAGTTATTCATCTTAACTATTCTTTACAGAACCAAAATAAGATACTTCAAGTCTCGTGCTGCTGGCAAGCTCCAAATGGGGGTGACACACCTTCTGCCTACTCATTAATAAGAGTTGTCCTTTATACAAAACCACAACTTTTCACTTAGATTTTCCTTTGTTAGAGATGGGTTTGGACAGATTCTTTCAGCCTCTTTCAAATATTCTCTGATTTTCTGGTCAACATATATGAGTGTAAGTGGAGATTCTGTCTGTGAACATAGAGTCAAGCATCTGTCTCATTATTCCCTAGAAACACTTTCTTTTGATGGGTCTTCCATGCTTATTCATGGAGTTAACCAATGAAACATGTCCCTACTATTTTGTTAGTTCTGAGGATAGTTACGGAAAAAGGTCACCACCTGTTTACTACCCTTATGTGTGTGATTCCTATTATTTCAAAGGACTGAGGGAAAAGATTAGAGCAGAGAAGAAAAACTAACACTTACTTAGCAACTATTATGTGACGAGCTTACCCATGAACATGATCTTACTTATCCCAACCACCAAGTCTATGAGCTCTTATTACAACTGTAATTTTACAAAGGAAGAAGCTGAGGTTAAACAGGTTAAGTGCACACATCATATGACTCTTAAGAAATGAAGTCAGAGTCAAGCCCAGGTCTTCTTGGCTCTAAGCTCATGTTCTTTCCTCTAGAGAGTATTACATCTAAATAGTTGTCACTTTTGTTCTGCAGGAAAGGGGCTTAGAAAGGAGAAATAAAAGTCTGTGTTCTTTACACTGAAATAGATGGTACAGAATATAATCTATTAATAACTGTATCCGTATGGAGAGTAGAATAAACATGAATTTTGCAGTTAGAAACTTAGCCCTCATGACTTATCTGTATGAACTCAAGCAACTTCTTCATTCTTCTAAGCTTCATTTTCTTTTTTCTTAGCTATAAAATGCTGAGTCTACATACAGGATGGTTATGATTATCAGAAATAATCCAAATCAGGAGATGGCAAATAATATCAACCCATGTGCTATGATATATCAAGTTACCTGAAAGACAATGTTGAGAAGCATTGGGAGATAAACTTTGGTAAAGGATGTCATGATCAGTGAGTGACTTCAGGGACATAGTGGAGAGACTTGTGATGTGAGGGTCGCTCTTGACAGCTGTAACACATTGCTCTGTGCCTTGGATATAAGGACTGAATAAAGTCTGCCTTCCCCTGCCACAGGTCTTTTTCACCTCGTAGTACTGACAGAGAGACGTAGAGTGCTAAAATGTTTTAGCTCCTAAGGGAAAACAATATGGATCTCTCACTTCAAGCACTGGCTCAAGAGTTCTCCATTGCAGAGAAGGAGATGAAGAAATAACTTCTCACCTCTACAGTCTGTAGAACATGAGGCTCCTCCTGGTTTATTTATCTTGTTGGGACTACGTTTGTCCTCCACCCATGCCCTCCTTCCAACCACACCCCCAAATGGTTTCCAGGTGTCCCAGCCCAGATCTGGAAGCCACCCCCAGAGAGCCACAATTGAGTTGCTTACCACTAAAGGCAAAGACACGCAGAGCCCAGAGACAGTGGAGGAGGTTCTGGCTGTGAGACAGGTTTTTCTTCGCCAGAATTAATGTCACATCAAGTGCTTCCAATTCCAGTGCCTTCTGTCCAAACTTTTTATCTATGAACACAGATCAATCCATCTTAGTTGTGTTTCACATTAATTCTGAAGGTTGTATAATGTGTGGGGGAGAGGAAGGCAAAGACGGTGGAGTGAAGAAGATTATCATGGCCAATGAGACTTTTCGGGTCTAGTAGAAAACGCTACTAAGTATGTCCCCATTGGAACCAGATGACTCAAAAGAGCTAACCGAGGGTATACATATGGTCCGTTATTCTTCAAGTAATATTTACATGAAGTCTTGTGGGTTGTGTGACTTGCACCCCCTATATGTAAAAATGTTTCTGGTTGTCCTCAAATATGAGGTACAGTTTAGCTGGGTATAAATTTCTTCCTTTAAGACAGCTCCAGAAGTAAGGATACTTAGGTTACATAACAGTCAAATGCAAAGGAAATATGGCAAAATGTTAACAATGGTTAGATCTAAGTGATAGGTATAGAAGAGGTCATCTTTCTATACGGTAGAGAACTTTATAATAAAACATGAAAACATAATTTCAGAAAATAAAATTTTCTCCCCAAATTTCTCTAAATTATTGATCCAAATAACATGATATTCAGTGTTGTGGGTTAGTCATTATTATCTTAATAATTACTAATAATTATTAATTATTAATATCATTTAATAATTAGTAATAAGCATAAAAAATAAAGGGAAAAATTTTTTTTTAATTCTATGCTCCTGGCTCCCACTAGGATAATACGTGACTGTGCCACCTGTCACATTTGTTTGTGTCCTTTCCAAAGTGCAATGCCCAAATCACCATGTTTGTTTTTGCAAGAATACAATCACTACCAGATTCATAGCAGGTGGAAATAAGTAAAACAGAGACACATCCTAAACCTCGTTTACCAATATTTATCTCTGGACCAAAAGACACCGGCAAAGAGACTGTGACTGAACTCATATGACCCGTTTCCTTTATCGGAAAAGAAAGATACCTATCTGGCTCCATTCATGAGCAGCCAATCTCATTTCTGTTCTGTTCAGGTCAGCCCCTGACAGCTTGAATGTCAATATCAAGAACTACCATCTTTAATGGCAGAAGGTGTAATTATGATAATAATAATATCAAGGTCCATAACTTGAAAATCACTGCCCTGGTGCATCACTCATCTCTCTTTCTCCTATGAAACCTACATGACTCTTGTCCATCAAGCTTCTGGCGCCACATGCTAAGCAGGCAACATACAGCCTTGCTTAATCCTTACAGCAACCCAAGAATTATGTACTGAGACCCATTTTGTAGATGAGAGCCCAATGGCAACTTGCCCAAGGCCACACTGCTAATAAGTGTCAAAGCCAGGCCTGAAACCCAGATCTGACTTCCCAGCCTCTGCCATTTACTACCAGGGTGTATATCATGTCTTTTCTGTCTTTTTTTGGAGTTCACTTGGCCCACTCTTTGTTTTGCTGACTTCTTCTTATCTTTCAAGTTTGGGCTCAAATGTCACCTCTCTCTGTCCACACCATCTTAGAGGAACATCACCTTTTCTTTTCCTTTCGGTTATTATCTAGTTAATTATCATTGTCTGCTATTATCTAGTTGATTATTTACTTTCTGCCCTTCCCCACTTGAATGTAAGTCCCATGAGAGGAGGCCCCTTATCTGTCTTTGTGACTGTGATGTTCCCAGTGTCTAGAACAGTGCACAGCCCTGGCAGACATGGAGTGAACAACTGTTGAATATTCAATGAATATTGGTTCAATTGGTTTTGTCTGGAACATGCTCATGCAGGTGCTGGCTGATGCCTGGGTCTCAATCATTATTTGTGAAATGTAGAATGGACTCAAACCACAGCTCCTAACATTGAAAGGAAAGGGTACCCCAGAGCCCTGTGCCCTTGGCTGCTGCTGCCTGCACTGAGCATCAAAGATCCAACTTTCGGGGCTTCCCTGGTGGTGCAGTGGTTGAGAATCTGCCTGCCAATGCAGGGGACACAGGTTCGAGCCCTGGTCTGGGAAGATCCCACATGCCGCGGAGCAACTAGGCCCGTGAGCCACAACTACTGAGCCTGCGCGTCTGGAGCCTGTGCTCCGCAACAAGAGAGGCCGCGATAGTGAGAGGCCCGCGCACCGCGATGAAGAGTGGCCCCCGCTTGCCACAACTAGAGAAAGCCCTCGCACAGAAACGAAGACCCAACACAGCCAAAAATAAATAAATAAGTAAATTAAAAAAAAAAAAAAAAAAGATCCAACTTTCGGAGGACCTGAGCTTCTCGACTGTGATTTATGTAAGACTGCGCACAATCGGAGCTTAACTGTTATGACTAATTTGCAACGCTTACATGCATCCTGAGTGCCCAGGCTTTTTCAAATGTGCTCCAAAAATTTCTAGGGTTGTAGGGAGGTGTTTCAGTCTTCTATGAGGAAAGAGAAATGGATATGTGGCATAAGTGGAAAGAATTCTAGACCCTCATCTTCTCTTCAACCAAGGAAGCTTCACTTCTATGTGACATATTGTAGTGAGTTGAAAACCGTGCCCCAAAATTCATGCCTGCCTAGAACCTCAGAATGTTATCATATTTGGAAATAGAGTCTTTGCAGACTTAATTACTTAAGAGAAGATCATACAGATTTGGGTGGGCCCTAAATCCAATGACCAATATCCTTATAAGAGGAGAGGACACAAAGAAAGACACAAGAGTAGAAGGCCATGTGAAGATGGATGCAGAAATTGGAGTGCTGTTTCTATAAGCCAAGAAACACCAAGGATTGCTGGAAATTACCAGAATCTAGGAGAGAGGCATGTTAAGAGATTCTCCCTCAGAGCCTCCAGAAGGAACCAATCTTGCTAACCTCTTAATTTCAGACTTCTGGCCTCCAGAACAGTGAGAAAATAAA
Organism: Balaenoptera acutorostrata; assembly: GCF_949987535.1. Lineage (NCBI taxonomy): Eukaryota > Metazoa > Chordata > Mammalia > Artiodactyla > Balaenopteridae > Balaenoptera > Balaenoptera acutorostrata. The sequence continues at coordinate 41,932,431 of NC_080066.1, forward strand.
TTTCTGTTGTTTTAAGCCACCCAGTTTGTGGTAATTCGTTACGGCAGCCCTAGGAAATTAATGCATTTACATAATGAATCTCCATATAAGATGTTATTTGTAGAAATGTTCCATTTATTTTTAAAGTGATTGAAAACCTCCTTGGAGTATCTCCCCTCTGTCCCCCATATGGCTCATGCCCCGTGTAGTCCATGCCTGCTCTGGGTCCTGTCCTAAGCACCTAAGTACCTTGGATTTGCTGACATCTATGAACCTCTCCTGGACCCTCACCTTCCAGGTGAGGCTGGGGCTGGTCCTGCCATCACCACCAAGGTGTCTATACCTCCCTCCGCTCCTCCCTGTACTCCCCCACAAAAGCTTCCCAAATTGCTCTCGTGATAACATCCCCAGATGCCCTCTCAGTCATCTTTGGGTCCCAGGGGTATGGGTACCTCGTAGGCCAACTTTGGCCAGCAGCCGGAAGAGGGGCAAGAGGATGTCATAGTCTGGAGAAGCCGTCCTGGCTGTGTTCACCAGGGTCTGCAGAAGGGCTTCGCTACCACCCTTGCTGATCATGTAGCGAATCCTCCGGTCTGTGCCTGAGGGGGAAAGCAGAGGAGTGCTGAGCCTCAAATAACTACCCTCATTTCCTTGGAACAGGAAGCAGACCTCACAGCTAGAGACAGAGCAAGGATTGGTTCATTTCACCCCAGAAACCAAAACTGTGGAGTTCTTGAAGCAACTTGTGTAAAGTTGTGCTATTAGGTAAGGGGCCAGGGTTGTGGGGTGGGGGTGGGGTGTGAAATGGAGAAATAATGGAATATTTCAGAACTTGCAGCAGCTGTACTAAACGGAGCCTAAAATCTACTTTCCTGAGAATCTATTAAGTCTCAGTGTAGGTGTGTATTTGTGTTGCATGTATAGAAATATGCATATAGGCTTATGTATAATCATATACTTAATTAAAGAGGGATCAGTATCCCCTCAGCTATAGGTTTGAATCATCTACAAGAGTGTCTGGTTTGATAGCTTATCTGGAATAATTCCATGGATGGTGTTAATGATTATTTGATGCTGGCCTTCAGTAACAGATGTGTGGGAAATATGGAAACAACCAGAATAATCCCTTGAGAAACAAACATCTAATCATATGTCTAGGGAGTTTGAAGAGGGTCTGGGGCTAGGGTAAGGTATATTGGTCTTTCTACCTAAGAATAGTTTTAAACATCTTGCCCCAGGACAAGCTCAAAAGCAGTGATTACATTTCAACTTGGAAGGGGACCCACGTGATTCTCTATGCACTTGGACAAAGGTGGCCAACAGGGTGGGAGATTATTAGCAAAGAAGACCCTCTGATTTTTCATCCTCTACTAAAGGGGCAATAATCAGTACCTATTTCAGAAGGAGAACTCCAAGGTTTCATTCTAAGTGTTCCAGACACCACTGGACAAATTGAAGGCAGAACTATCACAGAGGACAAGTGGTCTTCACCTAAAGAGGGTACCTCACACAGAAGAAGGGAAGTCACCCTGCCATCGGAGGGCAGCACAGCCTATGGTAAAACCTCAGTATGAGTGGACCCTTCCTCCTGAATCTGTAACCTGAGGGTTTGTGGCTTTGGAGCAACATTCACTTTGGTATTGTCTGTTTGGTGATAATACGTCTTTCTAATGCAATGTGACTGGCTACATAGAAGTGAAAACTGAGTAAATGTTGGAATGTCCAAGAAGCTGTGTTTTCCAAGACCCTCACATGGAAATGAGCTAACAGAGGCGTGCCCCAGTTAACTCAGTTGATGCCAGTGTAGTCACCTCTGTCATCTTATCTCTGAAAATGTAGTGGCTGAACACTCTGCTAAGTCCAGCTCCTGCCTCATCTTCCTGTCTCCACTGGACATATGAAGGGAGCTGCCAATACCTGGCTCTCTAAATGGGCCACGATGAGGGAAGCAGGGGAGGCAACAGGTCGAATTGCTGAGGGCTGGAGGTCCTTGGCCCCAGAAATGAAGTATCATAGAATCACCACCAAGAGTCTAATTCCCTCCTAAGTTTGGATCACCATAGGGTGAGTGACAAGACTGAAGAGCCCAAAGTACAACCATCCCATGGTGATTCTGTCTCTCACAGAAAACTTGAGCTGGAGCAAACCCCCAGGCTACATAGGTCCCTGGGAGACACCACAGCTGCATGCCTCCATGTCCACCATACAAGGGATGAGGGCATGGTTTACTCACCAACAGAAAGCAGATCTCCGAGGACCTGGAGGATGGTCAGGGTGGACTCCCTGTCAGAGGAGCTCTGCAATGAAAGCACAGGCAGCCATTTTTAAGATGGAAGGTGAGGGTGCAGCCACTATGGAGAACAGTATGGTGGTTCCTTAAGGTTACCATATGATCCAGCAATCCCACTCCTGGGCATATATCCAGAAAAGATGAAAACTCTAATTTGAAAAGATACATGCACCCGAATGTTCATTACAGCACTATTTACAATAGCCAGGACATGGAAGCAACCTAAATGTCCAGATGAATGGATAAAGAAGATGTGGTACATATATACAATGGAATATTACTCAGTCATAAAAAAGAATGAAATAATGCCATTTGCAGCAACATGGATGGACCTAGAGATTATCATGCTAAGTGAAGTAAGTCTGACAGAGAAAGACAAATATCATATGATATAACTTATATGTGGAATCTAAAAAAAATTATTCAAATGAACTTATTTACAAAACAGAAATAGACTCACAGACATAGAAAACAAACTTATGGTTACCAAAGGGGAAAGGTGGGGGGAAAGATAAATTGGGAGTTTGGGATTGGCATGTACACACTACTATATATAAAATAGATAATCAACAAGGACCAACTGTATAACACAGGGAATTGTACTTAATATTCTGTAATAACCTAAATGGGAAAAGAATTTGAAAAAGAATAGATAAATGTATATGTATAACTGAATCACTTTGCTGTACACCTGAAACTAACACAACATTGTAAATCAACTATACTCCAATATAAAATAAAAATTAAAAAAAAAGAAGAAAGGCAAAAGAAAGGAGGCGGCATGGTCAGGGTACACATGGGAATGGCAGGGCTGTGTTTCCTTCCATTGAGAAAGACTTCCTGCAATAAGCAATGGTTGAAGGGTTGTTCCTTAAATAATGACTATGAGGGGACTCACTGAGTTAAGGTCTCAGGGGTTCTGCCACCATATTTAGACTTCAGGACCCTTCTTTGGGGACCCATTTTTTTAGTAACATCAGCAAGATGGGCAAGAGAATAAACATTGATAATTTATGCAGAAACAGCAAATGAAAGGGGCTTTGTGGGCCAAGTTAGCATAGTTCTCACTTATTTCAGGAGGCTTGGATTATTGTTAAATGCAGGGCAAACAGCAGAAACAGAAACCCACTAAAATGTTTTGATGGAAAGAGTTCCCTGACTGACAAGGATGAATTTTTATTTTCTAAAGAGGCACCTAGGGTAGCACCAAATCACATGATATAGATGCTCTATGGGATGCTTGCAACGCTTGACACTCTACCCTTTGTTATACAGAAGAGGACACTGAGATTCAGAGGGAGGGAGGATTATTCAAGTCCTCTGTGGTACCCACAGAGCAAAACTCAAATTTACAGCCCAGGCCAGGTTCCCAAAAATCAGGCCAGTGTTTGTTGCGCTATAATATGCTAATTTTCTAGATCACAAGAACTTATTTATCTACTAGTTGCAAGTCTGTACCCATAAACAACACCTCTCCAAATCCCCCACTCCAGCCCCTGGTAACCATCATTCTACTCTCTGTTTTTGCAAGTTCAGCTTTTTTAGATTTCATATATCAGTAATATCATATAGTATTCATCTTTATCTGACATATCTCACTGCACCTAATGCCTTCAAGATCCATCTGTGTTGTTGCAAATGGCAGGAAATGCTTTTTCTCATGGCTGAATAATATTCCATTGTATGTATATGCATCTTCTTTATCCGTTCATCTGTTGAGGGCACTTAGGTTGCTTCCATATCTTGGCTATTATGAAAAATGCTGCAGTGAACATGGGTGTGCAGATGTCTCTTCCAGGCACTGCTTTCAATTCCTTTGTATATATAGCCAGGAGTCCTATCTTACACCACTCACAAAAATTAACTTGAAATAGATCAAAGGTTTTTTTTTTTTTTGGTTTTTGGCCCCACTGTATGTGGGATCCTAGTTCCCCAGCCAGGGATCGAACCCACAGCCCCTGCATTCAAAGTGTGAAATCTTAACCACTGGACCTTGAGGGAAGTCCCAGATCAAAGATTTACATCTAAAACTTGAAACCATAAAACTCCTAGAAGGGAGGAGACCTTCAAGATGGTGGAGGAGTAAGATGTGGAGATCACCTTCCTCCCCACAAATACATTAGAAATACATCTACATGTGGAACAACTCCTACAGAACACCTACTGAACGCTGGCAGAAGACCTCAGACTTCGCAAAAGGCAAGAGACTCCCCACGTACCTGGGTAGGGCAAAAGAGAAAAGAAAAGACACAGACAAAAGAATAGGGATGGGACCTGCACCTCGGGGAGGGAGCCGTGAAGGAGGAAAAGTTTCCACACACTAGGAAGCCCCTTCACTAGTAGAGATGGGGGGTGGCAGGGGGGAACCTTCAGAACCACGGTGGAGAGCGCAGCAATAGGGGTGCAGAGGGCAAAGCAGAGAGATTCCCACACAGAGGATCAGTGCCGACCAGCACTCACCAGCCCGAGAAGCTTGTCTGCTCAACTGCCAGGGCAGGTGGGGACTGGGAGCTGAGGCTTGGGCTTCGGAGGTCAGACCCCAGGGAGAGGACTGGGGTTGGCTGCATGAACACAGCCTGAAAGGGGCTAGTGCACTACAGCTAACTGGGAGGGAGTTCGGGAAAAAGTGTGGAACTGCCTAAGAGGCAAGAGACCATTGTTTCACTGTGTGCAAGGAGAGGGGATTCAGAGCACTGCCTAAACAAACTCCAGAGATGGGTGTGAGCCGAGGCTTTCAGCGCAGACACCAGAGACAGGCATGAAATGCTAAGGCTGCTGCTGCCGCCACCAAGAAGCCTGTGTGCAAGCATAGGTCACTATCCACACCTCTCCTCCTGGGAGCCCGTGCAGCCCGCCACTGCCAGGGTCCCGTGATCCACGGACAACTTCCCCGGGAGAATACACGGCACGCCTCAGGCTGTTGCAATGTCATGAAGGCCTCTGCCGCTGCAGGCTCGCCCCGCATCCGTACCCCTTCCTCCCCCCGGCCTGAGTGAGCCAGAGCCCCCCAATTGGCTGCTACTTTAACCCCGTCCTGTCTGAGTGAAGAACAGATGCCCTCAGGTGACCTACAAGCAGAGGTGGGGCCAAATCCAAAGCTGAACCCCAGGAGCTGTGTGAACAAATAAGAGAAAGGGAAATCTCTCCCAGCAGCCTTAGGAGCAGAGGGTAAAATCCCCACAATCAACTTGATGTACCTGCATCTGTGGAATACCTGAATAGACCGTGTATCATCCCAAAATTGAGGTGGTGGACTTTGGGAGCAACTGTAGACTTGGGGTTTGCTTTCTGCATCTAATTTGTTTTTGGTTTTATGTTTGTCTTAGTTTAGTATTTAGAGTTTATTATCATTGGTAGATTTGTTTACTGATTTCTTTGTTCTCTTATTGTATTTATATAGATATATATTGTTTTTTCCTTTTTCTATTTTTGTGAGTGTGTATGTGCATGCTTCTTTCTATGATTTTGTCTGCATAGCTTTGCGTTTACCATTTGTCCTAGGGTTTTGTCTGTCCACTTTTTTTTTTAGTACAGTTTTTAGCACTTATTATCATTGGTGGATTTATTTTTGCTTCAGTTGCTCTTTTCTTTATTTATTTTTTCATTATTTTTTAAGTTTTTAATTTTTAATAATTTTTAAAATTTTTAATTTCAATAAATTTATTTTATTTTATTTTTTTCTTTCTTACCTTCTTTTTTTTTATCCCTTTTCTTCTGAGCTGTGTGGCTGACAGGGTCTTGGTGCTCCAGCCGGGTGTCAGGCCTGTGCCTCTGAGGTGGGAGAGCCGAGTTCAGGACATTGATCCACCAGAGACCTCTTGGCTACATGTAATATCAAACTGTGAAGGCTCTCCCAGAGATCTCCATCTCAATGCTATGACCCAGCTCCACCCAATGACCAGCAAGCTACAGTGCTGGACACCCTATGCCAAACAACTAGCAAGACAGGAACACAACCCCACCCATTAGCAGAGAGGCTGCCTAAAATCATAATAAGGTCACAGACACCCCAAAACACACCACCGGATGCAGTCCTGCCCCCCAGAAAGACAAGATCCAGCCTCATCCACCAGACACAGGCACCAGTCCCCTCCACCAGGAAGCCTACACAACCCACTGAACTAACCTTAGCCACTGGGGGCAGACATCAAAAAACAATGGGAACTATGAACCTGCAGCCTGCGAAAAGGAGACCTCAAACACAGTAAGTTAAGCAAAATGAGAAGACAGAGAAACACACAGCAGATGAAGGAGCAAGGTAAAGCCCCACCAGACCTAACAAATGAAGAGGAAATAGGCAGTCTACCTGAAAAAGAATTCAGAGTAATGACAGTAAAGATGATCCAAAATCTTGGAAATAGAATGGAGAAAATACAAGAAACATTTAACAAGGACGTAGAAGAACTAAAGAGCAAACAAACAATGATGAACAACACAATAAATGATATTAAATATTCTCTACAAGGAATCAATAGCAGAATAACTGAAGGAGAAGAATGGATAAGTGACCTGGAAGATAAAATGTCTCAGAGACATCTGGGACATTAAACTCACCAACATTCGAATTATAGGTGTCCCAGAAGAAGAAGAGAAAAAGAAAGGACCTGAGAAAATATTTGAAGAGATTATAGTTGAAAACTTCCCTAATATGGGAAAGGAAATAGTCAATCAAGTCTAGGAAGCATAGAGAGTCCCATACAGGATAAATCCAAAGAGAAACACACCAAGACACATATTAATCAAACTATCAAAAATCAAATACAAAGAAAAAATATTAAAAGCACCAAGGGAAAAACAACAAATAACATACAAGGGCAACCACATAAGGTTAACAGCTGATCTTTCAGCAGAAATTCTGCAAGCCAGAAGGGAGTCGCAGGACATATTTAAAGTGATGAAGGGAAAAATCTAAAACCTAGATTACTCTACCAGCGAGGATCTCATTCAGATTCAATGTAAAAATTAAAACCTTTACAGACAAGCAAAAGCTAAGAGAATTGAGCACCACCAGACCAGCTTTACAACAAATGCTAAAGGAGCTTCTCTAAGCAGGAAACACAAGAGAAGGAAAAGACCTACAATAACAACCGAAAACAATTAAGAACATGGTAATAGGAACATACATATCGATAACTACCTTAAACGTAAGTGGATTAAATGCTCCAAACAAAAGACATAGACTGGCTGAATGGATACAAAAACAAGACCCATATATATGCTGTCTACAAGAGACCCACATCAGACCTAGGGACACATACAGACTAAAAGTGAGGGGACGGAAAAAGATATTCCATGCAAATGGAAATCAAAAGAAAGCTGGAGTAGCAATACTCATATCAGACTAAATAAACTTTAAAATAAAGAATGTTACAAGAGACAAGGAAGGACACTACATAATGATCCAGGGGTCAATCCAAGAAGAAGATATAACAATTGTAAATATTTACGAACCCAATATAGGAGCACCACAAAACATAAGGCAAATGCTAACAGCCATAAAAGAGGAAATCAAGAGTAACACAATCATACTAGGGGATTTTAACACCCCACTTTCACCAATGGACAGATCATCCAAAATGAAAATAAATAAGGAAACACAAGCTTTATATAATACATTAAACAAGATGGACTTAATTGATATTTATAGCACATTCAATCCAAAAACAGCAGACTACACTTTCTTCTCAAGTGTGCACAGAACATTCTCCAGGATCGATCATATCTTGGGTCACAAGTCAAGACTCGGTAAATTTAAGAAAATTGAAATCATATCAAGCATTTTTTCTGACCACAATGCTATGAGACTAGATATCAACTACAGGAAAAAAACCTAAGAAATACAAACCCATGGAGCCTAAACAATACACTACTAAATAACCAAGAGATCACTGAAGAAATCAAAAAATCTCTAGAAAAAAATGACAATGAAAACCCGATGACGCTAAACCTATGGGATGCAGCAAAAGCAGTTCTAAGATGGAAGTTTATAGCAATACAATCCTACCTTAAGAAACAAGAAACATCTCAAATAAACAACCTAACCTTACACCTAAATCAATTAGAGAAAGAATAAAACAACCCCAAATTTAGCAGAAGGAAAGAAATCATAAAGTTCAGATCAGAAATAAATGAAAAAGAAATGAAGGAAACAATAGCAAAGATCAATAAAACTAAAAGCTGGTTCTTTGAGAACATAAACAAAATTGATAAACCATTAGCCAGACTCATCAAGAGAAAAAGGGAGAAGACTCAAATCAATACAGTAAGAAATGAAAAAGGAGAAGTAAAAACTGACACTGCAGAAATACAAAGGATCATGAGAGATTACTACAAGCAACTATATGCCAGTAAAATGGACAACCTGGAAGAAATGGACAAATTCTTAGAAAAGCACAACCTTCTGAGACTGAACCAAGAAGAAACAAAAAATGTGAACAGACCAATCACAAGCACTGAAATTGAGACTGTGATTTAAAATCTTCCAACAAACAAAAGCGCAGGACCAGAGTGCTTCACAGGCAAATTCTATCAAACAATTAGAGAAGAGCTAACTCCTATCCTTCTCAAACGCTTCCAAAATATAACAGAGGGAGGAACTCTCTCAAACTCATTCTACAAGGCCACCATCACCCTGATACCAAAACCAGACAAAGCTGTCACAAAGAAAGAAAACTATAGGCTAACATCACTGATGAACATAGATGCAAAAATCCTCAACAAAATACTAGCAAACAGAATCCAACAGCACATTGAAAGGATCATAATCATACACCATGATCAAGTGGGGTTTATCCCAGGAATGCAAGAATTCTTCAATATATGCAAATCAATCAATGTGATAAACCATATTAACAAACTGAAGGAGAAAAACCATATGATCATCTCAAAAGATGGAGAAAAATCTCTTGACAAAATTCAACTTCTATTTATGGTAAAAACCCTCCAGAAAGTAGGCATAGAGGGAACTTACCTCATCATAATAAAGGCCATATGTGACAAACCCACAGCCAACATCGCTCTCAATGGTGAAAAACTGAAACCATTTCCTCTAAGATCAGGAACAAGACAAGGTTGCCCACTCTCACCACTATTATTCAACATAGTTTTGGAAGTGTTAGCCACAGCAATCAGAGAAGAAAAAGAAATAAAAGGAATCCAAATCGGAAAAGAAGTAAAGCTGTCACTGTTTGCAGATGGCATGATACTATACATAGAGGATCCTAAAGATGCTACCAGAAAACTACTAGAGCTAATCAATGAATTTGGCAAAGTAGCAGGATACAAAATTAATACACAGAAATCTCTTGCATTCCTATATACTAATGATGAAAAATCTGAAAGTGAAATTAAGAAAACACTCCCATTTACCATTGCAACAAAAAGAATAAAATATCTAGGAATAAACCTACCTAAGGAGACAAAAGACCTGTATGTAGAAAACTGTAAGACACTGATGAAAGAAATTAAAGATGATACAAACAGATGGAGAGATATACCATGTTCTTGGAATGGAAAAATCAACATTGTGAAAAGGACTATACTACCCAAGGCAATCTACAGATTCAATGCAATCCCTATCAACCTACCAATGACATTTTTCACAGAACTAGAACAAAGAATTTCACAATTTGTATGGAAATACAAAAGATGCTGAATAGCCAAAGCAATCCTGAGAAAGAAAAACGAAGCTGGAGGAATCAGGCTCCCTGACTTCAGACTATACTACAAAGCAACAGTAATCAAGACAGTATGGTACTGACACAAAAACAGAAATATAGATCAATGGAACAGGATAGAAAGCCCAGAGATAAACCCATGCACATATGGTCACCTTATTTTTGATAAAGGTGGCAAGAATATACAATGGAGAAAAGACAGCCTCTTCAATAAGTGGTGCTGGGGAAACTGGACAGCTACATGTAAAAGAATGAAATTAGAACACTCCCTGACACCATACACAAAAATAAACCCAAAATGGATTAAAGACCTAAGTGTAAGGCCAGACACTATCAAACTCTTAGAGGAAAACATAGGCAGAACACTCTATGACATAAATCACAGCAAGATCCTTTTTGACCCAGCTCCTAGAGAAATGGAAATAAAAACACAAATAAACAAATGGGACCTAATGAAACTTAAAAGCTTTTGCACAGCAAAGGAAACCATAAACAAGACCAAAAGACAACCCTCAGAATGGGAGAAAATATTTGCAAATGAAGCAACTGACAAAGGATTAATCTCCAAGGTTTACAAGCAGCTCATGCAGCTCAATAACAAAAAAACAAACAACCCAATCCAAAAATGGGCAGAAGACCTAAATAGACATTTCTCCAAAGAAGATAAACAGATTGCCAACAAACAGATGAAAGAATGCTCAACATCATTAATCATTAGAAAAATGCAAATCAAAACTACAATGAGATATCATCTCACACCGGTCAGAATGGCCATCATCAAAAAATCTAGAAACAATAAATGCTTGAGAGGGTGTGGAGAAAAGGGAACCCTTTTGCACTTTTGTTGGGAATATAAATTGATTACAGCCACTATGGAGAACAGTGTGGAGGTTCCTTAAAAATCTAAAAGTAGAACTACCACATGACCCAGCAATCCCACTACTGGGCATATACCCTGAGAAAACCATAATTCAAAAAGAGACATGTACCACAATGTTCATTGCAGCGCCATTTACAATAGCCAGGACATGAAAACAACCTAAATGTCCATCTACAGATGAATGGATAAAGAAGATGTGGCACATATATACAATGGAATATTACTCCGCCACAAAAAGAAATGAAACTGAGTTATTTGTAGTGAGGTGGATGGACCTAGAGTCTGTCATACAGAATGAAGTAAGTCAGAAAGAGAAAAATACCATATACTAACACATATATATGGAATCTAAGGGGAAAAAAAAGGTCATGAAGAACCTAGGGGCAAGATGGGAATAAAGACACAGACCTACTAGAGAATGGACTTGAGGATATGGGGAGGGGTAAGGGTAAGCTGGGACGAAGTGAGAGAGTGTCATGGACATATATACACTACCAAGTGTAAAATAGATAGCTAGTGGGAAGCAGCCGCATAGCACAGGGAGATCAGTTCGGTGCTTTGTGACCACCTAGAGGGGTGGGATAGTGAGGGTGGGAGGGAGGGAGATGCAAGAGGGAAGAGATATGGGAACATATGTATATGTATAACTGATTCACTTTGTTATAAAGCAGAAACTAACACACCATTGTAAAGCAATTATACTCCAATAAAGATGTTTAAAAAAAGAGAAAAGAAGACATACAAATGGCCAATAGTTATATGAAAAGGTGCTCAGCATCACTAATCGTCAGGGAAATGCAAATCACAACCACAATGAGATACGACCTCACACGTGCTACATGGTTTTTATCAAAAAGCCAAGAGATAACAAATGTTGGCAAAGATGTGGAGAAAAGGGAACCCTAATATGCTATTTTTTAATATATGTTATTTAAGGCAAAGCTTTCTTTTAAATCTTCCCATAAGTAAGTCTCATGTTCCTCTTTGGCTTCAAAGACCTCAATAACTCCCCATGACATATAGGATAATGTCATGACTCTATCATGATAGAGTTGATAGTTTTGATGGGGTTTCCAAAGCTCCCCATGATCTTTTCTTGGTTATCCCTCCAGCTTCATTATTCATTACAACACCCCTGTACAAATACATGCTTCAGCAACATGGAATTACTTATAATTTCCTGCTCAAACCATTTAATTTCTTGCCTCTGTACCTTTGATCACGCTAGTCCCTTTTCCTGAAGCCTAGTCAATGCCAGCTCATCCTTCAAGTGCACTATGACTCCCATAAGTTTCCATTCCCACCCACAAGGCTGGGTTTGGAGTCTGCTTTGTCTCCACATCATTCTGTGCCGTTCTGACAGCATCCATACCACATGGCATTGGCAGCAGGGAACAATCTTGCTTCCTACCCCACCCCCACTAGATATTAATCCTTAAAGAAAGGCTCAATTATTGTGTATATTGTATTCCCAGCACCTGGAACTGGGACTGTTCCAGAGAAAAGTGTGCAATAAATATTTTTCAGAATCGAACCAAACTGAACCATGAAGGACTCCAAGGAGCCATGAAGTCCAACACCACATGCCTAGGCAGAGTGGTGCTTATACTTGCTTCAATTCCAGGCTTAAGACCCTCTAAGAAGTCACACTTTAAAACCCCAGCAAAGGCCAGGGCTAGGGTGAGGCAAGTGAGACACTAGTTTGGGCACAAATTTTTAAATTTAAAATGCAGTAATTAAGATAATAGTGTAATGCTATATTTTTCCACATCAAATAAGGCAAAAAAAAAAAAATCCATGATGAACAAAATACCAAAACTTAACACTTTAACTCATCTTCCAGGTGTGATGAGACATCTGGGGATCCCTAGACACTTGATGTCTACACTTATCCGGGGAAAGACTTGGGTTTGCTCTGAGAGCTTCTCCACTGGGAGCTGTGGCCTAACGAGGGCAGGCTCAGCATATACTTTTCCGGTGTCTCCCATCACAGCTGCACTGGACACTAACTGAAGGCACATTCTTTGAGTCCCCAAGTCTGAGCCACCCTCCAGCAAATGTCATCCCTAGTTGTGCACCATATCAGTGCTCCCCGCCCCTCCTTCGTCTCACAAAATCTGGGAACAGGAACCAAGGAGCAGGGTAGCAATGGATCTATCATCCTGGGGAGTTTGCTAGCCTTAGGTTCTGGTACCAATTCCAATTTCCAGAGCATCAACAAACAATGCTCTGGACACCATCTGGGTGTCCTATGATTCAACTCCATTCTGACACTACCTACCCAGAGATAACATCAGAGTCCACTGGTTAAGGGTTCAGTCCTGCAAGATTGCCCTCCCCCACTTCAGACTCCAGTGGCAAATCTGGATTGTTACCTGTCCTTCTGACCAACGAACTCATTATATATTAGAGGTTCCAATGATCCCCTCTAACTCATGTTCTTACCTGTACTTCGATCGGCTGGCTATAAATTAAAGATTCCCACAACCAACCTCCTCCTTGGGTTTGATTAGTTTGTTAAAGGTACTCACTGAACTCAGAAAAACATTTCACTTTCTGGATTGCCAGTTTATTATAAAATAATATAACTCAGGAACAGCCAGATGTAAGAGATGCATGGGGCAAGGTATGGGGAATGGGCACAGAGTTTCCATGCCCTCTCCAGGAGCGCCACTCTCCCAGCACATCCACATGTTCACCAACCTGGAAGCTCTCTAAACCCCATCCTTTGAGTTTTCACGGAGGTTTCCTTACATCGTCTATAGATTCAACTTCTGGGTCTTCTACCTACCCTGGAGGTGAGGGGGACTTGGGGTGTGCTGGGGAGCCAGGGGGACAGACTGAAAGTCCCAACCATCTAATCACATGGTTGGTTCTCCTGGCAACTAGCTCCCACCCTTAGGTGTGGTCCAAAAGTCAACTCATTAACTTAACAAAAGACAACTTTATTGCTCTCATCACTTAGGACATTCCAAGTGTTTGAGGAGCTCTGTGCCAGAAACAGGAGGAAGACCAAATAGATATTTCTTACTATAAATCACAATATCACAGCAGGACTCCAGCCCTTTGAAAATGGACCCAAGGATGGCTCACAGTAGAAAACAAAGTCCCTGGAATGGTGTCCCTGGTCAGCACTGATGTTTCTGGATCCATCTGCAGGACCCCCCCATAACTGCTCTTCTTTCTGAGAAGAGAGAGGGGGATAAGTGATAAAAGCCAGGTTGTGCAATATTGTGTAACTTGCTAAATGCAGGATTCATTAGTTAATTGTGAATAATGAGCAAGGAAAGGGAAAATAAGAGAGGAAACGGAGGGATAAGAAAGAAGGAAAGAAAAAAGGGAGAGAGAAAAACCAATAAAGTAGAAACTGATTGAAGAGGGATGAAAGATCCACGTTTAATTTCCTTTCATTCAATTATTCATGCATTCATCCTGCAAACGTTCATTGGAAATCATCTATGTTCCAGTCACCAGGCTGGGAAACAAACTGATGGAAACAATCTGCCTTCATGGGACTCCAGGCCTGGCTGAGGTGAACAGCTGGCAGACAGTTAGGACCCAGGATGGTTAAGGACTGTGAAAAAGGTAAGCATCGATGCTAGAAGAATCGAGGGAAGGAGCATTTAACCCAGCGAGGTCCATGAGTGATAGATCTGGGAAACCAGGCAGAAGCGGGGTGGGGGGAGTGTTCCAGCTGTGTTACAGCCCTGTGTACTCAGAGAGAAGCATGATGGAGCATGGCGACCTTGGGGGATGAAATTGCTTCCAGCATGAAGCAGATGGTGAAGGGAATTGTGAACGTCTGTGGGCAAGAACTAGGTCTTACTCATCTCTGCATTCCCATCTCCTAAGGTGTAATAGATAATCAGTATATTTTATTGGATTAATTTATCCAGCTAAGGAATTGCCTGCTTTTAGTACAATGCCCACTAATGCTCCCTGAGAGCAAGCACAGTCTTCTAGGCTTCTGTTGTACCTGCCAGCAGGGATATAGATCTGGGCATACAGAACGTACTAAATCACTGCCCCTAGATTGGTTTGACCTGTGGCCAACACAGTTGGCTGCACACACACGAGCTGTTCCTCTGTAATTGCTTCCCAGAAAACCCCATTTGTTTCAAGCACAGGGCAGCAGTGTGCTGATGGAAGATGCACATTCTACTCTCCCCTGCCCAGGGAATGAGTCTCAGTTAACCTCCTCTAAGTCTTTCTCCTTTTCCTACGACTGGTTTAGAGGTGAGGATGAGCCCAGATCTGGATAAGGAAACTCAAGTAGAAGTTGGCTGAGAGATTCCAGGGATGCTTTTCCTCCAGGATTTTAAAAAGGAAAACATTAAAAACAGAAACAAAGCAAAAAACCAAAAACTCTATTTCCTCATTTTGGACAATGTTGAATGAGGACGTGACCCTGGGTCATTGGTGACCTTGTTAAGCCATCGAACCAATTCTATAAAACCACCTCCCTGTAGACTTTCAGATACATGAAATAGTAAATATCCTCACTTATAAAAGCTATTTTCAGTTGGGTAGTTTGTCATAAAGAGGGAGAAAAGAAAATTTTACACCTCCACTTGCCCTCTTCCCAAGCATTAGAATCTTAATAAACAGGAAAGAAATTGATTTCACAAACTCTAGGGCCAGCCCACCTAGAGAATCCTGCCATTCTGTCAGCACTAAGAGACAGTACCGTCATACAGATGTCGAGTTCATAATGTTCTCACTCAGCTCTGAGCCAGAATCGATCAGCACAACATTTTATTTCTTTAAGTAAAAATCATGGCTATCAGTGGAGGAAAAAAAATGCTCCACAAAATCTCAACTGGCATTAATATATGCACTGTTATATTTACCAACATATATTTTACACTCTTTAGAAGAATAATACAAAGCCATTATCTCACCCACAGTAATAATAAATGAGCAATTAAAGAAGGCAGGATGTGACGTGCCTCGATTTTCTTTTAATGATCCTTTTAAATGAATCATTGAGTAATCCCCTGTTGTTTAAGACTTTCCTATAAAAAAATGGGTCTGCCTAAGCTTTCAGGGAAAGGCAGGCCGTTGGAAGAACAGTGTCTTTCACAGTCTGTGGGGTTTTGAACTGCAATTTTCTCAAATACTGTTTTGAATTTGTTGCTCCCTTGCTTTGAAATCTTTGTCTCCCTGTTGCCTTCCTCCTCCTTCTTCCTCCTTATACCCCGTGAAGGTATAAGACCCTTCACATCACTCAACCTTTGGAGGTTCATCTCCATCCACTCTCCCGACCCCAGTACCAAGCATGCTGACCACACAGGACCAGTCACCATGCCCCAAGTCCATCATGGGTTCCTATGCCTTCAAAGTTTTGCTCACGTTGCTTCCACTGCTGGAGTATTATTTCTCCTCCCTCTTCCTTAGCCCATGAAACCTACTTATATTTCAATTCCAAGCTCAAGTTCCCTTTCTTTATGGTTTTCTCAAATAACCTGCCTTCCTGGCACCCATTACCCAAAACTTCCACATGTCTGTATACATTGGGCACTGCGTAACTCCAGGGGGTGCCATTCTCAGGGACTATCACACAATCAGTGCCCTCTAAAGTGATGCGATGCAGTGGCCCAGTTTCTCCAAGAACAGAATTATTTGCTCTAAACATTTGATTTCCCCCAATCCACTTTGCACATACTTTTATTAGAATTTTTACTAGATCCTGGTTATCTTCTTGCCTCTCTGTTTTGCTTGTCTAGGGCAGGGTAACAAACCACCCCAACACCTAATGGCTTAAAACAACGGCCTTTTTATTATATCTCTTGATTTTGTGGATAGGGAATTTGGGTAGGGCTTAGCTGGGAGATTCTTCTACTTTCCATGGTGTCAACTAAGGCCACTGGGTGGCGCTCAGCTGGCAAATGGAACGACTGGTTTGGAGGATCTATGATGGTTTCACTTGCATGTCTGATACCTTGGTAATGATGGTATCTCCTTGGCAGGCTGAAGGACTGAGCTCACCATGGACTGTTGACCAGAACGCCTTCATGTGGCCTTTCCAGCACGACAGTCTTAAAGTACTTGGACTTCTTACATGGCAGACCAAGCATTCCAAGAGAACTGGTGGAAGTTGCAAGGCCTCTTTTGACTTAGCCTCAGAAGTCCAACCATCACCTCTGCTGCATTCTATTGGTTAATCAGGTCACCGATGATAGCCCAGATTCAGGTGGAGGGAATTAATCTCTACCTCTCAAATGGAGGAGTAGAAAAGAATTTGCAGCCACTTTTAATCTTCCATACTCCCTTTAGACTGTGAGCTCCTCTAGAGCAAGTATTTTGTCTTGTTCCCCTTGGTATCCCCAGATCCTAGCATGGCATCTTGCACAACGGAGGCATTCGGTAAACATTCTGAATGGTATAAAATGGGATGAGATGGAATGGAAAGGAAACTTAATATGTAATCTGCCAGAGTCTTGCTATCTAATTCTCTTTGATGACAGGATTTACCTCCAAGTATATTCCAGTAGAACATTGTTACAGAAGTTTACGAGGTATGCAGCTCAAATTTTCTACCAATCCAGCAACTGAGCAAGCATTTATAGGATGCCTATCATGTGCCAAGCACTGTGTTAATGAATAGGGAACATCAATAACATCCCAGACTTAAAGTGGAGGAAAAAAGAGCATCCTGTGCCCCTTTGCCCAGTTTTCTCAAGTCTAGGCCCAATTTTACTGAACAGGCAGAAAAAAAAAATTCCATCCCTATCCCATTTTGTGTAACACCCCTGATATCACTGAAATAGAGTGCTTACACTCTGCTAATCTGTTCCCACAGAGGGAAGAACAAGCCCATGAAATTTTAACTCTTGGTCTCTAAAGAATAAGACAGAATCTCTTCCAAATGCATGAGCCAGGAGCACAGGACACAGCTTATAGCCCAAGAAAACCATATTGCCAAAAAGAAATTTGTTCTTCAGTCATGCGGTTTGAACACTCTCTAGAAATGGTCCATTGGTTAAAGAAAAGACATTATTAAATTTGGAGTTGGTAATGAATGACAAAACGGGGTTCTAGTCACAAACTTCAATGACTAAAAATGGTTATTCTACCACAAACGGTGACCAACAGCTCTCTGCCTTCACACAAGTGGAAATAGGCAGAAGCTGAATCATTAGAAATTTAGTTTAGGTAGAAGGAAAAACTTCCCGTCAGTGTTGAGATGGGTTCAAAAGAGAGAGGTGTTTTAAAAGAGTATGGACCGAAATACCTATGAATGAAGTGAAATAAGATTTGTTTCAATAAGATGGAGGTTGGGCTGGAAATAGTGGGGCATATAAACAAGGTTTGCCATAATTACAGAAGCTGGGTGATGTGGTTTTATAATATTACAAAATAAAATAAACGTTACAGAACATTACAAAATAAAAAAATAAAATGGTATGTACTGTAATGTTTTCTGTCTTAGATGGAACCTTAAGAATAAGCAATCCCACTAGGATCTTTCCTCATAGTTCTTGGGCCCCAGAATTTGACAAATGCCCCAGTCATAGATTGGGTCTTACATAATTAATTGTTAAGAATACCAATACTCTTCCTCCTGGGTAAAAGGGTATTCATGGTCCAGCATGAGGTGAAGTTAGAATGTGGTGCATTTTTTATTCATTTGGCAAATATTGTTAAGTAGTTAACTATGTACCAGGCACTGTGTTAGGTGCCAGGAACACCATGGGTAGCATAAATATACACAGCCCCTGTCCTCATGAAACTTTCAGGCTAGTTAGGAATGCAGATATCTAAATAGTCACCCAAGGGAATGTAAACTTGCAAGTGGGGATAAGTGCCCAGGTTTATTGCGCCACATGACCATAAAATAAGGTTATTTGACATGAATCAGAAAAGGATTCCCTTAAGAAGTAACACTTAAGCCAAGAGCGGAAGAATAAGCAAGCATTAACTAGAATAAGCAGATTGAAGGGAAGAATGCTCAGGACAAAACAGGGCCAAGGAGAGTAGTATACAGTCGTATGGCTGGTAGAAATATGGCAAAGGTGAGGGAGATAAAGAAGGCCAGTGAAGCTGGGGTAGAGAAAGGGAGGGGGATGTACTTTTAAAGGATGTACTTTTAATTCAGATAGACTTTGGTTACCATAACCTCTGTACAACTTAATTTCTTCCCCACATTATTGGGCTAATCACTGTACCCAACTCATGGGTACAATTGGGTTGGAAACACCATAATGTTTGTAAAACGCTTTGTAAAATGGATGTAAAACGCTTAGCTCTCTGCCCAGGTCACAATAAATGTTCAATAGGCTGTTGGTAAATAAATATTGCCATGACCATGCTTAACGAATAGTGAATCAGAATAGATCTGAAGATCTTTAGAAATGCATCTTCCTGGATCAATTTTCCACCCAGATCACGATGTTTCTAATTTAGCAGGATGCTCTTAAAGAAGAGGGAAAAATAACCAAAACATATGAAAATGGTGAGGTTGTGTCCTCTGGGCAGAGACAGTTTGGAGTCCTTTGTCAATGCCCAGCACACTGGTTGCCACTTGGTAAACAGCAAAGACTCTGAGTCATAATAATAATGACAGCAATCAACAGCATCACATACTTGAGATGTTCTCTGATTTCTTTTAAATGATGTTCATTGGAAAGAAGACTGTCTCTATTTCTAGGAAGGCTGTGAAGTCTCTCCAAATCACAGTTGACAAATGACAGCACAAAACTTGCAGGTTAGAATTAAGGATTACTGTGAAGAAGTGCCAAACAGTTTTCAGCTTTTCTGAATGAATTCTAAACACAGCTAGTAAATAACACTTCCAGGTGTCTGCCACCCAAGGTTCAGTACCAATGCTGAGGAAGTGAGTTGCTGCCTTCCTGTTCAATCAGCAGCTGTCACTCACTGCCTTGATCCTCTCTGAATGCATCAACCACCAAAACACACAGGGAAGATTGAAAGCACTGGGACAGGGAGGCTCCATCCTGCCTCTGCAAGGCCACTGAACCAAGCAGTTTCCAAAAACGCTAAGAAGATGCTCTTTTCGAGGTCAACCACCCAGCTAATTCTTAGCCAGCTGGTCTAAAGCACGATCATGAAGCAAGAAAAGTTTGACTCTGGTGTCCTCGTGTCTCCCATTTCAGGGACCCCATCATCTCATGGTCTTGCTCCACCACTTGGGTCCTGTCTAACCTAGTAGGTTATGACCTTCCCCGACCCACTCTGAAAAGCCGCTTTTCAGAGCTATTCTGTGCAGTTTGAAAATTAAGAACTAGGCATCGGATTATGAATTGACCTCCCACGTAGGTCATAATACTATATTACCATTGAATACCCACTTTGTTTCAGATATCACTTGCTTAATCCTCATAACTATATTGCAATTTTTTTTGATACCATCATCTGTCTTGTGACATTTATTTTCATTTATTTGTTTTTTTTTTTTTCTGGCCCTGCCTCATGGCATGCGAGATCGTAGTTCCCCCGACGAGTGATCGAACCAGTGCCCCCTGCAGTCCTGCAGTGGAAGCTCACAGTCCTAACCACTGGACCGCCAGGGAATTCCTCGAAACAATTTTGCAATTTTGATATCATTATTCCTACTGTCCTGGTGAGGAGATTGAGGCCAAAACAAGTTGAATGATTTGCTTGAGAGTAAAATAACCTTCCTTCATATTTTCTGAATTGAGTTTTGAAAGCTAGTAAGTTTGAAAAAAATTTTTAGGACATTCTAAAGTCACTAAATTAATGTTTCTTTAGTGAAAACTCTCTGATTCTAGAAAACAGACTGACAATTTTAAAATATGTCTGCAAATGCTTTATCACACGTAATAAGAGGTGGAATCTATGGCCCATATCCTTGAATTTTGGCCAAGTGACTCTCATTACCAAATAGACTGTAGCAGAAGTGACACTGCTTAACTTCCAAGGACAGGCCTTAAAAAGTGATGCAGTACCTAGGCCACTGGGATCTTGGCTCTGGACCCCTGACCCACCATGTGAAAGTACTGACTACCCTAAGGCACCCATGATGTAAGGAAGCCCAGACCATGTGGAAGGACCTACATGATACTCCTGCAGACAGCTTCCACTCAGCACTCAGTTCCATTGGGATCACTCAGCATCAGCTGTGAACCATAACAGCGAGAAATCTTGGATGTCCAGACTGGTTGAACCTTCAGATAATTGCAGCCCCAGTCAACTTCCAATGCAACACACAAGAGACACCAAGCAAGAGCTACCCTTACAGTCCTTTCCAAATTGTGAGAAAAATTAAATGTTTGTTTTAAGCCACTGAGACTGGGATCATTTGTTACACAGCAATAGTAACTGAAATGCAAACCAATTTCAAAAGTAGATCAATAGCACAGGGAGATCAGCTCGGTGGTTTGTGACCACCTAGAGGGGTGGGATAGGGAGGGTAGGAGGGAGGGAGATGCAAGAGGGAAGAGATATGGGAACATATGTATATGTATAACTGATTCACTTTGTTATAAAGCAGAAACTAACACACCATTGTGAAGCAATTATACTCCAATAAAGATGTTTAAAAAAAAAAAGTAGATCAATAAAAAGCATTGAAAATTTGATTTCTAAAAACTGAATTTGAAATGTAAACAGTTTAAAAAAAGGATCTAGACCTTTTAAATTGCAAAACATCACAAAGATTTTACAAGCTTCTTTCACTGATTTTTGCTAGAAACTACATGATAGCAGAGAAAACATCAGACTTGGAGGAGTAGTAAACCTACTTCTAACCTAATTTTTCCATTATGACTTTAGATAAATTATTCACCTTCTCTGGCCTTTACTTGCTTTCCTCATGCTTCAACTAAGAGAACAAGAAGAGATGGTTTCTCAGGTCCCTTCCAACTTTATGATCCTGTGGCATTCAATGATGTCAGACTGGAGCGAATAGAAGATCCTCATGCTAAGAGGCTAACTTTCTAATTTTGGCCTTGTGGGTCAAGAGTGGCTGCTTAAAGGTGGGTCAGACTCTGAAAATGAGGGATGAGAGAGAGAGAGAGAGAGAGAGAGAGAGAGAGAGAGAGAGGGAGAGATGGTATCTGTTCATTTGCTGGAAACACACCCAAGAGTCTCATAGGGCAGATGTGCCCTTGGAGACCTAAGATAAGGCATGATGCTCTTCCAAAGACATCCCCAGGATTCAAAATAATCCAGAGAGGCATGTAAAAGTGGCCAGTGTTAACTTCAGATCAATGATCCCTGCTCTTGCCCTCACCACGCGACCTCTCCTCCCCTCTGTGAACTTAAGACAGCGCTACGCCATTTTAAAAGGACAGCTCTACGTTTGGCATTTTTCTCAGAAGGAAGTAATTCTTTACCTTTCAGTTCACAGATGTCGACCTCTGGGACATGAAGATGCCAACATTTAACTTCCAATTTCACAATTTTCTTTTAATGCATTTCTGTCCATCCTGCCCACTCTCTCTCAAAACCTTCCACTCTGCCAACTATCTTCTCAAAAGGATCTTTCAGTGAATTAGTTTACACTAAGACAGGGTTTCTCAGACTCAGTACTATTGATACTTGGGGCCAGATAATTATTTGTTGAGGTGGGGTGGGAGTACTGTCTTGCGCATTGTAGGATATTTAACAGTATCCCTGGTTTCTATCCAGTGGATGCCAGTGCGTAGCCCACCCTCCTCCCCAGTTGTGAAAACTGAACAACATTGCCAAATTCAGAATTGGCACTGGTCAAGAACCACTATACTAATGAATTAATGACTAATTCCTATGTAACACGGTATCCCTCCCAGTGTATCTAATGAGAATAATGACATAAACCAAAGGAATAAATGTTTCCTTGTTTCCGGGATCAGTGAAAAGCCAAGTCAGAGAGATTTTGGGGGGCTTGGATCCTTTTGGTCATCCCACAAATTACTTCTCCCAGACAACTGTTTACTTTCTTCTTTCAGTCAAAGCCAGCGTTAGATTTCTGGATCAGACATTTCTGGATCAGATCAATCAGGTTCATACATACATGTGCGGACACACACGGTTAAATAGCAAACTAGTTGAATTTAGCAGACTTCATCCTATAGTGATTTCCACCAACTATTCAACTGCTTGAAAATAAATCAACCAACCAAGAATTAAAATAAAGGTGTGGCTTTGGTCTAGCATGGGACATTACATCTGTTTTTGAATGATTATTAATTACCATCCCTCTAGAGTCATTGGTTCTGTTATATTGAAAGAGAACATCCAGCACATTCTAGAAGGTAACGAATAAGGTTCCTTCTTTGTTTTATTTCCAATATTCTCCCTGATTTGCCCATGGTTAGCTCAGTTATTGAAAGCAGTGAGTTAACATAATTGGAAGATATGTGTTGGGTGGCCACTCCATGTCAGGGATGCAGCTGTAAACAAGCCAATAAGGTCTCAATTCTCACAGCTCTCTCAGACTACGAAGTGTTTGCTTAACTAAAGTTTGGTAATAGTAAGATTAGTAGACATAATGGTTATATGCCCCAGTTCCTTTCATTCTGCTGCATAAGTATAAATTGCTTCCCCAGCTCTAGTAAGTGAGCTTTTTTGGCTTAAAAAGAAAGATAAGAAAAAGGCATATGGATGAGTTAGCATAAACTATATAGAAACTTCCTGCCTCTGTCAATAAAATAAGGCACAAACCTGTAAGTTTGGGTTGTAAGGAGGGGTTGGGGAACCACTACATGGAGAGGGGCAACTGCATCTCAGAGATTAATTCTCTGCTCGTAGGTATTCACCTTCCTCCCAAGCTGCTAGGACAGCATATTCCAGAATCAGGACATAAACTTTGCACATGACTCCAGCTGTTGTGTTAAAAGGAGAAGAAATAGGTTCGGTAGATGGCTAGTGTGGCTCTGACATGATGTAGTCTCCTCATACTCCATTTAGCATTTCCCAAGAGGTATGATCTCCCACCATGCCCTTGGCTGGCCTCATGCTGGGGGATGCCATGTTCCCTCCATTATGTCTAGACTTGCTAAACTATAGGCCAAAGTAAGCAAGACCAGGAGGCACTGGATTTACCATCCTGCCATCTAAGGCAATTTTCCAATTCTTATTTCCTGTATGAGGACCCACCCCATTCATGAAGGATTTACTCTGGCATCTTTCACGAAGAACCAAAATTTCAAGCTCAATAATAAGCACATTATTATATAAGAAAAAACACAAACAGGAACAAGAAGGAGTCAGTATGTCCCACAACCTATGGCCAAGGTTGAAAACACAAAGCCCTTATACTTCTGGGTGAGTTACCTCATATAAAATAGTCATCAACAGCTAAGGGCAAAAATACCAAGGGTTAAACATTAAGAATTCCTGTAGTTATTTCCTTATTTGAAGGCTGGAGTGCTGGTGAGCACCTCAGAAAATGCCTGTCAATACTCAGCTTTAAGTTTCTATGAAAAGCAATTACTCATCCTGTCTGAATATCATACCCTCTTGATCTCATAAGGCACTTCTCAGAAGTATTTCAAGCCACGTCATGAGCCTATTGGACCAGCTGGCCCATACTCAACACCTCTGTGGAACCTCAACTGTGATTTCCATCCTAGTAATTCTCATCTTCGAAGCAAAATGCTTCCAACCAAATATATCCAGGAATCTCAGGGCTATGTGGGCAGCTGCAATGGGAATTTCTTACAAGATTTGTTATATTAATTATAACCACAATGCAACTGCTAAACAAAAAGCAGTTTGGAAATAAATTAGTCATCCTATTTATCTTTCCAAATACTCTATAGCTTCATTTCCAGGACACCCAAAGACCAAACAGTTAATAGCATATTTTACATCTGCATCCCTATTACAGATCCTGTTGATCTCTTCTTTGGTGAATG
Source organism: Balaenoptera acutorostrata (assembly GCF_949987535.1). Classification (NCBI taxonomy): domain Eukaryota; kingdom Metazoa; phylum Chordata; class Mammalia; order Artiodactyla; family Balaenopteridae; genus Balaenoptera; species Balaenoptera acutorostrata. The sequence goes on from NC_080066.1 coordinate 41,957,079, forward strand.
AAGGTGTTCAAAATGGAATCATCATTAGGTAACATGTACGGGTGAGAGTATTTTGCAAACCATTCTCCCAGAGAAGGTTCATTCCTCACCAATAGGAACTTCTGTTTAACGCATTGTTAAATTCACATAGACACTACCATCTATTTATGGAATATCCTGGAGGTCTCTTTGGAAATGTGAAATCCCACACTAGAGTCATACAGACCCACCGACGTCACCCTAGAACTCTACCAGGGACATGGTGCCTACTTGAAGTATTGTACTTTCGTCTTGGTCGTTGATAATTTCACAAGAGATTCTGCAAGCACTCGGACTGTATTTCATGAAGTAGAGGGAGCAGGTGAGAGAGGTTAGATGAAGATAATGTTGAATACAAACTGATATTTTATTTTTTCACAGCTCATGTCCAAGAAACCAGAAGATTCCAGAAAAACGATGTTAGGAGGCTGAGTTATAAAATTGATAAGAGTTGAGAGGGTAAATAAATGGGAAAGATAATAGAAAAAAAAGAGTTACAAAGGGTAGAGGTGATGGTTCCACTATGGATCAAGGCTTCAAGGGTCAGAGATTGTAATGGGACAGTGGGAGAAAAATGGTCTATCAAGAGATTCAGCAACCAAGCCCTGAATATTTGGCAAGTAGCCAGTTAAGTCACAATTTTAGTAGTCCAGAAAAGTGTCTGCAGCTGTGTAGGATCACATAACCCATAAAGAGGACATCAGGCAATTCTCTTCTAATTGCCAGGGCTGTTCTAAGAACTAAGGAGATACTCAAAAAGCTCTTAGTTAAATGCTCCCACTTAAGGAGAACACATTTGTTTCAATTCGCTTTTCTGGAATTCAGCTTTATGTTGAATTATCAAATAAATATCATGATAATGGAAGTTGCTTTTGACTGCATCCTTTCAGTGAATCTGAGAGACATGGCTGGTACTCCAATACTCAGTGATGCAGTGGCATCTCCCTGCCTAGGTTGAAGAAGGATGAAATGAAAATTACTGGTTGAAAATCACCAAGAAGTACAGTCACAGAGAGTCATGACTCCTTTCATAAACAATAACTAGACAAAATGTCCACTTATCTGTCCTTCCATCCATCCATTCAATCAATTGTTTATTAAAATTATTTGATATACATTAATACAATAAGCCATGGATGAGGAGGATCCAAAGGATGCCACCAGTGAGGGAGTTCTCAACCTAACTGCAAAACAAGCCAAAAATGACACAAAAATACTGACATGTTATCCAAGTCCATACTGAATTTAATATATGAGAATGATTAACAGGAGTTCAGGGAAAGGTATGTGAGAAGAGAGGAAAATCTAATTGTGAAAAGCTTCATGTGTACACACTGCTATATTTAAAATGGATAACCAACAAGGACCTACTGTATAGCACAGGGAACTCTGCTCAATGTTATGTGGCAGCCTGGATGGGAGGGGAGTTTGAGGGAGAATGGATACATGTTTATGTATGGCTGAGTCACTTTTCTGTGCACCTGAAACTATCACAACATTGTTAATCGGCTACACTCCAATATAAAATAAAAAGTTTAAAAAAAGAAAAGAAAATGAATAGAGATGTACAATGAGGAAGTAGGAAGTTCTTCCTAAATAGAGGCAACTGTCATTTTGGTTAGCCATGACTATTCCAATTTCAGGGTGGAAACCTCTTCTAAAAACCTTATGAATTATTTCTGACTCTGTCTTAAGTTTTGGTTTTCATCTTCTTGAAGGAAGTCAACCAATTGTGTAAATAAAGCACCAGATTTGCCGTGATTGAAAATCAAAGTTTTTCTCTCTCATCAGGACAATGAGAATTAGCTGGGTAAGCAAAATCAGGGCGCTTTCAATCAGAGTTTCTATAAAGGCATTACTGCACTTTGGAGGGATGTTTGATCAAATTAGTTCTAAAGTTTCTTTTATTCATTTCTTCACAAAATAAAGTCAACCATTTTAACATCAACCAGTTTTATGCCCATTTACCAAGGGTAATTATAATTGTGTCATGCCATTCTACAGACTGTTGTAAGTTTATACATAATTAGATTAAGCATTAATGACTTACTGTTGCTTGCTTTTCAGAGTCTCCATGGTCAATTCTCAAGCATTAGATGCTGAATGATCACTCTAATCTTTTACTCTTAAGAAATTCAATTCAGAAGTGTGGTCTTTGAGCCATAGGATTGGAAATGCTGACACCCTTTTTGAGGAATATATTGATTTCCTTAAAACCATCTGATGGGTCAGTATCAAAGGCATGGACCAAGTTCACTAGTGAAATGGAAGTGAAATTTGCACAGAGACAAAAATCCCTGGAAATTTTTCATAAACCTCTTTAATTTAGAATAATTTTAGATTGACAGAAAAGTTGTAAAGATACCCATCACCCTGTTTCCCCATTGCTACATCTTATAATAGCATGGCATATTTGTCAAAACTAAGACACTGACATTGGTACATTATTAACTAAACTCTAGATTTTCTTGGATTTTGCCAGTTTTTCCACTAATGTCTTCAGTCTGTTCTAAGTTCCCAACTAGGGTACCACTTTGCATTAGTTGTCATGTCTCCCCAGTCTCCTCTGGTCTGTGACAGTTTCTCAGCCTTTCCTTTTTTCCCATGACCTTGACAGTCTTGAGAAGTACTGAAAACATATCCTGTAGAATGGCCCCTCAATCTGGTTTTATTTAGTTTTTTCTCATTATTGACCAGGTTTATGAGTCTACAGAGGGGGTACATCAGAGTCTTCCCATCATATATCAGGGGTGCATGATACCCACATGACATCACTTGATTCAACACTTGGATAAAGTGACATTTGTCAGGTTTCTCCAATGGGAAGTTACTATGGTTCCCTTTCTATACTCCATTTTTGGGAAGCAAGTCACTAAGTCTAGCCTACACTGGAGCAGAGGGAGTGAAATTAAGCTCTATCTCTTGGAAGGGGGAGTATCTACAAAAATTCTTTGAATCCTTGACCTTGAGGGAGAAATTCATTCAGTGCATTCAGCTTTCATGGGAATGTCTACATTCTCTTCTATCCCGTTTTTCATAATCACATGCCCATTACTATGCTTGGAACAGGACTTTCTACATCACTCAATGTCAGTACCTCCTGCAACCGTGTCAGGAAATGGACAATATCATGTTGCTCCAATGACTGTTTTGCCATCAGCAGTGGATTCCGGCTGCTGAGAGGTGAAGTGTAAGGAACTTGGAGACAGTTCCTTGGAGGGAGAGCTCCCATTCAAACGCAAATGTGTGCAGTAATTAGGTATGATGGGCTGTAATTTTCCTACTTCCTTTTGCAAAGTAAATTGCTTTCTGAGTTGAAATGTTCTCTGGCTTTCTTTCTCTCAAGTTGGACCTTGTATGAAAGTCTCCTTTTTCAAAAAGCGAAATTCGTTTCATTTTATCCTATAACTAATTTAATGCTAATTGCGCAATGACTACATTAGGCATCACAGGATACATTGTGGAACAAAAACTCATCTGTCAACCTGAAAAGTGTAAGTGAGCCTAAGAATGCATTCAAAGATTAACCTCTCAGAGGCTGCCTTTGAGGTTTAAGCTGGTTGAGACAGGGCTGCAGAAAACTACGCATTCTAGCTCTCAACACAGCACACTTTTAGAAATGTGGGTTCCCCTTGGAATCCATGAGAATTCTCCCAATGGATCAGAATCCCAGACTTAAGAAGTTCTCTAACCTATTGTCAAATGCATGAAATCACACATACAACACACAAATGAGAAATTTTCTCATCTTTTTTTTTTTTTTTTTTTAAATACATCCAGAGATAGGAAACTCAGCATCTCCCAAAGCAGCTTACACCACTGTTTGAAACTAATTTTAAAGGTCATCCTTAGGCTCAGGGTATTTCTTTGTAACTGACACATTTACATATCTCTCTAATCTCTATTTAAAAAGAATGATTAAATTTGTTTTTAAAATATCCCACACCAATGTTTTTTGGGGTTTTTTTTTTTTGCACAGAAAAACATCTGGGGAAGCAGATGTTAACAATTGTTATTCCTGAGGAATGGGATTGGAAATTATTTTTGCTCATCCAATTTTCTAACTTTTCTTAAAATGACCATAGATTTCTTCCATATTAAAAAATGCCAAAAGTAAATGAGGACATAAGCAGAGAGGGATGTGGGTAGTGAGAAATACGTGGGCCCCAAAGCTTCTAATATCCTTAGGGCAGGGACCACACCTGTACTGAAGCGATATCTCTACAGCACTTACTCTTGCCTTATAGTCATTCATGCCTTATACTTTACTTCTTTTGCATTGATTCAACACACATTTATTGAGAGTTCTGCTAGGCACTAAGGATACACAATTAGTGCAATATAATTTGTGCTCATGGCACAAGAGTGGAGATAGACATGCAAGCAGATGGATTCCGGCTGTTCCTTCCATAGTGGAAGGTGGTTTGTGGCCACTGCATTCAGCCCTGCAGTTTGTGTTCTGTTCAGTGGCTTCAGGTCTGAAGGACATATCTGCATCACAATCAGCTCACGTTTGCGTGCTTACTACAACAATTTTCTAACATTTGACAATAAAGTGTCTCCAGGAGGGGACATGTTTTTCCTCACTGGCACACAGGTGCCACAAGTTAGGGGCACTTGTGGGCACACAGGCCCACAAGTTAGGGGCAGTTCTGAAGAAAGGCCCACTCATTATTATGGGAACATCACTTAGCTTTGCTTTAAGGGTAAGAGAGGGTGTTACAGAGAAGAAGTTAGGGAGATAATGCTGGAACTTTGCCTTGAAACCAACGATGTTCATTTATCATATAAACAAGGCAAAAGGGCATTGCAACTTGTACTAGAGCTCCAAGTACACATGGGGGAAAGTAAACGATGATCTGCAAAAGTAGGCCTTGGTTTATTCATAGTTAATGGATGTTTAGAATTGATGCTGAGAACAGATTACGAACAAATTCTTCTCTTCCCTGACTTTCCTTCGACCATCACCCAAACCCTTCCACTCTTATCCCTTGTGGGGAGCCAGCCTTGGGGGCAGAATTAAAAGTGGTAGTGTTTAAAAAAAAAAAAAAAAAAGTGGTAGTGTAGCAAACCACGCCCCCTCCAAGACCTCCAAAACCAGAAGACACCTGCAATCTGTACAGACGTACTGGACAACTTCTGTCTGCCCAGTTTTTACATACAGACATACATGCATTGTGCACACAAATATACACACACACACACCACAGTCCTCCGAGATCTTCTCTACCCTAATCCAATTTTCTACAGGATTCCTAACCACTGGCCACTGTGGGTTCAGCCATATTTATACAACTCAACCTTCCCACTGGCCCAGTTGGACCAGTCAATCCATTTTTGGGGGGCTATTGAAGCTGGTATCTCTCTCTGGTGCCATGACTGTGTCTGTTTCTGTATGGTAACATGACTGTGTCATGTTAAACTCCGGAACTGTTGGCGGTATGTGGGGAGAGTCGGCAGAAAGAGACAAAAGAAATCCATCGACAGCAAAAAGGAAGAGTGAACTGTAAACTGAGGGCTACAGAAAAGCAAAAACAGAGAACAGCATGAGTACTTTCTGGATTTAAGTACTGGCTCTGGTTCATTCCAGAGACTCAGAACCACTTTAGCATCTGGTTAGAAACCTCTGGATCTCTACAATAAATTCCCTTTTATATGTAAACTGGGGTTGGGTTTAAATTAATTTTATTAAACCCAAAGTGTAGTTTAATTGGGGTTTGATGGAATCCAGACCTGGACTTCAGTGACTTGCAATCAAATGAGCCCTAATCGAGCCAGAGGTGCGGTGCCACCTAGAGCAAATAGCAAAGACTTCAGACCCTACAGGTTTGGATCTTGGTTCTTCTGCTTACTGGCTGGGCACTCCTTTGTGTGCCCTCTCAGATACTCCCAGAGTATGACACAATATTCTCCCACAATCTTATTGTGGGAACAAGAAATCATGGCAGTAAAGTACCTGGTAGCCTGCCTGCAAATAGTGGATGCTAAAATGGGAGTTGATACGATTATGCCTACCATAGGAGACCTTTTCCAACACAATCTTAACTCTCTGAGTACATGAGGAACTGATTTTTAGTTACGAGTACAAATTTGGTTTCTAGCTCCACCCCTCCCCCAAAAGCTTTAGTCTTCCTTATCTTTACTGCATTGTGAACAGAACCCAAGAGAAGAGGAATTCCCGTGTCCTGCCCCATCACCCCCCTTAACGTCCAGGTCTCCAGGAGAGCATTCACATTCACAATGGATATGACAGAAAGCAAGGCACTGGGTTCTAGACTTTTCTGAGTATATTTTTAATCTCTGCACCTGCTCTCCAGCACTGAACTTACACAGGCACCCCCAGAGCAACCAAATAAAAGATATTTAAAATGCATTTCTCGCTGCCTTTGTTTTTGAAGCGTAATTATAATGTTGTCATTGGTGTCGATTTGCAGAGGGCCAACAGTGTACGTGATACCACAGAGTTCTTGCAAAGACGGCCTTTTGTCAGCATAAACAGAGGGGAGATATGCTTTGAATATTATTTTTGTTCTTTGAAATCCAACCTGCCAATTTGGAGTGTTTATACATTTTTCTCATTCTCCCCTGCCAGTCTTAACCCCAGAGAGAAGCAAAGGGTTGCGGGGCGGGGCAAGATGAACTGGGGGTCCCCAGCATCTCAAATGAGAGCAACTCTTACACAGCCTAGGGAGCAACTGTAAATACAGAACTGAGCTCACCCAGAAAAAAGTGAGAGCTGTCTTCTAAAAGAGAATTCCTGAGGGTAAATCTGAGAAGAAAGATTATATTGACACACCCAGGTGGGTGATAACAATGTCAGTGTGACAAGAAATTTAGAGACGGCTGTTTAATATGACAGCACAAACACTGGAATAGGCAAAGACTTTTCTATCCAAGAAAAAGACACCAAATTAAGACCAGCAAAACATTTCCAGAAAGCTATTCTTCTTGTGCCAGAAGCTCACCCATGGAGATACACATCAACTTTTTAAATGACAGATACCTCAAGCCCATCCAGATCTACTAAATTAGAAGTCACTAGAGTTGGATATATGAATTTTTATAGAACCCTATGACATTCTCCTATTATCGCTGATCACATTAAGCTTGTTTTTTTTGTTTTTTCTGTGAAAACCTTGATAAATTGAAAAAATGAAGGATGAATAGTCCTATTTGATAGTCAAGAGAAAAACTTTGGGTTAAAACAAGGTAAATAAGAGTTTTGAATAACTTGTGTGCCACATGAAGTGCTAATCATCACACATTGATCGTTATTTGATAAGAACTAACACATTCTGAGCCTTGGTTTTCTTATCTGTAAAACAGAGGTAATGGGGGCTTTAGTAAGAGTTAAATGAGATGATTGTGTAAAGTACCTCACGTAGAGAAGCTACACAACTTGCCCAATTAGCAAGTTAGTCCCAGGGAAACCTGGAAATTATAGCCAGGTCAACCTTATTCCACACTTTATTTTTCATACACTCAGACTCCTACTGAAAAAAAAGAAAAAAATCCCAAATAATGAGAAATAAAGGAAAGCAAAGCCAGTCACCACAGCAGAGACTGCTGGTTTCTCCCCTTCTTCCTTAGTAACAGAGCAAATTTTAGTAGGATTTCCCAGCCACCATCTTGGAACATAGGGTGATCTTAAGGAAGGCAACCATGCATTGCAATATTAGGGCAGAAAGAAAGCCAGGGCCATGATGAGAATGGAGTCCCATGGCAGTTCAGGGCTACTTACGTCCAGACTTCTTTATGTGAGGTAGAATAAAACAGTGATTTTTAGTTTTTATTATGCATAGTCACATTGAATCTTAATCAATACAGTAACCCAGGGAAAATCTCCAATAAGACTGTAATGATGAGAGTTGATAAATCATTAGGCAAATGGCCCAAGTAATAGGAAAACCTCTAAGAAAGTATTCCTGAGGCCAGATGAAGAAAGATGACTATTTGCCAACAAAGTGATTGGAAAAAACAAACAGATAACCCCTGGACTTCAGTACTGAAGAGAACTAAGATTCAGATCCAGCTTTAACACTTACCAGTTGTGTGACATCAAGCAAGTTATTTTTGTCTTTCTGAGCCTCACTTTTCTTTGTTGTTGGTTTGCTTGTTTTATTTTACTTTGTTTTAGCTGAAATAAACTGGAATAATACCCACAAAACAGAGAAGAGATGAAGTTTAAATTAAATGAGGGAATAAATGCAAATAACCTAGCACAATGATGCTCAATAAATTCTATTCCCTGCTTCTTTTAGTGGCATAATAAATTCTATTATTGTTCCTAATTATTTACTTCCCTTCTTGTGAGAGGATTTTAGGCAAGAAAACAACATGATCTTATTTAAATGCCAAACTGGCTACCATATGGAGAATGGATTTTAAGATCTATCCAAGGAAGAGATGATTGTGGGTGGTCTGGAATTGTAGTGGAGGGGATAGAATTGGGTAGGTCTAGGATGTATTTTAAATGGATAGCCTACAGAGTTTATTGACTGATTGGATCAGAGAAATTAAATGATCAAGGAAAAGTACTAGATAACTGGCTTAAACAACTGGTAGATGTTGAGTCTATTAACTGGGAAGATATAAGGGAATTGGATAGAAATTTAAGAGCCTAGTTTCAGACATAGTAATTGGGATGCCTATAAGATATTCAAGCGAAGATGTCAAATTGGCAGAGATGTGTAGGATGACATAAATGGTACCTTTTGAGAGAGAGATGGGGTGTTACTAATAATTATAACAGGATAACAAGTATAAACCGGTTCTGCTACAGAAAGCTGGAATGTTTGGTCATCCTGTATATAAGAGTCTGGAGTTTTGTGGAAAGATCAGGACTAGAGCTATAGCTCAGGGCATCGCAAACATATAGGAGGTATGTGACTAAGGAAGATAACCTATACAGAGAAAAGAAGGTAGAGGAACCCAAGTAGAGCCTTGAGCTTTCCAGTATTGATAAGTCAGGCTGAAAATGAGGATTCGGTAAGAAAATTGAGGAGAAGCACCAGATGTTGGGAGGTGGCTAAGTGGTACCCAAGCATGAGAGTAAATAATTCTGAGCATCTCACTACCTCAGGCTTTTACGAAATCACAACAGAGACACTCAAAAGTCCTTCATTTCGAAGAAAAGTTATGTTTCTGATATGTTCTTCCAAGCCATGAAGAACAGAAGGAATATTTTTTTTAATGAAAGAACGAAAGAAATAGCCAATGAAGTGAAGATTTACCAGGACATGTGCATCAGTGCTATGTTTATACTCTAGCACAACCTAGTGGCAGTGTGTTTACCAAGCAGGTCTAGACTAGGGCAGAGAGATGCCACTGTTCAAATTCCATCTTTACAGTCTCAGCCCTCTGCCGTGACCTCACAGAGCTCATCTGGATCATGGGCTTAGCAGTAAGATGGACGTCACAACACCACCTAGAGAATGGCTGAAGCATCCTTCAAGAAAGGTAGTTTCAGGAAAGCAAAAGTAGCCTCATTGTGTCATTTCTGGATAGAAGGAGCTATGTTTTAGAAGTCAAGACATTACCTCTATCTTCCTCATTCCCCTCATTTCATATGTCTGGCATGTGTTTACCCATCACCCAATGGTGAACAGTGAGCGGAAAAGTGGTAGCAATTTTTCCTACCCTTTTTCACATTGTAATAGGGATGGGGCAGGCATGCAGCTGTTAGTGACTGACCAGTAGCGGTCCCTCTCAGCCACTGGTCGGCGTTGCAGTGGGCCCCTCCCCCAAGCAAGCGACCATTAGTCAGCGACTGTTAGCGGGCAACCATTAGCGGTCCTGCTCAGCCACTGGTCAGCATCACAGCGGCCCCCTCCCCTTCCCTTCCTCTGGATAAAAGGAGCCTGAATTCGGACTGAGGAAAGATGGTTTTTTGAAACTCTCGTCTGCCATCTTCTCGGTCTGCTAGCTTTTCGATTAAAGTCCTTTGCCCCAAGAAATCATCTCCTGATTTATTGGCCTGTCGTGCTGCAAGCAGAGCGAGCTTGGGCTCGGTAACAACACTAGAGATTACCATGAAACTCAACAGAAGGGACAAATTCTTGGAAATCTCTGGCCACTCTTCCTAGATTCCAAGTGAATTCACTGAGAAGAGGACTTCTTGAAGGACCGCAGCATTGGTATGGAAGGGTGACAGAATAAACTGGCAGACACTTGATCCTGAAGTGGGCAAGCAAGCCACGAGTTGCCATTTGCACCAAACTCAGCTCACAGTATCTTACTGGCCATATTTCAGTATGTGGAATCCTTAAGCCAGCAAAGTGCACAAGATGCGTGAAGCTGACCATGACATCAGTGAAAAGAACAGTCCCTTCCTGGAATCTTCCAACTTTCTCTTTGTTTCAGAAGTCAAGCTCATGTAAAGGAAATCTCATCATGGAAGAAAGATATCTATGCCACATTGGGGTCAAGTCAACATTTGGGCCATGGAATCTTAAAAAATGACGCAAATGAGGGCTTCCCTGGTGGTGCAGTGGTTGAGAATCTGCCTGCCAATGCAGGGGACATGGGTTCGAGCTCTGGTCTGGGAAGATCCCACATGCCACGGAGCAACCGGGCCCATGAGCCACAACTACTGAGCCAGCGCGTCTGGAGCCTATGCTCCGCAACAAGAGAAGCCGCGATAGTGAGAGGCCCACGCACTGCGATGAAGAGTGGCCCCCGCTTCCCACAACTAGAGAAAGCCCTCACACAGAAACGAAGACCCAACACAGCCAAAAATAAATAAATAAATAATAAAGAAGTATTAAAAAAAACAAACTTTAAAAAAAAATGATGCAAATGAAATTATGTACAAAACAGAAACAGACTGATAGATATAGAAAAAAACTTATGGTTACCAAAGGGGAAAAGCGGGGGGGGGGGATAAATTAGGAGTTTGGGATTAACATATACACACTACTATGTATAAAATAGATGAACAACAAGGACCTACTGTCTAGCACAGGGAACTGTACTCAATATTTTGTAATAACCTATAAGGGAAAAGAATCTGAAAATATATAAATGTGTGTGTATAACTGAATCACTTTGCTGTATACTTGAAACTAACACAACATTGTAAATCAACTATACTTCAATTAAAAAAAAAAAAACCTTTGCGCCATAAGGAGCTATGTTCCTATGACTTTTCACAAAAGCAGGGTTCCAGGAATCCCACTGGATCATCAACAGGGAGTATTTCTGCAGACCAAGCACACACAAGCTGACTGAGGTAGAGGACGGAGGCTACCTCCCCCAGGTTCAATTGGAAATGGTGCCTCTGAGCTCTTTCTTCTGAACTGGAAGAAATGCACATAGCCTAGACAGAGTGTGAACTTGCTTCCCCCATCCTTCACCTCCCCTGACCCCACGAAGTCCAAGTCCAAAGAGACCAAACCACTGGCAAAAAAAAAAGAAAAAACAGTTTCAGATTTCAAATATAACATTATCGTAATATTTCAAATGGAAAAATGGCACTCATGTTCTATATAAAGAGTTTCCTAATTGGATTGTTCAACAAGACTAGAAGCAGTATTGGATTCCCATTTCAGCCAAGTTTGTAAATAATTTCAATTTGTCAAGGCTCAGTTATTAGCAAATATAGTCCTTGAAATGTCAGTGGTAACTCCCACATTTTATTTCAAGTGTAGTTAATGACTTATGTGTAGAATTCTCTTAACTGTTTTTTTACCACTCTAATAATTCTCAGCATTTTCAAAGAACACAGAACCTTATAAACAAATATGACTAGTCTTTCCTTTGGGGCATGGAGAATGAGAAGCACTATAAAGTTGGGTCATTTTTCTAAGACAACCTAGCAAGTTTGCAGAAGGACCAGAAAATTCAAACTCTGCTGGAATTAAAATGGCATTATTGGAAGGTGGCATTATCCATATTCATCCCACATTAGAGCGCACCTTTTATGGACAAGCCACTGTGTTGGGTGCAGCAGGACCTTAAAAGTTGAAGAAGAAACTGTCCTTGTCTTTTAGGAGCTTATAACCTAGGATGGGGCAGGGTAATGCCCCATCTATTATCAGTTTGATAATTAATATAATATAACATAACAACATAATACAAACTACCTAATATAAGCTATACTATATAATACAGTATAATATATCAGTTTATCTATTTGGTATAGATACTCAAATATCTAGACTATAAGGCAACCTTTAGTTATCTCCTAAAAGAGATGTAATATACAGCCATGAATAGAAATCAACTAACCTCTGGACATATACCCAGAGAAACCATAATTCAAAAAGACACATGCACCCCAGTGTTCATTGCAGCACTATTTACAATAGTCAGGTCATAGAAGCAACCTGAACGCCCACAGACAGACGAATGGATAAAGAAGATGTGGTACATATATACAATGGAATATTACTCAGCCATAAAAAGGAACGAAATTGGGTCATTTGTAGAGACGTGGATGCATCTAGAGACTGTCATACAGAGTGAAGTAAGTCAGAAGAGAAAAACAAATATCATATATTCACGCATATATGTGGAATCTAGAAAAATGGTACAGATGAACCTGTTTACAAGGCAGAAACAGAGACACAGATGTAGAGAACAAATGTATGGACACCAAGGGGGGAAAGCTGGGGGTAGTGGTGGTGGTAGTATGAATTGGGAGATGGGGATTGACATATATACACTAATATGTATAAAATAGATAACTAAAAAGAACCTGCTGTATAAAAGAATAAATAAAATTAAATTTAAAAAAAGAAAGAAAGAAAGAAATCAACTAACCTGAGAAGTAAGTTTGAGGCAAGAGCTAAAAGTTGAGGCAAGAAGGCTAAATTCTGCCCCTGACCCCATGGCTGGACTCACCACTTGCTAACAGGGACACCATTTCCTCCTTTAGATCATCTCTTCCTTCCTCCAATGGGAGGCATGTTTTTGAAGTGTGAGAACGAAAGACAATGTTTTACAAAATTGATCCTAGTATCTTAGGGAGAGTTTCCTGAAGGAAAAGATTCTCTTGCCTGAAAGAAATAAACTGGCAATTTACAAAAGCAGAAATGCAAATGGCTAATAAGCTTATTATAAATAAAACTGCTCAATCACATTCGTAATCAAAGAAATGCAAATTAAAACAAATTACCATCTTTCTCCTCTCAAATGGGCAAAGATTTAGAAGCATGATAAAATCTAGCCCTAGTGAGGGTGAGAGGAAATGGGCATTCTTCTACAGTGCTGAAGAGACTTAAATTGCTCCAACTTTTCTGGATAGGCAATTTAGAAATACTTAATCCAAAGCCTTTAAAATGTACAGACCTTTGACACCAAAATTCTACTGCAATTATTTCTAAGGATTGGAGACAAACATCTATTTACAAGGATCTTCATCGCTTCATCACTGTTGCTAATCGTGAAAAAATGAAAACACTCTGAATGTCTAACATTAAATAAATTGCCATAACACAGTGGAATAATACTCAATCATTGATAATGATGCTGTTGTAGGACATTTTTATTAATGCAAAAAGATATTCATGTTATATTAATAAATGTACAAAATACGGTTGTAGCATGTCTGGTTTTTGTTTAAACATGCATATATATATATATGGATAAATGCAGAGCAAAATCTGGTATGACAAACAGCTATACATTATTCTCAGCCTTTCCAGCCATGGACAGTCTTTATTTGCCTGTGACAATTCAATACATGCCTTTTGCCCTTCTGTAGTGCCTTGATCTCCTAGGAAACTTCTACTGAGTCTTCAAAACGTAACTTGTGAAAAACAAGACAACAGGCCCCAAATGGAGTCGCTTATGCTAAGCCTCATGTCACCAAACCAAGACTTAATTATAGTTTCAGCTCCCCCAGAAATGGCATCTTAAACCAGTCGGTCAGGAATCACCCGATCAGCACCAGCGAGGTCATCTGCCTGATAGAACCCTGCCACCACCCGCTAAAGGAAAGTAACTTTTTACAACAACCAGACTGCTTTTTGCCTAGACTAGCTTCCTTGTTCCTTCTCCCTTGGGCCGATAAAAGTCTTTCATTTTGTACAGGTCCTCGGAGCTCCTTTCTATCTGCTCAATTGGATGCTGTCCAATTCAAATCAATTTTTGTTCAAATAAACTCATTTTTAATCCACCTCAGTTTATCTTTTAACAGTTTTGGTGTCAGAAGAGGGAATCAAAGGAGACGCTTGACAGCCTTCAGGAGCAACAAGGAAGCAAGTGTCCGTACCTACTGAGTCCCTTAAGTCTCGCTGCTGCCTCTGGGGGTGATCCTAGCTTCGCAGCTTTTGCGTTACGAGTCTTCAGACTTTATTTGAGCACTTCTTTTTCCACGCTGGGTCTGGAAACCAGCCAGGGTTGGACTGGGTCTGACTTAGAAACCGACTGGTTAGGTGCGGGGGTGGGCGGTCTGGGTCTGGGTTGAACCGGATTTGACTTAAGCAGGACTGGGCTGAGTGTGAGGCCTCAGGTGGATAAAATTTTGTTTTGAGGCGGAGCAAGCGGGTTAACCTTCCAAAAATAATCTTGAGTTACAGTGGAGATCTTTTTTTTTTTTTTTTGGAGGGGTATTATTCTTTACGTTTTATTTATTTATTTATTTATTTAAATTGAAATAGAGTCATCTAATTTATTCAGCTCATCCAGCCATCAATATTGAATATTTGTCTTTTTTCTTACACATATTTCTTGTATTCCAATCATGACACTCTAGACCACAGTGAGCACATTTATAACTTATTACTGCATTACTACCTTGGCTATTCCTTGACCAAAATTTACTTCATACAACTGACAGCCTAACTAACCTACTGGAGTTTTTTTTTTTTAATGTATTAACCTAGACAAGCTTATCCACTTAGGAGGTGCCCTAGAGAAAAGGGTTCTCAGCCAAGCACTCACCATAAAGCATAGAGGGAAAATTGTTTTTCTTCCTCTACAGTGTCTGGTGACCAGGATGAGACCTTCTGGGACACCCCACTAGCTCCAAACCCTATAGATGGCATCGTGGGAAAACTGGCAGAAGCTGGCAAAGGGTGAGAACCCTTCCCAAAGTCAGATCTCTATCTGTGGTGCCTGGTCAAAAGAGGAAGGTAAAATTTTACATTGTCCCTTCCTTTCCAAATTCAGATTGTCAGGCTAAGAAACATGTAAGAATTAGGTCTTTCAGTTGTGGCCTGTGAATTTGCTTTTGGGTACCCAGTGGTTGTTGATTCTTTCTCTCCTAGGGACAACTACTGCCTTCTTGTTTGTCTCATTTTGTGTCTTGAGAACTTGACTTGGCAACTATCAGGTTGGGGCCCCCAAAATATGGCCAGACAGAAATGTGGGTTGCATCCCATTTGCAGTTAGCTAGGGTCCTACCAACTGTTGCCAACTCTCAGGGGAGTTGTCTTTTCTTTCTTTTGGTTATCCTTGGGAGTGGCTCTGGATCTTGGGATGATAGTATCTTTTGCACCCTCTTTGGGGATGCCTCTTGCACCCACAATGTTGTTCAATACTGCCAAAAATATTTACTGTTTGTCCTGGCCAAAACCTGACAAGATATTTGAAAGAATTTTTTTTTTTTTTTTTAAGTAGCTCTATGGTGAGGTGTGTGCCAGATTGGAAGTTGATAATCAGAGCCAGATAGGAACTTTTTTTAGGCCTCCTTCCCTAAGCCAAAATGAAACTATGTACCCAAAGAGAAAGAAAAATATTCTGAAGGCTTTGTGGAAGGATTCACAAAGAAACATTCCAAAGACAAACAATTCTAAATCTAGAACTTAAAACTTTTTAATTTCATCTTAGTTGAAGATCTTCTCCCTGATATTAAAAAGCAAACTGAAAAAAAATATAGTTGGAAGGGTGGACCAGCTTCTTGATATCATTCAAGAATTGCAGCCCAATTCTTGGAGGATTTCAAAACAGCTGTACTTGTCTTACAGCTCGAGTTTTTACAAGAAAAGAAATGCAGCTCTAGAAAAATTCAAAGGCCACCTATCCCTCTACCAATCCCCAGACCTCCCCTATTTCTTTCAAAAGGCTTGCACATATTGTAAAAGATCAGGACTTAGGGAATAAAAATCCTTCTTGGCAGAACTTGTCTCCTTTCTTTGTGCCTTTTGAAATGCAAGTGTCTACCTGGTCTTCTCTAGGAACTAAGGTAATTCTTATCAGAAGGAGAAAAAAAAGGAAAGCC
This sequence comes from Balaenoptera acutorostrata, assembly GCF_949987535.1. Taxonomy (NCBI): domain Eukaryota; kingdom Metazoa; phylum Chordata; class Mammalia; order Artiodactyla; family Balaenopteridae; genus Balaenoptera; species Balaenoptera acutorostrata. The sequence goes on from NC_080066.1 coordinate 41,973,262, forward strand.
TATTTTGAAAACTAAGCCTGTGAAAAATCTTTAAAGTCTCTTTCACAAATACTAGTAAAAAGCTTTAGCCGTCTGAGTAGGTGACCTTAACTTATTCCATCTGCCAGAAACATAGTGTGGATCCAACTGTTCTTTTATAAACCAGTTTTGCATTCTCATACCTGTCCCATGACTAAAATCTTTAAAGGAAAGCCATAAGATCTCCATTTGCATCTGCCTGGATGTCTACATATGCATGTCATAGATGTGTGATTTTGTTTCTACCTCTAGACTGTATTGCCAAAATTAATTTGTAAAGAGCTCTGTTTAATTGGCTTAAAAACAAACAAGCATTATATCAAGTATACTCTCAGAAATATAGAAACTAACCTAAATGCTTTTCAAGTTCACTTGGTCTAGGATAATCTTTGGTAAATAAAACCTATTTTAAGTTTTTTGGTTTAATTAAAACAGGCATGTCTTTAGAATTATCAGCATTACATATAAAACTTTTATTCTACCTAGGTTTACTAAAAGTCAAACAAGCTCATGTTTTCTGTGTTACAGAATTTGTCAGCAAGAAAGATAACTTAAGGAGATGGTTAGCTCTTTCATGTCTCATGAAATGTTTATAAAATATCTAAACATAATTGTTAAGAACAAGTAAATTAAACAGATGTAGTTTGATAAAAGTTTGTAAGTTAATTTTCAACAATAATTATGTTTTATGGTACATCTACTTAAAAAATAACTTTAAAGTTATATGGAGATAAGTTAAATAATGGATGTTTATTGAATAGCTAATTCATTTACAAATAAGATAAAATTCTGAAACATTAATTATTGACCACAGGTTTATCCACTTTTGGCTTCCTTTTACAGAGGAACAAAAGATATTTGGGTCTTTTAGTAAACATGTTTTGTGCCACATTGAAAAATTTACTATGAGGAAGAATATATTTCTAGAAATTATGAAATGTATTTATACATTTGCCAGTCCACAGAATGCTAGTGTAACAGTCCGCAATTGCTTACTTCTTAGTTTTCATTAGGAATAAAGGATTCTAAGAGTTAAGAAGTTCAATCTGTGTCTGTAATTATAACTACTTAGAAAAATAAGGGTGAAAAGAAACAAGTGTGTACAAAATGTAGGTAATGTAACAGGTTGTTCCAGAAAGAGAAAAAACACAGGACAAAAACTAAACAGATGTCAAAAAAGTTGTAGGTGTGTGCAAAAGGAGTCTTGGGAAAAGAGTTTTACGTATGTTCAAGCTGGCTAAGACTGGAATGAATTTAAGTTTCTTTAAAAATGAGTTTTAATACCAAAAGTACATTCAAAGTATATATTGTCCAGGCAAGACTGGTCACCACCCACTTTTCTCTCACTCCAAGTCCATCCATCAAAGGAGAGGGATTAAAGATCAAGAAGTGAAGACAGAAGGCACTGGAACCCTCCCAAACTTACAGTCTGATCTGACTCCAAGGCAATGTCAAAAACAAGAATTGCTCAGGACCACCCAGGGAATTGGCCTGAGCCCTGCTGCCTCCAAGACAATTCTCCTCCTGCCCTGATGACTTTCAAAAGAGGAATGTCTGGGTAAGTCATTCAGACAGCTCAATTCATTCCTTACATCTTACTCCTGCGAAAATAAAAGATAGGTCTGTCACAGCCAGTAATTGTAGCAATACTGTAGTGGTACAGTTTTCACAGTTTCATAGTGGTACAGCAATACTGTAGTGGTACAGTTTTCATAGATCTGCTGTGCTGGGAAAATTCAGGATTAGTTTGCTAAGCAAATTTTGCTGGAGGAGAGAGGGAGGGACGGTCTTAATGCAATAACTATTTCTTCTTGCTCTTTCCCAACCTCCCTGACCCCACTAGGCTTCCTCAGAAGCAGTTCTCAGAGTAGCCCACTGCTGTGGGTATCCAGGACCTTACACATCACCATGTTCACTTTAAAGATGGGAAAGAAGGTCCATAAAAAATGAAATGATTTACCCAAGGTCACATAGCTAGTTCCCAAGCAAAATGGTGGCCCAAGTCTACTCATTACTTTCTCAGAGCTTTTTATTATTATCAGAGGGAGATTGACCATGAATCTTATGTAGCTTAAGCTTCAGAGTCCCTCATTTGCATGGGATTCTTTTAAGACCTGAGAGGCGTCCTAGCTACCTGTTTACATGGCGATATGTTTCCGTATAATTTGCAGCAGGAAGTTATTTCTACCACAATTAAGACCCCTATTTCTTCCCTCTTCAACTTCCTAAGAGTACTTTGCCCACATATTGAATGACATTGGAGTTGAGTTGAGAACCTAGTTAACCCGGATTTAGCTGGATTGATTCCTATGATATACAGTAACTCTTGTGTATAGTTAAGTTACTGTTAGCCATCCTGGCAGAGCAATGGCTTCCAGGAATGTTCCTACCTATGCAGACTCACCAGCATCATGACACGAAGGTCTCGTCATTATGGGAACGTCGCCTACAGCATCCAGCCCTGGATGTGGGTAATGGAGGGGGAACAAGGGATGCAGTGGACAGAGCCAGAATTTGGTCTATGACATGTTCTTTCAAAACTTGCAGCTCTTTTAAAAGAAACTCAACAAAGGCTTTCCCAAATTTGACAATAATACTAAAAGTTTACCTGATATGACCCCAAAACAAGTTGTGACACTGAAAGAAATTTTTCCTTAATAGTAAAAAATAATAAAAAAATAAATTTTGATCAGCCATGCTAGGAAGAGGTTGAATTGTCCTCATTCTCTATAGAAGAGGGTATTGTAAAATGCCATGTGAATAGGGCAATCAAAGAATAGTCAGCAAAAAAAAAAGTTATGATAAAAAGGATTATAAAGTAATGCCAGGAAGTCAATTAAAAAATACATTATTTTTCTGGATTTTGTGATGCTTGTGGTATTTGTCAGCTTTTTAAAAATCATTACTTTGTAAAGGTTTCTTATTCTAAATAAACATTCCCATTCATATTTAATTTTGTATTTGTAATTTTGTACTATTTTTCTTAACAAGGAGCCCCAAAGTTATAAAAGCTTCAGGCCCCACAAAACCTGGGTCCTCTCCTGATTATCATATTACAATATTTTATATTAATAGCAACATTTAACAAGTACCAACTAAGCACAGCAAGGAGCTGTATTGTGTATATTATCCCTTTTCACTTTATTTCAATCCACATTTTATTTCATTTTATTTCATCGTATATACAAAGTTTGAAATTTCCCATCTCCTTTAAAAAGAAGACACACAAAATTGTTTGGTGAAGATCTTGGTGACGATGTATGCTCATTATCATGAAAATTAATTACTATGGTCAATGTGTAAACTTAAGTCTGCTTGGGCATAGAGTTACAACTTCTTGTTTGTGTCAAAGGAGCTATATTTAGTGTCTTCCCATTTAATCTTTTTTTTTTATTGGAGTATAATTGCTTTACAATGCTGTGTTAGTTTCTGCTGTACAATGAAGTGAATCAGCTATATGTATACCTATAGCCCCTCCCTCTTGAACCTCCCTCCCACCCTCCCCCCCCATCTAGATCACCACAGAGCACCAAGCTGAGCTTCCTGTGCTATACAGCATGTTCCCACTAGCTATCTATTTTACGCATGGTAGTGTATATATGTCAATCCTGATATCTCAGTTTGTCCGACCCTCCCCTTCCCCCACTGTGTCCACATGTCCATTCTCTACATCTATGTCTCTATTCCTGCCCTGCAAATAGGTTCATCTATACCATTTTTCTAGATTCCACATATATGTGTTAATATATAATAATATTTGTTTTTCTCTTTCTGGCTTACTTCACTCTGTATGACAGACTCTAGGTCCATCCACATCTCTGCAATGACCCAATTTTGTTCCTTTTAACGGCTGAGTAATAGTCTATTCTATACATGTACCACATCTTCTTTATCCATTCATCTGTCATTGGACATTTAGGTTGTTTCCATGTCCCAGCTATTGTAAATAGTGTTGCAATGAATATTGTGGTACATGACTTTTTTTGAATTATGGTTTTCTCAGGGTATATGCCCAGTAGTGGGATTGCTGGGTCATATGGTAGTTCTATTTTTAGTTTTTTAAGGAACCTCGTACTGTTCTCCATAGTGGCTGTAGCAATTTACATTCCCACCAACAGTGCAAAAGGGTTCCCTTTTCTCCACACCCTCTCCAGTACTTATTGTTCGTAGATTATTTGATGATGGCCATTCTGACCTGGTCCCAGTGAGACAATTGCCTTGAAATTAGATCAAGAGGTGTGTTTAATTGCATGTAAAGTATTTAAGAGTAAGGCAACTCTAGTTATGGTAGCATGGGACACTCCTAACACCGTATATGGATTTTATAGCATGGCATCAGTTTGGGTTCTTCCCATTCATTAACTAGTTATTGTCTTGGTTCTCAATTATTTTTCAAAAGATCTGATTCTCCTGGAGAACTGAGTTATAAAAAGTGAGGTGTTACTGTACAGCCACCAGAATTGGAATCCATTTGGTTGCATGAGGCTCTGAGAAACACTGAGGGGGCAAAGCAGCAGCCAGTCAATTCCTAGAGATTCTCATTTTCTAATCCATGGAGTAGACTTGAACCAAGTGTTTGTCATCCTCCTTTCTCCCATCCCTGCCCCCTACCGATGACAGAAGAAGAGAGAATGCTGGTTAAATATGAACAGTAAAGCAATGGTAGTAAGCCATCCTCCTGTATCCACCTAGGAACTCTAGAGTCTGCCTTTCACCCTGAAGCACATCCAAAATTCTTCCAAGAACGAACTTCTGAGAAGCTCAACATTTTAGTGGGATGGGAGACTTGGCATTGCTTCAGGTGTGGGTGGGGGGAAGATGGGTGAATATTCACCCATCAAGCATGGCCATCAAGCATCTACAGATAGTCCTCAACTTACAATGGGGTTACATCTTGGGATTCTAAGTTGAAAATATCATAAGTACAAAATGCATTAAATATACCTAACATACTGAACACCATAGCTTAGCCTAGCCTACCTTCAACATGCTCAGAACACTTACATTAGCCTACCATTGGGCAAAATCATCTAAAGCCTATTTTATAATAAAGTGTTGACTATCTCATGTAATTTATTGAATATTGTACTGAAAGTGAAAACAGCATGGTTGTCTGGGTACAGAATGGTTGTAAGTGTATCGGTTGTTTACCTTCATGATCACATGGCTGACTGGGAGCTGAGGTTCATTGCTGCTGCCCAGCATCAAGACAGAGTATCATATTATACATCGCTAGCTAGGAAAAGATCCAAATTCAAAATTCAAAGTTGGGATTCTTCTAAATGCATGTTGCTTTCAAACCATCATAAAGTCGAAAAATCATAAATCAAATCATTGTAAATCAGGGACCATTTGTAAAGTGTGCCAAAATTGTGTTAGCATGTTCACAAATGATATCGATAGCCTTTCAACTTCACAACAGGTAGATATTTTCCCCATTATACTGAAGAGAAAACTGAGGTTTAAGGAAGCTAGATAACTTGCCTAGGAGCACACAGTTTATATGTACTAGAACCAGGATTGAAATTCAGCTCTCTCCGGAGCTAAACCCAGTGTCTGGCCACTAAAGATCAAAATTAAGCTCTCCACTCTCTAACCATGCAACAGAAGAAATAAGAACAGGATAAAAGTCATGGAGGACCCAAGTTTTTTGTAAAACTCTTTTATTTTATCTTCTCCTGTGGTCTCCTATGCACTTGTAAACCATAGGGCACACTGGCCATCTTCATTTTGGACATGCCTGGATCTTGGCATGCATACGTTTGCTTGCTGAATGATTTTGGACCCCAAATGTTTCCCACAGTGTATTCTGTTTTTAATCAACTCTAATTGGTCTCCTTCTCCCATTTATGAATTATAATACACTTTGCCTCCAGGCATGTGTCACTCACATAGTTCAACAATTCCTCTAGCCTCAGGAATACATCAAAGCAAATTGTATTGATCACTGCCAACTGGTTCAGGGTGCAAAAGCACACTGCCAGTGGGAATGAGAAGGAGGTGGCTCTGGAGAGAAAACATCTGTCCTGAGATTCACTAGCTTGATTCTTCTATGAGCAAATCCAAGAATTAACAAAGACAGCATCACTATCCTTCTCAGGGAAAGTATCATTTGGACCAAATTACACTGTGCTATCTGGTATTGTGCCATCTTAAATTTCAGCCTCAATTAGTAAAGTGAATGAAGGGCTGATTGAACAGAGCAGGGCCCTAATTTTGGCACTGTTGACATTTTAGACTGGGCAATTCCTTAGGAGGGGGCCAGATTCTGTGCCTTGTAGGACATTTTGCATTTAGCAGCATTAGGATGCTAAGCATTATAGGATGTTTAACCAGTAGCATCCCCCACAACTGTGACAACCAAAATTGTCTCCAGACATTGCCAAATGTCCCCTGAGGGGCAAAATTATCCCTAGTTGACAATCACTGGAGTCAATTGAAAAGACAGGTATTATCCCGAAATCAAATGCAGGTTTCCTAACTCTGATTAGGGCTCAAGATAGGTTCAGAGGTCTTCTGCATCATATCAGTGTTCCATCTTCATGCAAGCCTAACATATCATGCATGAAAATTGCTTTAACCATGGTTACCTTGGAGTGCATCCAAATGAATTTCTGTCCTGAGTAATGGCGAATTAGCTTTCCTGAAAACAATTCTATGAACCAAATCTCACAAAGACCAAGTACATGTAACATAAGCACCAAATTCACTGAATAGTGAACCATCCCGTTCTCTCTGTAGATCCAAGCACTCGACAAACACAACAGAACACTGGGTTAGAGACCTTCAAGATGGCAGAGGAGTAAGACGTGGAGATCACCTTCCTCCCCACAAATACATCAGAAATACATCTACATGTGGAACAACTCTTACAGAACACCTACTGAATGCTGGCAAAAGACCTCAGACTTCCCAAAAGGGAAGAGATGCCCTCAGGCGACCTACACTCAGAGGCGGGGCCAAATCCAAAGCTGAACCCCAGTGGCTGTGTGAACAAAGAAGAGAAAAGGAAATTTCCCCCAGCAGCCTCAGGAGCAGCGGATTAAATCCCCACAATTGACGTGATGTACCCTGTATCTCTGGAATACCTGAATAGAAAAAAAAACATCCCAAAATTGAGGCGGTGGACTTTGGGAGCAACTGTAGACTTGGGGTTTGCTTTCTGCATCTAATTTGTTTCTCCTTTATGTTTATCTTAGTTTAGTATTTAGACCTTATTATCATTGGTAGATTTGTTTATTGATTTGGCTGCTCTCTTCCTTTTCCTTTTCTCTAATTTTTGTATTTTTTTATATATATAGATATAAATTTTTTTCCTTTTTCTCTTTTTCTGAGTGTGTATGTGTATGCTTCTTTGTGTGATTTTGACTGTATAGCTTTGCTTTTACCATTTTTCCTAGGATTCTGTCTGTCCATTTTTTTGTTTTGTTTTGTTTTTTAGTATAGTTTTTAGTGCTTGTTATCATTGGTGGATTTGTTTTTTGGTTTGGTTGCTCTCTTCTTTCTTTCTTTCCTTTTTTTATATTACTTTTTATTTTTTTTATTTTAATAACTTTATTTTATTTTATTTATTTATTTTTTTCTCCCTTTTCTTCTGAGCTGTGTGGCTGACAGGGTCTTGGTGTCAGGCCTGTGCCTCTGAGGTGGGAGAGCCGAGTTCAGGACATTGGTCCACCAGAGACCTCCCAGCTCAATGCAATATCAAACAGTGAAAACTCTTCCAGAGATCTCCATCTCAATGCTAAGACCCAGCTCTACTCAACGACCAGCAAGTTACAGTGCTGGACACCTTATGCCAAACAACTAGGAAGGTAGGAACACAACCCACCCATTAGCAGAGAGGCTGCCTAAAATCATAATAAGGCCACAGACACCCCAAAACACACAACCAGACACAGTCCTGCCCAGCAGAAAGACAAGATCCAGCATCATCCACCAGAACACAGGCACCAGGCCCCTCCACCAGAAAGCCTACACAACCCACTGAACCAACCTTAGCCACTGGGGACAGACACCAAAAACAACGGGAACTATGAACCTGCAGCCTGCAAAAAGGAGACCCCAAACACAGTAAGTTAAGCAAAATGAAAAGACAGATAAACACACAGCTGATGAAGGAGCAAGGCAAAAGCCCACCAGACCAAATAAATGAAGAGGAAATAGGCAATCTACCTGAAAAACAATTCAGAGTAATGACAGTAAAGATGATCCAAAATCTTGGAAATAGAATGGAGAAAATACAAGAAAAGTTTAACAAGGACCTAGAAGAACTAGAGCAAACAAACAATGATGAACAACACAGTAAATGAAATTAAAAATTCTCTAGAAGGAATCAAAAGCAGAATAACTGAGGCAGAAGAACGGATAAGGGAACTGGAAGATAAAATAGTGGAAATAACTACCACAGAGCAGAGTAAAGAAAAAAGAATGAAAAGAATTGAGGACAGTCTCAGAAACTTCTGGGACAACACTAAACGTACCAACATTCTAATTATAGGTGTCTCAGAAGAAGAAGGGAAAAAGAAAGGGATTGAGAAAATATTTGAAGAGATTATAGTTGAAAACTTTCCTAATATGGGAAAGGAAATAGTCAATCAAGTCCAGGAAGCATAGAGAGTCCCATACAGGATAAATCCAAGCAGAAACACACCAGGACACATATTAATCAAACTATCAAACATTAAATACAAAGAAAAAATATTAAAAGTAGCAAGGGAAAAACAATAAATAACATAAAAGGGAATGCCCATAAGGTTAACAACTGACCTTTCAGCAGAAACTCTGCAAGCCAGAAGGGAGTCACAGGACATATTTAAAGTGATGAGAGGGAAAAACCTACAACCAAGCTTACTCTACCCAGCAAGGATCTCATTCAGATTCAACAGAGAAATTAAAACCTTACAGACAAGCAAAAGCTAAGAAAATTCAGCACCACCAAAACAGCTTTATAACAAATCCTAAAGGAAATTCTCTAGGCAGGAAACACAAGAGAAGGAAAAGACCTACAATAACAAACCCCCAAAAATTAAGAAAATGGTAATTGGAACGTAAATATCGATAACTACCTTAAATGTAAATGGATTAAATGCTCCAACCAAAAGACATAGACTGGATGAATGGATACAAAAACAAGACCCATATATATGCTGTCTATAAGAGACCTACTTCAGACCTAGGGAAACATACAGACTGAAAGTGAGGGGATGGAAAAAGATTTTCCATGAAAATGGAAATCAAAAGAAAGCTGGAGTAGCAATTCTCATATCAGACAAAATAGACTTTAAAACAAAGACTATTACAAGAGACAAAGAAGGACACTACATAACGATCAAGGCTTCAATCCTAGAAGAAGTTACAACAATTGTAAATATTTATGCACCCAACATAGGAGCACCTCAATACATAAGGCAAATGCTAACAGCCATAAAAGGTGAAATTGACAGTAACACAATCATGCTAGAGGACTTTAACACCCCACTTTCACCAATGGACAGATCAGCCAAAATGAAAATAAATAAGGAACACAAGCATTAAATGATACATTAAACAAGAAAGACTTAATTGATATTTATATGATATTCCATCCAAAAACAAAAGAATACACTTTCTTCTCAAGTGCTCATGGAAGATTCTCCAGAATAGATCACATCTTGGATCACAAGACAAGCCTTTGTAAATTTAAGAAAATTGAAATACTACCAAGTATCTTTTCCAACCACAAGGCTATGAGAATAGATTTCAATTACAGAAAAAACAATCTGTAAAAAAAAACAAACACATGGAGGCTAAATACACTACCAAATAACCAAGAGATCACTGAAGAAATCAATGAGGAAATCAAACAATACCTAGAAACAAATGACAATGAAAACACGATGACCCAAAACCTATGGGATGCAGCAAAATCAGTTCTAAGAGGGAAGTTTATAGCAATACAATCCTACCTCAAGAAACAAGAAACATCTCAAATAAACAACCTAACCTTACACCTAAAGCAATTAGAGAAAGAAGAACAAAAAACACCAAAGTTAGCAGAAGGCAAGAAATCATAAAGATCAGATCAGAAATAAATGAAAAAGAAATGAAGAAAACAATAGCAAAGATCAATAAAACTAAAAGCTGGTTCTTGGAGAAGATAAACAAAATTCATAAATCATTAGCCAGACTCATCAAAAAAAAAAGGGAGAAGGCTCAAATCAATAGAATTAGAAATGAAAAAGGAGAAGTAAAAACTGACACTGCAGAAATACAAAGGATCATGAGAGATTACTACAAGCAACTATATGCCAATAAAATGGATAACATGGAAGAAATGGACAGATTCTTAGAAAAGCACACCTTCTGAGACTGAACCAGGAAGATAAAAAATATAAACAGACCAATCACAAGCACTGAAATTGAGACTGTGATTAAAAATCTTCCAACAAACAACAGCGCAGGACCAGATGGCTTCACAGGCGAATTCTATCAAAATATAGAGAGGAGCTAACACCTATCCTTCTCAAACTCTTCCAACATATAGAAGAGGGAGGAACACTCTCAAACTCATTTTACAAGGCTACCATCACCCTGATACCAAAACCACACAAAGATGTCACAAAGAAAGAAAACTAAAGGCCAATATCACTGATGAACAGAGATGCAAAAATCCTCAGCAAAATACTAGCAAACAGAATCCAACAGCACATTAAAAGTATCATACACCATGATCTAGTTGGGTTTATCCAAGAAATGCAATGATTCTTCAATATATGCAAATCAATCAATATGATAAACCATATTAACAAATTAAAGGAGAAAAATTATATGATCATCTCAATCAATGCAGAAAAATCTTTTGACAAAATTCAACACCCATTTATGATAAAAACCCTCCAGAAAGTAGGCATAGAGGGAACTTACCTTACAGAATAAAGGCCATATATGACAAAGCCACAGCCAACATCATTCTCAATGGTGAAAAACTGAAACCATTTCCTCTAAGATCAGGAACAAGAGAAGGTTGCCCACTCTCACCACTATTATTCAACAGTTATGGTAGTTTTAGCCACAGTAATCAGAGAAGAAAAAGAAATAAAAGTAATCCAAATCGGAAAAGAAGAAGTAAAGCTGTCACTGTTTGCAGATGACATGATACTATACATAGAGAATCCTAAAGATGCTACCAGAAAACTCCTAGAGCTAATCAATGAATTTGGTAAAGTAGCAGGATACAAAATTAATGCACAGAAATCTCTTGCATTTCTATACACTAATGACGAAAAATCTGAAAGTGAAATTAAGAAAACACTCCCATTTACCATTGCAACACAAAGAATAAAATATCTAGGAATAAACCTACCTAAGGAGACAAAAGACCTGTATGCAGAAAATTATAAGACACTGATGAAAGAAATTAAAGATGATACAAAGAGATGGAGAGATATACCATGTTCTTGAATTGGAAGAATCAACATTGTGAAAATGACTATACTACCCCAAGCAATCTACAGATTCAATACAATCCCTATCAAACTACCAATGGCATTTTTCACAGAACTAGAACAAAAAATTTCACAATTTATATGGAAACACAAAAGACTCTGCATAGCCAAAGCAATCTTGAGAAAGAAATACGGAGCTGGAGAAATTAGGCTCCCAGACTTAAGACTCTACCACAAAGGTACAGTAATCAACACAATATGGTACTGGCACAAAAACAGAAATATAGATCAATGGAACAGGATAGAAAGCCCAGAGATAAACCCACGCACATATGGTCACCGTATTTCTGATAAAGGAGGCAAGAATGTACAACGGAGAAAAGACAGCCTCTTCAATAAGTGGTGCTGGGAAAACTAGACAGCTAAGTGTAAAAGAATGAAATTAGAACACTCCCTAACACCATACAGAAAAATAAATTCAAAATGGATTAAAGACCTAAATGTAAGGCCAGACACTATAAAAGTCTTAGTGGAAAACATAGGCAGAACACTCTATGACATAAATCTCAGCAAGATCCTTTTTGACCCACCTCCTAGGAAAATGGAAATAAAAAAAAAATAAGCAAATGGGACCTAATGAAACTTAAAAGCTTTTGCGCAGCAAAGGAAAACATAAACAAGATGAAAAGACAACCCTCAGAATTGGAGAAAATATTTGCAAATGAAGCAACTGTCAAAGGATTAACCTCCAAAATTTACAAGCAGCTCAGGCAGCTCAATATCAAAAAAACAAACGACCCAATCCAAAAATGGGCAGAAGACCTAAACAGACATTTCTCCAGAGAAGATATATAGATTGCCAACAAACACATGAAAGGATGCTCAACATCACTAATCATTAGAGAAATGCAAATCAAAACTACAGTGACGTATCACCTCACACCAGTCAGAATGGCCATCATCAAAAAGTCTATAAACAATAAATGCTGGAGAGGGTGTGGAGAAACAGGAACCCTCTTGCACTGTTGGTGGGAATGTAAATTGATGCAGTCACTATGGAGAACAGTATGGAAGTTCCTTAAAAAACTAAAAATAGAACTACCATACCACCCAGCAATCCCACTAATGGGCATATACCCTGAGAAAACCATAATTCAAAAAGAGTCAGGTACCACAATATTCACTGCAGCTCTATTTACAATAGCCAGGACATGGAAGCAACCTAAGTGTCCATCAACAGATGAATGGATAAAGAAGATGTGGCACATACATACAATGGAATATTACTCAGCCATAAAAAGAAACGAAATTGAGTTATTTGTAGCGAGGTGGATGGACCTAGAGTCTCTCATACAGAGTGAAGTAAGTCAGAAAGAGAAAAACAAATACCATATGTTAACACATATATATGGAATCTAAAAAAAGTAAAAAATAAAAAAGGTTCTGAGGAACCTAGGCACAGGACAGGAATAAAGTTGCAGATGTAGAGACTGGACTTGAGGACACAAGGAGGGGAAGGGTAAGCTGGGACGAAGTGAGAGAGTGGCATGGACATATATACACTACCAAATGTAAAATAGATAGCTAGTGGGAAGCAGCCACATAGCACAGGGAGATCAGCTTGGTGCTTTGTGACCACCTAGAGGGGTGGGATAGGGAGGATGGGAGGGAAACGCAAGAGAGAGGAGATATGGGGATATATGCATATGTATAGCTGATTCACTTTGTTATAAAGCTGAAACTAGCACACCATTGTAAAGCAATTACACTCCAATAAAGATGTTAAAATAAATAAATAAATAAATAGGTAAATAGATAAATAAATAAATAAAAACAAAAAAACACTGGGTTACAATACCGCACAGAAGTTATCCATACATCAGGCTGAACACACATTTATTTGTACATTATTATTCATATAAGTTTTGTGCCTCTGCCAGTTTCAGAATTAAATAACAGCATGGGGAGCAAGAAAGACATTTGGTAGCAAAGAGAAAAGGGATTCTCAGATGAGAATTGAAGAGATAGAGGGCTGAGTTGGCAGGTCACTCTATAAATACTAGCATATCTTTGGATATTCCATGTGACTCGTAAGTTATACCAAATAAAACTGTATATATAAAACTAATTCACTTTCACAGACCTCATTGAATTGGGTCTGAGAACTGACTTGCTACCAAGAAGAGTTAGAAAGATCCATAAAAAGAGCCAAGATTGGGTTGGTCCAGAAGAGAATAAGACATATTAGTTTGTTCAATAGCACTTGAGCTCTAAAACTTAAGGGATGAATTCATCACATGGAAGCATTTATATTCAAAGATTACTATCGGCCCTGCCTCTGCGAAAGGCTGAGCATCAGTCCTGGAACTAGTACATGCTCAATAAGGGTCTCTACCCTCTGCTCCTCTCCTCTTCCCCCTTCTCTTCTTGCACCTCCTCCTCACCTTCTTCCTCCTCATCATAATAATGTCATCATCATCATTATTTATGTATTGATATAAATTGGTTTTATGATAGAAGCAAGGAGGCTTCATGGTCTCAATTCTTGGTGAATGTTCAGAATGTAGAACTAACTGAATGAAGGGTGCTGGCCCCACTAAGGTGAACACCTTTACTAGCCTCAAGAAAGATAATTTTCCTGATTTCTTTATGGAGGAAATGTGTATGGACATAGAATTCCAGCCATCCTTTGGTCGGCTACTTCAGGTCAATTGAATAGGCCATGCCAAATCCTAACATCGGGGGATGAAAGGATGCCAAGACTAGGATGAACTGTTTATTACCATAGCTGAGTAAAGAATCAGAAACAGTAACTCTAGTTAAGCTTAGAATACAGCTGAAATGCTAGAGAAGACTCAGAGTTCTATTCCTGATAGTGATTAACATAGGCAGAGGTGATAGAACTCTGAAAGCAGGCCAATAGGTTTGGGCAACCTGGTACAGGGTCCAATACCTGGAAGATATCACGGGAAGAATTTTCAAGGGCCCTCCTATTAATGCCTAAATGACCTGGGATAAACTGGCTAACTCCAGGTCAGCATGGAAACAGCATCTGAACAAGAAACTGGTGGTCTCAGGATGACAGGACCATACATTTTGCTACTTCAGATCAGTCATTCCTGAGGAGAGGAAGCTAGATGTAGGGTAGAGCTGTGCTAGGCTACCAAAGGAAGGAGTGTCTACCACCTATGAGAGGCTCTTTCTTCCAGGGGTATTGGGAGAACTGAAGCCTTGCATTCTCGTTGCTAGTCATCATGGCTACATTTCAGATATGGTGTGCTCATAATATTAGAAACCCTATCCAATAAATTTAATTCCTCAAGCTTCTGGTTGGTACTCAATCTAATAGATGTATGACCTTTAAAAAAAGTATAACTCATAAATATTTTCTCTCTAATATTCCTTTCCCACAAAGAGAGAATCATGGAATAAAATAATTTCACCCTAAAGGCTACCTAATCCAGATTTTCTTGGAAGGTCAGAAATCTCCTACTGAGAGTATATGACCTGGATTTAGATGTCACAGGAGACATAGCTTTGAATTTCACTGAATCACATAGAGAAAAACATTTATTCCCAGTAAAGTGTTTATTCTTCTTTTAGGGAATGTCTGTTAACATCTTAGTTATTAGTATATTTCCAATTATTTTCCAATAGTTGCTAATCTTTTTAGAAAGCAGAGAGCAGGCTCAGAGACTCTACAGGCAAGTGTCTAGCTGGACTTTAACAGCATTGCATTGTTTATATTAAATTTATTTTTGTCGCTATGTTCTATTTTTGCTAAGTACTACTGCTACATCTATGGTTGTATATAAAGTGCCACCTTAAGTTACATTAAGTTAAAATGAATTAATTTGCTGAAATAAATCACGTTAAGTAAACAATAGTATCGTTGATCCAAAATATGAAAAAAAAGTATGAAAGTAGCATACAAATGACTAAATTTGAGGAAAATATTATCTCATTCCTACTCCTGTTTTTTTAAAGATGAGGAAACTGTGACCCAGGGGGTTATGTGGCTTGCCCAAGATCACAGAGTCAATTAGCAGCAAAACTAGGATTTGAACCTAGGTAGCTTGATGCACAGTCTTATCAGTTGTCACCTGTAGTGGACGCTACAGCTGTGCCTCTTGGGTCTCCCCTTCAGGACTGAGGCACTCATCCCCCAAACCAAAGGGAATATTAGTGACTGACAGCTCTCACCTGAGTCCCTCTTTGGGAACTGCTGTCCGGATGAAGAGATCTCAAAGGTCATGTCCTCTCTCTGGAAGCAGCCTATAACCTTAGAATGCAGCCTATAACTCTAGAATGAAGTGCTTCCTTCTAGATAGTTTCTTATGACCTGATTTTCAATTTTTTCTTCAGCCAAGTGTAATCTGCAGTTAAATCTATCCATTGAGTTCTTAATTTTGGTTATTTATTTTTCAGTTGAAGAATTTCTATTTGGTTCCTTTTCAAATCTGCTATATCACATCGTATATATTATAGTTCAATGCCAAATTTTTCAAACTTGATTTTAATCTCTTTGAACGTAGTAACCAAAGCTTTCTTACATTCTGTGACTGGTAATTCTCATTTCTGGAGTACAACAGAAATCTGTTATTTCTTTTTTTCTTCTTCTTTTTTTTTTAATTGAAGTATAGTTGATTTACAATGTTGTGCCGATCTCTGAAGTACAGCAAAGTGACTCAGTTATACATATTCTTTTTTTATATTCTTTTCCATTATAGTTTATCACAGGTTATTGAATATAGTTCCCTGTTTCTGCTGGTGTTTACTCATATTGATTTATCTCCCCTTGTCCCTGGGTTCCAAATTATTTGTAGAATTAATGTAAGGCCTAGTACGATATTTTCTTCCACTGATTTTAATTTGCTACTACCAGCACCTGGAAGCTCTAGGAACTTGAGACTGCCCATTCAAGTCTTAGGATTTTCTGGGCCACCCAGATGAGTTGAAGGATGGCTCAGTGTAAAGATTAGTTTATGTATGGCTCACCTTTATTTCTAGGGAGCATCCCTCCAGGTCTCAGCCCAAAAGCAGACAGTAGTTTACCAGGGTCCTCGTTCTTGGCAAGCCCTATATTCCAACTCCTTTTCTTCTAGACATGCAAAGCTACAGAACATACGATTTAATCTTTCCAGCCACACCTTCCAAAATAGTAAATGCCTCCAAAGCAGAAGTGCCAGAATTTTGCTCATCTCTCTGGGTTTCCCACCTCTTCTGTCCTCAGATCATTCAATGTTCATTATCTCACTAGAATATGGATGCTTTTTAGAAAAAAAATTATTTATATTACATCTATATTTTAAACTGTCTCCAACACAAGTGTTGGTCTGAATTATCTAATCAATCTATTACTCAGGAAGAGAAGGTCATGGAATACTGGAGATTGTTTGAGGTGCCCCTTCTTCCAAGAGTACACTGGGCATGTTGTTATACCTTCAATTATAATAATACTTTATAATTATTTGTTCATATGTCAACCCGAGCAATCACATGGCATAGATTCTTATTCAAACTGTAGGCAAATCTAAGATTCAAGTGCTTAGTTACAGTGCAGATGTATGATTATCTAGAGAAAGTGTCTGTAACTTTCAGGAGATTCTCAAATGTATATCTGGTTCCTCTAGATACGTACAGTGAGCTCTGGGAGGACAAGGACCATGTCATATTTATTTTGGGATTCTCCCTGCCCAGTAAAGGTTTGTTGAAAAATAAAGAGCAACTATAATAAAGAAAAGCATAGATGGTTTAAGAGAAAGGTACAAATGCTTAGATGCTACTTCAGAAGAGAGAGAAAAATATCACCTACACAATTTATCAAAAGAGGCTTTTTTTGAAAAGTAACATTACAGTTGATCCATCAAAGGTACTTATAATTTTCACAAGTATAGATCAGATATGAAAGATGTTCAAGGCAAAGTTGGGATGTGGATATAAAAAGAATATTGTGACCAGTTTGGAGGCATGAAAGATATATCACAATTGGACAGAATTGTGGGGTTTCTTCTATGTGACTAGAATTCACCTCTACTATTCCAACCTTAAAGAGCTCCATTCCATGAAACAAAACCCAAGTAAATACCTTGAGAGAGTGAAATCTTATGGTGTGGCTTATTACCCTGAAATTGTTCACAAAAATTTGCGTCAGCATTTATCTGGGGAAAGTGTCTTTAGCTTTCAATGGCATCAGAAAGGAACCTATGGGACCTCCCTGGCGGTCCAGTGGTTAAGACACCTCGCTTCCACTGCAGGGGGTGAGGGTTCAATCCCTGGTCGGGGAACTAAGATCCCACATGCCATGGGGTGCAGCCAAAAAAAAAGGAATCTGTGACACCCCACTCCCTGGAAGAAAAAAGAATGAAAAGATTAAGAATAGTTTAAAAAAAAAAAAAGACCACATATGAATTAACATAAGTACATAGGCATAGCTCAACATGTTACAGCAGCTGAGTCTTCAGATCTTCCCCAGGGACTTGGAGTAATGATAATACTGTGTTCTCAGCCAGTCACCACAGAATAAAATGGTCCATGGAGCAAAGGAGGGCAGGTGTGACTGCAGCATTCTGGATCTCTCTCTTCCTGACATTAGTCATTAACATTTGGAAGAATTTCAGTAGGAAAGTATCTGAGGAATAAGATTCTTGAACCTTGCCACCCACTACCTAGCACAGTCTCTGGCACGAGGGAAGCATTCAATAAATGAATGAACCATTAACAAGAGAGTCATAATATACCAAGGAAACAGATGATATTTCTGTTAGGAATTTCTGCTAGGAATGAGCACATTCCTAGCACTTAAGTCTGAAAACCATCAAAACAGAGTATGCTGGCCCAGGGGATTCGAGTCAAACAGAAAGACAGTGGCAGTATCCAAAATCAACTCTGGCCTCCTGAAGCCCAGCCAAGAAACCTATATATGTTTATTTTAAATAAACATTTATGTCAAATGTAAAATTTCCAAACACTATGAAGCAGAGCTCTATTAGATGTTACAGAACTGGGTTCTTCCAGTAAAAGAAATTTTAAGCATATAAATTTGTTTACTGTTGCCATGTACTGGTGAAGTGTGGTATGGCAGAGAAGCTCTATGAAAGCAACAACACTTAAGAAAAAGAGAATGGTATGGAGTTAAATTCAAACATCATTAAGTATAAGAGTTAGATCCTGGGGAAAATGTTTCATGGCCAAAAATAATTCATGAAAGAAAAGTTTGATAAAGTTGACTATTAAAATGCAACACATAAAACATCAAAAAACGAAAATAAAACACAAGCCAAGTCAAATTTAAGTGAAACGCTAGAAGAAGCTATACTTCTATTTATTTAAGTTATATCACAAAAGATTGAGCTGGGTCTATATGTGCTGGCTTGAAATATGTGCAATTATACTGACATGTAGGAAAAGCAAATTGAATAACAGTGTGTTAAAATGATATACACACATAGACATAGTTATAGAAATACACATATTGCTATATGTATGTAAACATATAAAAGAATATACAGCAGGCATTTGTGTGGTTGTCTTAGGGATCAGGATTTGATGGGGTGATTTTTACTCCCTAAAATTTATATCTATATTTTAATTAAATTTTTGCAATCACGAGCTTGTATTACTTCTTTAATCAGGAAAAAAATGTGTAGTGGTAAAAAGGACAGGTAAAAGGAAAAGAGACTGTAGCTGGATGAGTAATAGCAATGAGTAATAAGCAAGCTAGAGTCAGACTGTGCCTGAGTTCACATCCTGACCCTGCTACTTAAAGGTTATGTGACCTTGACAAGGGCCTTGTGTTCCTCATCTGTGAAATGCAGATAATAGTCGTACCCACCTCATAGGATTGTTGTGAGGACTGCATGAGATAACACATGTCACATGCTTAGACTTCTTCCTGGCACAGAATCAGTGCTCAACAAATGTGAGCAGCTCATGGCAGAAACATTTCTTGAATTTTAATATCCACTTTCAAATAATACCTATTCAAATATTATCATTCTAGCCTCTTCCTTAGTCTAAAATTTGAGCTGTGGTTTGGGGAATTTTTTTCCTTTAGGGTATACGATATATATTTTATGATTTAATAATGAAAGTCAAGGAGAAAATGGAATTTTCTTATAGTGACTCCTAAATCTACCTATTGTGAAAAGTAAAAAATATCTGCATTGTCAGGGGGGTTTCCTGGATTAATCTGAGTTTTAAGAGGGATGGGATAAGGATGCCTATGGGTCAGAAATTTAGGGCATTGGGCTGTACTGATTGGTGGGATCTGAAGATTAGAGATGTTAACACACATTGAGCTTGGGTTTGTTTGGTTTTTTTTAAGAGTAGAGGGAGAATTCATTACTGACCATTTATTGAAGAAGCTGCCTTCTCTCCAAGTTCCCTAGGGGAAGTTTCATCAGATATCCCAACTCTGAAATCTGACCCTGCCTTTCATCTGAAACCTGAGGCTAATGTTGTTCTTATCACCATCTGGCCTCCTGATCAGAAGCCGAATGGCTCTCTTGAGCCTCTAGGAAGAACCTTTTTCTAAACCTCCACATCTGTCACTTATATTCTTTCTCCCAATCAAGTAAGGATTAGAATTCATGTAACTCAAGGCCTACAGATAGATTGTAGAGTCAGCAGTTTGTGGAATTCACCAAGCAGAGGAATGACCCTAGGTCTCCAATAGATCTAACTTTGTATCAACTCAGATCAGAAATGTTTCAACAAGCCAGAGGTTAGTTTCCAGATCAGGAGAAATTCAACCCTCACAGACCAGCAGTGATTTAACATGGCATTGGTCTACAACCATTGTTTCCCAAATGTGCTCCATGGATTTCCCAAATGTGCTCCATGGATTCTTAAAGTCCTGGGGGATACTAGAGGGGTTTTGCTATAAAAAATTATCCCATCTCTAAGATGGTTTAGAAATGCCATATAGTATATCTCCAACTTGATAATATACATGCACATTCATCTTATTATTCAATCAATAAGTATTTATTGAGTACGTACTATGTCCTAGATAGTGCTTTAGGTAGTAGGCATAAAGGTGAACAAGACAGATGAGATCCCTACCCTGGTGGAAGAAAGCAGAGAAGATACAAACAAGCATCAGGAAATGGCAAGTTCTATGCAGAGGGTCAAACTAGAGAGGTGGGACAGAGTGACTGGGTAGTTCATTGGGCTGTCAGAGTATTCCTCTCTGAGTAAAAGACATTTAAACTGAGAGCTGTAGAACAGAAATGTTTGAAAAGCTTTTAAAAGATTGATTATTTTTCAGTATAGAAATTAGTAAATTTATTTACCCTGACATCTCAGATCCATCTGTCAACAAGACCCTTTGTGAGTAGAATACTCATTGGCATCCCAGGGAACACTGGTGTTCTGTGGAACCCAGTTTGAGAAGTGTTGGACTGAACATGTCTTATGCTGGTAGCGCTGTTGAATGCAGACAATATCTGCAAGACAATCACCTGTTGCACTGGTAAGTGCTGCTAAAATGACCTGAAATCCCACCTTGGAGGGCTGACAGACACAATCACTGCCTCCATGATACTTAGAAAATTGGAGGCAGTAGCAGTGGCAGGAAATGACATTCTGAAGTGTGCATTTCAGGTTCGGTAAGACTTGCCCCCAGAGGAACTCAGAGCATCATCTGATGTGCTGCCTTTGCAAGAAAGGCAGCCTGGGAGTTGAGGAGGACACCCATGGCACATGAGGGAAGCTCCCACTTGGTAGTTGGCAGCCCCAACAGGCCCCAGCTGCTCCATCACTCTCTTTCTGTCCCATCTCCCACCCCTACACCCTGCCTGTGCCCAAAGGACCTCCAACCAGGGGTCCGCAATCTACCGCCAACAGCCAAGTCCAGCCCACTCCCTGTTTTTTGTACATAAATTTTACTGGAACATAAACCCATTCATTTGCACACTGTCTACAACTACAGTGGCAGGGTTGAACGGGTATGACAAAGATCTTGTGGCCAGAAAAGCCTAAAAAATTTGCTATCAGGCCCTTAGAGTTTGCTGACCCCCACTCGAGGCAGCTGTTCTCTGCCCTCTTGGCCAGTCCTGCCAGCCTTGTGGGAACAGCTGCTGTCTTCCCCACATGTGACAAGTGGGGGATCTCCATTCTCCTCAGCAGACACCTACCACCTGGGAAAATCTGTTCTGAATCTTCTCAATGCCCCTCCTTTTCCTCAGAGAGTTTATACACCTGGTGAGAAAGCATCCACTGGTGTCAGATTCCCTCCTCTCAAATTCCAGCTTTGCCACTCACTCACTTTGTGACCTTGAGAAGTGTGTTAACCTCTCCAACCTTCTGTTTGAGAGCTTTAAAATGAGGATAATAATACCACCCACCTCCTTGGGTTGTTGTAAGGATTAAATGAGATGTTGCATGTGAAGGACTTTGCACAGCTCCTTACGTGTAGAAACTGTTTAATAAATGTTAGTTATTATTATAACCGTTATTATGAAAGGGACCAAGTAGAGGGACATAAAACATGACAAAGTCCTCCATGCAAAGCATCTCAAGCCACTTTCAACTAACAAATATGAATTAAGCAAGTTAGGGCAAGGGTGTGGAGTTCCCAAAACGCTCATAAATTAATGGTATTTACAGGGTTAATAGGTGTTTATTTTGGAGCACTCATTTTTGAAAAATATCATCATCTACTACAGCTGACCATACGTGTATCCCATGACCCCTCGACTCCACTCTAGGTATTTACCCAACAGACACGTGTACCTACCTTCACAAAAACATGCACTGGAATGTTCAGAGCAGCCATATTTGTTATAGCCAAAAAAAGAAAACTACCCCAAATATCATGAGCTCTAGAATGGATAAATAAACCGTGGAACGTTCACGCAAAGAAATGCTCTTCAGCAATGACAGTGAGAACAATCTACAGCTGTATCGAAAGGGAGACTCTCACAATGCTGAGTGAAAGGAGCCAGACACAAAAGAAGATTGACTGTGGGGTTCTAGTTACATGAAGCACGAAGCATGCAAGACTGATCTGTGGGGTTAGAGATCAGGGCAGTGGTTACAATGGGGAAGCAGGGCTGGAAGTGGGGGTGTGAGGGGTCCTCTGAGATGCTGGGAGTTCACTTCGTCTGGGTGCTGGTTACATGGGTGTATTCATTTTGGAAAATTTTATAAGGAAGGAAGGAAGGAGGGAGGGAGGGACAGGGGGAGGGGAAGGCAGGGAGGGAGGGATGGAGGGAGGGAGGGGGGAGGGAGGAAAAAAATACGTATTGAGTGCATACTCTGTGCCATTCTGTTTTCTTCCACACTCTTTGCTCTACTCATTCTTGTATTCTTGGCATCTCTGCTGTTGATCTCTTCCTCACCCTACACCACATTCTTTTCTCTAATGAGAATCTGATTTGCGGATCCGTCACTTTGAAGGAGCCGTGCAGTATTCACTCTGTGAAAAAGTACAGATCCCACAACCTTTGACTTCCTGCATTTCAGGGCTGGCACAAGGATATGGAGGTCACACCCAAGTGGATGCATTTCCGTGTGCCTATTTCTGAAATATGAAGAAGCACCTTATCTGTTTGATTTATAGCTGCCTGTCCCATGCTTACAGATATGGTACAGCGATTGGTAACCCAGACCAGCTTCTCTTCCCTGGTTGCGTACTTCCCCAGCTCCCAGGGCTCAAACCCAGACTATGTTTGGCTTTCATCAGAATAGTTCCAGTTTTAGCAACTGAGTTGTGGAGTACATGTTGCCAGGTTATGAATTTCCACAGAGAGAAATTCTCTGTTGGCCATTTGCCTCAACATGTCCCCAGCAATGGCAAATTTCCAATTACACCTCAAAGCCATGCAGGCCTCTGTCCCTCACCTGCTGCCCTGCGGAGGTGGGTGCTCAGCGAGGCGGTCACATCCAGAATCTGGGCTCAGGGGATGGAAACTCAGAGTGCTCTCAATTCCCAAAAGTGAGGATGGGACTTTTGGACTCAACTCTGGTCATCTTAATGCAGACATGTTATGAGAGCTGCTTTGACACAAGGACATTTGAATGCTGCCTCTAAAATAATTTGTGTTTCTTCCAAATTAAAAAAAAAAAAAAAAAAGTTTAAATAGTTCTGCTTCTCCAATCCCTGAGCCTTAATCCATCTCAGCCTTTCCCCCTAGAGGGGGACTAGGGATGGACAGTGGCTGAGGCGGTGTGGGGAGGGGAGTGAGATGCAGAGTTAAGTGACAGGAAAGGGCTAAAGGCTGGGAATGGATAGGAAGAGGACCAGGATAAAAGGTAGGTCAAGGATGGGGAGGTTGCAGGGAACACATCACATCCCTTGGCAACAAAAAGCAGAGATGCAGTCATGTCTAACATCCCCCATCCAAATAGCTTTGCAACGGTCACCTTGGCTGAATGTCCTGTAGCGCCCATCACCTACCTTTAGGGATAGGCAGCCATCACCAAGGGCGTGATCGGATCTGAAGCTTGCCACTCAAGGCTCTCTAGCATTTAGGCAAACTGCCATTTCAATCTCCTTTCTTCCCCTTCACGAATTTTCTGTTTTAATCAAACTCAGTGCCATGGCAAATACCCTGAATACTCTCCACACTTTCCTGACATACGAAAGATCACTGGGGACCCTTATCACCCTCTTAACTGCACCTTCCTCTGCTGAAATCTGACCCATTTTCCAAGGTCTTCCCTGAATATCCAGTGAGGAGGAGACTCTTGTCCCAAATTACACCGAATTTTTTTTGATGTTTATGTTTACCATGGCGTTCATCACATGCAAACTTGCTCTACAAATATTTTTATCCTCCTATCTTACCCCTTGAACACTGTATTTTCATGAGGGCAGGGACTGTGTTTAATTATAATAATTGCTATTTGTCAGGCACATAACTCCTTTTTACATGCATTTTCTCCAAACATATAGTAAGCTCATGAGTAGATACTATAATTCTCATTTTACAAATGAAAAAAGTTTCAGCAAAGAGAAGTTCAAAAGTTTGTCCTGAGTCACACAAGTTTTGAATGGCTGAACCAAGATCCAAAGACCCTGCTCTTCTTGGTGTATCATCCTACCCAATACTCTGAATTTCTTCTAGCACATAGGATAGCTATGGAGGGTTGGATGGATAGATGGATGGATGGATGGATAGATAGATATTAAAAATATCCAATTGACCCAAATCAAAACTGTTACCTTCCTTTATCAGGAGTTATTTACCCAAATATCAATACAGGATGTGGAAGATTATTTTAGTTCTATTATGAAGAATCCATAACCCCTCGGTCTTCAGGTTCAGTCAGGTAAGGTAATACCCTCAAAATAAAGAGTGAGTGGGTATTCCCTAGGTCATGTAAGCACCGGAGACCAGTGCAAAGACCTTAGAGTGACAAGATCCTCTTCACATCTCTCCTCTAGGGATTTATTAAGTTTCTGCCATTGAGCCTTGAGCGGCTTATGAGGGTCAGGGTCCTCATCTGTAAGACAGACCAACCACATCCCCCGACAGGTGGCACAGAGAGTGATGTTAGGTAATGAACGTGAAAATTTGGCGTAGAGTGGACCCTTAATCCATGTTTATTTTTTCCAATCTCTAAGTCCAAGGAGTTTAAGAAACTGTGAAAGCAGCAAGGTCTTAAAAAACAAAACACTATATAAGGTCATCTCCCCACTCCCAGCTCAGCACAGGGCTCCATGCCTCCATTGCCCCCTTCATCCTCCAGTTTGACTGACACCAAGTCATTCTTTAGACACTGACAGAGGCTATTTCTTGCCAATTTTGTCCCTTTTCCATTGGGCACTTGTCCTTTGGGCGTTTTTCTTTTTCTTTGTTTCTACTGGTGCTTGAAATTAAGACAGATTTCAGTCTTAATTTAATAAGTCCTCCCTCTCCTGGTTTATTTCCACGTTTGTCTTGTGGTTGAGGCAGAAGTCTCCAAAAATAAAAACCTCAGAAAGCCTCAAATTTCACCAGCAGAGGAATCCTGTGATGTTTAGAAGGTCTGCACAATGTTTACTATCTAAAAGGAAAATTCTTCTCTTGATTCTTCCAAACCCTTCTGTTGATGTCCAAAGGGAAAGCTCAGTTCCTGCTACACCTAGCCCCATGTATGTACAATAGATGGATATTTCTACATCCTCTGTGGAAAATTCTAGAAAGGAAATTTTTAAACACATGTTTTGGAAACAAAACTCCCAAGTTCTATGAATGAAACATATCAGTCATCATTCTTCAGCCCATCCCCTCCTTGCAGCCCAGGGGCTGAAATCACCTGTTGTCTTGGAAATATCCTTGGAGGAACAAGTCCAAGGGGAAAAGTGGAGTTGTCACCCCCTCCAGGTTTTCTATTATCTAAGCTCAATGCTAACTCAAGACAGGAAGCTCCACATCCTGCAGCCTCGTTGGCAATCCATAATAGATAATGTTCCTGGAGCCCAAGTTGAGAAATGAAGCTTTGCTATGCACATTTTGGCCAAGATGCAGATATGGGATTCAGTTTGAGCAACTATAACATAAAATAATAAAGTGCAAATGCAAACAGCAAAAATGTGCCCATATCACAGCTCAGAGTGTGCCAAAGCTGACCAGATAATTATACATTTTTCATGTTTTGATAAAGTACTTAATTGGCATTTTGTGGGACGCCACTGGGTGAGGGCTCCCAGCAACAGGGCTGGCGTGGAGCCCACATCCTGCTACGCTGGCAGCTTCCCATCTTCCCCATTAGCTCAAACCACATGGAGAAATGAGAGCAGGACGAATGAGACACCTTCCTTTTTTTCCAACTGTGTTGGAGTCCACCCAGGAAAAAAGCAGGGCAGGTTGATGAAAAGCCTAGGCAAGTGTTCCCAGCCTCTCCACTGTGTACTCAACTGGGGAAATCATAAAAACCAGAGTCATCTGAACTGCCATTTATAGTTTACAAGCACTTTTCAAATGGGTTCTCTTAATCCTGGCACAAAGAGCTGAGCAAAGTATTTTTATTGCCTCCCTTTTACAAATCTAGAAATGAAGGCTCAGAGAGGTTGAGGGACTTGCCTGAGGATTTACAGCCGGTAAGTGCCAGAAATGGGGCGGGATCCAGTTTTTCCTGTCTCTCATCTGTGCTCTGGGCTGTGTCCCCCCCATTCACCCAGGCCCTCATGAGTCAGTCTTATTTTCTGCCTCAACTAAAATGATAAAAGTCAGGGACTTGGAAAATGTCTGGGTAGAAATCTGATTCTCATACTTTCAGGACAGAGATAAGGCTGTGTTTAAGTCGGGGTAGGAAAAAAAAAATCAATTACTCCTTTCCCATCTGTACAGGAAAAGATTATAGGCAGAAAACTGATATTTCTTAATGATCTAGTTTATTTTGTCATTGTGGCCCAAAGAGGCAGAAGTGGTGATGTTCTGGAGTAGGGGGATTTCTACTGTCATATCATGGGGACATTGTCACCCCTGTGCTTGCTCTTTCTGGTCATCTGATCTCTCTTTCTCCCTTCCTTTGGCAACGTACTGGAGTGCTTCTGAAAGATACGGGAAACTCATATCCTGAGCTCACGTTCTGCTCAGACATAACCACTGTCTTCCACAGAGGTTTGAGTAGCAATACAAAGCCTTCGGTCTCTCACCGTTGTGCACAAGGAAAAGAGGACTGGCTTGAATCCCTAAGACCTTTGGGATCCCCGATCAAAAGCACTTCAGCTAAGCCCTTCTCAGAAACTCTGCCGGGTTTAGTCCATGGGGATTGGATGGGAGTGGGGCATGAAACCCATCATGAAACATCATTCCACGGCATAACTGCTCCGGGTTCTCTTTTTTTAAATTATGTCAGGGTTCTGACTTCTATTCTCAAGACAGAAACCAGGTTCAGGCAGGCACTTGGAGAGTGCTGGCTCAGGGCTCAGCCAGGAACCCAAGTCAATTCCACCACCAGATTCTGAGATCAACTAGAGCGCACAGGGGAAGCATGTTCTGGTTATTTTAGTGTTCTAGTTAATTGGGAACTAAGTAGGGTATATTGAACGTAATTAAATCTTTCTTTGATGATTGAGAATCTTGCAATGCCCTGGAACAATCATTCTAAATATCAATTAGAAATCCCCACGGGTAGGAAGACAGGAGATTGAGTTCATCCTGCAGTGACTTCCAGGCCAAATGCAGATTTATTTTGAGGTCCACTCCCACCCCCAACACTCCTAGCCCAGAGGCATTCTTGCCTCTGATGCGTTGGATAGAATGAGTCAAAGACACTAGGTCCAAAGGATATTGAAGTTCTTTGGTGCTAGTCCCAGTGCCCCTATTAAATGGTTAAGCAACCTTAGGAAGCTTCTGAGACTCAATTGCCTTATCTGTGCACTGGAAGGTTGGATTTATTGGTTCTTCAACTTTTTATGGATGTACATTTCCTTAAGAATTCGAGCAAAACTAAGCTTTTCAAAGCTGGGAAGTATGCATGTAAGTGCAAAACATTTACATTCTAAATCGGTGGGTGAGGGTCATGGAGACCCTTGAAGCCCATCCTCTTATGATACCCGTCCATGGACTTCAGGTTTAAAATCCTGGAGTAGAAGATCTCTTAGCTCCCTTTGAGCCCTGGCATTCCCTGCATCCGGTTCAGTGCAAGCATCTACCCAAGTCTATAGAGTAGGGGTTCACTGACTTTAGTTGCACTTTGAGACCACCTGGGGAGTTTTCAAAGCTCCAGTGCCCAGGTTGCTCCCCAGATCAATTAAATCCGAATTTGGGTAAGCGGGCGTCAGCATTTTTTAACACCCTCCGGGAGTTTTTAATCTGCAGACAGGTTCACAAACTAATGCTCTGGGGTAGGAATTCTCAAAATTAGGAGTGAATAGAATCACGAAGAGGGCAAGGCAGATTCCAAGGCCCCTGCCCCTGGTGACTGTGGTTCCTTCCGGCAGATCCCGCCTGAGAAGATGCGCTGTTAGCAGGCATCCTAGGTAATTCCGACTCAGACCACTCTTTGGGAACTTGGTAACACCCATTCAGCAGAAGCCCAGAGAGGTCCTCTGCCCTGCTGCCGCTTTCCTCCTAGGCAATTCTACGTACCCACCCCCAAGTCTCCTGCCCTGCTCAGGGAGAACTTGAACGGGTTTGCTTTTGCCAAACGGCTTTTTTTCCATCTTTCTCATCTCGAGCAAACCTGGATCTTTTCGCCTGAGTATCTAACCCCACCAGGTTCAATAATTTAAGCAGAGCACTCATCAACGCCGTCAGGTTTAATATTTAAACACCATAGCATCACTTAGGTCAGCCTCAAGGTGAGAGCTGCTGCTGACTCCGGTGTCACTGCTGTTTAGCAAACCAGGCCACTGGTGCCAGAGGGGACTGCGGGGAGAGCCCAGTTCCGAGGCAGGCCCGGCCCGCAAAGACCCAGCCGGCCGCGTTCTGCAGCTCTCCGCCTCTTCCTACCTGGAGCGTGCGTAGCAGGACCCGCAGCCCACTGGCTTCTTGTTCTGCCATCACCTCCTCGGGTCCGGGGGGAATCGGCTGCCTGCGGCCAGATCGGGGCTGGAGAGGCAGCGGCTTGCCAAGCTGACCTCGCTGCCCGACTGGCGGGAGACTGCTGCACGGGGGGCGGGGAGGCCTCAGCTGCACATGCTGCCGAGTGTGAAGTGACCGCACTGTAACCCTAGCCCTGGGCCCAGGAGCGGGTGCCCCCCGACTCGCACTGCGGGGATTAGGTGAGCCCCGGCCCGGGGAGGGCCGAGCATTTGGGCGCGGGGGTGGAGAGGGCCCCGGCGTGAGTCACTGACCCACCTCCAGGCCCACGCAGGAACCACCCTGAACGGCTGACAGGCATTCCCAGCTGACCTGGTCAGACTCCCGGCAGAGGCTCGCTCGGCCCTCCCCGCTGGTCCCCGGCTCCTTTATTTTGGTGTGTTGCTGGCTCCCGGGTAACAAGAGCCTGGAGAGTGCTTGCACAACCGTGGCCTTGCAGGGCACAGAAGCCCAGGGCTCCCTGAGGTCCCAGGCTTAGGGACTTGGAGCTCTGGCTGAGAAGGAAGAGAACGGCTCTGGACGTTTTCTACTAACCGGGTCCCTTATATAATAACCCTATCGAGGTGGTACTATTCTTATCACCCCTGACCCCCCTTTTACAAATGAGAAAACCCAGGCACAGAGATGTTAAGCCACGGGAGGAGCAGAGCTTAGGAGTGTATGCCCGGCCTCCCATAGGTGAACTGGTACCAAAGCACCAGCACTGACCATTACACCATCCTGCCTCTTGCTGCTGCAGACGCATTGATCAAAGTAATGAGGGCTGGGAGCCCCCTCCCCTGCTTCAGGGAGAGTGGATGCCCTGGCTGATTTCCTCCAGACCAATGCAGGATCCATCATCTCTTTCTCTGTCTTCTGCTCAGAATGCGTCAGAAGAGCTTTAGTGGCTATTTGGCCACCTAGCCCCCTTCCCCCTGTCAACACCTAGGTGTCTTGTAGTCCTTTAGGTACTGGCTTCTCAGAGTGCGGTTGGAGCATCACCTGGCAGCTTGCTAGGCTCCACCCCAGAGCTCCTGAATCAGAATCTGCATTCTCACAAGATCCCCAGGGGATCCATAGCTGGTTAACAAAATTACTAGAGGATTAAAGTTCAGGAAGCCCCGATTTTGACCACATTGATGACATGGCCACAAACAGTCCATGTGTTCGATGCCTGACAATTTTTGTCCCTATCACTAGCACGCAGCAAGCTCCAAGCACAGTTTTCGCGTGTGAAATTGGAGAGTGAGCTCATTGAAGTTCATGACTGACAGAGAGCAAGCTAGGCAAGAGGGCCTAGACTCACAGCCAACACCCCCGTGCAGAGTTCAGGGAGCTTTTGTGAGCTTCAAAGCATCCAGCTGGCAGCTGCCCAAGCCCGTTGTGGTGACCCAGGAAAGGGAGTTTACATTTCCTGATCCTACTTGGCTGAAATGTGCCCAAGTCAGGAGACAGACAGCATCTCAGTTATTCCCTCTCAATGCTAAGCATGGCAAGCCCTCAAATTCAAGGACGAAATTCATGTGGTTCCTGCCCTCCAGAAACTTCCATTCTTAATGGCTTTAAATATGAAGACCTTCCATGCAGGGAATGGACTATAAAATCTCATGTTTATGGAGCTTGGGGGGTGGGGAGAGTTGATCCCTACACTTCCCACCACCTCTAATGACAGGAGGGAAGAAATAAAGGCCCCCTAGGGATTTCTTCCTTCTGTGAGGTGTGGAGCTTTTCAGGGTACACATTCTGTGATCCTTTAAGGTCCAGAGATGCAGGGAGGACTGAACTGTCCCATGTCATTACCTTAAGGGCAGATATCCATGCCCCTCGGCTGCAGGATAAAGAAAAAAGAGAGGGAGGAAGGAAAAATAAAACCTCCCTTCCAACATATATCTCAAAACTAGTTTAAAGAAAAAAGCCACTTGGGGGGAGGGATACATTGGGAGATTGGAATTGACATATACACACTACTATATATAAAATAGATAACTAATAAGAACCTGCTGTATAGCACAGGCAACTCTACTCAATACTCTGTAATGGCCTATATGGGAAAAGAATCTTAAAAAAAAAACAGTGGATATATGTATATGTATAACTAATTCACTTTGCTGTACACCAGAAACTAATACAACATTGGAAATCAACTATACTCCAATAAAAATTAAAAAAAAAAAGGAAAAGAAAAGAAAAAGCCATTTTGTTGTGAGAATTCACAAAAACAACCTCTAAGGACATAACTAAAGGCACTTTTGTGGTCACAGGCCCTTACGTTAGCATTGACGTAAAATCGGCCCCACTTGAACAGGGTCTCTTGGTTCGGCTCGCTGGAATTGTGTAGGGCAGAGGCAAGGTGAAAACATTTATACATAAAGGGATCACTCTCTTCTACTCAGTGACCCCTTTCCCCTGCAGCACCATGAACCCTATTTTCAGTAAGAAATAAGGCAAGGAGTGGCTCCCTCCGTCTCACATGCCCAGCTTGGATGCACCTCCCCATCACCCCTGACAAAGCTCCATCTTCTGGGGAGTCTTCACCCACTTGCCCATGTGGATACACAGGGATGCCAAACAAGGAATAAAGGGTTGGTTTTGCCCTCTGATTTTCTAACGAAATTAGGTCTCGCCTCTAGCTTGTTTCAGCTCTCCATCATACCTTTAGCACATTCCTCTCTTGCTCCGCCAACACTTACACCACATCATTGCCCCATAGAGACCTTAGCAACCCTGCTCCCCTCTCCAGCACAACCTCCTTTACTCTCAAGCTTTGAGAAAACCCCAGCAGTGCCCCCATCCAAACCTCCCTCTCCTGGATTCTATCTTAGTGAGACTCCAGTTCCATGAGTGGGCTGATTTATTCTGGCTGGAGTATAAATGGGTGATAGTAGCTTAGCGTGCACGTCCCCATTAGTATTTGAATTTCAGCAGGGACTTTCCTAAAAGGCAGGAGCTGATACCCAAGCTTGGAATCCTCCTGGGCAATACAGGTATCCAGAGTAGATTGAAATGAGTGCTCATTACCCACATGGGGTAGCCAACAGGGGAAGGTCTGGCCCTAGGGAAGGTTAGGGAGGATGTTACTTTGTGTGGAATAGAAAGACCTTCTTACTTTCTTCACTCCATACCTTTTGAAGAAGGCATTTAGGGAAACTCAGATAGAACTCAGTCCTCTGGCTTCAAAGAAAGATACATTTAATGTGGTCCAGAGATTCCTGTTGCAGTTTCAGGAGGTCTCCAACACCACCTCCTGGTCCAGTAATTCACTAGAAGGACTCACAGAACTCAGCAAAGCTGTTATACTACAATTATGATCTATTATAGCAGAAGGATACAGATCAAAACCAGCAAAGGGAAGAGGCACACAGGGCAGGGTCCCAGAGAGACCGGGCATGAGTGGCCTGTTATGCTCACCCAGGACGTTGTGGGGACAATGCTTACTTCTCCCGGCAACAGTGGGTTCCAACACGCACAGAGTGTTGCCAGCCAGGGAAGTTCACCTGAGCCTGGCTGTCTAGGGATTTCATTGGAGGTTGGTCGTGTAGACATGACTGACCTTAGTCTCCAGCCCCTCCAGAGGTCAAGTTGACACCATGTGGCCCAAGGTCCCCACCTAAATTATATTGTTTACATAGTCTATCGAGCGTGGCCCAAGTCCCCCAGGCAAACAGACACTCTTCTCAGGCATCACATTCCAAGGACTTAAAGATCACCTCTCAGGAGCTGGGCAAGAGCCAGAACTTTATTTGCACAAGGTTAATCCTTTACTCCATGCCTGCCCTCTTCTCCTATAATCTCAGGCCCAAGAATCTCATAATATCTCGTGAATAAGCTGGAGAAATAAGCCCCGGCCTGTATAATTAGGAGGACCAAATAGCTGGTAGAATGTCAGTACTCAAAGAGTGGTGATTAATAAATTGGTGCTGATTCAGAGGGAGATTCCTAATAGCATTCAGAGAGTTCCCCTGGCTCTTCCTATTCAACATTTTTTCTCAATGACTTGGATGAAAATACAAACTGCAAGCTTATCAGATTTTCTGATGACACCCAATTGAGAAACACAGAAATATGTCAGATTACATAGTTGGGATCCAAAAAGATTTCAGCAGCCTTGAGTGATGGACCAGATCCTACAGGATGAAATATAACAGAGCCAGGTGGACGCTCCTTTCCCTGGATCCTCAACACCAACTGTGCAAAAATAAGGTAAGATACTTGGCAAAGCAGTGTTGAACATGGAAAGGCTTGGGAGTCTAGCCAGAGGGGAGAACTATATGAGTGTCAGCATGGTCCCATATCCCAAAGTGTCTTTTCAATCTAATGCCATCATCTTTAGAGGGGGATGAACGTTGTATCTGTAACCAGGATGGAAGTGAGGCTGCACTGAGGTCCCACTTGTGCAGGACCTCAGCACAGTCCCTGGCACAGAGGAAGTGCCCATCAATGAGAGCTTTGTGTTATTATTATGGACATCACCAACAAAAGGATCATAACCACAACAGAGGAGACCCTAGTCCTGCTCAACACCGCTTGGTCTCTAGATGCATGACAGCTGTTGCCAAGGCTGGAAAGGATGTGGAGGAGGGATGGGTTCTGAGGGCAAGAAACAGAAGCAAAGGGTGGAGCTATGAGGAGCCTGACCTGGGGCAGGTGCAGAACTGTCCTGAGCTGGTTCAGGCCAACGCGAGGGGCTATTTCCCTGCCCAGCAGGGACTGAAAGACTGTTTGGTCAGAAGGTTCCAGAGGGAATTCCAGGACTGGGTGACTTT
This sequence comes from Balaenoptera acutorostrata, assembly GCF_949987535.1. Classification (NCBI taxonomy): domain Eukaryota; kingdom Metazoa; phylum Chordata; class Mammalia; order Artiodactyla; family Balaenopteridae; genus Balaenoptera; species Balaenoptera acutorostrata. The sequence continues at coordinate 42,006,925 of NC_080066.1, forward strand.
AACAGGCCCTCTGCTCAACGACTTGATAGGGTGAGGAGAAAGAGAGGTGCTCCCCGGCTCCAGGTCATACAGCCAGGAGATGGCAAAGCTGCAACTAATTCTCCCTTCGAATCTGCCCTTTAGAATATGGCCTACTGTCCCAGGTGGCACATGTAATGATTTGGGTGGAACTCGGATAAACAGTTTACATTTCAATAGATAGGTTGTATCTCAGCCTGTATTAGAAGAAATATCTAATTAGCACAATAAACCATGTTTTCTCAGGTATTCATTCTCATGATAAAGATTAAAAGTTTAAAAGTGAGTCAATGTTCAAAACTATAATTCAAAAACATACATGCACCCTTATGTTCATAGCAGCACTATTTACAATAGCCAAGACATGGAAACAACCTAAATGTCCATCAACAGGTGAACAGATAAAGAAGATGCGGTATATATATACACAATGGAATACTACTCAGTCATAAAAAAGAATGAAATAATGCCATGTGCAGCAACATGCATGGGCCTAGAGGTTCTCATACAAAGTGAAGAAAGCCAGACAAAGACAAATATCCTATGATATCACTTATATGTGGAATCTAAAACATGACACAAATGAACTTATCTACAAAACAGAAACAGACTCATAGACAGAGAATAGACTTGTGGTTGCCAAGGGGGAAGAGTCTGGGAGAGGGAAGGATTGGGAGTTTGGGATTAGCAGATGCAAACTAGTATATAGAGAAAGGATAAAAAACAAGGTCCTACTGTATAGCACAGGGAACTATATTCAATATCCTGTGATAAACCATAATGGAAAAGAATAAGAAAAAGAATGTATATATGTATAACTGAATCACTCTGCTGTACAGCAGAAATTAACACAACATTGTAAATCAACTGTACTTCAATAAAATAATTTTTTTTTTAAAAACTGAGTCAACGTTAAGAAAAACATTTAGGGAATAGTACACATGGCTCCCAGACACAGCAAAAATCTAGAGGGAGGAAAGTTAATAGCTAAAATTATAGAAGGATCACATTGCTCCACGCTTCCTGTCTAATATTCAGCTTAGATGATCTTTACCCTAATCTTATAGTGAGACCAAATAATAGCTAACACCCTCCTTCCTCAGACACATTTTAAGCTGATTAGTATAAAGATTTACCCAAGCCCACACATGTGACGAGTCTACCGATCATGGTGATTTACATATAATGTTACTGTCTTTAAGCTTTCCATTTCATGCTCCGGTTTTCTTTATTTTCACTTTCCTGATTTTTCCTGCCCCATCTCCAGCACACACGTGTGTGTACACACTGGTGCCTGCACACGCAGACACACACATTGTCTGCAACCTTCTGCCAATCAGAACAAGGCTGCCTTGACAATACATCAGAGAGTTGATTGTCTGTCCCTACTGCCTCTCAAAAGATTTCCTTCACCTTCTAATGCACGAAATTCCTAAGGGGGATGGGTGGGAGCAGAGGAGAAGAAATCTGGGTCCAAGAGCTGGTGTTCTGTGTACATTAGCTAATGGAATCCTTGTCCAAGCCCTTTGAGTCAGACATTATTCCCATTTCCAGATGAGAAAACTAAGGTTAAATTATGTGAGGGTGTTGTGCAAGGATTTGATCCTGGGTCCATCAGCCCCCATGGCCCTGCTCTCCAATGAGAAGAGAGGTTGGAGGTGCAGAAGTCCAGGAAGGGAAGTTCTCAGTGAATTTACATTCATAAACGACAAATGTGGATTCTTTCCTGAGCATAGAGGAGAGTGTAGGTAGGAGGAGGGCATACCCTGCAGTGAGGGTGTGAGTGCAGCCCCCAGGAGTCTTAGCTGATCTAGAAAGACATAGTGACCTAGATGCACACGAATACAGGTACCTCAGGCAGAAGCGGAGGCCTGAAAACAGACTTCCTTCCATCACTCAACCTGGGACCAGCCCTCTGACAAGCCTCTCTCCACGCTAAACATGGAACACCTGGGATCAAACTTTTGCTCCCTTGCCTGTTAGCTATGTGACTATGGGAAAGTGACCTAAACTCTCCGTGCCTCGGGTTTCTCGTCTGCTAAATGGGGGAATGATAATGCCTACCTCATAAGGTTGCTGGGAGGATTCACTGGAATAGCACAGTGTTCTTAGTACGGTGTTTGTCATCTTATAATAAGCCCTCTGTACGTGCAGATGTGATTGATATTACGATGATTATGATTACGTTTGCTACAGATTCAATAATACCTACCTCAAATAATTGGTGGGAGGATTAAATGAGCAAAAATATGTGGACATGACTAATGTAAGGTGATGAATGATGGAAATTATTAAGCACTGATGCACTGGACTCCTGCTAATTTAGAGGGTACCGAGCAGAGGAAGTGACTTGACACCCATATTTCCACCCAATGAAGAAAACTGTTTTGAGTTCTCATCAATCCTAAGCGTCTCTGAAATGAACTCCCATCACTACAAGACACCTGCACAACAGCAGGCACCAAAAAATCCTGCAGCTGCCCGAGCTCAGATACCAGACAAAGCAAAGGAGATGCAGACAAGATGTCAGCATCTTTCTGGCTGGAGGGATGGAGAGATGCAGCGCCACCTACCATGGACAGGGGCCCGAGGCAAGCCAAACCTGCAGGAGACATGGCTTCAACAACACTGGGTATTTTGCCCTTTGAGCAAGGACTAATTCGGACATTAAAGGTGAGGGATCTGAAGCAGCAGAACCATCCCAGCCACCACCAGACCTGGTGACAAGAGCAGCACAGGACATGATAGAGTGAGGCAGAGAGAAAATCTCCAGGCAGCACCAAAATTAAGACTGTTCTCCCAGGTGTACAAGTGAGGAGACACTACCCTTTGAAATGGGGAAGAATTGAATCTACTCTATTCTCTGTATAGTGTGTTCTATACAGCTCTGTCAAAAATTGTATATTGTTCTCAACTGACCATGAATTGGGCCATTTTTCACCAACCCATAAACAATCAGAGAACTATTCAAATATTGTCAGTCTGGACCACTTCTTATCTGGCTATTGGATTCTGGGGCCCAGAGTGGACAAAACAGGTGAACGACCCTCCTTGCTGAATATTTCTGGCATAAATTTGAAGCTCAAAAATAACAATAAGATGGCTTCCCTTAGCACTAGGAGGATATTGACCACCCCTCCCTCAAGTTAATCATCAGAATCCTTAGTCCTGGTCTGTCCAAGACTGAAAGACACTCATCACTACCTTTTCTTATCTGTAAATACTGATCTACTAAACAGGGCATCCAGGTGATAACTGAATTCTCCTGCACTGTCTTAGAATGTCCTTCCCTTCCTTCTCATTGATGTGCAGCAAAATCCAGATCCTTCAGAAACTATGGGGAGGGGTGGGATACCAAAGCCATACTAGAGGATCTGCCTTTCTAGAAGAGTGAAGGGGGTTTCAGTGGCAGCTGATTTATCCTCCTTCTCTTAATATTGCTTTTCCTGCCCCCACCCCAGCCATGCATCCCCACCACCCAAGTCCCCACCCCTTTACCATTTGGTGTGGAGTGATAAGGATTATAATTACAATTAGGGTAAGCTAACCCAGGAAGGTGACTATGTAATGGTCTGCTTCCACAGGGAGTTTCTTGTGAACTAGGTAAAGCCTTGCTTTACAATGTGATCTTTTTAGACAGGCTCAAGGATAATTTTGCCTGGTTTTATGTTGATTGTGTTTTCCGTTAGAAAAGAATGATAAGCATTTTTAAAATCTTCCAGGGGCTTCCCTGGTGGCGCAGTGGTGGAGAATCTGCCTGCCAATGCAGGGGACACGGGTTCGAGCCCTGGTCTGGGAAGATCCCACATGCCACGGAGCAACTGGGTCCGTGAGCCACAACTACTGAGCCTGCGCGTCTGGAGCCTGTGCTCCGCAACAAGAGAGGCCGCGATAGTGAGAGGCCCGCGCACCGCGATGAAGAGTGGCCCCCGCTCGCCACAACTAGAGAAAGCCCTCGCACAGAAACGAAGACCCAACACAGCCATAAATAAATAAATAAATAAATAAAATTTAAAAAAAAAAATTATAAAAAAAAATCTTCCAAAGTTTTCTCAGACAGACTTTTCTTAAGTTATTCCAGAACCCCAAAGTGATGTTATTGCCACAAAAAGGATCACTGGTCCCAGTAGCAAATACATGCTAGTTCAATTGAGTTATTTCTATTAGAAAATGTTAGAAGGATAATTGGCTCTGTAATAGTCCCTATTGTTTATTTTTTTTTACTTCATTAATTTCTGCTCTTTATAATGTCCTTCATTCTACTTACTTACATTGATTGTATTTTTCTAGCTTCTTAAGGTAGAAACTTAGATCACTGACTTTAAGTTTTTCTTCTTTGCTTATATAAGCATATAAATCTATAAATCTCCCTCTATGTACTGCTTTAGCTACATCCCACAAATTTCCATGTGTTTGTTCATTATCATTCCATTCAAAATATTTCTAATATTTGGCATATGTGTTATTTAGACATGTGTTGTTTAATATACAAATATTGGGACTTCACCAGAGTTTCTATTATTATAAATTTAATTTCTGGTTAATTCCAGTATAGACAGAAAATGTATTCTAAAAGATTGTAAATTTTCAGTCTTTTCAAAGTTTTTAACACTTAATTTTTGACCCAGCATTTGGTCTATCTTGAAGAAAATTTTGCGTTTATAAAAAGAATGTGTATTCTGCAGTTGTTGGATATAGCATACTATAAATGTCAATTAGGTCAAGATACAGTATTGTTCAGATCTTCTATATCCTATGATTAAAGATTTATCTATCTCTACCTTTAGTTCTGTAAATTTTGCCTTCATGGATTTTTAAGTTCGGTTAATAGGCAACTACACATTTATAATTGCTATGTCGTTCTGATAAATGGACCCTTTTATCTTAATGAAATGTCTCTATCTTTGGAAATACTCTTTGTCTTAAAGTCTATTTTGTCTGATATTAATATAGTTACTCCAGCTTTTTTATGCTATGGTTTACTTGGTATAGCTTTTTTCATCCTTTATTTTCAATCTATCTGTTTACACTTAACATCATTTCTTATTCAAAAAATATATTGGTGTCTTGCTTTTTTATTCAGCCTGACAATCTCTGCCTTTTAATTGGAGTGGTCCACTTACAGTAAGTCCCCTACATACGAACCTTCAAGTTGTGAACTTTCAAAGATGCAAAAGTGCATTCGCATGTCTAATCACATAAGTTAGTTCACTTGTCTGGTGTACATTGCCACATGTGTGCATCTTCTATAAGTGGTTGTGCTTTTGTGTACTTCACTGTACAGTACTATTCTTTTGTGTTTGTTTTTTATGTATTATTTGCGAGAAAAGTATGATAAACCTATTACAGTACAGTACTATATAGCCAATTGTGTTAGTTGGGTACCTAGGCTAACTTTGTTGGACTTACGAAAAAATTGGACTTACAAATGCACTCTTAGAATGGAACTCATTCGTATGTAACAACTTACTGTATTTACATTTAATGTAATTCTTGATATAGTTGGTTTTATCATTATGCCATTGTTTTTCTCTTTGTCTCATCTCTTTTTGTTTCATCCACTCCTCCTCCTTTTCTGCCTTCTTTTGGGTTAATCAAACATTTTTTAGTATTCCATTTAGTTCTGTGATTGGCTTTTCAGCTCTACCTCTATGCGTTATATTTTAGTGCTTGTTCAAAGGACTACTTTATGCATCCTTGACCTTTCACGGTCTGGCTGGAGTTTATATAGTACCTCTTCATGTAAAATATGATAACCATGTAACAGAATAGCTCCATTTGCCTTCCACTGCCTATCCTTTTGATATCGTTGTCATAAATAGTAACTCTATATTTGTTATAAATCCCACACAATATTTATTTTGCTTAAGACAGTCATGTGTCTATTAAAGAAACTACGAGAAGAAAAAGTATATAGTCTTTTATATTTATTCACACACTTACTATTCCCAGTGCTTGTTATTCCTTCTTGTAGATATGACTTTCTTTCAGGAATCATTTTCCTTCCACTTGGAAAAATTTCTTCAGCATTTTTGAAGTTGTAATCTACTGGCAACAAATACTCTCCATTTTTGTTTATTGGAAAATGCATTTATTTGCTATCATTTTTAAAGAATATAGAATTCTGGGATACTGGACTGACAGTTTTTCTTTTTTCCTTTCAGCACGTTGAACACATCATTCTGCCTTCTTCTTGTCTCCACTCTTGTTAAAGAAGTTTGTCATCATGTGTATCAGTGTCCCGTGTATGTGATGTGTCACTTTTCTTTGACTGCTTTCAAGAATTCTTCTTTCTCTTTGACTCTTGGCAGATTTAATACGTAATACCTAAATGTGGCTTCCTTTATGTATATCCTGCTTGATTTCTTGAGTTCCTTGAATTTGTAAGTTTGTGTTTTCCACCAAATTTTGGACACGTTTAGCATTATTTTTTCAAACATCATTTATTTCCTCCTTTCTATTCTCCTTCTTGGACTCCAATTAAATATATGCTAGATCACCTGATATGGTACACCTGAGGCTCTGCTCATTTTTGTCAAGCCATTTGGTCTCTGTCCTTCAGATTAAATGGTTTCTATTAATTTTCCAAGTTCACTTACCTGTCATCATTTTAAAATTTCAACTAGTTTAATTATATGGTGTAAAGAATCCATCAGGTTCTTTTTTTATACTTTTCATTTCTCTGTTATTACCCATCTGTTTGTTCACTGTGACCATGTTTTTCTTTAATTTCTTAAGCATATTTAAAATAGATGCTTTAAAGTCCTAGTCCACTCATGCTAATATCTCAGAATTAGTTTCTATTGATTGCTCTTTCTCTTGGCTGTGGAATACATTTTTCAGTTTCTATACATGTCTAGTAATGTTTTACTGACTGCAAGACATCGTCATTGAGATATTGTGGAGATTGTAGATTCTGCTATTAGAAGGACTCTTGGATAACATGTAGTCCATTTTTCTGCATTTACAAATTATGAAAAGGAATCTTTGGGAAAAAAGGATTTGCCCAATGCACACAGATAGTCATGGCCAACTGAAGCTACAACCAAATCCCCTGAGCTGAGGCTCAGTGTCTTCCCAGTTTTTTAACTTGAAAACATACTGCTTTTTCAATGCTTTTTAAAAATTTATCCTTGGGAATAACATTTTCTGCTCTTAAAGGTTTGCTAGCCCTTTCCTGACTTCTGTGCCTGATGATCAGTCACCTATTCTAGATCTAGGGATGCTAGAATAGCATCTGCTGTTGCTGCTGATAATGATATCTGACATCCTTGAGTACCTACTGTTTGTCAAGTACTGTGCTTATACTACTATGTGCCAGCTAATGTGCAGGAGTTTTACTTACTTTATTTCACACTATACCATCTCTTCTTTTGGCAGCTTACCCTAACAAACACCACTCTTTCTGCTGGCAAAATTAAATACTCCTGTTTCTATGTCTCCAAAGCACATGCATATATAATACAGTACTGATGAAAATATGTTAGAGTAATTAGTTTATGTGGACAGATGTGCCATTAGGCTTGTAGTCTTTCAGTGGCCAGGGAAGCCCTCTATGTTCGTAACACCCAACACACTGCCAGGCACATAGTAGTTGGCAGAAAATATTGGGTTCCAGTGGCCTCCAGTGAAGGGTAAAGCCCACCTTTGGACTAGCTGCATGCCAGTATTCCAGCCTTGTCAGCAAGTGGCAGCTCAAAGGTCACCATATCCTTAGTCCTATGAGGTGGAGGGCCAACTCTCTACTCAGCATCCACTTGAGGCTTTGTTGCCATGGACACCCGACAAAATTCTTCAGGGAGGGCCAAGATAACCCCCACCCTTCTGCCCAGTCTTGTTCTATCAGTGGCCAGACCTGGAGTGCTGACAGGTGTGGAATGTTCATCAGGCACTTGCATCTGGGCCAGCCCAGAGGCTCATGGCTTCTGGGTCCCAAAGCTGAAGTATCAGGTCACAAACAAGCTGGAACTAAGGGCTCCTAAGGTCAGGCTGCCCAGAGTGAGGCTGGGGAGAAATGGAGATATCAGCCATCAAAGCCACAAGTCCAGATGTTTCTTTCTGCTTCACTGAAGGCTGGGGAGACTGCAAGCCAGGACTACAGGAACCAAATGCCAAACTAGACAGGGGCATGGCTTCATTGGGAAGGGGCTATGAGGACGAGGCCATGCTGCAGCTTGTGACACATTCATTCAGGCATTCACTCCACAAACATGTATTCATCAGAGTTCTACAGTAAGGAGTATACCATCACATAATAGCTAAGAGCAAAAATCTCTGGAATCAGACAACTTAGATTCACACGCAGGTTCTGCCAAATCTAGCTACGTGACTTCTAACAAGTTACATACATTTTCTGCACCTCCCATGATTAAAACAGTGATAGTAACACAAAAGGTTGTGAAGATGAAATGAGTCATTCATTTAAAATTTGCAGGTCAGCGTCTGACATATAATAAATGCTTAATAGATGTCAGTAGTTATTATCATCAGGCCTGGGATGGCATCAAAGAGATTAAGGTGACAAACTAACTTAAAGATTCTTAAGTCCCTGGCCTCAAAGAGCTCTTAGGATAGTGGGAGAAACTGACCTGCATATAACCTTTTCCAGCGTGATTTGACCATGCAGCTGCCTAATGGCAGCCCCAAAAAGAAAGTAACTTCTCCTTCTTGAAGAAGTTGGGGAAATTTTCCCAAAGAGTATGGTCCTAGCACTGGACCTCAGAGGGCTTCCAGGATGAAGAGAGCAGAGGGGCACTCTAGGTCGACGAGTATGTGAAAGGCATACCTGTATAAGAGAGTTTAGGATACTCGATATCATAAGGGGTTGGTGTACAAGTGATAGAGCCCTCACAATGAAACTGTAGAGGTAACCCAGGCCAGATAAGATAACTCTGTTTTCCATAATGTGGGGTGAGATCCCAATGAAAGTTTGTAAATAGGGAAGGGACAAGGGTAAAGTTCACTTTCATGTTTAAATTTCTAATCCCTCTGTGGAAATGTGAGCTTTCTCCTGCTCCACATGCAGTGAAGGATATGGCAAACTCATTTCCTCTTCTCTCATTCACACTAGGCTGTGAATGACTGGTAAGGCGTGATGCAATTCTTCACCAAGAAAACTTACAGTTTACTAAGGGACAATTAAAATCTAGGGCATTATCTAAGAGATGAAGGAAGTCTTTTGAGATTCAGGGGACCTTTCCAAATCCCCTCTCTCACTTTTACAGACTGGTGTCTAATAAGTTCATTACAATGAAAGGCTCTCTTTATCAGTTAAACAATTGATTAATAACTTCTGATAGAATTATCTTGTGATACCCATTACTTTGTGAACATATCAGAGATTCTGGATTTCCCTTTTGTGTCATTATCCAAGGCTTTCACTGAGCCATCTGTACTTGCAAAAGTTCAGAGCCGAAACACCATTACTCACAGCTTAGCTATCTGTAAGAAGGGAACAAAAACCTTGGAAATGACAAAGTCCCTTCTCCCCATTCTTAGTTTTTAACCCCATCCCTCATCCAGTGGAAACTTTTCTCTACCCCATTTCCTTTCCATACTAATAAATAATGATCTGATGTTAGCCCTGAGGACCATGGTGACCAGCTGAGATAACTAAATTCCATCATGAGTAACCTCAGAGGAGCATCTGAAATGTAAGTCTTCTAATTCTATCAGCTTATAGCAACAGAAGACATCAGCTCATTTTAGAGAATTATTAAACATCTTAAACAGGTGGAAATGTTCAAAAGGTAAGGAGGACCAACCCTCAGTAATCTTCATATGACCTCAGATGTCCTTCCAAGGTGACGTGACAGTTGACATTGCTTAACCCTTTTAGAATACTTGGGAGTAGAATTTATAAGGAAATGAATGGACAGACGCTAAGGTGCCCCATCCCAATCCATGATCCCCACCAGCTGATGGTGACGCCTTTGTGTAACAAACCCCTTTCCTTGAGTGTGGGCAGGACCTAGAACTTGCTTCTAATCAATAGAACATGACAAAGGTGGTAAGATGGCACTCCCACAATCATGTTCCATTATGACTCCACCTTGCTGGAAGACTAGCTGTAGACACTCTCCCTGCTGCTGGCTTGATGACATAAGTGGCCAAGGTGGAGAAGCCTGTGTGGCAAGGAATTGTGGGTGGCCTCCAGCAGACAGCCAGCAAGAAGCCAGAGCCCTGACACATAGCCACAAGCCTGACTCCAGCCCCCGCACTCTTCACCGTTATGCTGGCAGCCTGAGGATTAAACCGAAGTATTGCAGAGGAAGCCATGGCCGTGAACAGACCATCCAGCCCAGCCGGTCTCCCATCTGTCTTTCAGCCCCGCCCCTCCAGCAATCTACTCCTTCTGCACAGGAATCCCAGGGAACTCGCACGCCCACACATCACTCACACCGAGAAACACAAGGAAGCAAGAAGAGAAAAACCTCAACATCTGATCTGGCTGGTTGAAACCAATTCTCATTACAGCAATTTACATAAATAGGAGCTCAAATTTGCATACCATTAAGTGTTTAAGATTAACTTGTGCAAGTTTTTATTTGATTTCAGCCTTGAATTCTTCATGGAAGCTGAGCCTCCACTGTCTTCTCCCCCAAGTAACAGAGCTTTAAAACAAAAATTCAAAGACCTGCCACATCCCATGGATTTCTTTAAACTCACTAACTTTGAGGAATGAGGCTGCCCAGTTACACTTGGGATGCTCTCTTGACACGAAAATGGCAGCATCAATATTCACACCGATGCCTATTTGAATAAGAGCTAGAATTTTTTTAATTTAATTATTTTATTTTTGGCTGTGTTGGGTCTTCGTTGCTACACACAGGCTTTCTCTAGTTGTGGAGAGCCGGGGCTACTCTTTGTTGCGGTGCACAGGCTCTAGGCGTGCAGGTTTCAGTAGTTGTGGCTCGTGGGCTCTAGAGCACAGGCTCAGTAGTTGTGGTGCACGGGCTTAGTTGTTCCACGGCATGTGGGAATCTTCCCGGACCAGGGCTTGAACACGTGTCCCCTGCATTGGCAGGCAGATTCTTAACCACCGCGCCACCAGGGAAGCCCAAGAAATAGAATTTTAATGGTAAGCTCTGCAGATCCCAGGCAAGAGTTTGCATAATACCTATAACCCCCTGCCAGGACTGGCAGAATGGTGGTTTTGGAGTCTGTCATTTTCCACAGGCAGAAAGAATTTGATGTGCTCTTCAAAACGGAAAGAAAGCCTGCCTCTGGGATTAGGCCACACCTGTCCACTGGACTTTGAGTGCCAGAACCTGGACGGGTGTGTTCCATCAACTGGCCCCTAGAAAATCCAATAACAGTATTTTATATAAGGACCAAGAGTGGCACAGAATACCCCCTCACCCTGGAAAATGATCGGGAAAAACACGGCTGAAGAGCTGCACTAGCACACGGTGTCGTGATGTGATTAATCCATCTCAGGAAAATGACTTTAAGAGCCAATTAAATGCAGCTAAGAGGAGCTATTTTGCATTGTCTCTTTATTCCATTTCTGGCGACAATTGTACCAGTCAGGAAAGCTGTGAGAAACTATCAATTTCTGCAGCATGAATTTTCAGAGGAAAATAAGAATCACTGCCCTGGGAGAGATCGGCTGTCCCTATCAGAGCACAAATCCCCACTGAGAGATGGAGTCCTTTGAGTCTGGGTTGCTTCCAGCTCCAAGTGATGGGTTCCTAGGTCTTGCCCTCCCCTCCCCACCCCTCCCAGTGACCTTCTGCTCCGGAACAGAAAAGCCACCACCCCTTAAGTGCAGATGAAGCAAATACTTTCCAGCCTGGAGAAAAATCTCCTCCTTTTATCACAAGGAAGAAAAAAGAGGAGGAGGAGGAGAAGGAGAAATGCTTCCTACATATGAAGTAAAATTATTTTCCAGGTTTAAAATGGCAAACACTTAAATGAGCAGAATGGGGGTTTGCTTAAAGGCAATGACTCTAGCTTGCTTTCATCAACACTTATATTCAAGTAGGTAACAAAGCATATTCATAGCAGAGAAAACAAAATCCATTAACCCTGCCCCTTAATGCTCCCCCCCAAAAGCAGGGATTGCCCCAGTGTACATCACTGAGGAAAATAGTTAATTAAACTGGGGAAAAAGAACAGCTCCCAGTGCCCAACCCCAAGGCAGGGGAGGCTATCAGCAGAAGAAAGTAAACACTCAGACCAGGTGGTGAATCCTCCCGGTTCCTTAGGTTACTACTACTTAGCAGTGAGCCAGCGGCTCAGATGTCATATAAAAGGGAAAGTGCTGGCTCAGCCGGGGGCTCAGGTTCTGTCACTCCAGCCTGGGTAGGGTTACAAGTTTGCTGCCATGCCCGTTGACCTTTGGTGGGGACACACACCATCAGTTCACCTCTCCGAGAGCTCAAGGCTATGCAGGGTGGCCAGGGCCAGGCAGAGGCAAAGCAGAGACTTCGAGACACTAGTTCTGTAGGCCCCTAAATTGTCCTGCTGGGAATGACGGGCATTTTCCAAACTAGATATGGCTCCATGGACACCATGGTCTGGCTTGAGATTCGGGGGACCCGTGTAGCCCCACTTGGACTAGCTACGTTGAAAAATTAATCTATGACCATTGCAGCCCCATTGCCCTGCTGGGAAACATGAACAATTGAACTGGGCCTTGGGAAGGTAATGTCTTAACCCCAGCCTGGCCTTGCCAGCTCTTCCTGCAAAGCCTCTGGCCTCAGCAGACGTGCCTGTGTTCATTTCCCCAATCTTTTGCCCAAAGCCCCATCACAAATGCCCCCACCCTGACTTGCACATACACACATGCCCAGGGACCCACTCTCCATCTCTTCTGCTTTTGCAAAGTTCCATCAGAAACCAGCCAAAGATCCAATGCCCGTGCAAGGCATTCCCAGAGGCCTCCTCTGGGGAAAGATATCTTTGCTTCCCCTCTGCAGCTTCAGAAGTGTGCCTTGTCTCCATTATATAATTTACCACAATCTCCAACACCAGACCATACCCTGCTGAGCATCCCAGACCAGACCACACTCATCTGTGTATCTCCAGTGCCTAACTCAGGATCAGGAACAACAGAGATGCTCAGGAAATGTACGTAGAAGAAAGGAAGAAAGGATGGAGTGGGGGAGAGGAAGGCAGGAAAACTTACATGAAGATTAGCTGGCTTCCTTCAGTTGCTAGAGATAGATAAAGGAGAAAGTAAAGAGAGGAACCAACATTTATTAAACACACGTGCGTACCTGGCATTATTCTAAGCACTTTCTTTTATTTCCCTCATTATATTTTATATATGAAAAAAACTGAGGCTCAGAAGAGTTAAGTAACTTTCCCAAGGGCATACAGCTAATAAGGCTCAGAGCTGTAATTCTGCATCCAGCCCATCTGACTGTGAAATGTGCACTCTTTTGCTCTTATAGTATTGTCTTCTTAGGCTCCTAAAATACTAGGATCAAAATGGACCTTAGAGATAATTTAGTCTGAACTGTCTGAGGCCCAGAGAGGGTAAGTCATTTGCCACAGGTCACCCAGCTGGTCCGTTGTAGAGCCAAGAATCCGTTTCTCCTAATTCCCATTCCAGTGCTTTTGGCATCACCCCCAGCCTCTCAGAAGAGCCATAACTATGTGTGATATTATCCTATCAAAACAAGTCATTAAGAAACAGAACAAAATATTTGGGCAACAAGGTTAGCACACTTTGTCTTCCCAGGGCAGCCGAGGCTGCAAAAATACACTCAGAAACCACATGAAGGAGGCAGCCAGCTCCATGGACTCCCAGCTGCTCCTGACATCCCTCGGAGGAGGCCTGTTCCTGAAGGAGCACGAACAATTGGGAGAGCTTCTATGAAGCCTGTCAAAACCTGCCCTACAGATGGGAGGATTAAATGATGCCAGTAAACAGGACCTTCACTGCCTTCCTTGTGAAATTATCCATCCGCTGACTCTGGTGTGTGTGTCTCCACACCTCAGTAGCTTTACTGCCTGTAAGCATCAATCCATCATCCGGTGAGGTGTGCTGTTTGGCCGTCAGCATCTTCAGGATGGGCAAATGGACACTCTGAGAAGGTAAGATACTTGCTGAGTTAATGACAGTACTTTAACAGCCAGGGAGGGCCCACCATCCCAGCCTCCAAGCCACTGGGCTTGACCAAGCGTGGGTTGCTTGTCTCATGTCTTTCTCCTGAATGAATTTTCCTTTTTCTCCTCTTCTTCTTTGTCTGGGTTACTCCTTCCTCTACTGTGTACTCTCTCCTGCAACCTTCTCCTGGCTTATGGAGCTCCTTCTAGCCACAAGGCCCTCCCAAGCTCTCCCTCTCTCTCTTCCCTGTGATCCTCCCAAGAGAAGCCATCTCAGTCAAATGATGGGAATGAATTCATACTGGTGCAGATTCTTTGGGTACAGGGTGGGCAGGGAGGAAATGGGAAGGCTCCCTAGCATAGGGAGCAAGGCATAAAGAGGTTGGCAAAGAATTCAGTAGAAGAGATTAATAGAGAATCCTGAAACAAATGAGAGAATTCAAGAAAGTGCAAAGGGAAGGATTTGGAGGAAGAGAAGCATTATGTAATTGTATAATCGTCATAACCTAGAGTGTAGGGCGATACTTTGGAGAAGGAAGGCTGGAACAAGTAGGTAGATTGGGGCCAGATCATAATAGCCAGATTAAGAAATCTGAACCTCATTCCAAAGACCTCAAGTTGCCATTGTGGTCAAAAGGGTGAATGATACAAAGTGTCTGGTCACTCACCTCTAAATGAGCTGTCTATTCACAGGCTTCTACAACCATATTACAAAACTGTACATTCATATACTTTGGAGCCCGAGAGCTGTGCTTCACTTCCCCAATTCACCCGTGCCATCTCTTGGCTGTGTCAACGCCTCTATCCATTGAGGGTATACAATGGAGTTCCTCCTGGGAACAGGGCTTCTCCCCAAATCCAATTAAACACCATGCAACAAATAGAAATTAAGAATCCCTCATGTGCAGGAAAAGTAAGCTCCTGACTCCAATCTCTAAGTTGTCTTGTTGACATGGTAAGGTATACACAGATGGAATTATTAATCACCTATTCACATAATCAGGAAGTGGATTTTGCAATTCAGACCCTTCTAATTCTGTGGTCCTCAAACTTGGTTGCACATTACAATCACCTGGGTGATGCCTGGGTCCCATCCATGGAAATTCTGATGGAGTTGGTTGGGCATGGGATGCTGGCACAGGAATTTTAAACATGTCAACCCAAACATGTATCCAGAGTTGAGAACTACTGTAGAAATAGGAGACCTGAGAAGGAAAGGGTTTTTGTGGACAGGAGGGATTGAGCAGGTCTTTGAAGGACAAGTACAGGGGTTGAGATCCTATTGGGTGGGAAAACCATGTGGGCAGAGGCCCAGAAGCAGCCATGCACATGGCTTAACCAAGTATATTAAATGCTGGGCCAAGACTGAAGGAGCTCTTATCTTAGGACCAAGACAAGACAAGAGGAGGTGTCCAAACATCTGGACCAGGTGGTGCAGTCCACTCTGGATTAGGTGTTGGTGGCTTTGGTCCAAGTCCCAGTTGGTAATTTCAGGTACTCACTTAACTTGTTTGTATCTCGGTGCAGTATCTAAATTTTACAGATAAAATAGACTGAGCCACCACCTAAGGATGTTCAGGTCATGTTCTACATAAGGATTTTTGACTGAGAGAGGGAGAGGGGGCTGAAATTCTGCCGGAGACCCATTTATCAAGCCTCGCACATGGCAGGATGCTACACTGCCCAAAAAAGATGTCTGTGGGCTAGCTGCCACTGAGGGTGGAAGGTCTGAAAATCACTTTTCAGATTAAGTGATGTTCTCCATTTCCTCTGCTAAACACCCATCCTGAGCCCACAGGCCCGCTGAATCGCACAGATGGCATTGCCTACTCACTGCTGTTGTCACCAAATGCCAGCCACATTCGTTCGCAAGCCTGGCTTGCCAACGATAGTAACTGGGTAATTTTATTAAATAAGATCTAAACCAATGAAATATGAGTGCAAAAAGGTTTTATTTCTATGGAAACTAAGTTGAATACCTCAGAAAATCACAACAAAAGCAATAACCTTAAAAGTTGCTGTCCAGAAAGTGAATTGGTATAGTCATTACAGAAAACAGTATGAAGGTTTCTCAGAAAAATTAGAAGTAGAAATATCATATTATCCAGCAATCCTACTTCTAGGTATTGATCCAAAGGAATTATAACTCAGGGTCTCAAAGAGATACCTGCACTCTTATGTTCATTGAGGCATTATTTACAACAGCTAAGATATGGAAAAAACCTAAATGTACATCCACAGATGAATGGATAAAGAAATGTGCAAGATGATGGACAGATAGATAGATAGATAGGTGAAAATATATAGTGGAATATTACTCAGTCTTAAAAAAGAAGGAAATCCTACCATTTGTGACAACATGGATAAAACTTAAGGGCACTATGCTAAGTGAAATAAGCCAGACACAGAAAGAAACTTACTGTGTGATCTCATATGTGGAATCTAAAATAGTCAAACTCATGGAAGCAGAGAGTTGGATGGTGGTTGCCAGGGACTGGGGAGAGGGGAAAATGGGGAGGTGATGGTTAAAGGGTGGAAAATTTCAATTATGCAAGATAATTAAATTCTGTAGATCAACTATAAAGCATAGTGCCCATAGCTGACGATACTGTATTGTATACTCAAAATTTGCTAACAAGGTAGACCATATCCTATGTGTTCTAACCACACACACAAAATAATAATAATATTAAAGGGGGTGGGGACTTCCTTGGTGGTCCAGTGGTTAAGACTTCACCTTCCAATGCAGGGGGTGCAGGTTCGATCCCTGGTTGGGGAGCTAAGATCCCACGTGCCTCAGGGCCAAAAAACAAAAACATAAATCAGAAGCAGTATTGTAACAAATTCAATAAAGACTTTAAAAATGGTCCACATCAAAAAGAATCTTCTTAAAAAAAAAAAAAAAAAGAGGGTGGGAGAAAACTTTGGTGGGTAATGGATATGTTTATGGACCTGATGATGGTCATGGTTTCAAGGGTGTATAGTTATCCCCAAACTTTACATGTCAATCATACTTCAATAAAGTGGTTTTTTTTTAATTGCTGTCCAATTAGGTATGAGTGAAATAATCATAATTGAATGGGGGAAATTACAATACCTAGAAGGAGTCTAAGCTCCTAATGCCTTGGATTTAGGTTTTGGTTTCGCTTTAAAGAAACTAAACCTAGAAATTATAGCAGATGAATTATGCATGAGATTTGTTTATGGAAAACAATGTACATCTCCAATCAGTGGGTCCACATTCACATAAAAGGGACATCAAAATCTTGGTAAAAGAATGTATACTTACATGTTTTGAGTTAAAATAAAAGGGCCAAGGTATGTGCTATTTTACTAGCAACTCATTCAATGGTCTTCTAATCACTGCATCTTTAAAGACCCCGGCAGCCTCATAAGATTTTTCTCGAGGGCAGATGAGAATGATGAGTAAGGAAGCATTTTGTAAACAAGGCAAGGCTATATCAGTAGCCATAAAAGGGGCTGCTTGTTATCTTGTTTTGTTTTTTACTATTTAGTACAATGCTCTGGACATAGTAGATAATCAATGAATTGTAATAGGATGTGTTTCAGCACCACCGGTTTCCACCAAGTTTCCACTTTCACCAGTTTCACCCTTCCACACTATATCTACCCTTCTGGATGTAAAGATTCCCCCAGCGCTCTGTGGGAAGAATTACTCATTAAGGATTGCTAGCACATTCCTTAATGAAAAAAGAATGATTACAAATGAGAGACATATAGCACAGTAGAAGTTTACTTTTTTTCTCATAATAAGTTACCACATTCCTTTATTCAAAGACAGATGATAGTAGTGAATTGTTTTTACTATACCTTTAAAAAATATATTACATATTAAATATTTTTAAAATAGTCACTGATCAGAAGTTAATCTAAAATTTCTACTTTTTTCTATTACTACACTATTGATGATTAGAATAGTTTATGGGCTAGCACAACATATAAATACTAAATAAAACAACTTGACAGTGAAATCCTACTGCCATTCAATGCTACTGATACTGAATTAAATATTAAAAATAAGCAGATGATACAGCAATTCCTTTCATTTCCAATGACTAGACCATGATTCATATTTCACAGAATTTTAGGATACCAGTAGGAAACACATATTCTAAAAATCTAATATATGAATAAAAATTGAGTTAGAAATTATGGGCCAAAAATATAAAGTAATCATGCTCAGAAATATTTTTTTAAAGTTCACATCATCAAAGTATTTAGTCAAATAAAAGTATTATTTCTTGTTCATGTAGTAATCCAATACAATAATTCCCAATGAACAGGTGTCATTCCTTGATGGGTGATTCAGCAACCCAAGTTCTACCAACCCCTAGGGCATCAGTCCTCTGCAGCCAGTCTGCAGATGAGAAAAGAGAGCAGAGAGCTTCCAAACACATCACACCAGCCCTTCACCATTGGTTCTAACGTGGCTAGACCTGGATGCAAGTGGCTCTGGGAAATGTAGTCTCGGGCTGGGCTGCTACCTGCCGCCCACCAGCAACTCCTGCTAGCTATCTCAGCCTTAGAGGGCTACTTTCAAGAATGTTTGACCATTGAAAATGGGGAGTGTCCCCCTCAGGGCAGTCCAAATGGGACCTGGCAAAGTTTTAGCACAGACTGGTGTCCCATGGGACAACCCTTGAAGAACATGTAGGCGGGTGTCACTGGAAAAACCATACCGTACATCAGTGAAGCAAAAAGCACTGGCTCCCCAACCCAGGCAGGAGGCATTGTCCCCTTGAATGGTGGCAGATAGTTTTGCATGCATTAAGTCTGTTTCCACATGTTGGCATGGTACACACAAAAATTAGATGAGGAAAGAAAAGGCAGTTTATTTCACACATAGTTGATCTGATTTATTCCCATCAGCCCCCACACACCGGGCAGGGACTATATACTAGCGTGCACGGGGCCCCCTGCCTCTCTCCGCCTCTCCTCAGCTCTTGAGGCCTCCCCCCATCTCTCTGAGTCTCTGCCACACCCTCCACCTGCCCTGGCCTCGGCTAACTCTGGAAGTCCCTGCTCATTCCTTGCCATGATGGGATAGAGGCCCAGCTGCTGCCAACACAATTACTTTCTGCAACCTCCACTCTCCACAGCACATATGGCAATTCTGGGATCCATCTATGGCATGTGGGAACCTAGGACAGTTCAAGAAAAATCTAGGTGCACTAGGTAAGCGACTTTCCTTCACAGAGTCTGGCAGGGCAACCTGGGAAGCAATGTCCTTTCAGACTCCCAAACGTGAAGTACAGCAAAGCTGCCCTCCAAGCTCCCCTTCCAATCCAAACTCATGTCCACTAGGGCGATCCAAACCCAGGGTCACAACCCCTGCTTTTCCTGCTGCTCTCTCTTTCTTTCCAAAGTCCCTTAGGCTAGGAAGATGCATGTCCCTTCTTCTCCCAACTCATCAAGAGCCTTCTTACTTCTTATTCACTGCAGCCATGACTGGCTCGTGCTTGTTAAAACTGCCAGGAGTCTGACACTGGGACAGTGCTTATTTTCTTGATTCTAATTAAAACTGAAATCTAATTTGACAGTTGAAGCTGAGCAAAGGTTTCTTTGCTCTAGGAGTTATCTGCCCTCCTCTGAGGCACTGAAACTTGTTGCTTCCAAGATGGAAAGCCTTAGGGCAGCAAGATTTGCAGGCTATGGAAATCCCTATGAAAAGATCACGTCAGAGATGTGAAGTCATATGACTAGAGCCGAGGATTTGTTCTTGAGGGGCTGGTAAAAGGAAGAGTTGGTTAAAAATGTTGAGGACAAATTGTGACAAAGGCATCAGCCTTCCTAGAGAAGGACAATAGACTTAATTTTCCGGACAACGTAAGACTTGGAGTTGGACAGACCTAGGGCCAATTTTTCTTTCTTCTGCTTACTAGTTTGGAAAAATGACTTAACCTGTGTGAGTCTCTGATTGCCTAGTTTAATCTGGGGGTGATTAGGTTACCTTCCTTATGGGGTTGTTGTCAGGATCAAATTCACACCAAGGAATCCTATGTAGCTCCAGAAACTATGAGTAAGCTTTTCATTTACTAATATGGAAACATCTCCTAGACATATTGCTTCAATGGAAAAAGGCAAGATACAACTCACAGAATATAGAAAAATATACACCTACACAAAAAGACCTGTACTTGAATGTTCATAGCCACTTGATTTACAATCACCAGTAACTGGGAGCACACAGGCGTCCGTCCATTGGTGAGTGGATAAGCCAATGGTGGCACATTCATTCATGTGACGGAATATAACTAGGCAACAGAAATGATGAACATCTTATACGCACCTCTCAAAAGCATTACGGTAAGTAACAGAAGCCAGGCAAAAAAGACTACACATTATATGATTGAATTTACAAGACATTACAGAGAAGGCAAAACTAGGAGAATGAACAAAACAGTGGGTACCAAGTGCTGGGGATTTTGACTGCACAGGGGATGGGTATGAGAGGACATCTGGGAGGGGTGGAACTGTCCGTTCTATGTCATGATGGTGGGAGGGGTTACACACCAGTACACATTGTTAAAACTCATTGAATTGTATGTTACAAAAAGGTGAATTTTACTCTGTGTAAGTTATACTTTGATAAACCTCCTTTTTAAAGTATTGTAAACTTTTCTGTTAAAAAACTGGAGGCTGGGGGCTTCCCTGGTGGCGCAGTGGTTGAGAGTCTGCCTGCTAATGCAGGGGACACGGGTTCGAGCCCTGGCCTGGGAAGATCCCACATGCCGCGGAGCGGCTGGGCCCGTGAGCCACAACTGCTGAGCCTGCGCGTCTGGAGCCTGTGCTCCGCGGCGAGAGAGGCCGCGGCGGTGAGAGGCCCGCGCATCGCGATGAAGAGTGGCCCCCGCTTGCCACAACTGGAGAAAGCCCTCGCACAGAAACGAAGACCCAACACAGCCAAAATCAATCAATCAATCAATCAATCAAAAACATACGCATCTGATTCAAGATCCTCATTAAAAAAAAAAAAAAAAAAAAAAACTGGAGGCTGAGAAACTGTATTTTCTTGTATATACACAACATCTGTATGGAAACCATATAACCTATTAACAGCAGGCTCCTGGGGTGGGAGGAAGAGAGTTGAACCCCACTATGTGGAGGACAAGAATGAGATGGGAGAATTTTTTAATGGAATATTGTTGTATTCTCTCTGTTTTTAAACCCGGAGAATGTATTACTTTTCAAAAATTTAAATTAAAAATGAATTAATCATTCTCATGAGCTAATGAATGTGGAAGGACTTAGTGGACTCAAAAGCATGAAAAGGTTATTTATTACTTGTAGAGAGAAAACCTTTTTTTAAATTTATTTATTTATTTATTTATTATTTTTGGCTGTGTTGGGTCTTCATTGCTGCACATGGGCTTTCTCTAGTTGTGGCGAGGATGGTTACTCCTCCTTGCGGTGTGTGGGCTTCTCACTGTGGCTTCTTCTGTTGCGGAGCACGGGCTCTAGGTGTGCGGGCTTCAGTAGTTGTGGCTCACAGGCTAAGTTGCCCCACGGCATGTGGGATCTTCCCAGACCAGGGCTTGAACCCGTGTCCCGTGCATCGGCAGGCAGATTCTTAACCACTGTGCCACCAGGGAAGTCCAAAACCTTTTTTAAGTTACTAAAATAGGAGCAGAATTTTCTTAAATATTGCTTTGTTGCTTAATATTTTCTGGGTTAGCGTTTCCCAAAGTGGGATCCATGGAACATTCACTCCTTCATATGCCACCTCAGAAAAATATGTTCAGGCAAGGTTGAGGGACTCTGTTTTCCACACCAATTTTTGGAGTTTCCCAATCAGGTTAGCTTATTAAACAGCTCTAGGAAGTTCTACAGTAAGGAAACCTAACTTGTTTAACCCAAATTTTACCAAATCTATTTGACCATGTAATACCTTTTTTCATGGCACATTTCTCTGGGCTACTTTTCCCACAGAACACAGTTTGAGAAAAGCAGTTCTAGGCTCATGCCAGTGATCTTTTGAGTGGGAAGCCCAGGCCAGGGTCTACATTCTAAGTCACATCTGGGAGACCCTGGGTGTCTTGGGTTGGGGGGGTAGGATGGGGAGGTAGTAGGTATGGCAGAGAGATCACTCCAGTCCCTGGAATGGGATACACACCATCCCATGGAACCTGGTACCCAAAGAGCACGTGGCATTCCCTTCCCTTCCACTAAAGAGGAAAATATATCAAAGACTTTGGACAAATTCTCGGAAGTAAAGCCATCAGAACCCCCGAGGGCTGGACGCGGTGGGAGAACGTGACATGGGATCGTGTGTGTGCAGTGGTGCTCAGGGAGGGGAGGGGCGCTTTCAAGAACTCAAACGTGATGTAGACAGGAGAACAGTGCAGAACAGGGAGAGGTTCCCAGGACCTCCTGCATCCCAGAGGAATGGTTGGGATACTTCAAGATGAGTTACTGCAGATTATGTACTTAGAAGCCCTTCATGCCTATAGGGCACAAGTGACAATTAGAATCACTCTTTGGCTCTGCATCTTTGAATGTGAAATGATTTAAGCCCCAAGACACCTGGATTCCTACTTTGTAAACATTAATGTTAGAATAAGTCAAGGGGAACATTTCTGCTGATAAACTTGCCTAATAAGAAAGGTAGAGGCTGGTAAAGGAACAGCAGAGGGCCATTGGGTGTCCTGAAATTGGATCTGGAATTGAAGGTTTCTGCTACACAGTGGTTCCCACAAACACATGGGGTCTCAGGGGAAGACCAAGAGAGAGAATGCCTTGATCTTAATTAAAATTCCCTTTCTAAAGCCTGATACTCCACACTTCTTAACCTTCCTCCATGCTCAGGGCTGTTTTGAGTCTTTTAGCAGAAACAACACAGCCTGGTGGAAAGATATCCCCAGCATCTGTTCTCCCTTAATGCACGTATAGAAAATGACACTTCCCTGCACCTTGCAGTTAGGTGAGGCCCTATGACTAGAGTGGACAAGGAGATGTGGGTAGAAGTGACATGTAATCCTCCAGGCTTGGGCAGTGAAAAACCTCTGTGTAATTCCCTGTTCCCCTGCCACAGTGAACACGAAGGCCTCACAATGAGATGGTACAGCTACAGATCAACGTGGCCTGGCTTCACTGAGACACCATGTGAATGACACTGTCCTGAAGAGTCACCCAGATCACAGAGGATTTAATATGAGTAAGAAATAAAACTTTATTGTGCTAAGCCTCTCGGATTTTGGAAAAGGTTGTTACTACAGCATAACCTAGCCTAGCCTGACTAATAAGCCAGGTTTCGACCAGACCAGGCCCAAAGCCTTGCTTCACCCCTTACTAGTTGTGGGATCTTAGACAAGTTGCTTAACCTCTCTGAGTCTTATTATCCTCTTTCAGGCAGGATAGCCCAGGTTCACGGCAGTAATAGACAATAGGCGGTTTGTTAAATCACAAAGGTCTATTTCTCGCTCACACTACAAATTTTTACGCTGCAGTAAGCACTTACTGTATGGTGGTTATTTTGTGATTTTACAACTTACTTTATTTAAAGAAGTCCTTTAAAAATATGCCTACCTGAAAAAATAGTAACTTTTCAGTGAAGAAATCTGGCAAATACTAGCTTAATCAATAGTCACAGTTAACATCACCATGATGTCACATGGATATCAAATACCCCCTGATACGATGTGACAAGAACGGCACTTCACCTCTGTAGTACTCTTTTGAAAAATTCATAACCCCAGTCTAATCATGAGGAAAACATAAGAAAAAACCAAGTAGAGGGACATATTACAAAATATTTGATCCCTCAAAACTCTCATGAAAAACAAAGAAAGACTAAAAAACTGTCACAAATCAGAGACAATTAGGTAGATATGATAACTAATGCAATATGGTACCTTCAATTTGATCCAGGAATAGAAAGAGGACATTAGTGGACAAGTTGGTGAAATCTAAATAAAATCTGAAATTTGGTTCATAACAACTGTGTGTGCTTTTTCCAAACAATGACCAATTCTCTGACACCAACTAGGTGTCCGGTAATTCAGTTCACTTCAATTCACCCAGAGTTAGCACAGACCCCATGGGTTTAAGACTTAGTCCTACAAGACAGCCCCCAATTCAGATGCCAGCTGCAAATGGGGTAAGCAGACTTCACAGCCCTCATCCAACCAACTACAAATTCAAGGGTTCCACAACACCCCTCTTCAGGTTTGATAATTCACTAGAATAACTCACAGAACTCAGGAAGGCACTTTACTTACAAAAGCTAGTTTATGATAAAGGACAGAACTCAGGAACAGCCAAATGGAAGAGCTGCATAGGGCAAACTCTTGGGGGACGAGGGGAGCACGGAACATAGCTTCCATGCCCTATCCAGGCAAGTCACTCTCCCAGCACATCATTGTTTTTCACCAACCCAGAAACTCTGCTAATCTTGTTGTTCAAGAGTTTTTATCCAAGTTTTATAATATAAGCATGATTGATTAAATCACTGGCCGGCCGTTGGTGATTGAACTCAATCTCCAGCCCCCTCTCTCCTGGGGTTGGGGGGTGTTGTGGGGGGGAAAGTCCCAACCCCTTAATCATGTGCTTAGTTCCTCTGGCAACAGGCCTCATCTTAAAGCTACCGGCCACCACCACCGATTAACTACCTTATTTGCATAAACTTAGGTAAGGTCATAAAGGGACTCATTATGAATTACAAAAGACGCTCCTATCACTCAAGAAATTCTAAAGGTTTTAGGGACTCTGTGCCAGGAACTGAAGACAAAAACCATACATTTTTTTTTTATATCACAATAATGGACTAATATAATTTTCTTAGATTTGACAAATATACCATGATAATGTAAGATATTAACATTATGGGAAAACTGGAGAAACACATGCAAAACAATGAAATTGGACCCCTATCTTGTACCATTCACAAAAATTAACTCAAAATGGATAAACATTTAAACATAAGACCTGATACCATAAAACACCTAGAGGAAAACATAGGGAAGAAGCTCATCGATATTGGTCTTGGCAATAATGTTTTGGACATGACACCAAAAGCACAAGCAACAAAAGCAAAAATCAGCAAATGGAACTATATCAAACCCAAAAGGTTCTGCACAGCAAAAGAAACAATTAACAAAATGAAATGACAGCCTAGAAAAGAGGAGTAAATTTTTGCAAACCATATATCAGATAAGGGGTTAATATCCAAAAGGCATAAAGAATTCACACAACCTAATGACCAAAAAAAAAAAAAAAAAAAAAAAAATCCCATTTTAAAAATGGGCAGGAGAACTAAATAAACATTCTTCCAAAGAGGACCTCAAAATGTCCAACAGACACATGAAAAGATGTTTAACATCACTAACCATCACAGAAATGCAAATCAAAACCACAGTGAGCTATCATCTCACACCTGTTAGAACAGCCATCATCAAGAAGATAAGAGACAGCAAGTGCAGGCAAGGATGTGGTGAAAGGGAATTTTATACACTGTGGGTGGGAATGCAAACTGGTCCAACCCCTATGGAAAACAACATGGAGGTTCCTCAAAAAATTAAAAATAGAACTACCATGCCATCCAGCAATTCCACTCTGGGTATGTACCCCAAGGAAATGAAAACAGAATTGATGCACACCCATGTTTATCGTAGCATTATTCACAATAGCCAAGATATGGAAACCACCCAAATGCCCATCAACAGATGAATGGATAAAAAAGATGTGGTATATATACACAATAGAATACTATTCAGCCATCAGAAAGGAGGCTATCCTGCCATCTGCAACAACATGGATGGACCCTGAGCACGTTATGCTAAGCGAGATGAGTCAGACAGAGAAAGACCAATTCTGTATATGATATCACTTATATGTGGAATCTAAAAGAGTCCAACCCGTAAAAAAAACAGAGAATAAATAGTGGTTACCAGGGGGTGGGGAATGGGGAAATAAGATTGATGGTGTTTTAGGGTACAAATTTATAATGAGCAGTAAATAAGCTATAGAGATCTAATGCACATTTTAATGAATATAGACAACAGTATTGTACCATAATGATGTAATGGGGTAAATATTGCTTCCATGGCAATCATATTACAATATATAAATGTATCAAAGTATCATGCTGTATACTTTAAATTTACAAAATGTGACATGTCAAATTTATCAAACAAAAAAATGAAAATAAAATGTTTTTATAAAAAGGTATTAAAAGAAAGTGGGTGCAGGTATATGGGAACTCTCTGTACCACCTCTGTAATGTTTCGGTAAATCTAAAATTATTCCAAAATAAAAAGTTGTTTATATATCCATATCTGTCCTAACTCTGCCCAAAGCCCATGTATCAAAACAAGTGATACCTTCACTTCTCTGTATGTGGCTAATTCCAGGTATTCAAGAAATAAAACGTGACCCTCTATATCACACTCATCTTCCCACTGTCACTCTTCTTGAGTCACCACTGCATGAAGTTTTGGACCCTTCTTCCCCTTCCCCTACTCCTGAAGGGCCTGGAGCTGAAGGATCTAAAATAGGGACCAGTAAATTATGGCCTACGGGTAAAATCTGGCCCACAGCCTGTGTTTATAAATAAAATTTTATTGGAACACAGCCATGCTCAGTTCACTGACATATTGTCTATGGCTGCTTTCACAGTACGATGGCAGAGTTGAGTAGTTGCAACAGAGGCTGTAAGACCTGCAAAGCCTAAAATATTTAGTATCTGGTCCTTTAAAGAAAACATTTGTGCACCTCTGCCCTAATAAGTTGGGCCCTCCCTCCCCAACCAGGTACTACTCTAGGAAAACTAAGCTAGATGATTTCCTCTGGCTGTAGGTGAGAGAGTGCTGTCCTAGGAAGACCTCTATCTCTCTGTCTCTCTCTCTCTAGTATACACACACACATTGCTTAGACTGAGTGTTTGTGTCACCCCTCACCAAAATTCATATGTTGAAACCTAACCCCAATATGATGGTTTTAGGAGGTGGGGCCTTTGGGAGCCGATTAGGCCATGAGGTTGGAGCTCTCATGAATGGGGATTAGTGTCCTTATAAAAGAAACCCCAGAGAGCTCCCTCACCCTTTCAGCCATGAGAGAACAAAGTGAAAAGCCGGCTCTCTACATCCCAGGGAATGGGCTCTCACCAGACACCGAATCTACTCACGCCTTGATCTTGGGCTTCCCAGCCTCCAGAACTGTGAGAAGTAAATGTCTGTTGCTTATAAGCCACGCAGTCTCTGATATTCTGTTAAAGCAGCCCAAGCAGACTAAAGACACACATATACATGGTACTCCATAAAGATAGCGGATCAGTCTGATTTTCCTGAGCACCCACTTAGCATCAAGGGAAGCTTCTGAGCTGCAAGAGAGCTCTCAGCGGTGGTCACAGTTTGAAAACACCTTAATGAAAGGAGCTTTTAAACATGCCCCTGTGGAGTGCTTCCCTGCAGGGGTGCCTGGCCCGACCCTGTCAGATGCTTCCTTTTATGCAGGTGCCTGTCAGCAGCGAGGTTGTTATTTGTTTTCTTATGCAGGAGGCATCATAAGGGCTGCTCTTTTTCTCAGTGCAGTTTTCCTTAAAAAAAGTGCAGTTTCCCCACCAGTTTTAGGTTGCTGTCTGAACAAAGCCCAGAATTGCTTTTGGCCAAAAACAAAAGTGTGTAGTTTGTTCTTTGAATCCCTAAGTCGTTGTAATAATTGAAAAAGAGTTGTTTCTCAGTACAAATTTGTTCATTGAATTGGATTGGATTGAATTGAGATGAATTATTGAATTGCATTTCACTTCTAATGTAACCTACATGACCCTTTACATTAGCTTTAGGGACAGACACTGCTACTTCTATTTTCCCAGTTAATGCCTAGATTAGAAGGCTTGTGCAAAAAACTTATCAGCTGTGTGACCTTGGGCAAGGTACTTAACCTCTCTGTACCTCCAATTCCTCATCTGTTAAATAGGAATTGTGATGGTACCTCCCTTAAAGAATTGTGATAAGAATTACATGTAAAGTATCTGGAATCATGTCTGGCAAATATTAACAAGAAAATCAATCTCTTAACACACACTCAGGCCACTGCCTGTGAAACAGCTCAGAAACTAGGAGCACATTCGGTCCAGAGAGTTTAATCAGTCCTGTTCCAAATGCCAGGTGGAGGGAAGTAGGTTATCAGTGGTCAGTTCTCTAGAGGGTGTCAATCTTGCTTGGGTGGTCATTTTTTCTATGGCTTCTGAACAATGTCACTATTGAAAACTGGTTCTCTCCAGGAAGATGTGTTCTTATCCACTGTTGCAATGATGTCCTTGGGTCCTTCCAGAGACTCTGTAATAGTCTCAGACTTATATATCCAAGATTACAGCTTTTTAAAGAACATGCTTAGCCATTGAGCTCCAAATAATATCACTCCATCAGGGTGGCTAAGTCCAGAAGAGCTTCAGGCTTCAAAGACCCATCCTTCTGGAATAAACATCTAGGCCCTGGTTATTGGCCCCTGTCTTCATGATAAGTTGTACTACAGGGACCCCGAGTGTTTTCCTTCCAATAATCTCTATAGAAACTTTCCCAAGCCAATAGAGATGTTCTAGAATTGTAGAACCTCCCAGGAGAAGAATCACACATCTTTTTCCTTTTTCTCCCTAGAGGATTACTGTGGTTCCCTACATACATCTGTCCATCCCTCTCCAAGACCAGCTTTGATTACTGAAGGTATTGGAAGGGGTAGCCTTTAACAAACTATGAATGGTCCCATCTGCTTGCCTAACAGTGATAATCAAGAGTCCAGGATGGAAGCCAGGAGAGCCACCAAATTTGAGAAGGGGCTTAACCCATTCCTATGGGGTATCTGCTTCTTAATAAATTATTTTTCATTCTGCCTCACTGGTCGCTAGCAACCCTTCTTTTTATCTGGAAAAGTAATGCATTCTTTATGGACATAAGATATTTCTCCCACCTATAAGATCTATTCATCATGGTCCTTTGTGTGAACTTCTGAAGGAGCATAAAAGCCATGTTATCTTGACCTATGTATTTCAAACTCTTAGTACACCTCTGTACCCCATTTGAATTAAAATCCTATCCACTCTCCTAAAGTGCATCTGGCTTGACCTAAAGGTCTATTCTTGCAATGCCTAAGAACATCTCAGATTTCTTTTGAGGATTTGGTACTACCTATTATATTCAGGAATATATGCAATTATGGTGACAGCCCTGATAGACACACTAGTCCATTTTCTGCTTCTTGGGAAACTTTCACACATTCACTTAACATTTGTTGAGTGTTAGGAGTAAACAAGAGCAGCACAGATCCTGCCATCAAGGAGCTTGCAATTCTACTCAGGAAACATAGACCCAAAAAAGGGAAAAAATCCCAGTGATTACAGTCTTGGGTCATAAGAGATATGGAAGAGAAAAATCTGAACAGTGTGTTCTGAAGGTATGTGCAAGGGGACATAAACCTAGCAAAGAATGGAGAGTAGTAAGGGCAAGAAAGTGGATTCAAAGAGGGTAGAAACTGAGCTGCATCTTGAAGGTAAGGATTTAACTGAAGAGAAGGAGGATATTTGAGACAGAGGCTACAGCATGTGCAGGCTTTTGCAAAATATCCACTGTACAAAGTGACCCACAAGGAGGGTTGAAATGGCTAATGCAGAGCCAAGGTCAAGGCAGTTGAGCTTGCACAGCTAGGAAAGTGCTCCCCATGTCGTTATCAGAACGTTAGACTTTGTCCTGGAAAGCACAGGTTGAAAATTGATGAACCCATAGATTTATGGTTTTTAGTTTTCACCACGCTTCCAAAATATTTTCTAATTAGTAAATGTATCAGTAACTCTTCGTACAGAAACAAAGGACCCAGAATCTCAGTGGCTTTCAACAGCACTGCACTTTCTTACTCATGTTCATGTCTGCTGAAGGTTGACCCCAGCTTTACTCCACAATCTCTTCATTCTGACACATAGACTGAAGGAGCAGGGCCTGTCTGGGATGTGCATTCTTGTAGCAGAGGGAAAAGAACGATGGAACAACCCCGGCAATGGCTCTTAAAGTTTCTGCTTGGCCACGGTACATGTCAATTTCACTCTCATTTCATTGGCCAAAACATGGCATGTAACAAAGCCCCATGTCAATGGACTGGTTAATGTAGTTCCTCCTGTATGTTGGGCCTAGTAAGAAGGGATAGTGACTATTTTGAACAAATTATTTTCTCCACCACAGTAGCCAATATTTAAAACTTCACAGATTTCACAGAAAAGTCAAGATTTCTAGGCTTTATTGGAAAAAAAAAAAAAAACAGCTGGCCACATGGGGCTCTGTTTCCACGGGGCAGCCATTAGATGGAGCTGAGCTTCAGCCACAGCTTTTAGACCAAGGAATGCTTCTTTCCAGTTTGTCAGAGTTCCCACACTGCCTGCTCACTCATTTATGTTACCTGCCCAGCTCGGATTAAGCCAATGAGTTTGCAACCTGAAGCAACAAGCAGTTACTGAAGAGATGAAGGGTGTGAATGAAAAATCTTGCCTGCCATTCCAGGAAACAAAGGATGTTGCGGCCATCAAGCCCTCCCATTACAGCCACCCCAATGGCGAGCCCTGATGAAACTCGGGATGGAGGCAGGATCCCCTCCCCATCTAGTAGTCAGCCGCTCTAGTCACCCCGACAGTGTACCCTGAGGAAACTCAGCACGCGAAAACACAGGATAGTGACCCCAAAGAGCTGAGGTGCCTATCAAAGGAATAATTTCAGCAAGCCCAGACTCTTGCATCTTCCCATACATAGAAAAGCACCAATATCATTAACTTGAGATGTCTAGTTTTCTTTCATTAACGGTAGTCTTTCGATGTTCCCCACTACCTGGTCTTTGTTGCAAAAACTCCTGTATATCCTGGCTCCCCGCTTGCCTCTTCGGAGCAGGCTCTCAGAGTGATCTGAGAGTCCTGTCTCCCAGGCCTGAAGTCTGCAGAATGTCTGCTGAATAAGACAGAACTCTTAACTTTTAGGTTGTGCATTTTTTTTTCAGTTGACAAGGAGGAAGGTGATGGGATCAGATCTACTTTTCAGACAGTTTAACCTAAGAGTCTGAAGTTGAAGGAGACCCCAGAACAGAGCAAGGAACACTAGCTAGGAGGTTACTGCAATAATCCCTAATCTAGCCTAAGCATGTAGTTTAAAAAAAAAAAAAAAACAGACACCAGAGGCTCTACCCACGATTAAATGTGGAGCAACAAGCTAGAGGCAGCATTCAGCTAGAAGCAGCCAGCAAGAGCCAAGAGAGGAACACTTCCCTAGTTGCCTTGAGGCATTGAAATCTACCTGCTCCTCGGAGAACTGAAGGGGGACTCCCAGGGGTGTCTTTCTTTTTTTTTTTTTAACTTTTTATTTTATATTGGAGTATAGTTGATTAACATTGTCTTAGTTTCAGGTGTACAGCATAGTGATTCAGTTATACATATACATGTACCTATTCTTTTTCAAATTATCTTCCTATTTAGGTTGTTACATAATATTAAACAGAGTTCCCTGTACTTGTTGGTTACCCAATGGTGCCTTTCTCAAGGCTGGGTGGGGGGCCCCCCGAGGAGAGGGGGTAGGGGGTGAGGGACTGAGGGGGTGGGAGGGTACATTCTAACAGGTGGGATGAAATAGCCATTTCCCTCTCCTATTCTCTCCCCAGCCTCACTCCTCCCAGCCACCCTCCCTCGGTCAACACACTATTGGCCTAAATTAAGTTTTCTAAAGGCGGAGAGGCTCTGTGCTGATTTTTGCTGAAGAGCATTGAATTCAATAAAACATAACTATTGGTTTAATTAAAACAGTTGCTCTGTGAGAAGTGAAGCTTTTTTAATAGCCAGCAGAGATGGAAGAGCCCTCATTCATTTCCAGTGTAGCTTCTGAAACAAATTGGGCTGCTTTTTTTTAATAGGCACATTCTAAGTGAGGCTTTGAAATGGATCCCCTAGTCATTCATATGCAGTAATTCAGTCACTGAATAAGGTGCCTTTCTCATTGGCTGCCTTTCTGGACGGAAAGAGAAGGCTCTGTGAGCCCGGACTAGGAGATGCATAATTCATGGCCCTTCTTCTGGGGCCCCTCTGTGCTCCTTTCTGCTTCCTTGTACTTATCTTTGAAAGGAAACGTGAGGCTGGGGACTGTCCCGCTGTGGGGCTTCCACATCCTCTCTTGATCTAGTCGGAGACATGCTGCCCAGGAGGACAAGTGGCCTTCAGAGGCGGCCGGACCCTGGATCCCCACCGCCGGGCAAGGTCAGACCCCTACAGGGAAAAAACCGAACTGGGAGAGCGGAGGAGAAGGTTGTCCTCCTTGGCACAGTGGATCAGAACCTACAAGAGTCAGACGAGGGCAGCCCAGCCCCCCCTCCCCAGAGACCCCTCCTTCGGCACTTGCAGCCACAGGCGGGAGCGCGGCTGCGTGGGCGGGCTCATCACTTCTATTAGCGGAAGAGAATCATGATACATCCTCGGAGAAGACATTTATGAGGTGATGACACGTTTTTAATTAAATGGCTTATGTATGTTATTAATCCATTCCTCCTGGAAAGACAGACGGTGGCACATTATAAACGTGAGACGGGCCGGTGTATATCCGAATGCGCACACACACTGCCTTTCCCTCAGACCCCGGGAAGGCTCTGCAGCATCAAAGCCAGCCATGGGAGTTAAAGCTGCCTTTGTTACAGCCTGCGAGCTGGTCTCAAAATCTATGCTGCCTCTGGCCTCAAGCCCGTGCCGGGGGCCAGTGGGACTTGTGAACATGCCTTTGGCACCTACGGGCTCACGTTTCAACCTGGAGCCGTGTGATCAGCTATGGTTTTAAGAAGTCACTGGGTTAGAGGTGGCGCACACAAGGCGCTTACTTGCCGAAGGTCTGGCGGCACCTTGCCCAGAATGTGCTCAGCTCCGCGACCGCTGCCCCGCCTCCCTCCTCTCCCTGCGTACCCCCATTTTCCACAGTGGCCGGCAGCAGCCCCTCTATTTGACTGAGGTTAGTGGTGCCTCCTTCACTAAGACCCCTGGTGTCAAATTGGATGCCACCACCATGCTCTTAGATTTAAACAAAACTTAAAGCAGAACAACAATGATAGATATATTTTTTCTTGATGGTGTACAGAATTTTTTCGTTTTATCGGATTTAGTCTGACCTGCCCGTGAGAGAAATATTCTGAAAAAAAGGAATCAGAATAAGTGAACCTGTTCTCCAGATGTTGAGATATTGAAAAGGTCTTTGTTCAATGTGCTTGCAGTTATAACCTTCGCACAGATTCAGGAGGTGTCAGGTCTGGGCTAGACTACAGAACTCATCCTGACCAACTCTTTCATTTTATGGATGAGAAAACTGATGACCAGAATGTAGAATAATAGCTCAAAGCCACACAGATGGCAAACCGGATGTAGAGCCAAAGTCTTCCTTTTACCAGTCTACTCAGTTTTACTTGAAGTTTATCCCAATTCAGGCAAGCTTAGACTTCACATTGGATAACTATCTATTAGCAGGTCCTGCCGACTCTGCTTCCAATGTGAATCCCATTATCTATTCATAAACACAACTATTATATTGATCATTAAATAAAATTACTATTTGTTGAGTGCACATATGCTGGGCACTGTCCTAAGTACAGAGCATATATTCTTCATTAATCCTCAATGTCCTGTGGACGTTATTATTAATACACCCATTTTACAGATCAAATACGTTTGAGGTCAGAAAGTTAGTAACTGGCAAAGATAAAATTCAAATTCTAGTCTGTCTGATTTCACTACACTGCTGCTGGCTTAGAACTTTCTAACACTTGACCAATTATAATTGTTATTTTGCAAATAAGGAAATTAAGGAACTGAGAGGGTAAGGTGAAGGGGCTGAAGTGCCACAACAGGGAAGTAGAAGATGGGATTTGAACCGGAACCATCAGGGTCCAGGGTCCATCCACATACCCACCATGCTAAGGTGAGAGCAGGAGATCAGGTACTTATATCCCATCCACATCGCTGGACGGGGACAAGAAGGCCATGGGTTCCCAATCGTTTTCACGATGGATATAAGAGTGGATGGAGCAGGAGAAATCAGGCTATCACTAGAGGAACTGTGTCCTGTTTCTTCCTGCAGAGTCATAGTGAGACCCGATCAGATTTCATTTCTCTCCATCACCTGAACTTTATTCTGGGCCCTCTGCCTTCATCCCAAATCTCCTGGAGAAAGAAGGACATATTCTGCTTTCCTACAACGAGTCACCAATGATCACAGGGAACAGGGACACAAGAACCCAAAGGAATAACATGCTTTTCTGCTCCATAAAAGGGAACGCTCACCCACCCACTCACACTTCACAAGGAAGAGTGACCAAGGAGGTGGAAGACAGCTAACCAAACATTCTGGAAACATAACTAGGGCCAAAGGAAGTGTGCCACGGCCAAGAGAAGGAGGCGCCGTGAAGACTTTCACCCCAGATCACATCAACTGTACACATACTGAATGTATAATTATTGTCTATAGGAAACCATGTGCAATGACATTTCAAGAAAAAGTATTATTGCTTCCATAAAAAGAGGTACGTCAACAGCTTTAAATGGTTTCTGGCCTTTCCTCCTTAAGCCAAGTTGTCAAAGTGTGGGAAAGAATCCCTCGAAATGGTTCTCCATTAGGGCCACAAGACAGTAAAAAAGGCATCTCCCACAGGGATGGCACTGGAAGCATTTACAATTGACAAGCCCACTGAAGCCTCGACAGGTATTTGTAAAAGGTGTTTGGAAATGTACTTCAGAAAGAATCACTTCAAGTTTCACTAACAGTCTGCCTGGCCACATCCTCTAAGGCAGCTGACAAATTGGTCATTACCTTATTTAGGTAATATATGGGATATTAAAAATCAAAGGCCCTGCCATTTTCCTTTATAAGATTGAGCCTCTGCCTAGATTTCTTGAACTAGTGCCTCGAAAGAAAAATTTTTAATTAAGTGACCAACTAATTCTTATAAAATTAGATTGCTAACATTTTCCTTAGTCTGCCCCCCTCTTCCTCTTCTTTCCCTATAATTTTTTAAACAGCTAATAATGTTTATTCTGGGACTTTAGTAGAGCGGGTGGCGGGTTCGTAATCATCTGGAATTTAGAATGTATCTCAGACAGGAAGCAGAAAGGTATGGGGTGGGGGGAATCAGAATTAGATGCCTAAACCCATGCTCCCCTCCAGGCTTTTCTGCTGAGAGTGTGAGTTTTTGGGGAACTAAAAAGTTTCTCTCTGTTCCCTGCTCAAGTTCAGAACCAACTAGGTGATAAGCTCAGACACTAGACAGAGGAAGAGCAAACATTCACCTTATTATTGAGAAAGGCCAGTGCCAGGGCTCACTTGCTGGCCGTCCCTCCTAAGAGCTGTGTGACCTTGGGCAAGTTACTCAGTAACTGTACCTCCCTCCTCTGGGTTGTCATGAGGATGAAATGAGAAAATATCCATAACACGTATTTGCACAGTTGCTGGCACAGGAAGTCCCAAACACTTGTTAGCTCTTGTTATTATCTTCCTGCAAACAGAGCCAGTGCAGCTGGTCCCAAATAATGGTAGAACTCTGCACACCCCACCTCCCTTCAAAGTAACATGGGTTTGGAAAGCATTGCAATTTTAATTTAGGAGCACGGAGTTAACCACACCCCTTGCCAAGGCAAAATAAATAAATAAAATTGAATCCATAACTGTTTTATGATGCTAATTTCATTTTATAGACGTGTTGTGAGTTCTCCTTTTCAGAGTCTGGTATTGATTGTTCTTGTACTGTTAACTCATAATCAGACCATATTTGAACACATAAACTTTAAGAGAGATAATAAAGTAGAGACATACTCATGCATGAGCCTCATTTTTCCTGGTTGAGTAGAATTCTTAAACACTTAAGAGATCTGTGAAGCTATGTGACCAGACATAAAACCTGGATTGTGGTAATCTGGAATTCAGTGAGCTTCAGTTAAACTACTCTGCACTGATCAGATCACATCCAGACTATCTTAACAAGTTCTAGAACCATTTTCAAGAGCATTATTACCAAACTGGAGTCCATCCAGATAAGTGGACCCAATGTAATATGCAAACACATAACCACAGTATGATGCTGACTCCAATTCCAAAGCGCAGGGACTTTTCCCACACTACCAAACAGTCCTCCAACACCAGCTGGGTGTCTTGACAATTCAACTCAATTCTGACACTATCTACCTGGAGATAGTATCAGATCCTACAGGGCTCTGTCCCACAAGCTTCTCCCCACTTGTCCCCCAGTCCAGATGCCAATCACAAGTCCAGGTTGTTACCTACCTGTGCTTCTGACCAACTGGCTATAAAACAGAGGTTCCGACGCCCCCTTCCTCGGCTTTAATTTGTTTGCTAGAGCAGCTCACGGAATTCAGAGAAACATTTTAATGTACTCACTAGACTACCAGTTTGTTATAAAAGGCTATAACTCAGAAGCAGACAAGTGGAAGAGATGCAGGGGGCAAGGTGTGGGGGAAAGGTAGGGTGCTTCCATGCTCTCTGAGTGTTCCACTTTTCTCCAATCTCCTTGTGTGCATCAAGTGAGAAGCTCTCTGAACCCTGCCCTTTGGGGTTTTTTTGGAGGCTTCATTACATAGGCATGACTGATTACATCATTAGCCATTGGCAGTTGACTCAACCTCCCGCCCACCATTCCCCCTCGGCAATTTCCAATCCTCTAATCACAGGGTTGACAACCAGCCCCACACCTTAGGTGTGGTCCAGAAGTCCCCTCATTAACATAACAAAAGACACCTTTATTTTTCTCATAACTTAGGAAATTCCAAGGGTTTGAGGAACTCTGTGCCAGAAAGGGGACTAAGACCAAATACATATTGCTTATTATAAACCACAGTATTACACACAGCCCATAAGGACAATAGAAGAAGGATTGGGAAGCTTAACCTGGGGAAAGAAGGTGCAGGGGGTAGGTGTTTTGGATTAACTAAAAGGTTGTCATACATAGGGTAGATATTCTACTCGTGGTTTAACCCAGAAATAGGACAAATGTAGGAATCAAAAAACAGATGGCACGGTGTACTAAAATATCCATGGGCTCCAAAGTGAGGATGCCAGAGGTTGAATCCTGTTTCTACCATTTATAAGTGAGTTGTCCTGAATTCAAATTGTCTCCTAAGGCTAGATAGGAATGTGTGAAGTAATCCAGTAAAAAGATGCAGTGGCATGATGAAGAAGATTAAAGTTACCCAAACTCAGTTTTCTTAAACACGCATCAGCCCCAAAAAATTATCAGTGGGCCACTTCAGTGATATATGTCTCTAATTTCGATCTCTTAAGTCATCTTGGACAAGCTGCTTAATTCCTTTGATTTTCCTGGAGTCATTCTTCTATAAAATGGGGATATTAATAAGATTTGCCTTAGCAAGATTTTGTGGGGCTCAGGAGAAATAAGATCTATAGAAATACTTTGTGA
Organism: Balaenoptera acutorostrata; assembly: GCF_949987535.1. Taxonomy (NCBI): domain Eukaryota; kingdom Metazoa; phylum Chordata; class Mammalia; order Artiodactyla; family Balaenopteridae; genus Balaenoptera; species Balaenoptera acutorostrata. The sequence continues at coordinate 42,044,434 of NC_080066.1, forward strand.
AGAATAAAGAGCTACATAAACATTGGATATTATTTTTTAAAGCTTTCTAATTATTAGAACTGTCTGCAAAGGAGTTTGGGTCTTATAGATGGTAGGGAGAGTTCCTTGTCTCATGAGGCCTTGGGGATTGGTTTACTCTATTGAAAAGAAGGTTCAAATATTAAATGGGAGAAGTCTTGGGGGAAAAAAGATTCTGAGATTTTCATGCAAAAGCCTTATTGGAAGTGCCCTAGAGAACGGTACTGTTAAGGAAAAAATTATTCATGACACTTGCTAAAGAAGAGTAAGACAGACTTTGTGTAAGGGGGGCTATTACAATGGGGTTTTGCAAAAGGGGAGAGAGATGAGGCTCAACTCCTAATTCAATCAGGAAAAGTGGGAACAGTCATGGAGCAGGGCGGGGGTCGGTGGGTAGAAAATTACTCAGAGGAAACCTGAGGGGTAAGGAGGTTTTCTGGCTGAAACAACCTCACAGGATTCTTGCTGAAGGCAGGCCAGGGTGTTCAGACATCACTTGGGGGATGGTAGAGGGTGAGGAACCCGATCAGATATCAAAGGTGATCAGTTATCAGGGATGGGGGATTCTGGCTAAACTGACTTAGCAGGATTCTTGCCCAAATCGGACAATGCAGAGATGAACACAGAAGTCCAAAAGTCCTGGCCTACTTGGGGAGAGGATTCAGAATAGCCTAACTAGAGTTTAGTCAAGGAAAGAATTTTTGTCAGTGTTTGTGAAGGTGAGGAAAGCAGGACTGGGCAGAGTAGGGAGGGGAGTTATGCTGCAGTTACAGAAGAGGATTCAGCCACAAGGGCTCTGGAGCTGAGAGTGAAGCCGAATCTGGCCTCTGTACCCGGACACCAAATTAAATCTCGGAGACAGAGTTTTAGGTGAAGTAGAAAAGAATAGATTCATTGCTTTGCCAGGCAAAGGGGGCCATAGCAGACTTATGCCCTCAAAACTGTATGTCCCCACTTGCAGAGGGTAGTGAGGAGTTTTACAGTAATGGTTCAAAGAGGGCGTGACCAGCTCATGGACATACTTCTGAATGGTGAGGTAAGTAGGAGTCAGCGTCATCAACTTTCAGGTTCCAACTGGTCTGGGGTCTACGTGCTTGTGGGAAGCATACCACCGTTAATCGCTAACTTCTCCCACTTGGAGGGAGCTTCAGTGTTTGCGAAACAGCTCAAAGATATTGTTGTGTGTATTGATGGGGAACCTGGACCTTGCCCCAAGGCTGCACTATTGTTTCTCTTGACTGTTTGTTTCTCCCTTGTCTGGCATCCCCTCCCTTCCCTAATTAACAAGTGCTTGAATCTGCTCATTGGAACCCAGGGAAGGTCATGGAGGCAGAATAAAGGCTATTTCCTGTAATCAAAGAAATGGGGGACACAGAAAGGCTTTGTGCCCAGGAGCCCCATAAGGTCCTGCTCGGTATCAAGAGGGCCCTGCAGAGTTGTCTCAAACTGAGATGAGGTGGCTGGGATTTGTACCTCCACATGGATCAGTCACTGATTGCAAACTGCTTCTGGGAGGAGGTGTCACCTTGGACAACTCAGCTCCCTTCCAAGGAAGACAGCAGGACTCGGCCGTGAGCTGTCAGTAGCCCATAGCCCTGGCAGCTGAGGGCTGAGATCCTCGTTCCTGAATGAAGAGTCTAGGCAGCATAGCACAGCATCATTACTAAAGGTTACAAGACCTTAACAGTACTTGCAATAGTAATAACAATGATATATAATAATCTGATGAATGAACAATTATTGACTGCCTTCCATATATCAAGTTCTATGCTAACCCCTCTCATACGTCATTTCATTTAATCTTCACGTAGACTCTAGAAGACAGTTATTACTGGATAGATTAGTAGTTATTACTAAACTACAGGTAAGAAATTTGAGAGTCAGAGAGGTTAAGACCCTTATTCAAGTTTGCACAACTGGTCAATAACAGATTCAGTATTCGAAAGAGGTCCATCCAACCTCAGAGCCTGGGCTTTTAGTCTTTCAGAAATTATCATATTGACCCAGGGCCTTCTGTGTTGCCGTAAGTTTTACACATATGACATTGCTACTCTGCTGAGTAGGATTCAAGCTCCCTGTTCCCCAGATGAGGAAGCTGACACTCAGACATCTCAGGTCTCTGTAAAACATGATCTAGATTGGATTCAAACCCAGGTTGTCTGAGCCCAAAGTCCATGTGCTTCTCCATGAACCATGCTGCCTCTTCTAAAAGACAGTGATAATCTAAAGGGACCAGATTTCAGACCCAGAAAGCTACATATGGTCCAGGTCTGATGTTACCTTAATGGCCCAGAGAAGGTAGATGGAATAGCAGGAAAGGTTGCTATGCGTTAGGTTTGCAGGTTACATGAGTTCCTGTGCAAGGACTGTCAGAACCTCTGGTCAAGAGGATTGGAAGAACTCAAGAGAACAGAAGGTGGCGCTCTATTCTCAAGCTGCCTGGGGCGCTAAAGCCAGAGGTTGCACACACAATTAGAATGGGTCTTCCATATATCACCATCACCACCTCTGGTCCCTTAGCAACTGCCTAAGGGGGAAAGGAACCTAAACCTCTCACCTCCTTCATCCCAGTAGAACTACACTGACCTCCTAGGACCTGGGTCTCTAAGTGGGAGGGAAGCAACCACCAGGTCCATCCATTTCCTATGCTATCAGCTCTCTTGGGGATTTAAAAAGCTAAAGTCTACCTGCACCTTCCATGACATCACCTGGAATGTGAATCACGGAGGCTGCCAGAAGAAGGCAGGAAGGAGAGAGATGAGCATTCATTAAAGACAGCCTGGAAGGATTTCCAGATACCTCGGGCCAGGTGACATGCTGGATCTGAGTAGTTGGTACCCCATTTATCCCTCATCTCCTGCCATCCCCACCTCAACCTCTGTGAATTTAGTGAAAAGAGCATCAATTTTTGAAGGAGGTAACCATGGTTTCAATGCTGGCTCAGCTGTGTGAATTGACATATTTCTTAACCTCTCTGGGCCTCGTTTTTCACATCTATAAATGAGAATAACCAGAGCAACATTTGTAAAAAGTGTCTGGTAAAGTGGACTAGCTTCCTGTAGGCACTCCAAAACAAAACAAAACAAAAAGAAAAGAAAACAGGAATCTTCTTCCCCCGTTCCCCTTCTCCATCTCACTCAAATAATGCAATCTAGGTACGATCAGCACAGAAAAGGAGAGGAGAGATTTCAACACAAACCAAGACATGGAGTAAAGAAAGTGTATTTAATGTTATGCAAGCTGTATTCTTATATCAAGCAGTCTTTTCTCATCTTAAAGAATGCCCTGGGAGTTTTCTTCATTTTATTTCAACAAGTATCTATTGGGCATCTATTACATGTTAGGTGGCTCTGTAGGGCAAAGGTAAAAAAGACATCAGCCCAGCCCTGAAGATGCTCACACGAGAACCAATAATTATGTTTGTGTCCCTTTCAGCCATTTGGAAAGCAGAAAAGCCTTCATGTCACTCCCCAGAGTGCTGTATATGAGCATCTTTTTACTATTCATTGAAATCAAGCTACAGTAATCAGATTAAAATTTTTTGATCCTCATGTCCGTATAGTATTTGCATTTTCCAAAGAGACACTGTCATGGACACCTAACTAATAATTGTCAGTGGCTCAGTTGAAAGTGTCTGTCTCAGAATCAGATTCGATGTTTAGCAGGCATGTGGGGAGTTTTGCTTGTGTCCCCACTTGTGGGGAAGAACAGAGATCTGGGTTTTGTCCTAGAAGGACCTTTCACATTCAGTCTGGCTGAAGCAGAATTCAATGGTTACTCTAACTGTAGGTCCTACTGAGAATTAGAGGAAATTATGTTCCCATGGCCCCCAGAGGAGGGAAAACCAATGAAAGCACAAGTCATTATTTCATTCTAAATATGGGCCAAGTTGGGTCCCCTGAAACCTATTAACCTATTAACTACGTGTGTTGGAAATTTGCTTTCACGTGGTCTCCTAGGAAGATGTGTCTGGGCTGGGAGTGCAGCCCATCAAGGCCATGGCAAGAGTCCTGTGAGTGGAGAGGGGTCTGTGAGTTCTGATAGACGGAGAGAAGCAAATGAAGGCAACCGATTAGATACTCATGCGAGCCCCTCGCTGTGAAAAAAAAAAAAAACATGGAGGAGGAAGAAAAAGATAAAGTAGAAGGAAAAAGGAAGAGGAAGGGGACGCAGAAGAGGAATATGTACTGAGTTCCTAGTATAAGTCAGAGGTTGCCCCGCTGCTTCATAAAGGTGATCTCACTGGCATCTTTATTCCCATTGTACCAAAAACTGAATCCAAGGAAGTTAAGTAATTTCCTGAGGTCACATAAGCTAAGGAGTAGCAGGACTCCAAAATCTCCTCAATTTTCAATTTGACCATTCAGGACAGAGTTTATTAAAGTTCATTTTTATAGAACATGGAGCGCATTTAGTTTGCATGTGGGGTGGGGCCGATCCTTTGACATCTCCACTGCCTTATCCTCGCCCCACATCAATTGTTCTCTAAACCCAGTGGAAGATGGAAGACGCTTCTTTGAGATTCAACGATGTGAAGGAGTATGGAATGTCAGGTTGCCCACCAGAGGAAACAGGGTTTCTGGCTTCAGGGGCTGAACCTGAAGAGGCACCCGGAGCAGCCACTGGTCTATTGCAAGAAGGGCAGTGCCTGCCTGGAGCTCACAACCTATAGGAAGTAAATGACTATATAACTACAGTAAGTACTAGGTGCCGCAAAGGCAACAAAGGGATAAAAGATTCCAGGCAGAGGGAACAGCAAAAGAGGGGATTTGCTTGGCACAAAGAAAATCCAGAAAGCCAGTATGTCTGGGCATCATGAATAAGGGGGAGAGTGTCTGGACATGAATTTGACGCCTTGTGTGTCTCTCCAAACTGGCTACATGAGCACCAAACTCATTCCCTCTGGGCGCACAGCTAAACTGTGGATCCCAGCCTCTCTTGTAATCAAGTGTGGCCAGGTGACTGCATTATAGGCAGTGGAATGTGAGCCAGAGTGGTGTGGATTTGTCCCTCGTTCCACTCTCCCCACCCCCAACCCCCTAACAAACCTCCAGGTTCTTTCCCATCTGTCAGCTAGGCAATGTCAAGTCCAGTGACCTTGGAAGCCAGGTGTTAAGAATGATGCAGCCACAAGACAGAAGGAGCTTGGCCAACAGAGGCCCATAACTTTGAGTAATGAGGTCCTTATAAGGTTCCTGGCTGAACAGTACTTCAGACAGAATAATCAGCACATTTCTCCAAATTCTCCCATACCTAGTTCAGCTACATTGACATTGCTTTATATCTGTTACCAAATTCATATGAAAGAAATATTTGCACTTTCCATGTGCAAGGCAACATGAGACACTGAAACTGCAAAACTCTTCATATCCAAGTTCCTGCCCTTAAAGTTCTCACAATGGGAGTCACAGAAATAAAGACAAGGAATTTCACTGAAGAGTGTGCGTGATAATCACTATAACTGGAAAATGGAAAAACAGTGTGGGAGCACAGAAGATGTAGCCGTGGACTCTACCTGGGGGCTCAAGGAAGTCTTCACAGAGGAGGATCCATTTGGTTTGGGTCTTGAAGGACGAGTAGGAGTTTTTCTATGTGAAGAAGGAAAGGCAGGGCAATTCCTGTAGAGGAAATAGCACATAGAATGAATTAGAAATCCATATCCATGATGAATCAGAAACATCAGGGAGCCAGTGAAGAACTGTATCATGTGTATAGTTAATAATCTCCTAATGGTACGTTAAGCCCTAGAAAGCAAGTGATACCTTTAATTTCTTTTATTCCTCAAGATCTGCACATGTGGTAAGAAAGGAGAAGAGAGAGAGCAAGGGAGTAAAAGAGGGAAAGAGAGATGGAGGGGGGAAGGGTGAATCACATCCACTCAACCTTAATTAACCAGGGCTGGTCTCACTGATGAGAAAGAACATTCAGGGTTCATGTGAGTTTCATTTACCTTGTATCTATGTTCATTTCACACCGTCTGGCAGCTGTTTTAGGCCATTTCATTCTCCGCTGGAAGCATGCTCAGACCTGAAATGCAAACTGTAAATAGTTCACGTTGCATATTAAAGTTGGATTTAATGCATAGTATGGTTTATTAATGTTACAGCATTTACTGGGCATTTAGAGTTGTCATTGATTTTTATTCAAAAGGGCGCTTTTATTACAACTACATGATGCTAGCAAAATAAAACCCTCCCCCAGCCAAAGCAAATTTGGGTTAATTTGCTGTAAGTGCTTGTGAAAAGCCCAGCTAAATTTGGCTGGTTTGGCTTATCCCTCCCTTGTGATACTTCATCCATACACCTCTGCATGAAGGATTGCAAGGGGAAATAGATAGCATCCTCACCTGGACCAGGATGGATGCCAAACAAACGGAGAGCATTTGTGATACTTTATTTAGGTTTTGACCATAAAACTAATGAATAAAGGCCTCCAGCTACGAGTCAGTTAATATGTCCAGGATATGAGAGATAATCTTTGGGATACTCTCATTTTATTTCTTCTCCACCAAATTTGCACCTACAACAAACAGCCCAAACCTGGGATTTCACAGTAGAAGTTTCTGCTATTACAGTTGTCTTCAAAACTACCAGTTGGCATAGCAAAAATTCTTCCCTCCAATTTCTCCCCCATCTTTTTCCTGGACCCAGAAAACCTCTCCTTGTGATATGGAGATAATAGAGTACACTGTCCAGTATGATAGCTACTAGCCACATGTGGCTATTTAAATGTAATCATAAATTTTTTTCAACTAAAAATTCAGTTCCTCATTCACTTTAGACAAATTTCAAGTGCCCAGTAGCCACATATGGCTAATGGCTGCCATATTAGACAATGTAAATATGGGACATTTCCATCCTTATTTCGGGATTAACATATATGCACTATTATATGTAAAATAGATAACCAACAAGGACTTACTGTATAGCACAAGGAACTCTACTCAATATTTTGTAATAAACTATAAGGGAAAAGAATCTGAAAAAAATAGGTATATATGTATGTATAACTGAATCACTTTGCTGTGCACCTGAAGCTAACACAACATTGTAAGTCAACTGTACTTCAATAAAATAAATTTTTAAAAAAAGAAAGTTCTATTGGACAGCACTGCTCTGCATCATAGGTCCCCTCAAGACCATAGAAATAATCGTCCATTTTGCTTGCACAATACATCCTGCATCCACCCATTTTTCTCCCTTCCCACAGTCCTTTTCTATAACGCACACCCCCAGCCTTGTGTGTGAGGTCCTCTGGCCTCTTCCCCTGACTCTAGCCCTCCCAGATTCCAAATTATAACCTCCCATGCCAACCCCACCCCTGCCTGCACTTGCAGACACGTTCCTTCACATTCATTCATTCATTCGAGATTTACTGTGGCAGCATGTGGAAGTATGTGGCACTTGTATGTTCGGTGCTAAGGATGCAAAAGCAAAGAAGGTTTCATTCCTTATCCTCAAGGACATCACAATCAAGCAGAAAGCACTAATGATAACCCTCAGTTGTTGAACAAAAATTCACAAATCAGATCATATCATTTCCCTGCTTACACACCTTCAGTAGATCTCCATCTACCGAAGGAAATGTTACAAATATTTGCTGTAAATTATTCAATCCGTATACACACTTTCAGGTGTGCAACCTTTTGCACCCTTCACATGCGAGGAGTAGAAAAATACCTCTGGCATATTTTCCTTTCCACTAGGGGTGATATCATTTCTTTTAAACTTTTCTACTTTGACACTTTTTTTTAAATGTTTTTTTATTGTGGTAAAAGTCACATGATATAAAACATACTATTTTAACCATAGTTACTGGTACAGCTCAGCAGCACTAAGTACATTCACATTGTTGTGCAACTCTCACCATCATCCATCTCCCGAATTTTTCACCTTCCTAAACTGAAACTCTGTCCCCTTTAAACACTAACTCCCCATTCCCCCTCCCCATCCCACCCCCACCCCCAGCCCCTGGCATCTACCAATTACTTCCTGACTCTATGAATTTGACTCTTCTAGCTACCTCATATAAGCGGAATCCAACAGTATTTGTCTGCATTGGAATGCATTTTAAGTTGACACTTTTGAGAGATGTGTTTACTTTCTGATACAAAACTGGATGCCAGAAGACAGAACTTGGAAGGAAGAGGCATGAGGTTCTCCCCAGAAAGGCCTCAGGGACTCCAGGAAAGGCCAATGGTTGGGCTGCTTCCAAAGGTGGCTTGAATAAGTTGAGCCCCAGAGGGTGTGTTGGGCTGTGAAGGCTCTGCTATTCATTTGCACCCCATCACGCCAACCTCACCCAGTACCACAGCTCGGCTGCCAGGCGACATCTGGGCAGAGGGGAAGGGGGAGCTCACCTGAGCCCATACAGGCCATGGAAACTTCCATGAGTTCCTTGATATGCTGGTGGTTGTTGTTACAGTTATATGTCCATGTGGGCCCTTGCATCTCCTTGACATTCTAGAAAGGTGGGCAAAGAGATGAAGTAGCTACCCTCCAGATGAAGACGACCTTAACAAAGCAGGCTCTGTCACCTCCAGCCCCACTCAGCAATCGACAGTATCATCCACTCCAGGTGGTCAACCACTGCCTGTCTTTCCCCGCCCACAGGACCTAGATCTCCAATTGGATGCTTCCTCTCTACCAGGAAACAAGATCTGGAAATAAATTGCAGAGCACAAGCAGGACAAGGGGGTGGCGTGCCAGGTCCTGGAAAAGGTTTTTGGGATTTTGGCCTGTTTGTTTTTTAACTGTCAGAATCAAAACAATGTATTTATTCTTCTGCCAAACACAACAACTGATTTCCATCTACAATTATTTTTTAAGATAAGAAGCAATAAGTCAATTGAAGGAACAGCTGTGGCCTTGAGCTGTGGAACGTTATTATGCTTTAACACATCCACTGAGAAATGCAGAGCTCGTGGGACTAGCTTCATTGGCTGCAGCAGGGATGGATGTAAGCCACCTGGACAGGGGCCTGGTACCTCACCAGTTGCTGCCCAGACCATCCCTCCATGGGTTGTGATGTTTCCACTATCCCTTGCATCAGCTCTGACCTCTCAGGTGTACCTATTCTATATCCACTTTTTATCTAACATTACAGCTGCCCTGAAGCCTTTTTCCTCCACCCTGCCCCATGTACAGGAGACTGTACCAGTAAAGACTGGTCCAGCCAGCAATGGACCATGGAAGCAGTAAACTGCATAGTGGCTAAGAGTGTGTCCTCTGATGGCTGGTGGCTTGGGTCCACTATTCATTCACTAACTGTAGAACTTCAGGCAAGGTAATCCTCCTCCTCTCCAATCTTCAATTCTCTTATCAATAAAGTGGGGACAGTTGTAGTGCCTTGTCCCTAAGGTGGGGACAGTTGTAGTTCCTTGTCCCTAAGGTGGTAGGGAGGATTCAATGAGATAATCCAGCTAACAATTGGACACTCAGCACAGTGACCCCTTGTATGTACTCAGTAATTGTGAACTACTTCTTTTATTAGACTAGAATTCCTCACTCTGTTGGACATGGAAATATTGACAGCTGGACCCTGGAAGGAAGGGACCTTCTGTTTCTTTAAGTCTCCCCAGTTTCTGCCTTCCACGGGAAGACACAGTGGTGACAACTTCACCCACTACCTGGAAAGAACTCAAAGCCCTGCCTAAGACCTCAGGGTAGCCAGTCCAGCAGAACGAGCCAGAAGGAGTAGACAGAGGTGGAAGTGTGTTCCATGTCTATTTGAAATTATGTCTTAAGCTTGAAGGCTCTTGCTCATCCCAAGACTTAACCTGAGCAGAGTTTCTTCACGACAAACCCTGAGGCATAACCCAAGGGACAGCACTTCTAAAACCAAGACTTTTCCTTGAACGAGTATTCTCATCATTAGCCTATTATCACATTGAGGGACCTAGGAGCTATGGCCCTTTGATCCCCACTTCTCGGAGATGCTCAGGAAACCTGGGGTTGAATGAAGTCACCTCTCTGAAACGAATCACTCTTCTCTGTAGTTTAAAGTTTGGGTATCTCTTAGGCATCACCAAAAGGAATGGCTAAAAAATACTGTGACAAAAGCATAATAAAATATTCATACCCATGATCTGTCCCTGTCATTTGCCCCACATAATGCCCTTAAGACAAGTTAAAAGTTCCCGGTGGGTGACAGTCAAAACCTGAACATTTTCCCTGGGACATCAATCATTCCTCAGTAACTTGTTAGAACAGAATGACTTTCCATGGAAGCTGGTCCAGAAAAAACTGGGGACCCTCTGAGTCAGAATAAATTCTCCTATCCACCTTTCTAATAGTTTTAATGCAACTTAGGGTTGTTTGTTTGGTTTTTTTTTTTTTAAATCATCTTTGGATGGTGAATCCTTAAAACTCTGATGAAGGAGTGGACCCTCCCCAGAAAAGTACGTACTCATAACCACACATAATTTGCCAAATTTTCGAGCACTCCGGGACCTCCTGAGTTCATCTGTGGACCCATTACGAATACCTCCTTTGGTTATTTCTTTCAATCACTTGCTGTCAGTAACATCTATGTCAGGCAGAATATGCTGCGTGATCAGCTCTCTCCCATGGCAAATCTGCTTTGAAAATGTAGCTACTGCAGAAGCAGGGGCGGGGGTGCGGGGGGGGAGGCGCAGAGAGAGTGAGACCACTTTGGCTCTGGGTGAGACAAGAAGTGTCTCCTGGCCCACATGCCCCTTGGATAGTTCTTCCCTCATACTCAGAAACCCTTCTGAGCTATTTTTTACTCACAACACTTCTGACACCAAATGTGTGGAGTTTTTGTCTCACACCAACCAATCCTCCAGCAGTCTGGACACAGACTGGGTGTCCTACAGCTCAGTTCAGTTCTGACCCTAACGACCCAGAGTTGGCAGAGACCCCAGAGGTCTAGGGGTTCCATCCTCCAAGATGGCCCTCACTTCAGATGTCAGTCGTTTAAGTCTCGGGTCCCCAGGTGACCCACCCTTCTGCGGCTACAAAGTCAGCGGGTTCTTACAACCCCTTTTTCCAGGTTTGATAATTTCCTAGAATGGTTCACAAAACTCTGGAAAACACTTTTCCTGCTATTACCTGTTCACTGTAAAGGATGCACACGAACAGCCAGATGTAGAGGTACCTGGGACAAGGTCCGGAGATTCCCTGTCTTCCTGGAGTTGGGGTGTGCTACCCTCCCGGTCCGTCGATGTGTTCTCCAACTTTGAAGCTCTCCAAACCTACTGTTCAAGGGTTTTTATGCAGATTTCATTACTCGCCATTGGTGATTTACTTAACCTCCAGCCCCTCCCCCCTTCTAGAAAGTTAGGAGGCGGGGCCAGAAGTTCCAAGCTTCTAATCGAGGCTTGGTATTCCTGACTACCCATCCTGAAGCTTTCTAAGGGTCTGATACCCCCGTTAGAACAAAAAGCATTGCTATCACCCTTCACTCAAGAAACACCAAGGATTTTAGAAGCTCTGTACCAGGAACTGGGGACAAAGACCAAGTATCGTACTTAATATAATACCACCCCTGTTTCCTGCCTTCCACGTGGAACATTCCCCAGGCCTCCTAGACTGATTGAAACCTGCTCGTGTCAGAAGAGGTGCAAGAACCGTTGAACTATCTCATACTCACTTACCTGTGGGTTTGAAAGGTTTGGAGAGCTGCAGAGGACTGTGTAAAAGTATGACAACTCTCCTGATGGAGACTGAGAATGAACTTGGCAATGGCTGCATCACTGTAATCCTTCAGGGACCCGATGGTCACCCATCTAATCCAGGCTCGCTACATCAAACACTGCACACTTTCTGTGCCCTCTCTCCCCATCCAGCAATGCGCCCTCCCTGCTGGGATCAAGTTCCATCCCCTTCTGGTTCAAAGGCAGTGAGTAATCTATCCACCTTTCAAGGTACACAAAACTATTTTGCTAGAAAGAGGGAAGGGGCAGGTGGAAGCTGAGAAAGTCCTTCCATCTCCCATCTGGACCACGCTTCCACCAGGGCTTGGATCCCCTCCACACACCCAGATGAGCACTGCAACTCAGCCTCCGAGGGAAGGAGGGATTTGCTCTCTTGCTTCAAATGCTTTGCTGATTGTGTTTGTTGGCCCATTAATTATCTGTCTGTGTCTTTTAACAGTATCAGTCCTGGAAAAAAAAGCTGCACGCCATGATGCCAATGTGACTTTTCAGGGTGATGGAAATTACCAAGTGGTCCAGCCGTGGAGAGCCTGAGGCACTGTAACAAGGTTCTAATGTAAAGCACAGAGCAATTAGCAGGGAGATTTACCTCGCTGTCTTAAAAGCATTTTTATTACTTAATCAATCACAAGCAATTTCTAAACAACACTGGGGTTTTACAAAGAGCCATAAATCTTTCCCATCTGCTTCCAGGAGAAAGAACAGAAGAAAGCGACATGACATTCCAGGAGGGACATTGTATCAATTAAAACAAAATGGAACCCAAGTCACTTGCAAAACAGAAAGTGGGCAGGAGGTGACTGCAGGGTCACAGAAGATCCAGGGAAGGAACTGGTCGGTAGGGGTCAGGTATCTAGTCCTGACCACAGGTTCTCATTCAGTTGTGTCTCATACATTAGGAGGAAGGAGGAGGAGGAACACAAGATGAAAGAAGCCTGCAGGGTTAGCCAAGGAGATTTTCTGCCAATTTCTTTTTCGGCAGAAGGCTTTCTATAGCAAGCCTGTCTGTGGGCCTCAGTTTCCTCATATGCAAATTGGGAGAATTCAGACTGGATTGCATCCAAGTGATTCTCGGTCCTGACAGCGTTTCAGAATCACTGGGGAGCGTTTTAAAAACACCATTGCCAGGCTCCTTTCCAGACCAGTGAAATCAGACTATCTGAGGCTAAGCTGAAGGGTCTTGAATCTCATCTAGTTTCAGTTTGAACACCCAAGGAAGCAGGGAATCTTAATTTGAAAATAAAATGCTTCAAATCTGCACAGTGGCGACCTCAGCAATTAAGGACAGAGACGTTCAGCTGTGTTCACGTATTCACTCTCTCTTTCCTCCAGCAGACCCTTCCTCGGCTCTTCTCCACAGTAAGAGCCTGGGCTGGGCCCATGGACCTGCGTCTCACCACCTGCCATGATGCTCAGGGGGAAATGTCCCATTAGCTCTCATTTAAACCACAGAAGTGGATCCGGGAGACCCCGGCTAACAGGTGTAGAGGTTGGGAACCACTGTCCACAGACAAATTATAAACACCTATCAGTGTGCTGTTGACCCTGGTTCTCAAGCCCTCTCAGAAGAGTGGTGCAGAGTAACGATTCCTCCCTCACAAGACTGAACCGGGCAGAGGAGCTCCCAAAACCCAACCCTGGTACTTCAACTGGTTCCACCGTCAGCAAATGCAGCAGAGACCAGGTGACTAAGGAACCAAGGAAAAAGAATCCGATGGAAGTGATGCTGCATCTGCCTGAAACATTTTCTTGGGTCCAGGATGGATCTGTTCCTAAAGTCACCACTTAAGACAGTTAACATGTGGGTCCCTCCAGAGAGCTGGCCTGCAGCAAAGGCTGTACTTGGCCAACCCCTCACAGACCCCAAAGTCAACATCTTTTCTTCAGGTAAGTAAAGATTGTCAATTACCTCACACATTTTGACCCAGTATAACATCTTTTTTTCCCCTAATTTTACCTGAGACCTCGAATTTGAAGGGAAAACATTTTTTTCTTAGTCATATGGAATTATAATCAAGTTCAAATGCTTCCATCTATAGAAGGTTTCCCTTTTTTCTTCTGAACCCTTCTAGCATTTATCTACCTCTTACATGGAATATATCCCATCCTGACTTTAATTATAATATTTGTATCATAACATCTTTTCTGCTAAGCTGTTGATTCCCTAGTGCAGTAGAAAGAACAAGCTTTTGGAGTCACAGTGACCAAACCCCAGCTCCTGTCCTTTCATGGCTGTGTGGCTTTATGGAAATTGTTTGACCTTTCTGAGCCTCAGTGTCTGAATCTAAAAAGTGAAGATAGTAAGACCTACTTGACAGCATTGGTGTAAGGATGAAAGGAGACAGCACACCTTGAGTCTCTTAAGGTTACCCATGCTCAGCTTAGAGGGTAGTGCCCAGAACCTACCAAGTACCCCTGCTATGGTCCATGGACTTGAGAGCACGTGGTGATTTCACTTGAGCAGTGTGAGGAGTGCAGAAGGAAGGTGCATTCCAGCATCAGGAGTGGGGAGGAGATGGCGGGGCTGTCTGCTGGGAGGGGTCAGGACCAGCTGGGAGGGCTGGTGCCGCTGGTTGTTAGGTGAGTAGGCACATTGGAAAGACCCCTGCCTATGACGACCTTCTTTACATCTTTCCCATGTCAGGCTTTTGCACTGCTTCCCCTGGCAGCTTTCAATGGTGCTGAGCAGCAGTCCTGTCAATAGTACTATTAAAGATGCAGAAAACTTTCTAAACTGCTCATGGAAAATGACCACTCCCCTGGTCCTCTGGCTACACACACACACATATACATACATATACCCACACATATACATGTATACATATACATACGCATGGATACACATACATACGGATAGACATCTACACACAGGCACACACATACTCTTGCACATACACACATAAAACCTTGTATTTAAGTAGCTGCAACTCTACGGAGCCCTTTCATTCGATGCTGATAAAGTGTTGATTGCCTCCTTGCCCAGTAGCCACCAAGGTAGTAGAAGATCAAAATTAAAGTGCCATCTTTCACTAAACCCTATGCCACCAACACAGAGGGCGCAGGGCAGAGGGCAGATTCCTGCCCAAGCCTCTCTTACTCCAAATTAGAGGTTGGAAAACTTTCTATAAAGAGTCAGATAGTAAATCTCTGTAGTTCTGTGGGCCATTTGATCTCTGCCACACTCCTCAATTCTGCTGTTGTAGTTCAAAAGCAGTGATAGATGATACATAAACAAAAGGACATAGTCGTGTTCCAATAAAACCTTACTTATAGAAACAAGGTTTCTGAATCCTGGTCTAAAGTCTTGGTTTTTTTTTTTAAACATCTTTATTGAAGTATAATTGCCTTACAATAGTGTGTTAGCTTCTGCTTTATAACAAAGTGAATCAGTTATACATATACAATATGTTCCCATTTCTCTTCCCTCTTGCATCTCCCTCCCTCCCACCCTCCCCATCCCACCCCTCTAGGTGGTCACAAAGCACCGAGCTGATCTCCCTGTGCTGTGCGGCTGCTTCCCACTAGTTATCTATTTTACATTTGGTAGTGTATATATGTCCATGACACTCTCTTACCCTGTCACATCTCACCCCACCCCCTCCCCATATCCTCAAGTCCATTCTCTAGTAGGTCTGTGTCTTTATTCCCGTCTTGCCACTAGGTTCTTCATGGCCTTTTTTTTTTTTTTTTTCCCTTAGATTCCGTATATATGTGTTAGCATACTGTATTTGTTTTTCTCTTTCTGACTTACTTCACTCTGTATGACAGACTCTAACTCCATCCACCTCATTACAAATACCTCCATTTCATTTCTTTTTATGGCTGAGTAATATTCCATTGTATATATGTGCCACATCTTCTTTATCCATTCATCTGTCGATGGACATTTAGGTTGCTTCCATGTCCTGGCTATTGTAAATAGAGCTGCAATGAACATTTTGGTACATGACTCTTTTTGACCTATGGTTTTCTCAGGGTATATGCCCAGTAGTGGGATTGCTGGGTCGTATGGTAGTTCTATTTGTAGTTTTTTAAGGAACCTCCATACTGTTCTCCATAGTGGCTGTATCAATTTACATTCCCACCAACAGTGCAAGAGTGTTCCCTTTCCTCCACACCCTCTCCAGCATTTATTGTTTCTAGATTTTTTGATGATGGCCATTCTGAGCGGTGTGAGATGATATCTCATTGTAGTTTTGATTTGCATTTCTCTAATGATTAATGATGTTGAGCATTCTTTCATGTGTCTGTAGGCCATCTGTATATCTTCTTTGGAGAAATGTCTATTTAGATCTTCTGCCCATTTTTGGATTGGGTTGTTCGTTTTTTTGTTATTGAGCTGCATGAGCTGCTTGTAAATCTTGGAGATTAATCCTTTGTCAGTTGCTTCATTTGCAAATATTTTCTCCCATTCTGAGGGTTGTCTTTTGGTCTTGTTTATGGTTTCCTTTGCTGTGCAAAAGCTTTTAAGTTTCATTAGGTCCCATTTGTTTATTTGTGTTCTTATTTCCATTTCTCTGGGAGCTGGGTCAAAAAGAATCTTGCTGTGATGTATGTCATAGAGTGTTCTGCCTATGTTTTCCTCTAAGAGTTTGATAGTGTCTGCCCTTACACTTAGGTCTTTAATCCATTTTGAGTTTATTTTTGAGCATGGTGTCAGGGAGTGTTCTAATTTCTTACTTTTACATGTTCCTGTCCAATTTTCCCAGCACCACTTATTGAAGAGGCTGTCTTTTCTCCACTGTATATGCTTGCCTCCTTTATCAAAGATAAGTTGACCATATGTGTGTGGGTTTATCTCTGGGCTTTCTATCCTGTTCCATTGATCTATATTTCTGTTTTTGTGCCAGTACCAAACTGTCTTGATTACTGAAGCTTTGTAATATAGTCTGAAGTCAGGGAGCCTGATTCCCCCAGCTCCATTTTTCGTTCTCAAGATGGCTTTGGCTATTCGGGGTCTTTTGTGTTTCCATACAAATTGTGAAATTTTTTGTTCTAGTTCTGTGAAATATGCCAGTGGTAGTTTGATAGGGATTGCATTGAATCTGTAGATTGCTTTGGGAAGTAGAGTCATTTTCACAATGTTGATTCTTCCAATCCAGGAACATGGTATATCTCTCCATCTCTTTGTATCATCTTTAATTTCTTTCATCAGTGTCTTATAATTTTCTGCATACAGGTCTTTTGTCTCCTTAGGTAGGTTTATTCCTAGATATTTTATTCTTTTTGTTGCAATGGTAAATGGGAGTGTTTTCTTAATTTCACTTTCAGATTTTTCATCATTAGTGTATAGAAATGCAAGAGATTTCTGTGCATTAATTTTGTATCCTGCTACTTTACCAAATTCATTGATTAGCTCTAGGAGTTTTCTGGTAGCATCTTTAGGATTCTCTATGTATAGTATCATGTCATCTGCAAATAGTGACAGCTTTACTTCTTCTTTTCCGATTTGGATTCCTTTTATTTCTTTGTCTTCTCTGATTCCTGTGGCTAGGACTTCCAGAACTATGTTGAATAATAGTGGTGAGAGTGGGCAACCTTGTCTTGTTCCTGATCTTAGTGGAAATGGTTTCAGTTTTTCACCATTGAGGACAATGTTGGCTGTGGGTTTGTCATATATGGCCTTTATTATGTTGAGGAAAGTTCCCTCTATGACTACTTTCTGCAGGGCTTTTATCATAAATGGGTGTTGAATTTTGTCGAAAGCTTTCTCTGCATCTATTGAGATGATCATATGGTTTTTCTCCTTCAGTTTGTTAATATGGTGTATCACATTGATTGATTTGTGTATATTGAAGAATCCTTGCATTCCTGGGATAAACCCCACTTGATCATGGTGTATGATCCTTTTAATGTGCTGTTGGATTCTGTTTGCTAGTATTTTGTTGAGGATTTTTGCATCTATGTTCATCAGTGATATTGGCCTGTAGTTTTCTTTCTTTGTGACATCTTTGTCTGGTTTTGGTATCAGGGTGATGGTGGCCTCGTAGAATGAGTTTGGGAGTGTTCCTCCCTCTGCAATATTTTGGAAGAGTTTGAGAAGGATAGGTGTTAGCTCTTCTCTAAATGTTTGATAGAATTCACCTGTGAAGCCATCTGGTCCTGGGCTTTTGTTTGTTGGAAGGTTTTTAATCACAGTTTCAATTTCAGTGCTTGTGATTGGTCTGTTCATATTTTCTATTTCTTCCTGGTTCAGTCTCGGCAGTTTGTGCATTTCTAAGAATTTGTCCATTTCTTCCAGGTTGTCCATTTTATTGGCATAGAGTTGCTTGTAGTAATCTCTCATGATCGTTTGTATTTCTGCAGTGTCAGTGGTTACTTCTCCTTTTTCATTTCTAATTCTATTGATCTGGGTCTTCTCCCTTTTTTTCTTGATGAGTCTGGCTAATGGTTTATCAATTTTGTTTATCTTCTCAAAGAACCAGCTTTTAGTTTCATTGATTTTTGCTATTGTTTCCTTCATTTCTTTTTCATTTATTTCTGACCTGATCTTTATAATTTCTTTCCTTCTGCTGGCTTTGGGGTTTTTTTGTTCTTCTTTCTCTAATTGCTTTAGGTGCAAGGTTAGGTTGTTTATTCGAGATGTTTCCTGTTTCTTGAGGTAGGCTTGTATTGCTATAAACTTCCCTCTTAGCACTGCTTTTGCTGCGTCCCATAGGTTTTGGGTCGTCGTGTCTCCGTTGTCATTTGTTTCTAGGTATTTTTTGATTTCCCCTTTGATTTCTTCAGTAATCACTTCGTTATTACGTAATGTATTGTGTAGCCTCCATGTGTTTGTATTTTTTACAGATCTTTTCCTGTAATTGATATCTAGTCTCATAGCGTTGTGGTCGGAAAAGATACTTGATACGATTTCAATTTTCTTAAATTTACCAAGGCTTGATTTGTGACCCAAGATATGATCTATCCTGGAGAATGTTCCATGAGCACTTGAGAAAAATGTGTATTCTGTTGTTTTTGGGTGGAATGTCCTATAAATATCAATTAAGTCCATCTTGTTTAATGTATCATTTAAAGCTTGTGTTTCCTTATTTATTTTCATTTTGGATGATCTGTCCATTGGTGAAAGTGGGGTGTTAAAGTCCCCTACTATGATTGTGTTGCTGTCAATTTCCCCTTTTATGGCTGTTAGTATTTGCCTTATGTATTGAGGTGCTCCTATGTTGGGTGCATAAATATTTACAATTGTTATACCTTCCTCTTGGATCGATCCCTTGATCATTATATAGTGTCCTTCTTTGTCTCTTGTAATAGTCTTTATTTTAAAGTCTATTTTGTCTGATATGAGAATTGCTACTCCAGCTTTCTTTTGATTTCCATTTGCATGGAATATCTTTTTCCATCCCCTCACTTTCAGTCTGTATGTGTCTCTAGGTCTGAAGTGGGTCTCTTGTAGACAGCATATATATGGGTCTTGTTTTTGTATCCATTCAGCCAGCCTGTGTCTTTTGGTGGGAGCATTTAATCCATTTACATTCAAGGTAATTATCGATATGTATGTTCCTATTCCCATTTTCTTAAATGTATTGGGTTTGTTATTGTAGGTGTTTTCCTTCTCTTGTGTTTCTTGCCTAGAGAAGTTCCTTTAGCCTTTGTTGTAAAGCTGGTTTGGTGGTGCTGAACTCTCTCAGCTTTTGCTTGTCTGTAAAGGTTTTAATTTCTCCATCGAATCTGAATGAGATCCTTGCTGGGTAGAGTAATCTTGGTTGTAGGTTTTTCTCCTTCATCACTTTAAGTATATCCTGCCACTCCCTTCTGGCTTGCAGAGTTTCTGCTGATAGATCAGATGTTAACCTTATGGGGATTCCCTTGTGTGTTATTTGTTTTTTTTTTCCCTTGCTGCCTTTAATATGTTTTCCTTATATTTAATTTTTGACAGTTTGATTAATATGTGTCTTGGCGTGTTCCTCCTTGGGTTTATCCTGTATGGGACTCTCTGTGCTTCCAGGACTTGATTAACTATTTCCTTTCCCATATTAGGGAAGTTTTCAACTATAATCTCTTCAAAAATTTTCTCAGTCCCTTTCTTTTTCTCTTCTTCCTCTGGTACCCCTATAATTCGAATGTTGGAGCGTTTAATGTTGTCCCAGAGGTCCCTGAGACTGTCCTCAGTTCTTTTCATTCTTTTTTCTTTATCCTGCTCTGTAGTAGTTATTTCCACCATTTTATCTTCCAGGTCACTTATCCTTTCTTCTGCCTCAGTTATTCTGCTATTGATCCCATCTAGAGTATTTTTAATTTCATTTATTGTGTTCTTCATCATTGCTTGGTTCCTCTTTAGTTCTTCTACATCCTTGTTAAATGTTTCTTGCATTTTGTCTATTCTATTTCCAAGATTTTGGATCATCCTTACTATCATTATTCTGAATTCATTTTCAGGTAGACTACCTATTTCCTCTTCATTTGTTAAGTCCAGTGTGTTTTGAGCCTGCTCCTTCATCTGCTGTGTGTTTTTCTGTCATCTCATTTTGCCTATCTTACTGTGTTTGGGGTCTCCTTTTCACAGGCTGCAGGTTCGTAGTTCCCGTTGTTTTTGGTATCTGTCCCCAGTGGCTAAGGTTGGTTCAGTGGGTTGTGTAGGCTTCCTGGTGGAGGGAACTAGTGCCTGAGTTCTGGTGGATGAGGCTAGATCTTGTCTTTCTGGTGGGCACGTCCACGTCTGGTGGTGTATTTTGGGGTGTCTGTGGCCTTATTATGATTTTAGGCAGCCTCTCTGCTAATGGATGGGGTTGTGTTCCTGTCTAGCTAGTTGTTTGGCATAGGGTGTCCAGCACTGTAGCTTGCTGGTCGTTGAGTGAAGCTGGGTCTTGATGTTGAGATGGAGATCTCTGGGAGATTTTTGCCGTTTGGTATTACGTGGAGCTGGGAGGTCTCTTGTGGACCAGTGTTCTGAAGTTGGCTCTCCCACCTCAGAGGCACGGCCCTGATGCCTGGCTGGAGCACCAAGAGCCTTTCGTCCACACGGCTCAGAGTAAAAGGGAGAAAAAATAGAAAGAAAGAAAGAAAGAGGCTATAATATAGTGAAGTAAAATAAAGCTATTGTAAAGCAAAGCTATACAGACAAAATCTCACCCAGAAGCATATACATATACACTCACAAAAAAAAGGAAAAGGGGAAAAATTAATATCTCCTGCTCCCAGAGTCCACCTCCTGAATTTGGGATGATTCGTTGTCTATTCAGGTATTCAACAGATGCAGGCACATCAAGTTGTTTGTGGAGTTTTAATCCGCTGCTTCTGAGGCTGCTGGGAGAGATTTCCCCTTCTCTTCCCTGTTCGCACAGCTCCTGGGGTTCAGCTTTGGATTTGGACCCGCCTCTGCGTGTAGGTCGCCTGAGGGCGTCTGTTCCCCACCCAGACAGGATGGGGTTAAAGGAGCAGCTGCTTCGGGGGCTCTGGCTCACCCAGGCCGCGGGGAGGGAGGGGTACAGAGGAGGCGGGGCGAGCCTGCAGCGTCAGAGGCCGGCGTGACGTTGCACCAGCCTGAGGCGCGCAGTGCGTTCTCCCGGTGATGTTGTCCCCAGATCCCGGGACCCTGGCAGTGGCGGGCTGCACAGGCCACCGGGAGGGGCGGTGTGGAGAGTGACCTGTGCTCACACACAGGCTTTTTGGAGGCGGCAGCAGCAGTCCCAGCATCTCACGCCCATCTCTGGGGTCCGCGCTGATCGCCGCGGCTCGCGCCCTTCTCTGGAGTTCGTTTAGGCGGCGCTCTGAATCCCCTCTCCTTGCCCGCCGCGAAACAAAGAGGCAAGAAAAAGTCTCTTGCCTCTTCGGCAGCTGCAGACTTTTTCCCAGACTCACTTCCGGCTACCTGTGGTGCTCTAAACCCTTCAGGCTGTGTTCACACCGCCAGTCCCAGTCCTCTCCCTGCGATCCGACTGAAGCCGAGCCTCAGCTCCCAGCCCCGCCCGCCCCGGCGGGGGAGCAGACAAGCCTCTTGGGCTGCTGAGTGCTACTCGGCGCCGAGCCTCTGTGCGGGAATCTCTCTGTTTTTTCCGCTGTGCCCCTGTTGCTGTGGGGTCCGCGCTGATAGCTGCGGCTCGCGCCAGTCTCTGGAGTTCGTTTAGGCGGTGCTCTGAATCCCCTCTCCTCGCGCACCAGGAAACACAGAGGGAAGAAAAAGTCTCTTGCCTCTTCGGCAGCTGCAGACTTTTTCCCCGGACTCCCTCCCGGCTAGCTGTGGTGCGCTAACCCCTTCAGGCTGTGTTCACGCCGCCAGTCCCAGTCCTCTCCCTGCGATCCAACCGAAGCCCGAGCCTCAGCTCCCAGCCCTGCCCGCCCCGGCGGGGAAGCAGACAAGCCTCTCGGGCTGGTGAGTGCTGCTCGGCACCGAGCCTCTGTGCGGGAACCTCTCCGCTTTGCCCTCCGCACCCCTGTGGCTGCGCTCTCCTCCGTGGCTCCAAAGCTTCCCCCCTCCGCCACCCGCAGTCTCCGCCCGCGAAGGGGCTTCCTAGTGCCTGGAAACCTT
Organism: Balaenoptera acutorostrata; assembly: GCF_949987535.1. Classification (NCBI taxonomy): domain Eukaryota; kingdom Metazoa; phylum Chordata; class Mammalia; order Artiodactyla; family Balaenopteridae; genus Balaenoptera; species Balaenoptera acutorostrata. Next base: position 42,066,597 of record NC_080066.1, read on the forward strand.
TCCTCCTTCACAGCTCCCTCCCACTGGTGCAGGTGCCGTCCCTATTCTTTTGTCTCTGTTATTTCTTTTTTCTTTTGCCCTACCCAAGTACGGGGGGAGTTTCTTGCCTTTTTGGAGGTCGGACGTTTTCTGCCAGCGTTCAGTGGGTGTTCTGTAGGAGCAGTTCCACGTGTAGATGTATTTCTGCTGTATCTGTGGGAAGGAAGGTGACCTCCGCATCTTACTCTTCCGCCATCTTCTCCCTCCTCCAAAAGTCTTGGTTCTTAATCACTAGGCTGTAGAACTTGGACTTGTTTTTCTTAATTCAAAACATGGTTCCTTCAATTTATTAATATATATAACAAATGTGTTAATTATCTCTACACTTCTTGACCTAATAATTTCACTTGTAGAAATTTATATTAACAATGACCAACAGTTATGGATCATTTTATATTCAGAATCTACTTAATCTTCCCAGTAAGAGATGAGATGAGTCATATTTTTGTCTCCATTTTGCAGATGAGGAAACCGAGGCACAAAGATGCAAAGTGACTTTCCCCCAGCCACACAGCTGGTAAGTGATAAAGCTGGGTTCTGAATCAAGGCAGTAATTTCTAACTCTCCCATGAAAAAGGTATGCAAAATTGGACAAATGCACAAAAATCCCTGGCTTTTATGCAACTAGGTTCATAACAGCATAAAAGAAAGTAACCTAAACATCAAATATGAACAATGGGTAAAAATTGTGGTACAACAGAATAAAAGGCAATGTTCTCAGTTGATAGAGAAGAATGTAGACTCTGTTTGCCAGAAGGGCTGCAGCAATTCCTCTCATCCCTGGATGCATGCCCCTTTGCAATGCCACGTTGCTGGTCCTTCCGTCAAAAGTTAGAGCCTATTTCCTGTCTGTTGAATGTGGGCTGGCCCTGTGACTTGTTTGACCAATAGAATGAGGGCAAAGTGATGTCATAAGATGCCCAGCGCTAGGTCCCAAAAGGCCTTGCAGCTTCCGCCTTTGCCCTTTTGAGATGCTGCTCTGAGCCCACCATGTGAAGAAGTTGCATCCAGCTTACTGGGGGACAAGAGGCCACATGGAGGAGAAACAAGGACCCTAACTGCAGAATGAGTGACCCCAAGGGAGTAAGGTTGCAAAGTTAAAACACAGAATACCCAGTTAAATATTCTTTCCAGATAAACAACGAGTAGTATTTTAACATAATTGTGTCTCGAATATCACATAGACATGTTTATACTACAAAATTATTCATTGTGGATCTGAAATTCAAATTTAACTTGGGTGTCTTGTATTTTTATTTGCTAAATCTGACAGCCTACAGGTGAGTTTAGCAGAAGAACCCAGCCTGAATTACTGATCTAAAGAACCATGAGAAATGATACATTGTTATTTTAAGCTACCAAGTTTTGCAGAGGTTTGTTGCACAGTGACATAACAGAAACACTGCCCTGTTTATTGGCATGGAAAATGTTTGCTATAGGACTAGGGGGTAGTCATATAGGCAGAGAAGAAAAAGGGCATAAAGAGAAGAAAGAGTCATGACCTTGAGCAGAGAAATGACACCAAGTACATGTATATATACATATGTATATATGTAAAGTACATATGATCTCTGTGTTCAAATTAAATACTTAATTTTTAATAATGCTTTTTTTTTTTTTTGGCTGTGTTGGGTCTTTGTTGCTGTGCGTGGGCTTTCTCTAGTTGCGTCGAGCGGGGGCTGCTCTTCCTTGCAGTGCACAGGCTTCTCACTACGGTGGCTTCTCTTGTTGCGGAGTATGGGCTCTAGGCGCACGGGCTTCAATAGTTGTGGCACGCACGCTCAGTAGTTGTGGCTCGCGGGCTTAGTTGCTCCACGGCATGTGGGATCTTCCCAGACCAGGGCTCGAACCCATGTCCCCTGCGTTGGCAGGCAGATTCTAAACCACTGTGCCACCAGGGAAGCCCTAATGATGCGTTTTGAGGATGTGTACTGATGCGCATAAATGTCAAATATATATTGGGAGGGGAAAACCCCAAATTTCTAAGTTTGGATTCCAAGATCTCATCTTTGAGATACTTTTGATAATGATTTCCTAGTGAAATTTCTGCTTAGGACCTAATGCTATGTTAATATTTTTCAAAGAATAAAATTTGTTGATGATTTCCTGTTAAATTTCAAAACGTAGTTATAAAAGAGCCACACGGGCATGATTCCATTTTGATATACATGCACACATACACACACACCCAGAATTGACAGTGTTTGATGGTAGGGACTGAAGAGAGGTGGTTTTCATTTTGTTTTTACTCTTCTTTGCACTTTCGCATTTTCCTGCAATGTACACTTCTCTCTTGTGTAAAGAAGTATGTGTGAGCGTGTGTGCATCCATGTGTGCATTTACTGTGACTTTTAATCCCCCAGGCTTGCACCAATCATTAAGTATTTACAGAGTTCTTGGTCTTTCACCAGCACTGTTTGTGAAAGCAAGTACCATAAGCAATAAAATGTAAATAAAGAGCAAAGCCTGCTTCTCTGGCCCAGGTGAGAGTAAAATAACAGAAGACTCAGGTAGTTATTTAAAGTATGTGGTGCTTGGGGATGTACTATATCCAAAGTGATGCCAGAAAAAAGTGAGGCTGTGTCTGTGGACTTCTTGGTAAGCTGTAAAGTGCTATAAAGTATGGTATTTTTAAGCCCCCCTTGGAGAGATGTATGAGCATTACTTAGAAAGCTTTTTAAAAAAAATACCTATGCCTGGGCCCCTCCGCTGGAGATTATAATTCAGTAGATGTGGACAGGGCCACAGGTATCTGTATTCTATAAAGCTCTTCATTTGAGAATCACTGAGCGAATGTTTCTCCTGGTTATTTCTCTACCATTGTGACTTTGAGCTAGGGGAAGAGTTAAAGAAAGCTTCTTGGATGAGGTGGCCCCTGGCTGAGGGCTGAGGGGTGAGGGACCGAACGAGCCATCTCTAGTCTTCATGGTAGATTGTCACATTCACTGCCAATACCGTGTGCAGATGGCTTCCCAGCGTGGTCCGCCGTGGCCAGCCGGCCCTCACACGTCCTGGAACTGGTCCCGCTGTCACCCAGCTCAGGGCGTGTTCACTCTGCGGTCTGGTCTTTGCCCGCAGTCTGGTCTTTGCCCACAATCATGCCCCTGATCTAGCCTTTGGGCTTCACTTTGCATCTGCTCCCCCCGATTCCTCTCAGCCCCTCTGGCGTCTCAAGTTCACCTTCTCAGCATCCCAGAGGAGGCAGAGCCCCCCAAGGTCAGCTTCTGAAGGACCCTGCTCCAGCCCATTCCAGTCCTCTGCACCCCAACCCCACCTCCAAAATCAAACTTTCAGAAAGAGAAAGCAGAGAATTAGAAGGGAGTTTCTTGGTTTCCAGTGCGGCTGTGCTGTCACTTCATCCCGTGGCCTTAAGCAAGCTCCTGAAGCTGGTGACTCTGGCCCCCAACCCCAGCATAAGATCAGTAACTCCTTGGGGTTTCAGCCACATGAAAACCAGAGGTGTAGGCTGTGGGGTAGGCTTAGCATGGCTGCAGGCCCGTGGCGTGTGCAAGGGGAGTGGGCCATAGGACCAGCACGCGAGAAAGTACAGAAGCCGGAATGGGGGCAGGGGCCAGGGACCCACTCTGATGGTACAGAACCCTCAGCCAGGTGGTGGGGGCCATTGCCTGGGCCCAGGAGAAAGCACTCTAGCAGTCCAAAGATGACTTGGAACAGGAGGGGCAGGGAATGCCAATTTTCTGCAGAATCCCAGGATTGTCGCGGGCTAAGTGGAGAATGGAACCAAGAAAGAGGAAAGAAATTATTGAAGGAGGAGGTAGTTTTGAAGAAAGTAGCTTTAGGGACCAACCACAGGCCCATTTGAGCCCATCCTGTCTCGTTTTCTTTGGACAGCTGCCGCATCCTTAATCCCCATCCTTAAATACCAGCACACAGAGGCCGGGAAGCCAATCCCAGCCCAGAGCGAAATCAACAAGAAGCAGAGATTGCCTGTTGCTTTGCTCTGGGCATGCGGTGGCAGAGGCAGGGCTGGGACCTGCACGCTGATCTCTGGTTGGAGAGCTCCTACTGTACCACACTGACTCCAGGATTCTTCCGTGGAAAAGTCCTCTGCCCAGGAACCTGTGGCCTTCCAGCTGCCAGAAAGAGCTTACTCTGTACTCCTGGGCTAAAATGCAAAGGTCACAGCCAGAACTACCCTAGAGAGCGAAAAACATGAGTTGATGTGTCTGTCTAACCTAAATGTAAGACACATCGGTGTCTACTTCCAAGCCAGCCTTACTCACTCTCCATTACCCACCTCTCAGCTTCATGAGAACCCCTGTGTTCCTGACAGACTCACACAGCTGCTGTCCTGAGCTAGATTTTGCTTCAGCGGCCTCAGTAGATCAGGAATGGGGTGGGGACCCACCAGGCCAACATCTGGTTGATTCTGTCCTAAATGTGTAGCCCAAGCCATCAGGGACATTAATAATGACAACACCACCAGTGCTTTATAAAATCGTCTCTTTGATTGGGGTCACATTCAGTGCCAGCTTTCAATTATCCACACAAGGAAGGAGAAAGGGACTGGTTAGGGCCAGGAAAAGAGCAAATTCAAGACAATAAATAAAAACCAGTCTGCAGATGATAGGCTAGGAGGATCATCTGTATTTAGATAATTGAGCTATGACCCTAAGCAAGCCATTTATTCAACAGACTTTGTATGTGTAAACCAGGACTCCAATTTATTAATTTACTGCTCGAAATGAATGCACTGTCATGTGGCCCAGATGTTTTCATCCATCTGACGGAACATGCATTTGCCCCATCGGTGGCAGCTACCAGCGAAGTCAGTGTCTAAACGTTGCTTGGTGATCATGGAATCCATACAAGAGGAGCTTGCTTTGTAATTTAAATTCAGCAAAAACTTATTGAGCTCTGTATGTCAGGATCGTGCTGGGTAACAAGGACACAAAGATGTGATGCCCAGCTTTGAAGTTTGCAGTCATATAGAGAAGTGTGGTTGGATGGTAATTTAATGTGATCAACATCACAACAGAGATATTAGACGTATGGGCAGGGGATCCGGAGGCGTGGAAAAGTGTTGCCTTTCTGCTGAGTCTTTATAGGAGTTAGGAGTTAAACCTTAATAGGGAATGTGCCTTTACGGTGGGATAGATTTCAGGCAGATGTAAGAGTGCATGCAAAACACCAGAAGACAAAGGTGTGAAGGGTCCTTGTGTCTAGACCATGGTGTGAAATGGTGAAAGATATCAGATTGTGACAGTGTTAAGATGCTAAGGAAGTTGGATGTTATTACCAAGCCAATGGTGCTCAACTTCAGCTGCTTCAGACTTACCTGGGGCACATTTTAAACACTGTGAGTCTTCTACTGACCCAGAATCTCAGGAGAAGGGGCTCAGGCATTCATACTATTGAAAGGCTACAAAGCTGATTCTGAAGTGCAGCCTGGGAAGAGATTCTAACACAGGAGATGATGGAGCATATTTTCAAAAACTCTTAATGGACATAATAGGGATGTTATTGTATATCCACTTCACAGATGAGGAAACTGACAATACAGTGGGGGAGGAAACGATCTCATTGGGGGGAAAAAAAACCCAGGGCTGATATATTAGTCAGAAGGGTTCTCCAGAGAAACAGAACCAATGGGAAATATATAGATATAGATTAGATCTATAAAGAGACAAAGAGAGATGTTAGGAATTGGCTAATGAGACTGTAGGGGATGGCAAGTCTGAAATCTCTAGAGCAGGCTGGAAATTCAGGTAAGAGTTGATGTTGCCGCAGGCTGGAAACTTTGGCCAAGTTTCTATATTGCAGTTTCGAGCATTCCTTCCTTTTCCAGAAACTTCAGTCTTTACTCTTAAGGCCTTCAGGGCACTGGATAAGGCCCATCCATATTACAGAGGGTAATCTGCTTTACTAAAGTCTACTGAGGTAAATGTCAATCACATCTTTAAAGGACCCTCACAGCAACATCTAGACTAGTGTTTGACCAAAGAAGTGGGAACCATTAGCCCAGTCAACACATAAAATTAACCATCACAGCTGGGCTCCCAGCTCTAGCCTACCACTGCTCTCCTTCCTGGTTGGGGGAAGGATTTGGACAGGAGGAAATGTTTCTCTTGACAATCAAGGCTGCCAGCTCCTCTGGCCACCTCCCTCCCTGAAACAAAGGTGTTGAATCCACAGTCTGGGAGACAGCACCTTAATCCAGAGAAAAAGCAACTAAACCAAGGGCCTGAAATCTTGATATACACCCTGCACCACCGAGTGGGCCAGCCCATGCGGTCTTCTTTAAAGAAACTTTGTTGTTTTTCCACTTTAATGGGGCTGGGCTGTTACAATGGCAATCACTGGTTTCTGCCATTTCAATGATTAATAAGAACGAGTGGCCTGGTGCAGAGTTCACGGATCTAACCACGCTGAGGATTTTGATAAATGGCTCCTTTATATTTTCATTTCATGGAGTTTCACATCACACAATGAAAAACAGGAATGTGCTGCTTCATGGTGCAAAACTTGCCCACCAGGGAGAAGCCTCCCCCATGCATGGGGGGCTTAGACAACGTTGCCTGCTGCAGCCCCGCTTCCTTTCCTCGCCTGCTCCCCTGAACCTCAGCTCTGCCACGGGAAAGTGGGAGGCTGCTGCTGCCAGTTTCCTGGAGCAAGAAGAAAGCATGTGGGTTTTTTTTTTATTCGATTGATCTAAATCAGTAACCGTGGTTCCGTCTAAATCTTATTTTATCCTACCCATCTGAGGGCAAAAAAATAAAAACTCAAAAAAGTAAGTACATAAACATTGAACTATCACATTGTCTCAAAGGATGTTTAAACCAGGAGGGACCTTTAAAACTCACTCATAAGACTATGAATTCTCTAGAGATCAGGAATGGGAAGCAACGTGCCCAGGGTCACTGCCCAATTCTAAAACCAGAGCCTCCAGATTCCCAGTCCATCGGTCAGCCTTTCTTTTCCTCCCTTCCTTCCTTCCTCCATTGTGTCTTTTTATTTAGCATCAAGTAGTTTACACTCACAGGGTGCCAGTCACGCTTTTTAGCTGCAAACAACAACAGAGTCCACTTTGGCTAATTTAAACAGGAAAAGGAATTATTAAGGGATGTTGGTTATCTGACAGGAAGATAAACAGACTAGAAGCTGAGTATCCAGATAGAAGTGCAGGTCTGCCTGATATGCAAACAGCATCCACTACTGCTCCTGAGTGATAAGTCCAGTGAAATACCAGGTCATTACGATGGGTCCCAATCTAATGTCACCAATGTCCTTATAAAATGGGACATTTAAAAACACACACACGCAGAAAGAATGCTACTTGAAGATGAAAGCAGAGATGGAGGTGATGCTTCTACAAGCCAAGGAATGTCAAAGATTGCCAGAAATCCACTAGAAGCTAGGAGAGAAGGCTAGAAGAGATTTCTCGGAAGGAAGCCACCCAGCCAATACGTTGATCTCAGACTTCTCATTTCCAGAACTGTGAGATAGTAAGAAAGCCACCGAGTTTGCAGTACTTTGTTATGACAGCCCTAGAAAACTGCTATAGAAGGCTACAGCTTGGGATAGTAAACCCCATAGTTACTTAGGTAGGAAACGGGGAAGAGGGGTAGACAACCAAGGAGATCTTCAGTTTAACTAGTATGACTGTAGGAACAAACCCAGATGCCTTAGCTTGGCTTCCAAAGTTCTTCTCACCTCCTCCAGCATGGTCCCCCAAAAGAGGGGGACCCTGTTTTGGATCCCCACGCCAGCACCCTTGAATTTCTCATGGGTCCTCAACACGCCAGCCCCAGAGCTGGTGCTTTGCCTTCCATGTGCTATTGCTTCCACTGGAACATCCTTTCCTGTTTGGTAATCCATCCCATTACCAATCCATATGTGCCTGAAATATACCTACTCATCCATAAAAACATAGCTCAGGTATGGTCTCTTCTATGCAAGCACCCCAATACCCTCAGCCAAAGCAAATTATTCCCCCCAGACCCTCCCATCACAGGGTGATTTCTATCATTCCTCTCTCTCCTTCCCTCCCACCGTATAACTTCCCTCCCACTGTCCATTTGCTCATCTGTCTCCCCCACTAGGTTAGGAACATCTGGGAGACAGAGACCACTGAAATCATCTCTGACGCTCCCACAGTGCTGGAGCATGTGGCCAGAAAATGAGCCCCTCTGTAACTTTAGACCTTTGAGTCGCCTATTTGGAAGTTTAAAAATATCTCACCAGCAACTAGATCCTGAACGTCATATGTCATGTTTTATTCCCCTGGATAAACACCGTCACTCTTCTATAGCTTTCTTTACACAAATACTATAAACTGTCTTGACTCTATTAATAAGTATTTGATGGGACAAATATGGTGGCCTCTTCCAAATCCAGGTTATCAGTACCCCTTCCAAATATTCTTTCTCAAGTTTGACCCCTGACCACCGAGGTCCTCCTCCTTCTCCTCTGGGTTGTGTCTTCATGTTCCATCTTCCCTGCCTGATGGTCAGGGGATTCCAATTTCCCAGGGATTATAAGGCAAATCTTGGAAGGAGTCTTGAGTTTTACTCAGGTATAAAAGAAAGCCTGACCTTTTCATGCTTGAGGGAGCTGGCTGGTGGGCACACACCCGCCTCTTTTCTAAAAATGCAGTTCTCACAAACGACAAAGTCTTGTTTCTGAATTCTAAGCCTGTGGTCTTTCTTCCTACAACATGTGGGCTAAGTACCATGAAATTCTAGTGAGAAAAGTGATGGACGAATAAATGAATGAATGGACAAAGATAGCTAAAAAGAAGAATGCATTTGAATACACAAGATTTAATAATCTAATTATTCAATAATAGCATACTCAATCTCTTACTTTTTTCTTTTCTTCAAAAGTGTTGCTTTTTGCCAGGTAACCACCATAGTTTTCTTTCCTCCAGGCCTACCTACTTTCTCCCCATTTTTCTCTAATCTGCCCACTGCGTATAATGGAAAGCAAATACTGGCACAGTCCTGCTGTCTGCCCAGGTGAAGGAACTCAATGATGCTGACATGAGGAAGTGCAAATTCAACTCTGCAGCTATCAAACCCAATGACATTTTAGAGGAATCTGAATAAAGGTAATTATTGTGTGAAGGTAAATTGCCTGGGGAAAGAAAAATAACGGAGGCAAAATGATTGAACATTTCAACTATAAAAGCCTGTTCACCATGAGCTACTAGGGAAGCAAAGACCTGACCTGCCAGAATGCAGGGATTTCGCCCTGAGAAAGAGCCAGATTCATCAGGGTTAATGTCTTTCCTCTGGTTTCCCTCACATCTACCTCCTTGGGTAGCCAAGGGCACAATGAAGGCGTCTTACCTCCTTTTAGAGGTACTGAAGTATAACTTTTATCTTTACAGCTCTCCTCTCTCTATTCTTCTACTGATCTCCCTTGACGTCTTTGTTCCAAAGGTAAAACCTCCTTTGAAGTCCTCACTCCTGTATGACAGGTGTTCTGCTAGACGCAGGGATATCAACATGAAATATACCAGTGCACACAAACACATGCATAAAACCACAACCATGTGATCACACACAAACACGCACACATATGGGCTTGCGTGCCTACACAAACACACACGTACACACAATCACAGATACACACACATCCAACCCTTGAGAAATGTGCAATCTAAGAGGACTGTTAGAATTCAAAATAATTGCTAACCTGGAATTATCGCCAAAGTAAAGTGGGAACACAGGAGAGGAGCAGGGCTAAGGGCTAGTTTTCTGGGGAAGGTCAGGAGGGATCCCCAGAAGAGTCACGTGCTGAGTTGAGATCTAAAGAGTGAGGAGGAGGGCAGAGAACAGAGGAGAGAGGGCTTCAGTGAAAGGGAAGAGCACAGATAAGAGGGCTGGAGGGGCCAGGGGCCTGGCATATGCAGGAGACAGGGGAACCAGACTTCCATCTGGCTTCTGTGAACTTTGGCCACGGCTGAAGACTCTAATGCAGTCCCGGACATTATCTCTGGGTCACTGGGGCTAGAGGGAGAGGATATAAATATGGCTTCCCTATATATTTGGAGATCCAGAGTCCTGGAAGGGAAGGATCGGGTAAAATAAACATGTGTGTTTCTACCCCCAAGCCCTCCTTGGTGAAGATGTATCCCTCTCCCTGTGGGATAAGTCATTGCCAGGATTGTATGAACAGATAAGCCAAGAACAGCACTGAATTAGCCCCTCTAAATAAATAGGCATTTGTCTGGACCATGCGACTGTAAGCTTTGTGAGAGCAGGGGCTAAACCGACTTCTCTTAAAACTAGGTCACTTTTGATTCTCTCTGTTTCTCTCCAGACACATCCAGCCCATCTGAAATGGTGACACCAAAACACACCCTAAACCTCTTCTCTAGGGCCACTGCCGTCCCCAAAGCCAGCCCTCACCTGGGTTGCTGCAGCAGCCTCCAGACTGTTCTCCTTGCTTCCACTCATGATTCTCTATAATCTATCCCAGCCAGAGAGACTTTTGAAAAAATGGGAGGCAGATGTGTCATCCTTATTTTAAACCACCTAGCGGCTTCCTTTTACTAATAGTGGCTGAGACCACAGCTCTGCAGCCACGTCCTGTGTTCTGATCTGAGTGCAAATCTTAACTCTCCTGTGCTTCCATTTCCTGCTCTGTGAAATGAGCAGGAATTGTACCTATCTCATACCATTTTAGTGGGGATTAAATGAGTTACTATATGTCAAGTGGCATAGGGTAAACATTCACTGATATAAGGTTTTATTAAAATAAAATCCAGTCTCATTACTGTGGCCCCAGACTATATCTCTGTCCTCATTTTGATCCAGTGTGCCCCTCACTCACAAGGTAATTACCACACTGACTTTCTTGATCTTTATTTTTATTTATTTATTTATTTATTTACTTATTTATTTATTTATTTATTTATTTTGGATGCACCCACATGGCATGCATGATCTTAGTTCCCTGACCAGGGATCCAAGCCATGACCCCTGAAGTGGAAGTGCAGAGTCTTAACCACTGGACAACCAGGGAAGTCCCATGACCTTCTTGATCTTTAAATAAGCCAAGTTCACTTTGAGCTCAGGGCTTTTGCTTTTGCTGTTCTCTCTTCCAGGCTGGCTCCCTCTCATCATTCAGACATAGTAAAAATGTCACTATCTAGTCCCCATTAGCTGCCCCACATCCATCTCCCACACACACAAACACACTCAAGATCACCCTGTTAGTTATCTTCATAGTGTTTACCATTAGCTGCATTCATATTATTTATTTATTGGTCTACTTATTGATTACTCACCTTCCCCAGCTAGAAGGAAAGCTTCATAGGGTGAAAACATGTATAACAGTGTATGGCATATAGAAAGAACTGAGAATACATATACTGGATGAATCAATCAATCGATCAATCGATCAATCAATGCAGTTAGCACCCTGCAAGTGTTTCCTGAACGCACTGAAGTAAGCTCTAACCACTCCCAGAATGGAAACAAACCAAAGTTGAAGAAAGCTTCATCTCTACCATGTGTGGTTCCTCATGTGACAGATGTGAAATTCTTATGCCACGTGATCCAATTAGCATCGCTCTCGAAAGGGCATTCTTCTTGGATATGATTACACCGTCTGTCCTAAAAGCTTTCATGATTCATGATCAGATAAGCACCAAACCCCATTTGGCAGGTCTTATAAAATGACTCTCTCTTCTCAGCTGGGCTCTGGCCATGTGTGGGCAGTATTTTGACATTTTCCAATGAAATATGGGATCAAATGAAAAACACATCAAGTAGTGAGATGATCTGCGCCTGGGAAGAATATTGCACTCTGTAAATTCTCAGGGTATAGCCAGGAGGGGAAGGGATACATTTAAGTCTAGAAAAATGTGGACAAACTTTGTCCAATGAGAAAGTTTATTAAATTCTGGTTTCATCTCCCTGAAGGAATTGCTGAAGTCTCTATCACATATAGCTGGACAAAGACTCAAAGAACCCACCCCGCGCATGTTGCAGAGGGTCCTAGGGGTGTAGATTATTGTAGAAGGGTAGTTGCAGAAAACTATAGAGCCGAGGGAAGAGATGAGTATCCTTGCTTTACAGATGAAAAGAGACCGAGTAGCTCTTCCTGCCCAGCCACCATATTCCTCTACTTTTCCTCAAGAAACCACTCATTCTCCACTCTTGGTTCTTGTAGTTTGAGTGGAGCCCACGCCTAATTCCAGGGATTCATGCTGGAATCAGAGTGCATTACTCTCTGACCACATGATTAGCTCAGGGGTAAACAGGTAGCCCGTGACAGACCAACGAGAGAAATTCTGAGATTTTTTTTTTCTTTTAAATAATTGGGGAAGAAAAGTTTTCTGTCTGTAGAAGTTGCTAAGCTCTAAGAAGACAAGTCTCAGGCTATCAGCAATCCATTTTCTTTCTCTTGTAGAGAGCCTGCCGAAGAAAGTAGCCGATGCAAAGGTAGGCTGAAGCTGAGAAATGGAGGAAATGAACTCCAAAAGTAGGCAAGTCTCTAGCTAGCACGGGCAATGGATTTGTCAATCATGTAAGCCAAAAATTCCCAAAACCCTTTGTCATAATTAAACCCTGTGCTATAATAAAAATATACATTTATTCTTTGTCCCTGGCTCCCAGCATACAGCTCCTAAAATCCTTGGAATTTCTTGAGAGATAGGAGTGACTTTTGTTGTCCATACTGAGCCCCCTTTTTTTTTCAACATCTTTATTGGAGTATAATTGCTTTGCAATGGTGTGTTAGTTTCTGCTGTATAACAAAGTGAATCAGTTATACATATACATATATCCCCATACCCCCTCCCTCTTGTGCCTCCCTCCCACCCTCCCTATCCCACACCTGTAGGTGGTCACAAAGCACCGAGCTGATCTCCCTGTGCTATGCGGCTGCTTCCCACTAGCTATCTATTTTACATTTGGTAGTATATATACGTCCATGCTACTCTCTCACTTCGTCCCAGCTTACCCTTCCCCCTCCCCGTGTCCTCAAGTCCATTCTCTACATCTGCGTCTTTATTCTTGTCCTGCACCTAGGTTCTTCAGAACCTTTTTTTTTAGATTCCATATATATGTGTTAGCATACGGTATTTGTTTTTCTCTTTCTGACTTGCTTCACTCTGTGTGACAGACTCTAGGTCCATCCACCTCACTACAAATAACTCAGTTTTGTTGCCTTTTATGGCTGAGTAATATTCCATTGTATATATGTGCCACAACTTCTTTATCCATTCATCTGTTGATGGACACTTAGGTTGCTTCCATGTCCTGGCTATTGTAAATAGTGCTTCAATGAACATTGTGGTACATGACTCTTCTTGAATTATGGTTTTCTCAGGGTATATGCCCCATACTGAACCCCTTTTAGTCATAGCTGAGTTTATGCTAGTGGGATAACTTGGAGTAGGACATCTAGATGGGCTCAGGATAAGACTGGGGACCAGAAAGACCAAGTGATTAGAGGGCTGGAACTTGCAGCCCCACCACTGACCTTCAGGGAGAAATGGCTGGAGATTATGCTCTTTCAAAAAAAAAGAAAGACAAGTCTCGAACAACAAGATCTGGGGGAGCTTCTGGGTTACTGAACACATCAGGGAGCTGGGAGGATGACACACCTGGAGAGGGTATGGAATCTATACACACACACACACACACACACACACACACACACACACACACACTGCATCTGTTCCGTTTGGCTGTTCCTGAGTTGTATCCCTTTATATTAAACCAGTAGTGGTAAGTAAAGTGCTTTCCTAAGTTCTCTGAATCATTCTAGCAAATTATTGAACCTGAGTTGGAGAGGGTTGTGGGAACCCTTGAATTTATAGCCAGTTGATCAGAAGTACAGGTAGCCCCTGGGACTTGTGACAGGCATCTGAAGTGGGATGTCAGTCTTGTGAGACTGAGCCCTTAATCTGTGGGGTCTACACTAATTCTGAAGTTAGTATCAGAATTGAGTTGAATTGAATTATTGGACACCCAGTTGGTGTCAGAGAATTGGAGAATCGGTTGTCCGCATGGAAAAAAGCCTCATGTTTGGTGTCAGAAGAAAACACCATGCAAACCCATTCCAATGGGATTTTCTGGTACTTGCAACCAAGAATCCTGATTGTTCAAGAGTTCCACACTTAGAAAATTTTAGTAACTCACCCATGATCACATAGTTAATAAGTGATAGAACTGGGACTTAGACAAGGTCCATGTAACTCTAAAACCCAAAGTTTCCTTGAGAGGGTTGTTACCATGGAAGGGATTTCATCCTTAGGTGGGAGGCTATACCAAGTGACTCTTAAATCTCCAAGTTTCTATCGCTGTAAATATCTCCCCACAGATGATTGTAAGAAGGTCTACCCACCAAACCCCAAAGAAGCAGGATCGTCCAGTCACAGCAAACCCAGCCCCCTCTTGTCCTGGCATTCTGAGCACCATACACAATGTCATCTGTGAGTCTACACTGTCAACACAGCCCATGACATACTGGTCAACTATTTCCTGAACAAAGCTCAGCAGCAGGGTTGAGGAAAATAATCTCTTTAGCTTGGAGTCAAGTGCATGAAAGGGACCTTAATAAACTGTCGAAAAGGTTGGCAGTTTGAGCTTTCTGCTTTCTTTCTAATTTCCTCTTAACGCTCCAAAATAAATTATAACATCCTTCTGGCAGGGACCATATCTGAGGCATTTTAGTGTCTTCCCCAACCTCCAACACTATGCCTTATGCGTAAGAAAACATGTTGACTGACTAATTCAGGATGTTTTTCTTGTCCTGGTTTGGTTCGTTATCTCTGTCCCCTTCCAGATTCAATGCTTCCAAGCCTGATATTAGGAAGTCCTTTTCTTTTTTTTTTTTTTAAGAAAAGAATAGCTTTATTGCTCTGCCAGGCAAAGGGGGACACAGTGGGCTCCTGCCCCGAAAAACTGTATGTCCCCTAGGAAGTCCTTTTCTGAGCATTATTTAACTTTCCTAAGATGCTGGCTTTCACAGATATTTGCCACATGTGTTGTGGTGAATGGCTGTGAAATAACATTGTTTAATATTAGCTCACCAATCATTTAAAATAAAATGGCAGCTGGGAAGAAGATCAATGAATGGGGAAGAGGATCATAAAAAGAGCCAGGAATAGAAAGTTTGGGGCATCTGGAGAGAGCAGGCAGTATTGGAAGGGGAGAGACATAGCTCTGGGCCTGGGTACATCTGAATTTAATGAAAGAAGGTGACAAAGGATTGAAGTGAAGTTAAAGATTGCTTAGTACCAGAAAGGTTGACATGGGAGGGGTACAGGATACCTGAAGCAGACAATGGGGTTTGGAGGGGCACTCATTGATCAACAGTGTACATGGACAGGACCTAGAAAGTTCCATGCACAGACTTTAGGGAGGCAGCCAGGAAGAACAGAACATGATCCAGCCACACTTGTCTTCTTTCCAAAATTCCATGTGCTTTCTCCTCTAGACCTTTCTGCATGCTCTTCTATCTACCAGCAATGTTTTTCTCCCCCTTCCCCATTTTCTTGGCTAGTTCTAGTCTTCCTTCTAATCTTGCCTTAGATGTGACCTCCTCCAGAGAGCCATTCCTACACATCATAGCACCCCCTTGCTGCAATCTTACACTGTCACATACTAGATGCTACAGAGTGAAACATTTACTCTGTGTCAGGGATCAACCTCCCTTGAAGTATATTGACTTTTAACTTTTTTTAAATTAATTAATTTATTTTCTTTATCTTTTTGGCTGCATCGGGTCTTAGTTGCGGCACGAGGGATCTTCAATGAGGCATGCGGGCTCTTTCGTTGCGGCATGCGGGCTTCTCTCTAGTTGTGGCATGCGGGTTTTCTCTCTCTAGTCGTGGCACACGGGCTACAAGACATGTGGGCTCTGTAGTTTGCGGCTCGCGGGCTCTCTCGTTGAGGCGTGCGAGCTCAGTAGTTGTGGCACGTGGGCTTAGTTGCTCTATGGCATGTGGGATCTTAGTTCCCCGACCAGGGATCGAACCCATGTCCCCTACATTGGAAGGTGGATTCTTTACCTCTGGACCACCAGGGAAGTCCATGACCATTAACTTTTATAAAGTGTCTCCACTCAATTATTCTAACTTCCTAACAGTCCGGAGAGACGGGTGGGTCATGTCTCATCCACCCCATTCAACAAGTGATATAAACTGAAGCTCAGAGAAGTTGAGAAATTCACATAAGGACCAAATTAATGATGCCTGGGGTATAACTCTAACCCAAGTCATTTGGTACAAGTCCAAGGCCTTCCACCAACAGGCTGCCCACAGGATGAGCTGGAAGGAGATGTAGACAGCTGGGAGCTCTGTGTGTATGTGGGCACGGAGTTCTGCAAGGTTCTTTGTCTTTTGAGAAGAAAATTGGGCTTCCTGGTACCAATGGTCATTCTGGTTAGAAAAGTTACTTTTACTCTGTTTCTTTCACCCTTGTGCCAACTTACAAAATGGGCATGTGCTTGATTTTGTGGTTGACACCCTTACACCACTGAAGGCAGAGAAAGACAAGGGCGTGCAGATAGGAGATCCTAGAACTGTTTCCTACACACCACTTGCCAGTCCTACCTTGACTCACACAGGATAGAATGGGGCAGGATCTAGATACATAACAGGTGTGCTCAGTCACCCTCTTCCAAAGACAGTGAGGAGGAGACATCCATTCATTCAGCAAATGTCCACTGAGTCTTACTGGGTCCTGGGCTCTGGGAGCATAGAGTGAATGAAATAAGATGAGACCCTGTCTCAAAGTGCTCACATCCATCTGGTAGGAAAAAAATAGATAGAAAGTCGTGTTCATTTATTATGATTCTCTTCTTCCTGTTACCCCTTATTTTTTTTTTCCTTGCTTATTATTTAAAACTTATTATTTTACAGGATTGGGTTTTTTTTTAATCTTATTCTATCATTTTTATCTCTTGGGATACTAATTTTTGTTTGTTGTTTCAGCACTCTTCCTTCCCCTTAGTGGTTAGTTTTCTTGTGTGACTTGTCTTTTTTTATTATTGTTATTGTTAGCTCATTTTCAACAAGTGCTGTATACCCTCTAGGATTTCAATATACTCTAGACTGTAAAACATCATTACAGTGTAGCTCTGGGTTTGCTTTTTTAGGCTACTGGAGCTTCAGTGGTCTGGACCACTTTTATATTAATCCCTTGCCTTTCAGCAAATTTGGACCCTGCACCCAGTTTGGATGCAGATCTGAAGTTTTAATTTTCCTTCAGTAACCTTTATGCTGGTGGGCAGAGCTTTCCTAGTCCTCTGGACTAAGGGGCTCTTTGAGTCTCTGGGCTTTGTGAAGGGTGGGGTGGGGTGGCATTGCTCCTGGCTATTCCCTTCCTGCTTTCACAGGCCCCCAGACAGATCTTTTATCACTGAATAGGAAATAGCATCTCGGACTCTAGGACACAGAGCCTCTGTTCAGCCCAACTCCCCAGCCAGCCCCCAGCAGTAAAATCTTTCTACCATTCTGACTTCAGCTACTTTTTGTGTTATGGCACCTGGAAGTTTCCCTTTCCTTTCTTTCAAGCTCAGTTACTTTTTATTGTTTTATTTTCTACAGAATATGTCTTATAGCAAACAAACTGGCACCAAGTTGCTGGAAACTCTAAACAGAGACTTAGAAACCATAATAAATCATTTTGATTTTTTTCATAAGGAAAGCAGGGGAGCCTAGAATCTTCCGTGGTGACCGTCTTCACTCACAACGATGCTCAGTGGAAAATGTCTGCTTTGAAACCAGCACCCACTTGGCGCCCTGGAGACGGGGCTAGACCTGGGTCTGCTCTGAACACACGTTGGGACCCTGAGGAGCTCACCAGAATTCTCTAGAGCTCTATGTCCTCCTCCCTAATGAGCAAAACTCCTCCCCTCTGTGACATGAGCAACAGGGAGGGATTTGAGAGAAGTCTCTGTAAATAAGGGGAAAGGTCCGACCCTAGGAGTGATGTACAGGGACTGGACACTGGGTGCCAGAGAGTGGACCCCAAGAGAATGAGGGGGTGGGCAGAAGCATCATTATGTCATAAGAGCACCTGTCGTAGCCTCTAGGAAGAGGGCCATGCCCAGGACACCTAATGGCCCGACAAGGCAGGGGGACTGCAAAGGAAAGAGTGAGAAAAAAGGAGCAAGCATTTACATGGGTACTACTCAAGGAAGGACTCCGTGAAGTGATGGACTTTATTTTTAGAGCAGTTTTAAGTTTACAGAAAAGTTGACCCCAAAGTACAGAGAATTCCCACCTACCACCTCTCTCACCCACCCCCTCAACAGTTTCTTCCATTATTAACATCTCAGTTTGATGTGCTACATTTGCTACAATCAATGAGTCAATATTGGGACATCAGTATTAACTAAAGTCCATAGTTTACATTAGGGTTCACTCTTTATAACCCTTGTGTTGTACAGTTCTCTGGGTTTGGACAAAAATATAATTCCATATATCTACCATGATGGTATCATACAGAATAATTTCACTGCCTGCAGTAGACTGAATGTTTGTGTCTCCTATCAAAATTCATATGCTGAAACCTAATCACCAATGTGATGATATTTGGAGATGAGGCCTTTGAGAGGTGATTAGGTCATGAGGCAGGATTCCTCATAAATGGGATTAGTGTCTTTATAAAAGAGACCCCAGAAAACCCCCTTGCCCTTTCCACCATGTGAGGACACAGTGGAAAGATAGCCACCTATGGAAGAGGAAGCAGGCTCTCGTCAGACACTGAACCTGCTGGCATCTTGATCTTGGGCTTCCCAGCCTCCAAAACCTTGAAAACTAAACTTCTGTTTATAAGACACCCAGTCTATGCTATTTTTGTTATAGCAGCCCAAACAGACTAAGACACTGCCCTACCATCTCGTTTTTTAAACATATGTATTTATAAACATGTAATAACCATATGATTCAACCATTCCACTTCTAGATATATACCCAAAAGAACTGACAGCAGGAACTCAAAATAAATATTTGTACACCCATGTTCATAGCAGCATTATGCACAATAGTTCAAAGGTGGAAACATCCATTTATTCATTGATGGATGAATGGATAACAGAATGGGAGTATACACATACAGTGGAATATTATTCAGCCTTTAAAAAGGAAAGAAATTCTGATACACACTACAACATGGATGAACCTTGAAAACATTAAAGTAAATGAAATAAGCCAGGCACCAAAGGACAAACATTATATGATTCCATTTATGTGAGTACATTGAGTAGTCAAATTTATAGAATGTAAAATAGAGTTTTACCAGAGTCTGGGGGAGGGGTGAAATAAGGGGGAGGGAATAGGGCATTAGTGTTTAATGAGTACAGAGTTCCAGTTTGGGATGATTAAAAAACGTTCCGGTGATGGATGGTGGTGATGGTTGCACAGCAATGTGAATGCACTTAATGCCACTGAACTGCACACTTAGGAATGATTAAGATGGTAAATTTTATATAATGTATATTTTACCACAATAAAAAATAAACAAACACTAAAAAAAATATGTATTTAGACCTTATTTCCAAAAGGCTTTAAAGAAGCATGGTAGCTTAATCCTCACAGAAGCCATATAAGGTGATCACACCACCCTCGGTTTATGGAGACATTAGCTACCTCACCCAGGCAGTGCCTCTAGTGTCCCCCAGTATGGCTGACTCTTCCAGCAGGTGCTCATGTCACCACAGCAAGGTCTAGCCAGACTGTCCTCACCCAGATTATGTCATAGAGCAGCAAGCACTTGCCACTCTCTGCTGGAGACAAGAGAACAGAAAACACATGCTACAGTGGCCTTTGCCAAAAAAGAGAAATTCCTTTCATGAATCCATGGGCCATCAGGGGTTGGGAAGTCTGGTTTGGATGACCCTTTTCTTCACTGAAAGCTCACCGCCCTACCCTTTCTTGGTTTAACTGCACCATCAGCTGCTGATACCCTTCACTGGTGGTGGAACCAAGGCAATGCCAGGCTCCCACATGTTTAGTTTGAGTTTTCAGCTTTGATGATCGGAACCGAATGGGAGGAATTATCATCTCATTTTTCCTTCCTCCCTCCACCCCCTACCATATTCTCACTCTGCTTCTGCCAACCCAGATTGACATTGTCTTCCTGTTCTGCCTGCCTTTCCTCCTGCCCCTCCCCACCCATGCCCAATGCACAGGTGGAAATAAAAAGTCAGATTTGGCAATGCTAGAAGTCATATATTGAAGTTGGAAATAAATGGAAACAAGTAAGCTGGAGCACCATGAGAGGGCCCTGTGCCCAAGGCCTACAAGCCACCCACACCAGTTCTTTCTGCTCCTGACAATGAGTTATGATTGCATCGCTGAGTCACCTACACCAAATGATAGTAATTCATCTCAATCATGGCAAAAATAAAAAATAAGCAGCCGCCTGGCCACAGGCTTACTCACCTATTAGGGCCACCCATTGATATATTGTTGGCAGAAAGGTCATGGAAGGTGGGTGAGTCGTGGGTGGAGGGATGGCACAAACTGGCTTTAGACGATGGGTCTGTGACTTGGGCTCTGTCCCATCTTTTTGAAATAAGCATGGAAGTCAAAAGCAGATGGTCAGAATAGAGGTTCAGACAGAAATCTCATTTCATTTTTTTTCTCTCTATTCACTGATGCAAATCTTTACATTGTAAAATGAACTCACTCTAACACTACCATTTTCCTCCAGTGCACCTGGAGAAAATAAAGACAAATAAAAGGCAATATTCATTGGTGACAATTTTGCAGTGAAACCTGCCCTTCCATATATTGCTACTTAGAGGATAAATTAGCACAATTTGGAGAAAGCCTTTTGGCTTTAAAGTATTGAGATTCTTTTTAATTGCTCAAACCTTTTGACCCTCTTCTAATAATTCCTCTTCTAAGTTTGCATCCTAAGGAAATAATCAGAGATAAGTACAAAGATTAATATGTTATATCAGCATTATTTATAATAGCAACAAAAGAGAGAGAGAAGAAGGGAGGAGGGAGGGAGTGAGGGAAGAAGGAAGGAAAGAAGGAAGGAAGAAAGGAAGGAAGGGAGGGAGGGAGGGAGGGAGGGAAGGAAGGGAAGAGAAAAAATTCAAATATCCTACAACGAAATAAATGGTTAAAGAAATTATGGCCACACATACAATTTACTAGAAGACAGCCAGTAAAAACTATGCCTTCAAAGAAAATTTAATGACATGGGGAAATGTTTAAGATATAACAGTATACGCAGAATAGGCCATAAAACTTTATATATGATGTGTAATGTATAGGTTTTTATAGGTCAAAGCAGTTGAATGTCATCAATTTCATATGATGCAAGTCAAAGGAGAAAAAATGCCATAAATGAAAAAATTAAAATTTTAAGTTGTGGTTTACTTTGTTGACCTTTCTTTTTCTTTTTCTTTTTTTCAAATCTCTCTTTATTTCAGTGTTCTACCTGCCTTCCAAACCTGGCTCTCTGGCCCTCCTGAGAAAGCCAGGTGCTACTGAACAGCTTTTAACAAACTCCTCTTGGGCTGAACTTCCAGAATACATTTCTGTGATTCTCAAGAACTTTAAGAACCCTAACAGTTACACAGGTGAAATTATTATACCATGGAATAGACTGTTAATATCCTCATTTTGTTAACAAGGACACAAAGTCTCAGAGAAATTAGGTTGTTTGCCCAAGGTCATTTAATGATCAGGATTAGACCTAGGTCCCTTTCATCCCAGAATACCAGCTCTTACTTTAACACTGCTGCAGTTTTCTACGCCACTACCCTCTAGGTCAGTAGTATTGCTTCCATTTACAGATACTTCCGAGCTTCTGAGAAAGTCAACCATATTGTCAAGAGCACACAAGTGGTGGGAGGTTAGTGTGAAACAGGCTGGGACCTGGGACCCTTTGCTGCAGTGCCACAATGCTTGCACATGGACACACCTCTCCTTGAGCAACAAAATACAAAGAAACGTATGGGACTAAAAATAACTGCTTGCATGTGCAGTTGGGGCAAATTCTGGACAAAAGCTACAAAGAGACCAAAAAACCCAACTGCCACTTTTGAAGAGCCTGGAGCAAAAGCAGGGGGTCAGGGATCCCACATGCCGCAGGGCAAACAGGCCAGCGCGCCACAACTACTGAGCTCGCACACCTCAACGAGAGAGCCCACGTTCCGCAAACTACAGAGCCCACGCACCCTGGAGCCTACACACCACAACTAGAGAGAAGTCCGGCGCTGCAGAGAAAGATCCCGCGTGCCTCCACGAAGATCCCGCATGCCACACCTAAGACCCGACGCAGCCAAAAATAAATAAAATAATAAACAAATATTTTTTTTAAAAAAACAGGGGGTTAGGAGCAAAAGCAGGGTACTGCACTTGCCCCCTGCACACAACACCACATAAGGGGTGGGCAAATCACCTAAGCCAGCCCTCCGGCCCGACCCCTGGACACACCACTACCCTCACCCCATATAAGGAACCAGCTCGCCCCCCTTCAGGGAGCGAGCAAGCAATGGAACCTGTTGTTTGTTCTCACTCCCCTCTGCTGCAGCAGGGGCCCCAGTAAGCCTTGCCTGAATTTCTTGTCTGGCCTCTGATCAATTTCTGTTGATTAAGGACGCCAAGAACCCTGGTCGGTAACAAGTGGAACCAGATTCAATCCCAGGACCACCCCGTCACCATGTTCCTCTTTCCTTCAAGACCTGGCTTAGAGCTTCACACCCACGTTATCTCAACCCCATCCTTTCCCAACACTCAGCCGGACCGGTCCCTCACACTCCCCCACGTGGGTGATGGTCTGGTCCCCCATCACCTCCTTCCTAAGCCTGTTCCTGGCCCCGGAATGCTCCCCTTCTGCCCACTTTTCACCCAAAGTCTTCCAGCTTTTCAAGATCCACAAATTAAATGTCACTTCCTCCTCCAAGAGGCCTTTCTCCCTGTGCCAACTGACACGGTGACCCAATCTTCTAAACTCCCATGTGTACACATTCTGTCTGAACCACCCATTTGAGGAAGTTATCCCCTGCTGCCCGGTATGCTTCCTAATTCCGTCTTGTCTTCCCTATCAGAATGACAGCCCTTGGCAGGCAGAGACCTGCCTCTCATGTCACTTATTTAGCACCAAGCCCAGGGCTGTCCATACAGTAGGCACTCCAGAAATATTGCTAAACAAATAACTGAATATGTTAGCAGTCAACTTGCCCTGATCTATGTGAGTTATTCTCTCAATACTATTTGTTTAGCTCTGCCCCATTTCTTTACTAATGTAGATGCTTAATATGGAAATTGGTGAGAGCTTTGTCTCTCTACACAGTGTGACAATTCAGTGGGAACCCAGCTACCATGCACACAGGCTAGGCAATCTCAATCAATCTCTCCAAGCAGACAGGTTCTAGAAGCCCACACTGCCTGTAGTGGGGCCAAGTCAGACCATGCCAGGGCCCTCTGACCCAGCTCCCCAGTCCACCTGCACACATCTCCTCTCCCCACACCCAATACACAGCAGAGAGCAGTCCCACTTCCTTTTCCGCCCCAAAAGAACACCGCAAAGTCAGCTAACTCCTACTCTGCCATCTACTTCATCCCTAATTCTGCCAATTTCTTTCTAAATTATTCATCACATTTTTCTATCTTCCCTCCTGCTCACCCCCCGCCCCCCTCCCCCCACACACATACACATCTGTCAAAATCTCCACCTGTACCATAGCATCATTGTTTCCTCCAAGGTACTTGTGCAGACACCACTGTTCATCCCAACCCTCATCCACAATCCTCTCCTCCTTGAGTACCTTCCAACTGGGACTGGCCTGTGACAGTTCTGGTCAGTAAGACATAGTCACAAGTCTGCTGAGAAGGGCTTCTCTTCCAGAATTAAAAAAAAAAAAAAAAAAAAAAGACTTTTGAAGAGATGGCCTTTTTCTCCCTTTTGCCCCTCCCACTTCCTTCTAATTGCCTAGAATGTGGACCTGAAGTCTGGAGATGCAGCAGCCATTTTGCAACCATGAGGCAACAAACATAGCACTAACACCGTCACACAAAGAGTGGTGAAGTAGAAAAGGTAGAAAGAGCCGTTGCCTGCCCTGGACTACCTATGCAAGACCTCTTGTGGCATGAGATGACTCCAGCCTATCCACTTAAATCACAGTCAAAGGGCTTGCTGGGTTTTGGAGCTAATCATCCCTATTTAATACAACTTTCCAGGTCCCTCTACTAGCCCCCTGCGAATGAGAGAATGGTAAAGTAGTGTTGCTTATGCTTCTCCCTTATGAACTTATCATATGACACTGTGAAATGTACTGATTTGTGCACCTTTCTTATTCCACCTCATAATAGCTTCAAGTTTTCTGGGGACAGACCCTATCTCCCTCACCTTGGTCTCCCTCAATACTTAGCCAAGGAGATCAACAAAGTAGAAACTCTCTATATATCTGCTGATTTAAGGTAAAGTGTATCTTTCTTTCTGGCTCAATCTTTTCACCAATGTCTCATAATTAAAGGGAGGAACCTACCAGCTCTTCAGTCTCTGTGTACGGAAGGAAGCCACATGTTCCAAGCAATCATCAGAATATTACGTATATTTTTCCCTGCTGCAAATCAGTTATTTACATATTAAAGTGGTTATTAGAGGAGAGAATTCACTGATGCAAATTTGACATTCAGATGTCAGCCACTCCATAAATAAGGTCAACTGTGATGAGGACGCATGTGAGTCTCCAATTAGAATCTCTTAATGTCTAAATAATGCTAATGCAACGCATCTGCCAGCCCCATCTAGACTCATAAACAAAGACACCGACGAGAGTCAACTTAGTCCAATGTTTCTCCCATTGCCGTTTCACGGCTGTCAACTCCCAGGATATGAGCCCTCTCCATCTGGGAAGAGTTTAGGTCTGTTCATCGACACAATGGACAAGTCCTAGCAACCTAAATCCCCCAGCTCTGGTGGACCTCCGGAGCCAACAGCTGCTGGGAATCATTCTTCTCGTTACCCCACGCCAACTCTTCTCACGAAATATGGAGTCACAAAGCCTCTGGGCACACAGAGCATATTTATTCAATGATTTGGTGAGGAAAAAAAACGCAGCTAGTTATATGCTTTACCCGATGATAATTTAAAACATTATTTGATATGAAAAGCGACATGACTATAAAATGCAAATTCAAATAAAACAAAAATATTCTAAGAAATTTTGTGTTTCAAGAAAACTGCATTGTGTTCTTCCCAGTAGATGGATGGTACCTTTGATGCAAATGTCTGAGAAATGCTGATTTAGGGGAAATTATTCCAAGGCCAGGGTTGCCATCTTTCTGCCACAGCCTGGAAAAATTGTATACAAATCAAGGTAGGAAGAAAGACTCTTTCTAGAGCAAATGCCCACTGCACTCATAAGAAAGCCATCTCTAGGTTCATCCATGTTGCTGCAAATGGCAGTATTTCATTCTTTTTTATGGCTAATATTCCATTGTCTGTACATATCATATCATCTTAATTCAATAGACTCACAAATATAAAAAATAAACTTGTGGTTACCAAAGAGGAGAGGGAGGTGGGGAGGGACAAATTAGGGGTATGGGATTAACAAACTACTGTATATAAAATAGATAAGCAACAAGGATTTACTGCATAACATAAGAAATTATACGCATTATCTTGTTATAACCTATAATGGAGTATAACCTGCAAAAATATTGAATCATTATTCTGTATACCTAAAACTAACACAATATGGTAAGTCAACTATACTCTAATTTAGAAAGAAGAAAGAAAGAAAGAAAGAGAAAGAAAGAAAAAGAAAGAAAGAAAGAAAGAAAGAAAGAAAGAAAGAAAGAAAGCAAGCCCTCTCCCCTCCCAGGGAATTGCTCTGCCTTTCTTTACCATAACCAGTATGTGTTCCAAAGTCAATACAGTTTCCCTAATATCCCATGACCCCCAGAAATAATCCTGGTCTCCTCTTCATGGCAGGTCTTGGCTTTCCATAGTTGAATTCTGGCCTGGGCACCATGGGTAAGCAGCAGAATGTCCCATCACACACTGTCTGTCTCATGGGAACTAGAGGAGGCCTGGCCTTCCCTTTGCCCTGCTTCTTCCATCAAGAGAAAGCCATTGTGCAGGATCCATGAAAATGTCTAAAAAAGCAAAACAGTCCTTCCAATCAAGATTCATAACATATTTTTTAAACACTGGTAGTAGTTACCCCCATGCCAAAATGGTGCAAACCTTATCCTCACAGGCTTAATTCCCTTGCCCAAATGGCACTTTAGCAAATCAAGTTCAAACTCTTGAACCTGACATTGGAAACTACGGCTCAGTAGAGTTGACCCCCTGTTCCAAAAGTACCTTTCAAGCTCTGCTGCTGTACTCCAGGCAAATTTGATCTTCCCAGTAAATTCTCTCTGTCTCTGTCTCTCTCTGTCTCTATTCACCCTCCCCACCCCCTTCTTTCTGCTCTTAAATGCCCTCCGCATCCAATTCTAGGACTTGATACTTCTTTTTTCACTCAATTGGCATCTATTTATTGAGAGCTGACCATGAGCTGGGACTGTCCTAAGTATGGTGTACAAGACAGACCAGGTGCTGCACTCACGGGGCAGTCATCCTAACAGGAGGTACTGAAAGAAAATATCCATGGATGCTATGTGCCAGGAAGAAAATAAAACATGGTCTAGACAACAGAGCATAACTGGGCAGCTCAGGTGGTCCAGAAAGGCCTCTTGGAGAGGGGGATTTCAGCTGAGACCTACGAGGAGACAACCTCCTCCTCTTCTGAAGAAAAAGCATTTCAAGGAAAGAAAACTTGGGCAGCAAAAGCTTAGGGAATGGATGAGTTTGGAGATTCTGAAGAACTAGAAGGATGTGAGGGTGGCTGAAGCATATCAAGCTAGAAGGAAACAGAGCAGGTGAGGCTTGAGAGGGGCCTGGCCATGTAAGACCTTGTAGACTGGGGGCGGTAGGGGGAGGGAAGGATTTTAATTCTATTTTGAGTGTGAAGGGACACAACTGGAGGATTTTTAGGAGAGAAGGAACATGACCATGGCTGTGAATCCATCAGTACCTTACAAGTGATGTGTCCTTGGGCAAGCTACTTAAGCTCGCTAAGCCTTAGTTTTAGGACATACCTCCTTGGGCTACTATAATAAATAAAGGGATAATAAATACAACAGCAATAGCCCAATCTCTAGCCCAACAAGCATAAGGCAAGTATTATTATCAGACACAGCTTTCTGATTCTATTTAGCTGGAAGGGATGGCCTTTGCCTCTGGAGTCCCTTAGCAACATATTTGTACATTTCATAGCCTCCTATCTATCTATCTATCTATCTATCTATCTATCTATCGTCTATCAGTCGATCTATCAGCACTTTCTTTCTATTTCTTATCCCCCCCTATTAATCAGTGAGTGAATACCCTGAGAGTAAAGATCATGACTTACTCATTTTGGGGTCTTGCAAAAAACTAACTTCAGTGTATTTCACAGGGCAAAAACTCAGCATTTATTAAATGAATATATGGATTTTTTTAAAACAAAAATAAAAGAAAGAAAGGAAACTAAAATGGTACCTGGCATCTTTAACATTTTGCATGGGGAAAAACATGTACTTTCACATCACTTGTGAGCTTGAAATTTATTTTCTTGAAAAGGAGACATGATTACAGAATTGTTTGCCAAGGCCTTCAGGGAATAAAAACTTTGGAGAAGATGATGACCAATACCATGATTTCAAAATAAAGAGCCAAAAATGAAGAGTGGCAATTCCAACTCCTCTCTCTGCTCTGTGATGGAGCTAAATGAGGGCGCCTTCAGAAGAATGGGCCATTGTCAGACCTTGCTGACCCTCTCCCGAATCCCTCCCACATAACCTGAACCTCAAATGCAGTCCTGAGTCAGCCTCAACCCGAATGGAGGGTACAAGAGTCATCCCAGCCCACCAGCTGAGATCTAGAAACAGCCTTGTTACTGAGAAGAAGAAAAAGGAGAAGAGGAAGAAGAAGAAGAAGAAGAAGGAGGAGGAGGAGGAGGAGGAGGGGGAGGGGGAGGAGGAGGAGGAGGAGAAGGAGAAGAAGGAGAAGAAGAAACAAATACTAATAACAAACCAATATCATTCATTGAGTCCTTGTTATGTACCTATAACTGCACCAGAACTTTGATTTATTTTTATATTTTATTTATTTAAGAGTTTTTTTTATCCTTGTGACAATTCTTGGAGTGTGTAGGCACTTGCCCAGTATTGCACAGCTGGTGGGCAGAGCAGCTAGGGGGTCAAACACAGACCTGCCTGATCCCCAGGCCCTGACCCCAAACTGGGGTGAGCTTGGATACCTACTTTGCCAGCTGAACTGCAGTCTTTTCCAAACCCTGCTTTTTACACTTTTTATCACATCCATGTGCCTGGGCTTGTGCCCGTTTCCTGATTAGCTCATATCACACCAGTGTCTGGGACCATGCATTGGAGGCCAGAAAGCTGAACATCTCTGCCTAGCTCTTGAAAATCCCTCTTCTTAGGAGGCTGGACCCAGTCTCTTGGACTTTGACTTTGAGAGTGAAGCCTGATAGTAATACGGTATCTCATGGTAATGTTCGCCTCCAAGCTAGTCTTGAGTAGACTGGGGGATGGCGGGTGGGTTTCCCTGGCCCAGCTCTGCAATGTAGGACTTTCTTGGGACTTCCCTGGTGGTCCAGTGGTTAAGATTCCCCACTCCCAATGCAGGGGGCACGTGTTCAATCCCTGGTTGGAGAACTAAGTTCCAGCATGCCACATGACACACCAAAAAAAAAAAAAAAGACAGGAGTTTCTTCCCTTCCATCACCATCTCCACACTAAGATTCTAACCAAGCCTTAGGACTCCTCAGCCTCAAACTGTGACACCCTTTAGGCCACTGCAAAAACACTAGGCCGCTAGCCCCATCTGTAGTTCTGAATGTTGCCTATGTACCTCTTAGACTATTGTCAATTGAATTTTAGGGTATCCTAGTTCTCTTGTCTTGTGCATCAATTTTTTGGATGGCCAGATATGAAGACAGATAGAAATATGAATAAAACACCATCTTTACTATCAAGAACTTGCAAACTTGTTAGAGAAACATGGAAAGTTATATAACAACCAATGGCTTAACAAACCAGTCAATAGAGGAATAAAAAATATCTGAGGAAATGGTCCTTGAGCTGAATGCCTGTGTTCCTTAGCTTGTGGGATTTTTTTCTTTATCCTTGAAGTTTACCAGGAATTTTCCCAGATTATGCCTAAGTCTGTTTCAGTTCCACAATCTTTTCTGGAGCACGGCAAAACCTCTTGAAGAGTCAAAGAATTTGCTTTCGCTTAAGCAATGTTTTATTTTTAAATTGTTTGTTTCTTTTGAACTCTCCTCTGTTTCTCTTTTGCTTTGTGGAACTAACATCAGATTCCTGTATCCATCCTCCATGGCTCCTATCTTGTCCCATGAGAATGCCTTCTCTTTGCATTTCTGCTCTGTTCAGGTTATTTCTTCCTCTCGGTCTCACAGGCCACTAATTCAGGCCTCATCTTCTCATTCAATTCATCTCTTGAATTTCTTAGTTGGCAAACTATACTTTTTTAGTGCCAAGAAGTCTTTTTCTGCTGTACCAAAATCTTCCTTCATAGTATAGTGGGTTGAACAGTGTCCCCGAAATTTCTGTCCACCCAGAACCTCAGAATGTAACCTGATTTGGAAATAGGGTCTTTGCAGATATAATTAGTTTGGATGAGTCATACTGGATTAGGATGGGCTCTAATCCAAGAACTAGTGTCCTCACTAAAAAAAAAAAAAAAAGAGAGAGAGAGACAGACAGAGAGAGAAAGGGCACATAGAGGAAGGCCATGTGACAATGAAGGGAGAGATTAGAGTTATGCCTCCAAAAGCCAAAATTCACCAAGGATTGCCAGGAGCCACCAGAAGCTGAAGGAGCAAAGACGGATTCTCCTCTAGATCCTTCAGAGGGAGCACAGCCCTGCTGGCACCTTGATTTTAAACTTCTGGCCTCCAGAGCTCTGAGAGAATAAATTTCTATTATTTCAAGCCACCACGTTTGCGGTGATTTGTTACGTAAGCCATCGGAAACTAATACACTCGGTGATAATTTTTACTGGAATCATCCTTCCCAGACTCATCTATTTCAGGTGCCTCTTCTGTTTGTTTTGCAGACGCCTCCATTCCAGCTCCTGGGTTCCTTTGCATATGCTTTTATTTCTCCTCCTCTGCTCGCCTAAGTCAGAGCTGCTGCGGAGCCCTGAACAGAGGCGGCCCTGAGAGAGAGCTGCACCTGCCGGCTGGTTCCTGACAAGGCAGACCAGGCCAGCACTCATTCAACATCAAGGACAGAGAGGACTCCATGCCTGTGATCTTACCAGCAACGGAAAGACCAGCCAGCCCTTCACGCAGGCAGGAGCCATTCCAATCCCAAGACCCCAGTTCTCTGCAGACTAGGTTCCTTCTAGAACTCACCAGGCTCATGCTAGTCCTCACTCCAGGGTCCTTATCTCTTATTCCCAGACAATCCAACAACCTGGAAAGTAAGATTCTGTAAAGTAAAATCTCTTTCAAGAGAGCCTGAAGCTCCTCCCCCGGAACTTCCTGGGGGTCTCCAAAACGTCCAAAGAGCCATCAGTGCCCCCAACCCACCTCCCCGCACACACGCTAACTGCCTTGGAGGTCTTCCTCTGGATCTTGTTTCCTGAAGGTGGGGGAAATCCAGCCAGAAAAAGGAAGCGTTTCTAATTTGCTTATTCTAAGATTACAGGATGCAGTGCTGGAAATTTCCGGGGCATGTCCTTACTTTCCTGGGATAACATGGGGCAGGCATGAGCCTGCAACTCAGCCCCAGGAGGTAACTATAAGAGCAGAAGCCTGTGCTGTACAAATCCCTCTTGTACTCGTGGGGTTTGTTTCCTTTTGATTATCCTCTAACTTCTGTCTTTAAAGATCCAAGCTACTTGGCTGGGCTGTAGGCCTGAGTGTGAAAGGAAGCTTGAGGCCTCTTGGACCCAGGATGGAGGCCACAGCACCTGTCAGGAGGGTGCCCCAACGGGGAGGGTCAGGGTGCCATGGTCTCCCTCCGCCACTAGCAGATACTACTTGAAAAGCTTTGAGGGCTTCCCTGGTGGCACAGTGGTTGAGAATCCGCCTGCCAATGCAGGGGACATGGGTTTGATCCCGGGTCCGGGAAAATCCCACATGCCACGGAACAACTAAGCCCGTGCGCCACAACTACCGAGCCTGTGCTCTAGAGCCCGCAAGCCACAACTACTGAGCCTGCGTCCTGCAACTACTGAAGCCTGTGTGCCTAGAGCCCATGCTCCGCAACAAGAGAAGCCACCACAGTGAGAAGCCCACGCACCACAACGAAGAGCAGACCCCACTCTCCACAACTAGAGAAAAGTCCACGTGCAGCAATGAAGACCCATTGTGGCCAAAAATAAATAAAATAAATATTTTTTTTTAAAAAAAAGCTTTGAAAAGTCTTGAGTTTGACTTCACTAAAGAAGCAGAATTCCCTTCCTTCCAGTCTCTTTTTTAAGAGATAGACCCCTACAATTAGGGTTTCCAATAGTTTGTTGGTCGATTGGTTGGTTGGCTTTTATTTTCCAAGATGACGTTCACATAACGTAAAATTCATCATTTTCAAGTGAACAATTCAGTGGCCTTCGCTGTATTCACTGTGTTGAGCAACCAGCACCTCCATCTAGTTCCAGAATATTTTCACCACCCCAAAAGGAAATTCTGTCCTCAGTAAGCAGTCACTCCCCATTCTCCCTCCTCCTCCCAGCCCTGAGCAACCACCAGACTGTGTTCTATCTCTGTGGATTTGCCTGTTCTGGACATGTCACAGAAATGGAATCATACAGAATGTGATCTTTTATATCTGTCTTCTTTGGCTTAGCATAATGTTTTTGAGGTTCATCCACACTGTAGCACGTATTAGTATTTCATTTCTTTTTATGGCTGAGTAATATTCCACAATATAGATAGACCACATGTGGTTTAGCCGTTCATCCATTGATGGCATTTGGGCTGTTTCCACCTTTTGACTCTCGTGAGTAGTGCTGCTGTGAACATGGGTGTACATGTATGTGTTTGAGTACCCGTTTCAATGTTTTCAGGTGTATACCCAGGAGTGGAATTGTGGGACTTTCCATTGTAAACCAGGGAAAGTCTCAGGCAAACCAGGATGAGTTGGTCACCTACCAACATGTTGGCCATTAGGACACAAGGTGGTCAGACACAAAGAGATACAAGGAAGTGCGGTCTGGATGGAGAAACCTGAACAGATGATTCTGATCCAAGGTCAGTAGAGTTGAGGGAAAACCCAGAGAAGAGGCATCTGACCCAGGCAGAGAGTGGGTGGGGAAGGGAAGGATCTGATCAGAAAAATCCTTCTTGAAAAACAAGATACAGCCCTGCCCTCAGGGGCTGACAGGTGGGTTGGGGAGATGCTCAGACAATTAGAAATGAACAAATGGTAAAATAGAGATAAGCACTTGGTTCTAGAGGAGCATGGGGTGGAAAGGGGGGAACACTGGAGGGTCAGGAAGGTTTATAGAACAGGGGCATCTGGGAGGACTTTGGAGGGACAAATAGGAGTCAGCCTGGTGCAGAATGGAGGAGACAATTGTAGAGGGAGTGAAGGACGTGCTTAGAGACAGAGAAGCTGCATAGAAAAAGTCTTCCCTTACACATTTCTGGGAAATGAATGTCCCACTCCCGAGGATTTAAGCAAAAGAACTTGCAGCTGTAATGTGATGCCAGAAACCACGACTTCACCCACAAATTACAGAGTGCCATCAAGACGCAAAGGTTCCGTGGCAAGGAGTCGTGAAAAATGTGCTAATAAGCGGATGGGATGCAAAGTTGGATTTTAACCTAATTTAAGCGGGTTCCAAAAGGACCCATGGCCTGAGCCAAGATATAGTTTTCTGCTGGCAAAATGCTATCTGATAAAACTTGGTCTAATCTGTAAGATAAAAATGCCCATTGCTTATTCTAATATTATAATTACTTTGGTCACTAACCCCTAAGATGGGGCCCTATAAGTATCATGAAGGACTCACTGACGGTAATAATAAAAAGGGTCCTTGTTGTGTGTGGGCTGCTCTTTGGCTGACGGTCATGGGATAGTCCTTCACGGAAATAAACCCAATGTTTATCTACATCTGTGGCATCTCCAAAGACTATGTCTCTGGCCTCTCAGGATGCAATCGCCTTTGGGGATCTGAGGGAGCAAAATAAAACTTAGAACAGAACCTTTATGAGTACCAGGGAGTGTTCCTCATTCCAGGGAGGGGGAGCGTATATACTTCCAAATGCCCTGCTCACAGACTCCAAGGAGGTCGCCCAGCCTCTACGCCAGTGAGAAGAGGCAGTTCCCCTCTTTTCAACTTGCTGAAGAGACATAGGCAGAAGGCTCTGGGGAGGGACGTGCGAGAGGGGTCCCACTTTTGTGGTGGGTGCCCTATCTCCTTTTCTTCACAACGTTCAAGAACACAGTTGCATTTCCCTTGAAACAAGGAAATCATGTCATCTTCTCCTAACCAGCCTAACCTAACCTAACCTAACCATCTCTAGCCCTGAATGTCTCAAGTTCAAATCTGTCATTGGAATCAGTCTTCTCATCCACCGTTCCCATCAGGATACAGCCCAGTGCAAAATCCTCCTCTTTGGTCTGAAGCAGAATACATTTCAAGGAACTTCACGAAGAAGAACCCTCCACTTTTTCCTCACTTCTCCCCCTTTCCTGCCTCCACCACCCCACATTCTCACCAACACTCCCATGCTCCCTGGTATGGATCAAATGTTTGTGTCTCCCCAGAATTCATATACTGAAACCCTACCCCACCCCCAATGTGATGAGATTAGGAGGTGGGACTTTTGCCAGGTAATCAGGATTAGATGAAAGGGATTAATATCCTCCTAAGAGTCATGAGAGAAATTTGTCCCCTGTTCTGCTCTCTACCGTGTGAGGTTATAAGAAGTTCACCATCTGCCACTCAGAAGAGGGCTCTCACCAGAACCCGACCATGCTGGCCTACTGATTTCAGACTTCCAGCCTCCGCAACTGTGAGAACTAAATTCCTGTTGTTCACAAAGCCACCCAGTCTATGGTATTTTTGTTGTAGCAGCCTGAGCTAAGACAGCCCCACAGTCCCTATCCAGCCTTATTTGGGAAATGAGGGGCTCATTAACTTTCTAACAAGTTCCTATCCACAAGATATTCCTTAAAACAGGTTGGAAATACAAATGCCCCTAGGGGTCAGGCAGTTGTCACAGAGAAAGGGAATGGGGGAGGGGGGGCGGGATGGTGGGAACTCTGAGAAACCAGAGGCCACAGATCCCACCTAAGAGAGTTTTTCCATTCATCTTCAGACAGTAGGGTAGATTCATTCAGGGATGCAGACCCAAGTTCTGGCTCATGTGATTTTTCAAAAGAAGCCAGAAATCCAGATTTTAATGTAAAATTCCTAAAGTATAAAACACTATTCAGGCTAAACAGAGTAAGTCTGAAGGTCAGACTGTATCCCTGGCCCACCTATTTAGCATCAAAACTTCCCTTTTATCTCACCATCATCAAAAAGGTCAACCTGAGACAGTGTGTTTAGAGAGGGTTGAAATCCTACGTTTATCATTCATGGAACTCAGTCATTGCTGCAAAGATGGGCACAACTCCAAAGGGAAAGGACATTTTAAACTAACATGAGGGAGAAAAGTTGGAGCAGGATCAGGTACGATCACTACGTCTGACATCGCACGTAGTTTCATTTCAAATAAATAGCAAGATAAGTTTTGATCCTGAAACTTGCATTCCTTTCTCAGTCAAAAATATACAGGATGAGGCAGAATGCTAAGTGAAACAGCACTATGGAATCTGCAGCCTCACAGAAGCATTATTATCAAGCTGTATCTGCCACATGTTGGTTGGATCTGACTTTGCTACCAGGGAATTAGTCCTGGCCTTCACAAACCTGGATAACTCTCATTTCCTAGACATGTGTACTTGAACCTGAAATTTCAAATAGTTTCAAATGTCCAGATACTTGTCACCTCAGCACCTGGACAAATGACTGGATTTTTCCTGAACCCATCATTCATAAACTGTGTGATCTGTGATTTTGGAGAAGTCTGAAATTCTCTGTTCTTCAGTTTCCCCATCTATAAAATGGGTCTAATAATTGGACATACCCTGAAAAATTGTCACAAACAGTAAAAGAGCTAACATAGAAAAATGCTTGGTACAGGGCCTTGCTCATTTAAAAAGAAAGGTTGTATATAAGGGTAAGTTGGTCGTGGTTTCAGTTTTGTTGTTGTCGTCATCACTACTATTTGAAAGCAAATACACATGGCTTTAGTCACCATGATGAGAATCAAACATTTTGAAGCATGCATTTCTGTGTCATTCAGAATGTGCACTATAATAAAATGATCAGTGCAAATGGAAGCATAGCACTCATGCTGCAGTGAGAAAAACACTGACTGTCAGAAGATCTCCTTTTGGCACTCAGCCCTGCCTTGTGTTGGCTGTAATCACATCTCCTTCTGCTAACAACATTACAAGGTAAAGGTCATTATGCCCACTTTTCAGATGAGAAAACTGAGGCTCAGAGATATGAATAGGAAACTTTCCATAAGTCCCACAGCTAGTAAGTGGTAGAGGCAAGAGTCATTCCTTCAAATCTCTGCTCCAAAGCCAGGCTTTGTACTATGCACACGTATGTACAACATTCAGGTCAAATGGACAACAGCATGAATCAAAATCCATAGGCTAAGTTTGAGGCTCAGTGGACTCAGAACTTGAACTGGAGAGGAAGGGGTGTGTGAAAGATGGGGGAAGGTCCCTGAAAGACAGGCTATGGATTGATGGCTTGATCTTCTAAAATAATGTCTCCAAATTCCTTTTATCATACACCTTTATCAGCATTCAAAAATGGAGTATATTCTCCAATATACCACTTGTTTATTTTCTACATGTCTGAGTTTATTAATATATTATGAATTTTATAAAGAATATATAAAAAGTAAAAATTTTAAAGTAAGAGATAGGATAGATATCTAATTCAAACTTCCAAGGGGGTAGGAGAAGGATGGATTGGGAGTTTGGGATTAGCAGATGCAAACTATCATATATAGAATGGATAAACAACAAGGTCCTGCTGTATAGCACAGGGAACTATATTCAATATCCTGGGATAAAGCATAATGGAAAAGAATATGAAAAAGAATATACATTATATGTATAACTGAATCACTTTGCTATACAGAAGAAATTAACACAACATTGTAAATCAACTATACGTCAATAAAATAAATTTAAAAAAACCAAAGTTCTATTATTTCCTTCTTTCACTCTAAGGGATTGTTTTACAAACACTGTTCTAGGTGCATCCAACCCAGATCCTCTCCTCCAAGACTCCATTTTCCCTCCCTTTAAAAGCTGGGGTCATCTCTGATATGCCAATAAACTCCACGCCAGCTGAAATCAGGTGCCAGGACTTTGGAAGCTGGTTTCTTTTGCCTCCTCTGTCTGGTCCTGTCCTTCCCTCCTCCAAGGACCCCTCCTGGGCTGAGTTCTGCCTCTCAACAAGCAGCCCAAGCAAGGGCCCCTCACTGTTCCTGCAGCCCTGGAGGGACGATTGCAGGCAACAACATCCTCTGAAGTCAGACCACGTCCTCCCGTTGCCACAGAAACTAGAAAATCAGCAGTTGTTTTCTTCCACCGGCAACCTTGTAAAGAGGAACAGAACAGCCTTGTCAGTCCCGCGGCCCGTCTGTAAAGGACACAGCCTCCCCTTGATGGACAGGCGATGGGAACCAGGGCCCATTCATTGTTCTCATATCATGTTAGCAATGCCTGGATTAGGTTTGAAAATCCTGATGTCATCACATAGCAGGTGGATTTGTTTATGGAGAGTCCTGTCCTGACCAAGAAGGAATTTGAAACAGAGTAGCTTCCCACTCTTCTGGAGCCTGCGTGAAATACACCCACCATGAATTGAGAAGCCACCAAAGGGCCAGAATGGGACCTCGGCTTCCGGTCACTTCACCCACTTCTGAGTCATGGAGGATGGAGGGGCACAGCTGTGAGGAAGGCCTGGAACTCCAAGTCCACTGAAGCTTTGTGAGCAGGAATCACCGAGTGACAGACTTGAGTGAGCTTGAGGTTTAAATGCAGATTGGTTTAGGTTGGATTTCTGGCTTGGCCACTTACTAGTTCTATTAGTTTCCTAGGGCTGTCACAACAAAGTCCCACAAACAATAGAAATGGATTCTCTCACAGTTCTGGAGGCTGGAGGTCTGATATTAAGGTGTTGGCTCCCTTTAAAACTCTAGGGGGTGGATCCTTCTATGCCTCTTCAAGCTCCTGATAGCCCAGGGGTTCTTTGACCTGTGGTGGCGAAAGTCCAAGCCTCTGACTCAGTCTTCACATGGCCTTCTTCCCTCTGTGTCTGTGTCCAAATCTCTCTCTTCTAATAAGGACAACAATCATATTGGATTTAGGGCCCACTCTACTTCAAGATAGACTCATCTTAACTAATTATATCTGCAACAATCCTATTTCCAAACAGAATAACATTCTGAGGTACTGGGGGATGTGAGGGAGCAGACCTAGGGCTTCAGCATATGTTTTTGAGGGGATACAGTTCAACCCATAGCACTAGCTGACTGACTTTAGTTAACTTGATTAACCTCTCTGAGCCTCAGTTTCCTCAGCAGAAGGAAACGGTCCTATGACCTACTTTCCATGGCTGCTGTAATGCTCTGATGGGATTCACAGGGAAGCTTCTTGTGGATGCTCAGTGAAGATTAGTTCCCTCTCTCCTCTCCCTTCATGACTTCCCACCTCCCCTTCCTGACCCATCTCTTTCCCACTCTGGGGAAATGTTTGCCTCCTATTCAGATATCACTTGTCTGCCTGCTGAGCCATGGATTCAGCCATAGGCATGAGGCAATCACAGCCAAAAAAGAAAAGAGGCAGGGAAATGACCTGCATGTCAATCTGGTCTAGGAATGGATGGGCTTGGTGTGCACAGCATTGAAAAATCATAAGGCTCAGGAGACAATTTGGCAATATTTCAATTAAAAGTTAAACTACCTATGCTCTTTGGACAGTAATTCTATTTCTAGATATTCACCCTAAACATTTGGTCTATGTGAAAAAGGTATTCATGGCAGCATTGTTTATCAAAGCAACAGATTGAAAACAGCCTATACTTTATGGTACTTCCATGTAAGGAAACACTATGTAGTCATTAAAAACAATGAGGCAGCTCACTGCATGCTGATATGGAATGAGGCCCAAGATAAAATTTTAAGTGAAAAAGCATGGTTTAGAGAAGGAGGGATGAATAAGCAGAACCCAGAGGATTTTTAAGGCACTGAAAATACTCTGTATGATACTATAATGATGGATACGTGTCATTATACGTTTGTCCAGACCCACTGAATGCATAACACCCCGAGTGACCCCTGATGTGAACTATGGACTTTGGATGATAATGACATGTCCATGTAGGTTCATCAGTCGTAACAAATGTGCCCTCTGGTGAGGGATGTTGATCATGGGGAGGCTATGCATGTGTGGGTACAGGGGGTATATGGGAAATCTCTGTACCTTTCTCCCAATTTTGCTGTGAAACTAAAACTACTCTAAGGAGTAAAGTCTATTTTTAAATAAATAAATAAATGAAGAAAGAAAGAAAGAAAGAAAGAAAGAAAGAAAGAAAGGAAGGAAGGAAAGGAAGGAAGGAAAGAAAAATATAAAGGAAGGAAGAAAGAAAGGGGCAAGATCAGAATAGCGTTCTTTTACGGCAGGGAAGAAAGAAAGTTACACACATATGTATATTTGTATGCATACACATACACACACATATGCATATAATATGTCCAGAAGATAAATTAAAAAGTAATAATATTGGTTGCCTCAGAAAAAAAGAAATTGGGCAACTGGGCCAGAAGACATCATTTCACTGCCTATTCTCTGTGTCTTTTGATGTACGTACTATATAAACAAATTACCTATTCAATAAATAAATCAAATCTTTAGAAATAATAGGTTTCAAAGGCTTGTGACCAATTTGACTCCACCTAGACTCCTGAGGAATTGAAGGGAGGGTTCTGATCTGGTGGGGGGAGGGAGGCGTGTCCGGTCGGGGTCAGGTAGGGGTCTCTTCAGACACTCACCATAGCTGGGAATGCGAGGAGCAGGGGCTGGCCCTCACAGGAGACAATGGGGAAAGCTACTTAGGTAGTTGTTGGTGCAGCATGGGAGCTGAGAGCAGAAAGAGGGATGGGGGACAGGTAGGGAAATGGACCACAGACCCAGCTCACACGGGGGGCACAGAGGGCTAGGGGAGCCTGGGGAAAACGGCTACGGCTCCTGGGCACATGGAGGGACCGTCAGCCACCACAAGCACCTACTCCTCCGTGCCTGCTGGAGAGGGCAAGGCCACAGACACAGCATATCCCCCCACAAGAGGCCAGGAAGAGAAGAAGGCCAAGGAGCTGACAACCGAAGCACCCGGCGGTCCATGCACGTGGAATGTCCCATTTCCTCAGGTCCTTGCTAGGTGACTGGCTAATTTGTTAAATTAATTGAGACACACAATCAGGCATTATTTCGTGAACACCTCATGGGGGCACATAGGATGTTTCCTCTTGAATCAGCTTGACATTGCAGTATTAATAGCTGTTAATTGTTTAATTTGTTCATCCTTCCCAGGGGTGATTGCCTTTTAACTGGCACTTCAGACACTCAAAGGAATGTGTGTCTATGGGAAGTTATTTCAAGACTGTGACAGGATGAGAGAGGAGAGCTATTTGAGACAGAAGACCTTCTCCGTACCCTTCAAATCCCATGACAAAGGGGATTACCCATTCCACCCATCTTTCATCCCAGGTCGTCCCTGGAATAAGACTGAGGACCACTTTCAGGGAACAAAAGTAACTTGGAATGGAGTCTGTCAGTGCCTGCTCTGTACTCCAGGGCTAAACAAAGGGCCAGTGTCACCTGAATGGCTCAACAGAGCACCATTGACTTGGGGTCTGTCAATCAGACATATTCCACTGGCATTATTCAGCTGCCACAATATGTCAGGTCTGTAAAGAAATAGTTGCTGGGTCCCAAGAGAATCAACATTCAACACAAGGCATTGCAAGGGCCCCTGGAGTGTTCTTTCGCTGCCCCCCCCCCCCACTATGAAATTGTAAGAACTTCTCCAACCCAAGACACAAAAAGAACTATTAACTGCTTTTCAAGGACAAAGACCCTTCCTTTGTGTTGCCACAGACAATGAAGACCTCAGCCAGTCTAGTGCAATTTACCATGATCGCCCATCATTCAGTAGAGCTTACCAACCCTCCTAGTGACTGGCTTCTTTTAGCATTCAAGGTACAGCAACTCCGTGCGCCTCTCAATTGCCCTGGTGCAATTATTGTATTGATTTGATGCAGCATTTGCTCCACGTTTAAGGTGGTTTATGTTTTTTAATTTGCAATTAAATCAAATGATCCCTCTTTGCTAAGATGGTTGACACTTGTTTATATTCTGCAGCGAGCAATGAAGGCAACTTTTATTTAGCATCATAAAGCATGCAGGGTGGAGAGCTTAAAATTTTCAAGCAACTCAATTTCTTGCTTAGCTCTTCAACCTGTAAAAAAAATCAAACTACATACCCATTCGTTGTAAAAATGGTACAAGGGATAATTAGTGCTTTACAGTGATAATCTAATGAAGTCACAAAGCAAACAACATTGCAAAGATAACGTTACGGGATGAATGTTTGTGCCCCACCCCCCAAATTCCTATGTTGAAGCCTTAACCCCCAATGTGGTAGTGTTTGGAGGTGGTCCCTTTGGGAGGTGATCAAGATTAGATGAGGTCATGAGGGTGGGCCCTTCATGATGGGCTTAATGTCCATATAAGAAGAGGAAGAGAGAGAGAGATCTCTCTATACATTCACACACAAAGGAAAGGCCGTGTGAATACACAGTGTGAAGGCAGCTGTCTGAAAGCCAGGTCTGATCTTGGACTTCCCAGCCTCCAGGACTGTGAGAAAATATATGTCTTTTGTTTAAGCCACCCAGTCTATAGTATTCTGTTACATCAGCCCAAGCTGTCTAAGACACATTAAAAACTGGAAGAGCCACAAGAATAATTGGTGATTTTGTCACATCTTCCTTTCTGGATGATCTCCAAGTACTTGACCCACTTGATTTCTTTCCAACCTCTGATATGTGTACAGTTAATTATTAATTAACGATTCAGGCTATAGGTGACCAGGAAAAGTCAGGGCAATTAAACTCCTTTTAATGTTTTAAAATGATATTGTCATTTAACATTCTCTCCCTATCAAGTGACCACTAGGAAAATAGTCAATAAAAGATCAAGGGGGGCTTCCCTGGTGGCGCAGTGGTTGAGAATCTGCCTGCCAATGCAGGGGACACGGGTTCGAGCCCTGGTCTGGGAAGATCCCACATGCCACGGAGCAACTGGGCCCGTGAGCCACAATTACTGAGCCTGCGCGTCTGGAGCCTGTGCTCCACAACAAGAGAGGCCGCAATGGTGAGAGGCCCACGCACCGCGATGAAGAGTGGTCCCCACTTGCCGCAACTAGAGAAAGCCCTCGCACAGAAACGAAGACTCAACACAGTCATGAATAAATAAATAAATAAAAGAACGTGAATTTCTTTAAAAAAAAAAAAAGATCAAGGAAAAAATAGAAAGGAAAGGAAGTACTATGCTATGAGTTAAATTGTGTCCCCTCAAAAAAAGATGCATAGAAGTTCTAATCCTCAGTACCTCAGAACCTGACCTAATCTGGAAATTGGGTCTTTACTGCAGTAGTCAAAATGAGGTCATGACGGTGGGTCCTAATCCAAAATGACTGGTGTGCTTATAAAAAGGGGAAAATTGGACTCACACAGAGGGAGACCATGTGAAGACACAGGGAGAAGACAGCCATGTGACCGGAGTGATATATCTACCAGACAGAAAAATGCCAAGGATTTCCAGAAAATTCCAGAAGCTAGAAGCCACAAGGAAAGATTCTTCCCAGAGCCATCAGAGTGAATGGCCCTGCCAAAACCTTGATTTTGGACTTCTAGCCTGCAGAACTGTGAGACAATAAATTCCCGTCTTTTAAGTCACCTAGTTTTGGATACTTTCTTACAGCAGCCCTAGGAAACAAATACATTATCATATTAAATATATGCATTAATTGCAGGTCCTATCCCAATTTATGAAAAACTGAAGTGTGAAAGGTAGCTCCATTTCATGAGTGAACAAACACAGACTATAGATCAAAAAAATGTATGTTTGGTGAGGCAACTGTGGGGATGTTAAGAAAAAAGAAAAGCACAGATGGAAAAAGAATCCAGAAGTAAAGTTAGAAACAAAACACATAAGATTCTTTATGGTTTGCTAAAGCATTGTAAGTTTTGTTCTGGGTTTCCTAGTGACCAATTTAAAGAAAGAAACCCAATCAGTTACATAGCACACTTTCCACATGGACAGACAGAAGAATAGTTATCAGGAGAAGCAATGTTATTTCTGATATGAAAGCCTAAGAGATAGTTAATTAAAAGACTTGTCTGATTACTGAAATTATATCCTTAGCAATATCCTTCATCCCATAAACACCCTGTCTAGTTCTGAATTATATAGGGTTGTATTTTATAACACCTTTGATTTTTAACCAATGACTATGCAGGATGGTAAAAGCTGTGATTTTCAAAGCTAAACGGATGTCAATTGGTTTACAGCTCTCTAATGATGAAACTTAAGCCAGAGATAAAATCTACGATATTTTAGGCAGTGGTACCCAAATGCTAGTCCACAGACTAGATGAAACAGGATCATCCGGGGATCACCTTTAAAAAGATACAGATGCCTGGACGCCACACCTGGGAATCTGATTCATTGGACAATTCTGGTGCTGAGCCAAGTTTAAAAACCACTCTTCTAGAGGATGATAGCATGCACATCCTCAGGCAAGCCTCCTGATATATTAGCATTATTTCCCTCAGTACAGATTTTGATAACTCTTGGATGAAAGAGAACTCAAGGTGAGACTCCCAGCCAATTATTGGTTCCTTCAGTGTGCAGATGTAGAGAACCACTTAACCGATCACCCCCAAAAGATTGTGTTCTGGAACTAAAGTGACTCATTACCCACCCTTCCATGTGGCCAGGGAACTGGAATAGTATGGGACTCAGGGCTTGGTCTGAATCCCTACCCTTCCCTTTATTAGCCACGTGGCTCTTAGTTGAGTCAGGGGACCTCTCAGTTTCATGTGGCCTAGAGAAATGGAATGACAAGGCCAGCCTCATAAATTTGTTGTGATGATGAAACAAGAAAGTCTATGTGACACTCTTAGCAAAATGCCTGTGTGGTAGAAAAATCCAATAAAGGAAGCTTTTCATTGCTTACTTTTATTTTAGGAAATACTCTTTTTCTGTGACTATATCCCAGGGCATCACCATCCCTGATAGCAAGATGAACCATTGAGATGCTAGACCACAAATTAGAATTGACCACCAGGGTGCCACAGGTGGGTGTCCCCTGGTGACCACTAGCCCTTGGTAATGGGATCTTCCACATGGTCCGGTTGGAAGACAGAAGGGCAAGTATGGAGAACACCACATGTAACCGAGCGGAGACTGTTGTTACAAGAATGAGAAGGGTTATGGGAGCAAATGACTCAAAACCTATAAAAATAAACCTGACTTCACTTGCAGCACTTAAATGCAGTGAGGACTCAGGAGGCCTCCTGGAGAATGGTTCGTGTTATTTTTATTTAGTGAGGGTCTTTTAAATCCTTTATTGGTTAATCCTCCTATTGGCTGTATAGCTCCTTCTTGTAGGATCATAAAGCTAGGTGCAATCTCAGATGGGCTATTTGGAGGCCTTATTCTCTGCCTCCAAGCACTTGTTTGTGTAAACTTGAGTGCCCAAGGTACCCAAAGTGTGGAGGCAAGGTAGCTGATTTCTATGCCTTCCAAAATCGTGAGCTCATGGCAGGGGTGGGGAAAGAAGGTAGCAGAGGCAGAGAACTGTGCAATTAGCAGCAAGCTCATTAAGCGACCCTGGGGATGCTATGCAACTGGCAACATCAGTTTGATCTCTGCCACATCTATTTGTCTATGAGGCAGCCATTTACAAACGTCTATAGGGTTCATAATAACAAGGGAATTGCTTATTCCACACTGCCCTGCATATTCCGTATAGAAATAACAGCTCCACTTAACTGAGTACAAACTCCCACTCCTTATTTTATATATATCATCTCAGCAAACCAACACCCTGCGGTGCAAGCAGTGTTATCCCAGCAGGAAAGATAGGGAAAGTGAGAGAGAAAAGTTAAATCATTTGCCCAGGGACTGAGTTGGTAGCACCAGGATTTAAACCTCTGCCTATCTGAC
The DNA here is from genome assembly GCF_949987535.1 of Balaenoptera acutorostrata. NCBI lineage: Eukaryota > Metazoa > Chordata > Mammalia > Artiodactyla > Balaenopteridae > Balaenoptera > Balaenoptera acutorostrata. Next base: position 42,110,992 of record NC_080066.1, read on the forward strand.
CTCAAAGCTTGCACTTTCATTCTCCCCACTGTGTAGCAAAACCAGCTACGGCCAACACAAACGATTAGAAGGAAATAGACCAGAAATACAAACATCATATGATATCGCTTATATGCAGAATTTTCTTTTTAATGATACAAATGAAATGATTTACAAAACAGAAACATACTCACAGACTTAGAGAACGAATTTATGGTTACCAGGGGGGAAGGGCTGGGGGGAGGGATAGATTGGACGTTTGGGATTGGCATGTACACACTGCTATATTTAAAAATAGATAACCAACAAGGACCTACTGTACAGCACAGGGAAATCTGCTCAATATTCTGTAATAACCTAAATGGGAAAAGAATTTGAAAAAGAATAGATACATATATATGTTTTTAAAAAAGAAGGAAATACATCAGTGTGATTATATCTGAATTCTGGGCATTTTTTAAAAATGTTTTGCATTTGTTCAGAAGGATCATAAATTTCTTTCATAATGATGAACATTAAACCTATCTTTGTAAATTCCCTTCCTACGTGACACCTCAGCAAACATAGGAGACCTCAGGCAGATCTAGGGTTGGGCCCCGATTCCCACCTGGGGTCCTTGGTGGCCCCATTCTCGTGGGTGCTCTCGAGACAGGACTTGAGTTGTTCAGACTTCTCCTCTTTCCTCTCTGGCTGTTCTCCATTACCAGCCAAACCAGCGCCGGAAGAAGGACCTGATGCTGGCGAGGCCAGGAGCTCCTGTTACCCCACAGCCCCTTAGAGACTGGATTCGTTTCCTGTAGCTGCTGGAACAACTTACCAAACTGCGCGGCTCTAAAAAGCCGAAATTTGTTTCTCTCACAGTTCTGGAAGCCAGAAGTTTGAAATCCAGGTGTCACCAGGGCCACACTCCCTCCTGAGGCTCTAGGGGATGTTCCATTCTTTGCCTCTTCCAGCCTCGGGCGGCTCCGACATTTCTTGGCTTGTGGATGCATCACTCCAATTCTGCCTCCGTGTTCACATGGCCTTCTCCTCTCTGGTCTATGTCTCCTCTTCTATCTTTTATAAGGACACTTGTCATTGGATTTAGGGCCCACCTGGATAATCCAGGATGATCTTATCTTTAATTAAAATCCTTAACTTAATTACGTCTACAAAGACACTTGTTCCAAGTAAGTTCACATTCACAGGTTTCGGGGAGGAAAATGAGGACATATATTTTGGGAGGGAGTTACCATTTAGCCCACAACTGAGACCATCCCTCTTTCTAGCCCAGGGCTCTTGACAAGAGGCCATGGAGGCACACACTGGATTCACATTTTGTAATGTCATTTGTCCCAAGTTGCAGCACCAAGTGTTGAATCGCCCACATCCAATGAAGTAAATTCTGCTGCCAATTTTAAGCATCCTTCTCTCCCTCTCCTCCCTAATCTAGCAACATCTCTTGTACAACAGGTAATGATTGATTTTGAACGAAGCAGTGTCTTTTTAAGTTCCTGAGACCCAAAATCTCTCTTTAATTTTATGGTAACCGTTAGGGGCTTTGTCGGCAAGGATAACAGGAGTAATCACCCAAGAACAGATTTCTAGGTAATTTATACTTAGTGAATCCAAACCTAATTCCTGAGTGACCTACGCTGTGCCTAAGGAGGCTGAAATAATCACGTATTTACCCTTTACCCTGAAATTAGATGGTACTTACTATGCAATTACCCAGCCACTAAGTGACAATTACCATGTAATTAAATGGTCAGTGGTTACCATATTATTAAATAGCATTGACATGATATTCGTTCTGTAGAACCTTGCACTGTCGCCACACAATTCAACTCCCCACCAAGAAATTACACTCGTTCCTGGGAAGTTCTGCCTTTTGCTTTGATGGCTTTCGAGTTGGCAGAAATTCCCGGGGCCATGTGCCTCTAAAGAAGCCGAGAAACAGCCAAAGCTAGGCATAGATGTAACATGGCCTGCTGGGCCTGGGCCTCTTGCCAGGCTGGGGCAGCACCTCTGCAGCCCAGCCCCAGGCCAGCACTAGGGCATCTGGGCAAATTCCTCAATCCTTCTATGAGAACATGCTGCAGAGGAACAGTAGATATCATGTTCTTTCTCTCCCAGATGTGGTACCTACCCAGGGGCAGGGCATGCTGGGAGAGCCTGAAGCCCTAAGTAAAGCAAGAGTTCTGTTTCAGCCTGGGAGAGACCATCACTAAATCATCAAGATAAACATAAGCTGCCTCATAAGTTCCATGAGGACAGGATCTTTTTCTATCTACCTTATTTATTGCCTTATCACCAACACCATTCCAGGCGCATTGTAGATGCTCAGTAAATATTATTTGGATGTATTTATTCACTCATTCATTCATTATTTATTTGTTCATTTATTGGTATGGATCTACGACATGCCACCCACTATGCACTGAAAACTTTTAAGGACACTGAGTTTTGATGGAGTCTCAGAGAGGCTGAGTCACTTGCCCAAGGTCATTATACAACTAGTCAGTGGCAGATGCAAGACTGAACTCAGGTCTATCTGACTCTAAATGCTATGCTCTTCCTACAACACCATGTCTTAGCCACATACAACCTCAAACCACCCTGGATGCTTAGAAAGACTCAGAAAAGTTAATGGCTTCCCCAGATGCATCACTTTTGGGTCTAAACCTTCTTTATGCACAGCAACCATAATAGTTTCTATAACATGTTATTCACATTTAGGAAATGAAGAAAGTGGAGTTCAGAGAGATTAGCTCAGCTCCAAAGTCACACTGCTGGTAAGTTAGGTTGAACTTGGACTCAGAGGCCATACATCTGCCTGGTGTTACCGGAGAGAGACAGAATGCCTGCCTCAGGCCCTTATATTTTTATCATTAAATTGTTATATCTTTGGGTCAGCATTTTTTCCAGATGTTACTGCTAAAATGTAACATCTCACTAGAACTTTCTAACACCCTAGATCAAATTACCTAGCCTCCAAAGACAAACTCAGGGGGAAACATGAGACCAGAGAGGAATGGATTAAGTTTGAAGTTGTATAGAGGAAAAGATTCAGGTGATGAATAACAAATAGGTCTCATCTTCAAAGTCAACTCTGATCAATTGATAGCAGCAGCCTGGAACACCATATTGCAAAGCCTTCTGAGGTTGTATTAGGGCTCAGCAGGATAAGGTATCATGATCGATCAGTGATGTCTGCTATGGACCTTGATGAGGAAGCAACTGCACACGGGCCTGGTCTTTACCATCTCTGATCTAGACTGTGGGATTCTACAAAATAAGGTCAGGTTTGGAAACTGGCAGGGCTGGGGAGAAGACAATGAGTGAGACCAGAAGACAACTAAACAAGTTAGCAGTCAAAGATACTTTTTCCCTCACATGCAAGTGCTCAAAAGAGGAAGTGAAAAATAGAGTGTCAGTAAAATGAAAACTACAAGTCAGGAAACCTTGCTTCCAGTCTCAGCTCAGCTGTCAATTAACTGTAAGACTTTGACCCCATCACTGCCCCTCTCTGTGTCTCAGTTTCCTCACCTGTAAAATGAAGGCATTTGAGTAGCAAATCTCCAAACCACTTCCAATTTCAGGATTCTTAAGCTTAGAGTGCATGGCACTGAGTTGAGTGAGAAGAAGGGAAGAAAAGAAGCAGGAGAGAAGTGGTAAAAGCTGATCAAACCCTTTCCTTATTCCCTATAGGAGGAGTATCAGAAACAAGGTGGAAACCAATACTTCTGTTTTGGCCATGTTTAGTTTTAGACATCGATTCAACGTCCAAGCAGAGATGTCAAGTAGCAATTGAATATATAAGTCTAGAACTCAAGGGAGATGCCTGGGTAGAAGAAGTAAACTTGGGAGTCATCAATAAATAGATGGGGTTGGATAAGATCCCTTGGGGAGAGAATTAAACTAGAGAAGAGAGGAGGGCCCAGGGGTGTGTCCAACGTTTAGAATTTAAGAACAAAGGGAGGAGCCAACAAAGACTCAGAAAGAATGTCCAATGAGATAGTGAGAAGCATAGGAAGAATGGGTTTCAAGAAGGCAGTTGTCAGCTGGGTCCGATGCAGTTGAGAAATGGAGTTACGAAAGGAAGGGGCATTAGCTTGGCAAGTTATATCATTGGTGACCTTAATAAAGACTGTTTAAGGGAGTGATAGGGACGAAACCTGATTAGAATGAGCCGAGTGATAGGTGACACTTGAACAGTGCCTTAGAGGATAGAGGCTTTTGACAGAGGAGGATGAGTGGAGAGGGCTTTCCAGGAGGGCAAGATTAGGAGCAAAAGTAGCAAGAAGGAGATGAGCAAGGATGTCTAAGATACGTGGGGGAGAAAAGACTAGAAAAACAGTTTGAAGAATGATGATGGAGAACCTTCAAAGCCAGACTAGGGAGTCTGGGCTTTGTTTGTGGGGATCCATGATGAGAGTGTAAATAAGGAAGGGAAATGAGGAAGTAGTGCATGAGAATGATCTCCATGTGCAGAACGTATAGGAAGATGAAACCAAAGCGGCTCCTGTGTCCGTAGTCCCAACTCAATGTCAGATGCCTTACATCTAGGACCTTGTGCTTTCTTCTTTTTAAATTTCTTAAACAATGTTTTATCTGGGAAAAAAATCACAAACTTACAGAAAAGTTGCAAGTACAGTTTTTTCCTTAACTATTTGAGGATAAGTTGCTGATCAAAATCCCCACCATCTCCAAATTCTTTTGTATTGAATTTCCTATACAAAAGGACATTCTCCCTCATAGCCACAATAGAATTCTCAAAATCAGGAAGTTAAGATTGATCATTACCATTACTTGGTCTTCAGACCAAATTCCAGTTTCATCAGTTATCCCAATAACAACCTTTAAAGTAAATCAATCCAGTTCAGAATTTCACACTGCATTTAGCTGTCATGTCTGTTCAGTGTCCTTCACTCTGAGACAGTTCCTCAGTCTTTACAAACCTCATTTGAATCTCTCAACAACCTTGCTAGGTAGATGCTATTATTATCCCCAGTGTGCAAGAGAAGAAACTGAAGCTCCGAGAGGTTAAATAATGAAGGTGTCCTGGTGATAGAGGGTCAAAGCATGTGTGGTTCTGAAGCAGAGCATCCCAGCATCTGATCTGGAAAAGTGAGCAGTTAGGACTCAATCCAGTGAGAGCATCATGAGATTGATAAGGAACCAGTCAAAGCTCATGGCAATAGAGATAGATGTGAGGGACCACACCAAGGAAGAGTCAACCAGTAATTGGTTTGTTTGATTGGCTCACTGAGAGCATCAGTTAAAAGATGACTGAGGTTTTGAGCTTGTGTGACTGTCAAGGATGGGGTGAGCGAGAATGACAGTAAGTAAGCTCCTGTCTGATCTGCAGAGATTTCCACCAGATGTGAGGTTTCAATGAGCTACCGGGATGGAGCTTTTCCATAGGGAGTATATCCCTGTGGGAAGATCTTTGTCTTGGAGGCAATGGAGCCCCATGTTGAAAGTTGAGGGCATCCCCCATACTGAAAGGCCATTTTCTCTGCTTTCTGCAGGTGAACCTCTTCAAAAATTTCCTCTATGTGTAGCTTCTTTTTAAAATGCAGTTACCATTTGGAGGGTTAAATCATTAAACCCATGTAAACTTATTTTGAATTAGTTTATATCATCAATTGCCTACCTGATAGGAAGAACTCAAAAAATCATGAAAGCTCCAGTCACCAGGGAGCTTATAGAGAGTGGACCCCAGAACCTCAGAGGAAAGTGTTATACAAAGATGGAAGAGGCATCAGGTAAAGACACCCAACTTCCCAGTGTGGGCAAATCAAAGAAGTAGGCAACACCAACAGAGCTTCTACCATCTGTCTGGCATAGTGTTCCAGGCTTCGCCATACATCTCTCATCTGTCGACTCTCATGATGTCAGTGGTGCTCTCCTGAATTTAGAGATGAAGAAAATAAAGCCCAAAGAGGCTAAGCACCTCATCCAAGTTCATCTACAAGACATAGCTGTGATCGAATTAGGATTCAAACTTTCAAACCCAGGGGTCTTCAGTCCCAAAGCCCAGGCTATCTACCCTGCTTCCCTGTCTCCATGAACCCTGGAGACTCAGCATTGTTGGGTAGGTTGGGCTTCTGGCTGACCTTGACCCCAAGAGATCAGAAGGGTTCAACTAAGCCTTGTGGTCTTACTTGGAAACGTGCCTGGTTTGCACAAGTTGAGGCACTGGTGGAGCAGTGAGGTAAGCCACAGATAGCCTGCTGGCCTCAGGCCAGCTCTCTTCTTCCCCTCCAAGAGCTTGTGGACTGATCTGGCACAAGTGGCAGAAACTTCCTGCTTCCTGGTTCTCCACATATACATGTTGAATGGGTGAGATTGTTCCCCACGTGACACAGGTCACGGGAGAAATGAAGACATGGACCCAGCAGGTAGTTGAACCAAGGGCAAATCATATCCGTCACATGGGTATAATTTTCATGAAGCCTACCGAACCCACAGCCAAGGTCATGTTACATCAAAGAGCCACCTAAGTGCTAATTAAATGCCACACCTCTCACCTAGGGATCTGAGTTACAGTGAGTCCCCTGCATATGAACCTTTAAGTTGTGAACTTTCAAAGATGCGAACGTGCATACCAGCCCCTGGATGCCAGCTGTTGTACTGTACTACTGTACTTTTCAAGGTACTGTAAGATTAAAAATGTTTTCTTTATTTTTTGTGTTTGTTTGTTTTTCATGTACCTATTATTTGTGTGAAAAGTATTATAAACCTATTACAGTACAGTGCTATATAGCCGATTGTGTTAGTGGGGTACCTAGGCTAACTTTGTTGGACTTACAAACAAATTGGACTTACGAACGTGCTATCAGAATGGAACTCGTTCATATGTAGGGGTCTTCCTGTATTTCAGTGATAATTTACCTTTGGACAATACCCACCACCCCCCTGCCCCTATTTGCCACATCCTCTTCTTTATCAGCCTCCCCTCTGGGGACCCAAGAATGCACTGTGGGTTATCATCAGGCGTGATGGAGTAAAATAGAAAAGCCAGACCAACTTTGGTTCTAAAATCCCTGATGAGCCACCTTGGGCTCTAGTCTTCATCTCTAAACTGTAATGACAGTAGGGAAACTAGCACATAGTTTTAAGAATGAAATAAGATATGGCTTATTAAGTGTTTAGTTCAGGGTCTGGCCCTAAATAAGTGCTCGACAAATGTTACCTACAGTCAAAATAAAACAACTCTGGACTTGGGGGTGGAGGGTGGAGATACTCTTGACATAGGAGGAAGACTACTGCAATAGAGGGAACATTCCAACCAGGAGATCTGCAAATGTCTCGAGGATTAAGGAGCTTTGCTTTTATAAGGAGGAGTGAACAAGGCTGGGAAGAATCAGGTGTGGGAAAGTAGGATGAACAAGGATGAATGGGTGGAGGTGTCCTGACCTGACAGTAAATCAGAGACAAGGCAGTGAGACTTTTGAATGTTTGCTATTTTCAGGGATCGGTAAAATTCACCACAATGAAAGCATGTTTAACCTCTGTGAGCCTCTGGTTCCTCCTCTGTAAAATGGGGGTAATAAGTTACTTCCCAGGACTGTTGGGCAGCATGGAGACAAGGGATGCCATGTGCCAACCACAGGTCCTGCTGCACGGTGAACACTAAATAGTGTTCATTTTTCTTAAGGTTGTGGAATCACTCTATGATTGTTGCAAACCCTGTGCTCAGCACCTTAGGAGTGAAAACTATGTGGCAGATTCTGAGGCACTGAGGCAGAAAACGCTGGAAGTAGTTGAGCATCTAAGATTAGCCCCCAAGAAGTTGTGATCGAGATAGGAATCAATGCCAGGGTCTTGCCTCCCTGCTGGTGTTGGACCAACACCTCAGCTGCAAACTTGTCATCCTTACCCAACCCAGTCAGAGGAGCCATCCCTGGGGGCCCTTCCTCCAGCCTCCCTGGATGCAGAGATCTCTGCAGCACCTGCAGACTTGTTGAGAACACAGAGCGCTTCTGTTCCTTCTTTGCTGCCCTTTTCTAGGCCGTAAGAGGAGACAAGTGTGAACATCTCCATCATCCCTGGGCTGTGCCGTTCTAAGCCACAGCCTGTCTGAAATTAACACAGCATGGCGTTCAGGAAAATCCCAGCAGTGTCATCAACCTTCCTAGACCCAGAATACTGGCACTGCATTGATTTCTGTTCTCGTAGCTGCGGGCTGGGCACACTCTCCAAGTCCCCCTTTCCTGCAGATGGTTGACAGCTAAGCAGAGGGCAGTGCACAAATGCTCCTTCCTGTGAACCCAGCTAAAGACCAGCGACCTCAGACACGCACCACAGCCCTTCAGTCAGCTCCTCCCATGGCGCTGCACAGCTTGCCTTGTGAGGGCTGATGTAAATATAGTTCCCTTGGGGCAGCAAGGAGGAGCCCGGCCAACCAGCATCCTGTTACCAGCTTGCTCTTCACATGCTACTTGGTTTCACCACTTGGAGCTGCTCCACACTCTGGGCTCAGTACTCAAGGGCTCTGGAAGCAGGGCCAGCTTGCATTTTTATGGTTTTCTTCCTGCCACCTCGACCCTGCCGGCGCCATCTCTAAGGATCTCCTCCTTTGTGAGGAGTGTTACAAAATGCTACAGAAATGCATCTGGATCTGACCTGAGCGTTGCAGTGCATGCTTTGGGCCTCACTGAGGCTGCCTCGGCGCCCGTGACACCTGAGACACATAAGCCCGAAGCTGAAATCATAAGAAAATACACTTTTTTAATGCACCTCTGGTGTCTTCTTGTCATGAAAAATGGGACTTAATGTAGAAACAAACAAAAAAAGGCATATGATACAAAAGGATCCATTTTCTTGTGGGTGGTCTCTGTACCTAACCTAGTCCTGCAGAGCTGATCTTGGCTTCTCTCAACCCTGGTCAGGGCTCCCCACCCCAGCTCAGGGCCAGGGGCAAACCTGCCTCTGTCAGTCTGGCTCTTAATCTCACCTCTTTTGCTGGCACTTTAGTGACAGCGGTATCTCTGCAGAGCCTGAGAACAGCCTGCAAGCTACATTTGGCCTTCAGACAAATTTATTTGGCCTCCCCCTTGGATGGCTTCCTCATTTTAATTTTGTCAGTATTTTTTAACCTGGCAATTTCACCTAAAAAAAAAAAATCAAAATTTCTGGCTTTGCTCGGGGAAAAAAAATCAGAAGATCTGCTAACACTGGGTCCACATTTTTACACTGCAAAATGGACTGAAGCTGAGTTGCAGCAGATCCCTTTAAACAGGGCATATGCTCTCCAGCTCACCACCATCAAACACTCGGTCATTTATTGATCAAAGTTATTGAGTGCCTCTAATAGACCAGCCTGCCCCGGGTCCTGCTGTTAGAGTGAAGAAGAACAGAGTGAATTCCCTGCCGTTTCAGAAAGTGCGTGCCAGCATCCCCGTTTTCTCCTAACCCAGAGGAAGGCAAACAATTGGCATTCATCACCATACTCATACCGTTGTTTCCTTTTCAGTTAAGAGAACAGTATCGCTCACACTGGCCCCACCTCACTCTTATGTTACTAATGGGCCCCTGTAGACATTTGAACAGGAACACCTACTACAACCCTCTTTTATCTGCCCAGACCACTAGAGTGAGAACACTGGAAGAGCAGGAATGTGACATGCATTCTCGTATTCTCAGTGATTATGTCAGAATCTGTCACAAAGTATATTCTTAGCAAATAGAAATATAGATACAGAAAGGTGTACACTAAGAGTTGGTACAATCAAAAATTAAAAGGTTAACTTGGAGACTGTATAGGGGATCTTGGTTCAATTGCGGGAACATGACCCCAGGTGAGCTTGAACTTCAGTTACCTTGACACCCTCCCATGTCTGACCAAATATAGCTACCCAAGCAGTTACTTCCATGATGCTTTTCTCAGTGATCAGTCTACCCCTTCGTCTGCCATCCAGGATCAGGGCTACCACAGGACTTAAATCTGAAAAATAGAATGCAAGAACATACCTGTTGCTGAGCAATGATCAGCAGGAAATGCTGAGTAAGAGACTTTGAATCAGACACACCCCAAGATGCACACCGGATGATCCCAAGATGCCAGGACAAGAGACCACTGTGGTACCAAGAGTTTAATTGGTACAGGTCTCTCCAACACCTGCTGGGCAGAAGTCTAGTTACCCTCTATGGCAAAGTTTTAGTGGTAATGACCCAAAGATAATGACTCAGAGCAGAGGAGCGTATGCTGAGCATGAGGCAGGCGCCAGTGATGCAGTTCCAAAGATGTGCAGGGGCTGGGACTTCCAGGGGCTGCACTGGCACATCAGCTCTGCCAAACTGAGCAAGGTGGGGAGCAGCAAGGGCTGCCTCACCTCATCTGTTGTATCCCTGGAAGACAAGGATGCTCTTCAGGGCACTAGGGCCTCCCAAATGTTCTAGAGAGAAGGACCTCTCTTGGCTCCAGATGGATCTGGTTTTCTTCTTTGATAAGTCATTTAGAGCTGGGTCTGGGAACTCTTGGCTGAAAGAATGGTAAGGAAGATCCAAGACCAATAAAAACAGCCACTCCTAAAGCCATCGGGTCACCAGCATGAGTCACTGCTTCCTCTCTTCAGTCCATCTTACTGCTTGACATCAAGTCCACCAGAGGGAGGGGCAAGGATAGAGTAAAGGGGGAAAAACAAACCAATGTTAGTCAAATACTTGCTGTGTGCTAAACCCTTTGGATGCATTGCCTCAATAGTCTTCCATCCAAACCAATGAAGAAAGTGCTTTTTTTGTTCTCCATATTTTTTTGGTATTCTTTTTTTCAGTTATTATTCTCCATTTTAGACTTGAGGAAATTAGGACTTGGAGGAGGTTAACAGTTTGCCCCAGGTCACAGGGCCAGGAAGGGGAAGAAGCAGGGATTGGAATCCAGGTTGATTGAATTCCAGAGGTTAAGTTCTTCACCATCAGACTAGCCTCAAACATGACAACTTCTTTTTTTTTTTTTTTTTTTTTTTGCTTTCAATGTGGTATTTATATAAGGAAAAATTTTGTTGTGGAATTGGTGACAAGGAACAATAACAGATTTAGCTGTAGATTAAATTCATGGTCTTGATTACTCGGAACAACAGTGAGAAACGAAATGAAATGGATTACAAAGATGACCCTTAATACTTTTAAGCAATTTAAATAATTTATACATTTTATATATAATGACATTTAAAGTGTTTATGTCATGTCGTGTGCTTTTATCGAGGTTACTCAGAAAAATTAGATTGGTTTAATAATTTTGGTCTGAAAATGACTATATATATATTTTCAGATTATGTTGTGATGTAGAAAATAATGGTGGTATAATATACTGTTATGTAAGTCTTGGCTTTATTTTGGCTTGAAAATCTAAGTTACGTTGAACTTCCTAAATTTCCTGTACTGGTTGTACTGGTTAAATAAGCAAACGTATCCAATAAGTTTTCAATGACTAAAAATTTAAATTTATAAACATGACAACTTCTAAACTCTGGACCATTCCAGTAAATATTTTGGTGGGTGGAGTTTACAAACATTAATCAAAATTAGGCTTAAAGAGTCTCTGTGAATTTATGTTTTCTTGTGATCCCTGCCCCTCCCAATAACCCCCAGCATAACAGATGGAGAAGGAGGGAGACATTCTCAGAGCTTTTCAAGGAAATCTAGAAGCTGCCTTCCTCTCCTCTGCCTTCCTAATGCCCCCTAGTCACGGGAGATAATCAGAGCACCAGAGGATGATGTTGAATTCCAAGGGGGCAGTGCCAAGCATCCAGAGCAGAGGAAAGACTACGCAGGCTCTCAGAGTTGGAGGGATTTAGCCCAGGCTCAATCAGAGCATTGAGGGAGGCTGCTTAACTGGGCTTTCCCCTCTCCCCAAACTCTTGGCCAGTGCCATGCCTTAAAACACGAGCTGTATGCTGGCAATTTCATGCTCCAGAACCACATATCTAAAGTGGATAGCTCACTGGCATCTCAAATGTAATGTGTCTTAAACAGAATTCTTAAATTGCCCCATCCAAATTTGTCCCTGCTCTCCGAGTCTTCCTCATTAATAAATAGCCCTATTGTCCACTCAGATACTAAAAGTAGAGTCCTAGGATTCAATCTTTTTCATCTCAGCTTCTTATCACGGAAAAGTTCACATGCATACAAAAGCAGACAGATTCGTATAATGAACCCCTACATACCCATGACCCAACTTCCACACTTATCAGTTCAAGGTCACTCTTATTTCATCATCCCTTTTCTTCCTCCTGTATTATTTTGAAGCATAGCCCAGACCTCAGAGTTTGGTCCATGGACTCTTGGGGGTTCCTAAGACGCTTTCAGGAAATCTGAGAAGACAAAATTTTTATTATAATATTGAAACATTATTTGTCATTTTCACTGTATTGACACTCATGTTAATTGTGCAAAAGCAATGGTGGGTAAACTGCTGGTGCCTTAGCAGGAATCAAATCATCATGGCAACATTGTATTCTTTACTGTACTCACCTATATTAAAACAAACACCGGTTGCACTTAAGATGTCCTTGATGAAGTAGTAATAATTATTACTTTATTAAGCTTCAACTTTTGAGTTCACATCTTTTTAATACTGTGTGTGGCAAAATGGATGTACCCATAAAGTGCTTATGTTGCACACGAAAGTATAATAGTGGCCTCAGGAAAAGCACTTGTGCAAATATTTGAGTGACCAGCTAAACTAGCCACTTTTTTCAAGGAACACCATTTTTACTTGAAAGTTTGACTAACAGACAAACTCTGGTTATTCAGATTCAGGTATTTGACACACATTCTCTCAAAATTAAAATGAGCCTGTCATTTCAAGGCAAACAACAGACAGCATTTGTTGCCAAAGTAAAATTCAAACAAAGTGAAAATTAGAATTTTAGAAAAAAAATGTATCTGCCAACAATGTGTTTGATGGCTTCCAGATCACTGGAGATATTAACAAATGTGATTTTTTAAATATTGTCTGATGAAATGTACCAACATTTGGAAGATCTGAATATTCAGTAAAGCAATATTTGCAAATGACCAATGAATGATAATACAAAATCTCACATAGATAAAAGATCCAGTATAAGATAGACCTATGCACTGTAATGTTAATAGAGTACAAAAAGTTCATTGAGATGATTACAAATAGAAACTACCACATTTGATGTGGTATCAAAGAAGAATATACACAATAATCTGAAAAAGGTTATTAAAATATTCCTGCCTTTACCAACTTTGTATTTGTATGAGGTCAAATTTTTTCATAAATTCCAATCAAAACAACATATTACAACAGATTAAATTCAGAAGCAGATATGAGAATGCAGCCACCTTCTGTGAACCAGAACATCAAAAGATTTGCAAAAAATGTAAAATAATGGCACTCTTCTCACTAATTTTTTAAATATAATTATATTTCATAAAATGTCACTTGTGTTATAAATATATTAATAACTGTAATTAAATGTTTTTAATTAAATATTTAATTTTTTAAAGTTTTAATTTCCAATATAGGGAATATCAATAGCTATAACCCACATTAAAACAATGCCCTTTGGGTTCTCCAGTAACTTTTATCTTTTTTTTTTTATACAGCAGGTTCTTACTAGTTATTTATTTTATACATATTAGTGTATAAATATCAATCCCAATCTCCCAGTTCATCCCACCACTTCAGTAACTTTTAAGTAGATAGATATCCTGAGACCAAAACATTTGAGAACTGCTAATTTGCACTTTCAATATTTCTCTTTGTATCTCTTAAAGATCAGGAGTCTTTCTTTTTTTAAACATAATTGCAATTTCACTCTTAAAATGAACAGCTGGCAGCAAAGATGTTGAGGAGAATTTGGAAATGAAACAGAAACCACAGCTTGCAAAATGTACCCTGACTTACAAACAGAGAGTCTGTGCTAGACCAAGCCATGATGTACATCCCAGACTGTGTAAACCACAAGCCCTTCTAACACCAGTCCATTCAGACCCATATGTTCCAAGACCAGATACTGATCTTAGAGACAAACTAATACTATCTTTGTACAGATTCATGAATTCTAAAGATAAGACCACTCACCATTGCAGCAGCTTCCAAGATAAAAAAATTCTGGTCAATTCCTGCTGAAACCATCTATGACTAACTCTAGCCCCCCAAAACCTTCTAAGTATCCCTTCCTTACCTGCTTTCTTTCGGGACACTCCATGGTTCCCCATGATGTGCAGACTCCCTTGCTGCAGCAAGTAATAAATCTAACTTTTTTAAAATACAGCTGTGTTCCTGGGGTGAGCTATAGTTGATGAGAATTGACAACCCTCAATTCAAGACAGCATCTTCTCCTGCCCAAGCCATTGCAACAGGCTCCTACCTATGCCCTCTGTTCTACTTACTATTGCTGCATAACAAATTATCCCAACACTCAGCAGCTTAAAGCGACCACTTTAATTTGCTCACGATTCTGTTGATCAGGAATTTGGAAACGGCACAGCAAGAACACTTGTCTCTGCTCCCTGAGGTCTGGGGCTCAGCTGGGAAGATGCAAAGGCCAATGATACCTTGACAACCGGAAGCTAAAATCATCTAAAACCTTGTTCACTCATATGTCTGGCACTTGGGCTGGGAGAACTCAAAGACTGGGGCTGCCAACTGGAGCACCTACATGGAGCTTCTCATGTGTTTTGGCTTCCTCACAGCATGGCTGCCTGGGGGGTAACGGGAGTCGGACTTGTTCTGCATTCTATTGATTACAAACAAGTCAAACCCTGCCTAGGTTCCAGGGAGGACAGTTAGACTTCATCTCCTGATGGAACCTGTGAAGGTTCCAGAAGAGCATGTGAGATGGAAGTTATTGTTTGCAGCCATATTTGAAAAACATAATCTGTCCTACTCGCTTTTAATTTTGTTTCTCTATAAACCATCTTCTGTTGAGTAGGCAAAATTATATTTCTAAAATTAACCAAGTCATGTCACATTCTTGCTGGAAATCCTTCAATGGTTTCTCAACACACTAGGTGGGGGAACCCAGGCATTTTACTAGAGCCCAGAAGGCCCTGCATTTTCTAGTTCCTGTCTACATACCTGCCATTGTCCAGCTCACTCCGTTGCTGCAGCTGCTGTGCTCATTCCCAGCTCATTGTAAGTCTTGTTCCTTCTCATCCTTCAAGGTTCAGCTTAAATGCAGCCTCCTCAGAAATGCCTTCCTTAATGATGACCTGTAAAGTAACCCCAGAACCCAGAGTTAACTTAAGTGATTGACTGGTTGATTGACTGAAGGCAATATAAATAGCAGGCATTGCTTGCTGCAGAATTTAGAATTCTCTAAGCAGCTCCCAAAATTTGTTCTGTGAAACATTAGCCAGAAGTTCAATCGACATTATTTTAAAATATGAATCCATAGCACATATCTTTATAAACACTTGAGTAAAACAACCCTGCAGAGTTTTCTGTATAGCATGACCACTCCAAGTCTGTAATATGCTAACTGCATGCTAGGTCTCCATGAAAAGAATGTAATAGGCAGCAGTCCTCAACCTCCGCAAACACAGAACACTTTTTCCAAGTAGTATCTCCTGGCTCCACTTTGCAAAACCCTTTTCCAAACAGTTACGTCCCTAGGTTTACAAAGCAAAAGAAACTAGAGTCCCCAGCAGGTTGTTCTCCCTGTGTCCCTGACCCATGTCCTCCAAGTGAGTTACAAATAACAGGAAACCTGTGGAAGGTCCAGGTCTTCTGGGAACAGCTTGATTGGCTGGAATCGAGGTCATACTTTTGACTAATGATTCTGATTGGCTATCAATAACACTCCACTCATTGCAACTGTGTCCAGCAAATATATGAGCCTCTCATCTAGATATATGAATTATATTTTTTAGAGCAGTGAGTCATTGAGGCCAGGCTCTGCTGAGGATTGCATTCTTTTCATTGGGCCAAGAACCGCAAGACTGGCTCCGGGCCTGCTCCCATATAGTAGAAGCATGTCTGCAGCTTCCCAGAAGCAGGCTGGCTGACCCTGGGGATGGGGAAATGGGCTCACCAGGGGGCCATAACCTGGAGAGCTCAAAGAAGGTGATTTGTCTCTGAAGTCCCAATACCCAGTTCCCAGAATACATCTCTGAAACTATCAGGGAAAAAAAGTTTACATTTTTAGTAATGGCCAGTCCCAGATAATACTTGCCTGAAATTCAGAAATGATCAGGAAATCAAAACAAAATATTACTATAGGTTAACTAAAGTGGACCCTCTCTCCGATCCACTCACTGTATCATTTCCCAAGGAACTTAAGTTTGATAAAAATCCTCAGTTCTAACAAATCAGCACATCTTCATAGTAGCAATGACAGCTAACACACAGCCCTTGCTGCATGCCAGGCACTATGGAAAGCACCTCACAGGTAGCTTCTCTTCATAGCCATCCTGGGAGACATGTATGTAAATTGCCCCCATTTTACAGGTGAGGAAACTGAGGTACGAAGTGGTCACTGACTTGCCCAATACCTCAGATCTATTAAGCAGAAGAGCAAGGGTTTGAATCCAGGTATAGCTGACCTCAAAACCCACGCTTTTAACCATTCTGTAGCTTTTAACTAATATAACAGCTCAGCAGAGCTGTTGGCCCAGTCTACCTGCCTAGAGACACAGGATCCGACACTTTTCTCAACCTTTACTGTGCACATGAACCACCTGGCGATTGTATTAAAATGCAGATTCTGATTCAGTCTGGGGTGGGGCCCGAGAGCCTGCATTTCTACCAAGTTCCCAGGTGATGCTGGGTGCTGGCTGACTGGCCACACTTTGAGACTCTAAGACAATAGTTCTCAAATTCTGCTGTACATTACAGTCAACTGGGAAGCTTTCACAAGTCCTGATGCCCTGTTCTCACCCCACACCAAATAAATCAGAACCTCCAGGGGTGGACTCCAGACAATGCTAGTTGTTTAAGCTCCCAGATGATTCCAGAGTGTAGCCAAGGCTGAGAACAATGCTCTGAGGGTCATGAGAGGTCCTGAGAAGAGTGAGGAGGGGAAAGCCGGGTCTCGATTTGCTGCTGAGATGGGTGAATTTCGTAATGACATTATCCTTATTGGAAGTTTCCCCAAAATCATTACCCTCCCTAATCACCCATTCGTGCCTAAGGAATCATGGTGTCCTGGCCTCCTTTGAAGGTAGCCATCTGGCATGATCCCAGATATCAAATGATTTTGCTTGTCTGCCACCCCCATTTGCTCCCTCCCAACTTTCTTCTTTTTAATAGATGAGAGTGCTGTGCTCATTGTAAAGCAAAATGCAAAGGCATCGGCTACTCCTTACTTTTTCCACATGAACGAACACACAGAAAACAATTGCAAAGATTTTATTTAGTAGCTTTCTGTGCTTGACACTTAGAAAGAGAGTTCCGTGCATAAGGGCAAATTTTTATATACATTTTCTTCATACACCTTTTACATATCCTTTTTATTGCCACCATTTTTAATATTCATAATATTGGTTTCCCCACTAGGCACAAAAACACATTTATCTACAACACACTCTGTTCACTCCTGGCACACACCTCCCTAGGGCTCACCAATTTGACCTTGAACTTGGAGAAGGCCATTCTCACCACAGCCCAGCCACCAAAGCGCAAAGACTCAGAACATGGAGCTGCTTTCCTGCACACCCGCTCCCCTTGCCGGATGGAAAGTGTGAACATAAACAGCCTGGTGTTATTGAATCAATGAGGGCTCCACCAGCTGTCTGTTTCTCTTGAGTCAAACCAAAATACTCGCAACTGACAAATGAAGGAAAAGGGAAGGGAGAGGAAGTGTGTTGAAGTTAAAGGCTAAGAAGGAAAGAAAGAGAGAGAGAAAGAAAAGAAAAAAAGAAAGAAAAAAAGAAAGAAAGAAAGAAGAAGGAGGGAGGGAGGAAGAAAGGAAGGAAGGAAGGAAGGAAGGAAGGAAGGAAGGAAGGAAGGAAGGAAGGACGAAAGAAAGAAAGAAAGAAAGAAAGAAAGAAAGAAAGAAAGAAAGAAAAAGAAAAGAAAGAAAGGTAGATAGAGGGAGGGAGGGAGGAAGAAAGAAAGAAAAGAAGGAAGGAAGGAAGGAAGGAAGAAAGAAAGAAAGAAAGAAAGAAAGACAGACAGACAGACAGACAGAAAGAAAGAAAGAAAGAAAGAAAGAAAGAAAGAAAGAAAGAAAGGAAGAAAGAAGGAATTAGGGCAAAGAAAGGATGCCAAAACAACCTTCTGATGTGGATTTGGGCTCTGTCTCCCAAAGGCCTCCTCCTTCCACGGGTGTTTGTCCTGCCAGGCTCTCAGTGCACACTCATTGGAAGAACTTGACCTCACTTTTCTCTCTCACTCCCCTTCCTAGCTATTTTTCTCTCAACACCCCCTTTTCCTCTGGAAGGCAAGGAAAATAAATTAAGGAAAAATTTTTTTTATCTCCAAGGCTTATATAGTTGTTCTCCCCAGTAAAGGCCTGGAGGTCAGTGGAAATAGAATCAGAAATATTCTGGCTGACAGAGAGCAGGAGCATGACGGGCAACCGTCTGTCCAGACGGGGGAAAACAACAAGGATTCTTGTTTAGAAATGCCCAGAGGGGCATTTCGTCAGCAGAAACAATCCTACCAGAGGAAGAAATCACAAAGTAGGCAAACTGATGCATTCCATAAACCAATCAGAACTATTTCAAGTATGGGAAATAAGTAACTTTCTCTGGAAAATTGGGTTGAGTCCACCATGCTTTGCAACCAAGCACTTCCCACACCTACAAATGGAGACCCAGTGTGGCCAAGTGTCATGTCCCATCACCCTAGAGTTGACTAGGCTCTATGAGTCCCTGAGGGTGACCAACTTGTCCTGGTTTGCCTGGGACTTCCCTGGATTTAACCATGAAAGTCCTGCCTACTGAGAACCCCCTTGGTCCCAGACAAACCAGGACAGTTGGTCAGCCTGGTTCCTTCCGCAGCCTAGGTTCTGGCCAACTATGAGAGACCTCTCATCCTAGGACTGGTATCCTCAATCCTCATTCCCAGCTGCAGCCCCTGCAAATAAAAGAGTGAGAAGGCCAAACTTTCCCTTAGCTTTCTTGGTACCAAGATGGACTCTTTTAAAATGAATGACTTGCATTTGGGGTTCATCAGTGTGGGACAAGACTACATTTTCTTTCTGATGCTGGTGGAATAGTTACTTTGTACCCATTTCACATATTTAGCTTTAATCTATACATGGTCAAGGCTGGACCTCGGCAACATGCAGGGTCAAGAGATGCACTGATTTCCAAACCCAGTGTCTAGTGAACAGCCAAATGCTCTGTTAGGCTTGAGCAGGTCTCTGCAAAGACCAGATGCCCCAAGAACTATCCTTCGAGAACATCAGAGGCAGACATCCAAGATAGATGGCCTGGGCACCTTCGGGCAAAAAAAAGCAGGAAAATAATTGCATGGGAGATTTTTTCCTCATGTCTCATTCATTCTGCTTGTTCTTCCTTTCTTCTTCAGCCAACATTTCAACCCTGACATCAGGTTCCTCCTGGTGTTTCACCTGGGTACTCATGTGACCACTCACCTGGAGATGGATTAGACTCAGCAGAGCCATCTGTGAGCCGGAAGGAACCACGCATAGGTTGGGAGAGACTTGGGCCACTTCCATTTGGAGCCGAGAGGGGTCAGAGCAAACCTATGAAAAAATAAAAACTAAGCAACACATTGATTATACTTTAATCTCGAAGAAATCATCATGAGTACAACCTCCTTTGGAGAGCACATCAAAAGTCTAAATGTAAAATTCTTTGTCACAGTGACCGGGACCAAATAGCCTCTGCCTTTTCCATCCCCCACTCCCTCCCTGAAGTCTCAGGGGTCTCTTCTCAGTCCACGAGATTCGTTTGTGGTTTCAGTACTCCTGGGCTGGCATTGGCACCCCAATGTCACCCTGCCTCTCCCCAGAGAACAAATGACCCCAAGAGATTTCTGATGTGCAGAAAAGAGGAGAGCCCGTGAGATATGGTAGACAGTAATGAGAGAGGAGGAAACCTGCAGTGATACTAGCCCCGGCCCTCTCAAGATTAGTTTGGAACAAAAGCCAGGAAACAGCTAAGACAAAACAGCTAAAGAGAAACACAGTATCCTCAAAGTTACCTGAGGGTGACCATCACAACCAGGCTCTGAAAGGCGATGGTGGCGCACCAAGCGCAGATCACTTCTGCCCCACGTGACCAGGGACAAAGCAGAAGCACGTGGGGTGTGTTTTCAGCGAGGCCTCCTCCAGTCTGGGAGGCCATTGTTCCTCAAGGTTACAGCCGTGGGAGCTCAGGGGCTCAAGGGGATCTCGGTTCTGGACTCTTAAAGGATGCACCTGCCTTCCCCAGCATGCTGCTAATGCTACAGAAAACAATGTGGCCCAAAACTGTGATGGCACTGCCATAAAACTTTAGAAAAGCAGAATATTACACTAGCAGCTCTAAATTTCTCCAGCAACATTTCCAATCCCAACCCCTCAGACTCTTCGCCCCATCACGCTGAACTGAACTCCCCAAACACAGCCTGCTCACTCATACGCCTGAGCACATCGTTATAAAAATACAGTAAGTCCCCTACATACAAACAAGTTCTGTTCCCAGAGCACGTTCATAAGTCCAACAAAGTTAGCCTGGGTACCCAACTAACACAATTGGCTATATAGTACTGTACTGTAATAGGTTTATAATACTTTTCACACAAATAATAGGTACATAAAAAACAAACAAACACAAAAAATAAAGAAAACATTTTTAATCTTACACTACAGTACCTTGAGAAGTACAGTAGTACAGTGCAACAGCTGGCATCCAGGGGCTGGCATCAAGTGAACAGGCAAGAAGAGTTGCTGACTGGAGAAGGGGGAGGAGGCAGGAGATGGTAGAGCTGAAGGATCGTCAGCAATAGGAGATGGAGGGCAAGCTGCAAATCCACTCATGCCTGACGTTGATGGCACAGGTTCTGGTTCCTTGCTGGATTCAATTCTATCTACCCTCTTGAAAAAATGATGCAGTGATTTCTGGGTAGTAACTCTCTTTTTCTCGTCATAGATGACACAGTAACACTGGATTGCATTCTGAACTGCTGCTGCAACATTCGTGTACCATTTTATGTTCGAGTTCTGTGCCTCTAAAACAAACAGTGCCTCCTCAAATAAAGAAAATCCCCTTGCATTACCTGCATCATGAATCTCTTCTTAGCAGTACCAGCTACATCACTGCTGCTTTGATGCTTGCTTCCAGACATTCTGGGCTTGAAATAAAGATACTGTACTACTGTATTCTATACAGTACTGTACAGTAAAGTACACAAAAGCACAAGCACTTGTAGAAGTTCACAACTTGAAGGTTCGTATGTAGGGGAATAACTGTACTAGTCATAGCTACCAGCATTCACAGAGCTGGGGTTTGGACCCAAGCTTATCTGCATCTGTGTTTTCTCTCGTATTACCCAGTTTGCAAGCTCACTGGACATCAACCTCCAGGAATGCCCTGTGACCCCTCAAGTTTGAGGAGCAGCTCTTTGACCCTCCACAGCCTAGGCTCAGTTAGCACCCTTTCTCAAACTTTGCTCATTCTTTTCCCACCCCTTGTCACACTGCAGTGAAATCAAAGGTTAAGTCATCTGTCTGTCCCCCAGCACCCCCAGGAAGTGAAGGAGCAAGGTGGCTGGAACTTGCTTTGATCCTCGTCATGTGCCCAGAGTCAACAAGTACCCAGTACATCATAGATTCTCCTATGTGTGCCCTGTGAGGTCAGGGGCTGTGCCCACATCAGTCATCCCTGCAAACCACGTGCAGCAGGCACAGCACATAGGAGGTACCCACTAAATATTTGTCCAGTTCATGCTTATTGATTGATTGAATGAAAGATGAGCCTTCAATTCGATTTGGGACATCATTATTCATAACCCAAATACTCTTATCAATGATTGAAACACATCTTAAAGTTTCTTCTACTTCTTCTCTCTGTTGTTGTTTTTTTTTTTTAAGGATTGAATCCAAGCTTAACTCTATGTGACTATGACAAACTAGACTCATTTTGTGTTGCTGTCTAAATTGCCCCTAGAATCTGAGTCCCCACCCTAATTTGGCCACCACTTAGGACAATGCAAATTCAGATGCACTATATGGTCCAGCCTTCTGGAGTCATTAAATAGTGTGTTTTCATAGCCTGGGGCAAATTATTCAACTAAATAGATATGTTTTAAGCACCTACTATGAGCAGAACAATGTACAAGTTAACCTGCAAAAAATGAATAAGGCATATACCTGGAAAAGACAAAAAGTCTGATTCTAAAAGATACATGCACCCCAATGTTCATAGCAGCACTATTAACAATAGCCAAGCCATGGAAACAACCTAAATGTCTACAACAGATAAATGGATAAAGAAGATGTGGTACATATATACAAGAGAATATTACTCAGCCATAAAAAAGAATGAAATAATGCCATTTGCAGCAACATGGATGGACCTAGAGAGTATCATGCTAAGTGAAGTAAGTCTGACAGAGAAAGATAAATATCATATGATATAACTTATATGTGGAATCTAAAAAAAAATTATTCAAATGAACTTATTTACAAAACAGAAATAGACTCACAGACATAGAAAACAAACTTATGATTACCAAAGGGAAAGGGAGAGGGAGGGAGGGGTTAGGAGTTTGGGATTAACAGATACGAGCTACTATATATAAAATAAACAACAAAGACCTACTGTATAGCACAGGGAACTATACTCAGTATCTTGTAATAACCTATAATGGAAAAGAATCTGAAAAAGAATAGATAGATAGATGATAGCTGTAGATAGATAGACGATAGATAGATAGATATAGATGATAGATGATAGATAGATAGATAGACAGATATAGATAGATGATAGAGAGAGAGATAGATGATAGATAGATATAAATAGATGATAGATAGATAGATAGATATAGAAGATAGATAGATAGATATAGAAGATAGAGAGAGAGAGAGAGAGATAGATAGAT
The DNA here is from genome assembly GCF_949987535.1 of Balaenoptera acutorostrata. Lineage (NCBI taxonomy): Eukaryota > Metazoa > Chordata > Mammalia > Artiodactyla > Balaenopteridae > Balaenoptera > Balaenoptera acutorostrata. The sequence continues at coordinate 42,133,931 of NC_080066.1, forward strand.
GATAGATGGATAGATAGATAGATAGGAAGAACTGAATCCCTTTGCTTATACCTGAAATTAACACTACATTGTAAATCAACTAAACTTCAATTTTTAAAAAATGAATAAGATCAATAGCCACTTTCAAGGACTTTACAACTAAAGGATAAGACAAGACATGGTACTAATAACTCTGACATATGGAAGCAGGTTCTCTGGCAAGAGGACAAGGTGCTATGGGGGGACACAGACACATGACAGGCCACTTTTGGCTAGGCAGAGGCACACTTTTGTGGCACACTTAAGCTGGGCCACCTGCTGAATGAGTCGGATTTTGACAGACAGTGTAGGAGGAAGGCATTCATTCCATGAGGGAAGAACAACAGGGTAATTATAAAGGGAACAGAGGTGAGGGTGCAGGACGCGTTTGCAGATACTGTGTGTGCAGTGAGAGAGTGTGCAGAAAGCAGGTGAGCCAAATACTCTAGAATAGGAGGCCAGGTTGGGAAGTGGTTACAATAACACACAGGCAGTGGAGGGACACAGAATGTGTGGAGGGTTCGTAGGGTGGTTTGTACAAAGGGGGACCTATCTTGCTCTTTTCCTGTGGTGCAATCACCCAGGTCAGTAGCTCAGTGACAGCCCTGAGACAAGAAAGGCCCTCTTTCCCCTTTCCCAGGTTCATGTCTGCCGGGCCTGTAGGACCGACAGAATTTAAGACTTTGTGCTACTCAACACTGAGCATCGGGAAAGCGAAGAGTGGCCTTTGAAGTACCTGCACGTCTTTTAAATTTTATGTAAAAACTCTTCTTTCATTTCTCCAATTTCCTTCCTCCTCTTTGGGATCTTTCCAAGCCAGCATTGGAGCACCGCCGAAGAGGAAGCAAAGAGCACTATGGGGGAAACTGGCCTAGTCTGCCCTTCAGATCATCTCCAACGTCGGCCTGTGAGCACATAAGCTCCAGCTCCGGTAACCACAGCTGCTCTCTGCTAATTCAATACCTGCATTGTTGCTCTTTGCTCAATAAAGTTTTTGAGCACACTTAGAAAGATGAAATAGAAAAATAAGTGTTAGTGTGAGCCGGACCTCAGCTTGAACTGAAGCAATGTTTACTTGGGTTGCAGATAGAACTAGAGAGTTTTGAGGGTCAATGGAGGAAGCACCTCCAGAGTTTATAAGGAGCCGGGAGCCTGCTAGGAAGACCTCACGCTCAGACAAGAGAGTGAGCAGGCACACAGGCTTGAAAGAGGCAAAGAAAGGGAAATGATTTGAAATATTCCTTGGACTTGGTCACCAGAAGGTGCAGTAACCCAGCCCCCGCATGGGGCCAGAGCCCTAGAACACAAGGGCTGCCATAAAGGAGTGTGTAAGGCAGGGAGAGAGGGTTTTCTTTCTACCCCTGAGAATCAGCAACAGAGAAGCCTCTTCAGTGGAAGAGGTGACAAGACCCTTCAAGGTTCGATGGAGTCTCAGAGAGGCTGAGTCACTTGCTCAAGGGCCTTATACAACTAGTCAGTGGCAGGTGCAAGACTGAACTCAGGTCTATCTGACTCCAAAAGCTGTGCTCTTCCTACAACACCACGTCTTGGCCACATACAGCCTCAAACCACCCTGGAAGCTAATGGCTTCCCCAGGATGGATCACTTTTAGGTCTAAGCCTTCTTTATGTACAGCAACCATAAGAATGCCTCAGCGGGAGAGGAGGAAAATGTTAGAGGCATCAGGGAGTCAAGCAAACGACTCCCAGGGCACATGTGGGCACCCCACATACCCTTTTGCAGGAATCCGAGAGGGGCTGGATTTCCCATTTAGCAGAGGAAGACAGATCCTGGAAATACTGTTTTATAACAAAATTGTGACCCCATTTTTAACTCTAGGCTGAGGTTCTCTGGGAAAATCTTTGTTGGGCTGATGAAAAAAAATCTGGGATGATATTTGATCCCATTTTTTTCAGCAAGTACACCTCTCTCTCCCATCTCTTTAACAAAACCCCTCCTCTCCTTGACCCCATTTATCCTGAATGACACCCAAAAAAATCCAAAAGGAAGCTTAGCTCTTATATAAACTTTAAAGAATGTGCTTAACATCTTGCTTTAGCTTGATAAGCTCCAGCAGAAATAAGAATATCTGAGGTAAAGGGTTCAATTAAAATCATTTGCTTTAGCACTCGAAGTCTTTTTCTCCCTGATTCTTAATTTTCCCTCTCAGAGACTTCTGAAGATTATCCTTCCTTTTCTCTAAGCAATGGTATTATTCGGTGTCCTTCTGGCTTTTCCGATCTCTTGTCCTTAAAACTTTCCATCCGTTTTCTGTGCCTTGTGATTAGTGAAGATTAAAGAGGAGAGTTTTAACAAATATGAACAGCCTGGTGCATTTGGATTTGGGGCCCAGAATCCTGGGAAGAGTTTTCTACTGATTACCATCAGGGATAATGTAGACAAGCACAAATATTTGTGGCTTCTGCCAGTCCCAGAAGATCACAAATATCATCTTTGTGATTTACTACGATAATAAGAAAGAGAGAACACCCAGTACACACAATGGAAGAACAGATGACTGTATTGCAAAGATACACAGATCTCTTCCATATCATATATGAGAATATCCGTAGCATCAGTGCAGTAAATGTGTCAACTTCTCAGATGCTATTATTCCAGGGAAGTCAAGGAGATTAAAAAGTACAGGCCCCCTCTCCACATGAACAACTCATTCCTTCCTTGCAATTTGCTCAGTTCTTTAGGATATGTGTTGTTTTGTGTCTGCCATACACTTAGACGTTTGAGCTTAGAAAAAGGAAGTCGTTTGTCCAAGGTGACACAGCCCTCCAGCACAGAGCCTGGAGGAAAACACACCTTCTGCCAAATGCTCCTGCACTCCTAGCACTGCCCTGAATTGCAAACTTCTTAAGGATATGTGAGCACCTGCCCTGGGCCAGACACTCGGGGATTCCAGGAACACGGGAAGGAGCGGCACAGACAGAGCCCTGCTCTCACAGAGATGACTTTATAATGGAGGATTTGGACTCCCAAAAATGTATAAAGAATTACAAAGCATGGTGTTATGATGGAAATAATCTAGGTGGTTAGAAGAGAGGAGCAGAGGTGAAAATTAAGCTGAGACTTGCACTCTAAGGAACAACCCATTTGAAGTATTGATGAAAGAGCCTTCCAGAAGGAGGAGAGCATGAGAAAATCTGAGACGGGAAAGGATTCAAGTATTGTGGTCCCAAGCTGGGAACACAGCCAATGTGGCCAGAGCATAAGAGGCAGCAGCACGGATAACAGGGAGAGGCAGATTAACATCAGCCCTTGCAGGCTGTGCTCAGGGATTTGAATTTTATCATCATTACAGTGGGAAGCCATTGGAAATTTTTAGCAGAAGAGTGACATGATCATATATACATACTTAAAACTATGTCATTGCTGTGTTAAATATGGACTGTAAGAGAGTAGGAGTGGAAACAAGCTGAGTGGTGGCTTTGCAGGTTCCTCCAAAGAAGCTTTTCCTGGACTAAGGTAGTGGGAGTTGGAAATGGGGCAAAACGAGTGGAATTGAGCCATGTGACAAACTTGGAGGATGGACTGTAATAGGGGAAAAGAGGAATCACAGCACCCCACATGTTTGTGACTCCAATTACTGGGTGGTTGGTAGTGCCATTTTCAGAATTAGGGCATGGGGGCAGGCTTTAAAGAAACCAAGATACAGACATATAAAGTTTGAGATATGAGATATATGAGTGAAAATTTAGATTGTTTGGGATGTGAGTCTGGAGCTCAGAGGAAAGATCTGGCTGGAGATATACTTTTGGGAATCTTCATCTGAAAGATGATATTTAAGTCTAAAAGAAAAGACGATGCCACCTAAGAAAAGATTGAAGGGAGAAAGAACAGGAGACCCGGGCCTAACCTCAAATCCCCAAACTCTAGAGGTCAGGTAGAAAAGAGTAAGGGAGATGGAGGAGAAGCAGGCCGTGAGGTAGGAAGAAACCAAAATAGTCCAAAGCCAGAACAAAATGTTTCAAAGAGAGTGGGTGGTGAGCCGTGCAGGATGCTGAGGGAGGCCACCCACCATGGGGACGTGGGGATGACTGGAGACTCGGACAGAAGTTTTTTGGGGGAGGTGATGGGTGAAGGCAGAAACCAGAGTGGAGCCATTGAGGAGCGAAGGCAGGTGAGTAGAGAAGCTTTTCAGGAAGTCTGGTTATGCTGGGAGCAGAGAAATGGGGCACAACTGGAGGAGATGGCATCCAGGGAGGCTATTTTATGCTGGGGAATCCTCAAGCCCATGTGCACATTGGTGAGAAAGATTGTGCAGAGAGAGGTTGATGATGATGGAGGAGAGGAAGGGGCCAACAGAAGAGTGAGGTCCTTGAGAAGGAGAGAGGGGTGGAGACCTAGAGCCCTAGTGGGGGAACTGTCTTTTGGTAAAAGGAGAGATGCTTCCTTATTGTAACCACCTGCAAGAGCAAAAGGGTTGGTACAAATACAGGTGGGTACCTAGGTGGGCAGTGGACAGAGAGGGCAGTTCACATCTGAGTCTCTGTGTCCTCAGGGACGTACAAGGTAGGCACACGGGGGGGAGAATGACAGTGAAGAAGGGAGTGGACAGTCCAAGAAGAGAGTTTACATTCTTCTTGGGACATAGGACAGGCTGTAGAGAGGCCATTTTAAGATTCTGATTGAAGTAAATCCAGGCAATGCTGTCGTGTGACTTCCTCTGGCTGTGCTCAGAAGCTCAGCATGGGGACTCTAAACGTTACTTTTATATATCAAGCTGGCTGGGGCCCGGTGTCCAGATATTTGGTCAAACATTATTCTGGATGTTTCTGGGAGGGTGTTTGGGGGGATGAGATTAACATTTTTTTTAACATCTCTACTGGAGTATAATTGCTTTACAATGTTGTGCTAGTTTCTGCTGTATCACAAAGTGAATCAGCTATATGTATAAATATATCCTCATATCTCCTCCCTCTTGCGTCTCCCTCCCTCACTCCCTATCCCAACCCTCTAGATGGTCACAAAGCACCAAGCTGATCTCCCTGTGCTATGCAGCTGCTTCCCACTAGCTATCTATTTTACATTTGGTAGTGTATATATGTCAGTGCTTCTCTCTCACTTCATCCCAGCTTACCCAGCTTTTTCTGCATCTATTGAGATTATCATGTGTTTTTTATCTTTCAGTTTGTTAATATGGTTTATCACATTGATTGATTTGCGTATATTGAAGAATCCTTGCATTCCTGGTATAAACCCCATTTGATCATGGTGTATGATCCTTTTAATGTGCCGTTGGATTCTATTTGCTAGTATTTTATTGAGGATTTTTGTGTCTATGTTCATCAGTGATATTGGTCTGTATTCTTTTTTTGTGACATCTTTGCCTGGTTTTGGTATCATTGTGATGGTGGCATAATAGAAGGAGTTTGGGAGTGTTCCTCCTCTGCTATATTTTGGAAGAGTTTGAGAAGGATAGGTGTTAGCTTTTCTCTAAATGTTTGATAGAATTTGTGTGTGAAGCCATCTGGTCATGGGCTTTTGTTTGTTGGAAGATTTTCAATCACAGTTTCAATTTCAGTGCTTATGATTTGTCTGTTTATATTTTCTATTTCTTCCTGGTTCAGTCTCAGAAGATGGTGCCTTTCTAAGAATTTTTCCATTTCTTCCAGGTTGTCCGTTTTTTTGGCATATAGTTGCTTGTAGTAATCCCTCATGATTCTTTGTATTTCTGCAGTGTCAGTTGTTACTTCTCCTTTTTCATTTCTAATTCTGTTGATTTGGGTCTTCTCCCTTTTTTCCTTGGTGAGTCTGGGTAGTACTTTATCAATTTTGTTTATCTTCTCAGAGAACAAGCTTTTACATTTATTCATCTTTGCTATTATTTCCTTCATTTTTTTCCATTTATTTCTGATCTGATCTTTATGATTTCTTTCCTTCTGCTAACTTTGGGGTTTTTTGTTCTTCTTTCTCTAATTGCTTTAGGTGTAAGGTTAGGTTGTTTATTTGAGATATTTCTTGTTTCTTGAGTTAGGATTGTATTACTATAAACTTTCCTCTTAGAACTGCTTTTGCTGCATCCCATAGGTTTTGGGTTGTGTTTTCATTGCTGTTTCCTTCTAGGTATTTTTTTATTTCCTCTTTGATTTCTTCAGTGATCTCTTGCTTATTTAGTAGTGTATTGTTTAGCCTCCATGTGTTTGTATTTTTTACAGTTTTTTTCCCTGTAATTGATACCTAGTCTCATAGCATTGTGGTCGGAAAAGATACTTGATAAAATTTCAATTTTCTTAAATTTACCAAGGCTTGATTTGTGACCCAAGATATGATCTATCCTGGAGAATGTTCCATGAACACTTGAGAAGAAAGTGTAATCTGTTTTTTTTTCGATGGAATGTCCTATAAATATCAATTAAGTCCATCTTGTTTAATGTGTCATTTAAAGCTTGTGTTTCCTTATTTATTTTCAGTTTGGATGACCTGTCCATTGGTGAAAGTGGGGTGTTAAAGTCCCCTAGTATGATTGTGTTACTGTCAATTTCCCCTTTTATGGCTGTTAGCATTTGTCTTATGTTTTGAGGTGCTCCTATGTTGGGTGCATAAATATTTACAATTGTTATATCTTCTTCTTAGATTGATCCTTTGATCATTATGTAGAGTTCTTCTTTGTCTCTTGTAATAGTCTTTATTTTAAAGTCTATTTTGTCTGATATGAGAATTGCTACTCCAACTTTCTTTTGATTTCCTTTTCATGAAATATCTATTTCCACCCCCTCACTTTCACTCTGTATGTGTCCCTAGGTCTGAAGTGGGTCTCCTGTAGACAGCATATATATGGGTCTTGTTTTTGTATCCATTCAGCCAGTCTATGTCTTTTGGTTGGAGCATTTAATCAAGTTACATTTAAGGTAATTATTGATATGTATGTTCCAATTACCATTTTCTTAATTGTTTTGGGTTTGTTATTGTAGATCTTTTCCTTCTCTTGTGTTTCTTGCCTAGAGAAGTTCCTTTAGCATTTGTTGTAAAGCTGGTCTGGTGGTGCTGAATTCTCTTAGCTTTTGCTTGTCTGTAAAGGTTTTAATTTCTCCATCAAATATGAATGAGATCCTTGCTGGGTAGAGTAGTCTAGCTTGTAGGTTTTTCCCTTTCATCACTTTAAGTATGTCCTGCCACTCCCTTCTGGTTTGCAGAGTTACTGCTGAAAGATCAGCTGTTAACCTTATAGGGGTTCCCTTGTATGTTATTTGTTGCTTTTCCCTTGCTGCTTTTAATATTTTTTCTTTGTATTTAATTTTTGATAGTTTGATTAATATGTGTCTTGGTGTGTTTCTCCTTGTATTTATCCTGTGTGGGACTCTGCACTTCCTGGACTTGATTGACTATTACCTTTCCCATGTTCGGGAAGTTTTCAACTATAATCTCTTCAAATATTTTCTCAGACCCTTTCTTTTTCTCTTCTTCTTCTGGGACTTCTATAATTCGAATGTTTTTGCATATAATGTTGTCCCAGAGGTCTCTGAGACTGTCCTCAATTCTTCTCATTGTTATTTCTTTATTCTGCTCTGCAGTAGTTATTTCCACTATTTTATTCTCCAGGTCACTTGTCTGTTCTTCTGCCTCAGTTATTCTGCTATTGATTCCTTCTAGAGAATTTTTAATTTCAGTTATTGTGCTGTTCATCATTGTTTGTTTGTTCTTTAGTTCTTCTAGGTCCTTGTTAAACATTTCTTGTATTTTCTCCATTCTATTTCCAAAATTTTGGATCATCTTTACTATCATTATTCTGAATTCTTTTTCATGTAGACTGCCTATTTCCTCTTCATTTGTTTGGTCTGGTGGGTTTTTACCTTGCTCCTTCATCTGCAACATATTTCTCTGTCTTCCCATTTTGCTTAACTTACTGTGTTTGGGGTCTCCTTTTCACAGGCTGCAGGTTCATAGTTCCCATTGTTTTTGGTATCTGCCCCCAGTGTGTAAGTTTGGTTCAGTGGCTTGTGTAGGCTTCCTGGTGGAGGGGACTGGTGCTTGTGTTCTGGTGGGTGGGGATGGATCTTGTCTTTCTGGTGGGCAGGGCTGCATCCAATGGTGTGTTTTGGGGTGTCTGTGGACTTAGTATGATTTTAGGCAGCCTCTCTGCTAATGGGTGGGGTTGTGTTCCTATCTTGCTAGTTGTTTGGCATAGGGTGTCCAGCACTGGAGCTTGCTGGCCATTGGGTGGAGCTGGGTCTTAGCATTGAGATGGAGTTCTCTGGGAGAGCTCTCGCCAATTGATATTACATGGGGCCAGGTGGTCTCTGGTGGTCCAATATCCTGAACTCCTCTCTCCCACCTCAGAGGCTTAGGCCGGACACCAGGCCAGAGCACCAAGGCCCTGTGCACCACACAGCTCAAAAGAAAAGGGAGAAAAAAAAGAAAGAAAGAAATGAATAAATAAAAATAATTGAAATTAAAAAAATAAAAATTATTAAAATAAAAAAAATTTTAAGTAATTTAAAAAAAAGAAGAGAGCAACCAAACTAATAAACAAATCCACCAATGATAACAAGAGCTAAAAAGTATACTAAGGTAAACATAAAAATCAGAAACAAGTCAGTCGCAGACAGCCAACCCCAAGTCTACAGTTGCTCTGCCGCAGACAGTCTTTGGACTTGAACTGCAACATCAGTCTTCCATGGGTTTCCAGCCTGATGCTCTGCAAATTTTGGACTTGACAGCTTCCCTAATCATGTCAACGAATTCCTTAAAACCAGTCTGTCCATCTGTGTCTCTCCCTCCTTATATGTATATATGTAAGTACCTCCTGTGGATTCTATTTCTCTGGAGAACACTGAATAACTCAGGCACCAGGAGGCTTGTGGAGGCCAATCCAGAGTTGGGAGTGAAGAACAGGGAGTTGAGGAGAGTTTCAAGCAGATGTTTAGAGCAGACACGCCTTTGTTCATGAGGTATACTCTCTAGATTCAGACTTGCTGTAAGGAGATCCCTGGACTAGAAAAAGTAAAGCCAGTTTAGAATCATATCCTGTTACTGAGTAGAGAATGGACCATTTTCTCTCCATTAATGTTGTTCCTTTCACCATGAAGGCCTTTCTTATTTCTCCTCAGGAGAAATCTTCCCAACTTCTGACTAATCCTGGTCTAGAGGTTTCTTGGACCTCTGGAAAGGGCAGGGATACAAAATAAAGACAACCCCTTCTCAGAATCATGTGCATGAGTTCCTATTCATAAGACCACACATTAAGCCTTTTAACCTTATCTGCAAGTGGGGCCCATCACAGCCTCACTGAACCACAGTAAAGGATTGAAGAAAGATGCCCAGTGAGGATGTTAACCTTCAAATCCTGTTACCAAACCACAAAATCTACTATGTGCTTGTTTTGATCACCTCTCATTCACCTCATTGGTGAAGGAGGGATCCCCAGTCCTAAATAAATATATTGATTTGGTCAAAAAGTTTGTTCGGGTTTTCCATAAGTTGTTACTAAACGAACTTTTTGGCCAACCCAGTACAACGTCCTACACTGGACCGATGAGATTGGCAGAAGTTTATTAATTACATATACTCACAGCCCAGGGGGCAGAGGACACTGCACCTTGCAGGGCCACATGGGGACGGCACTCAGGAACAGAGTGAACAACCAGGAGCTGTGAGAGGCAGGCTTTGTAGTGACAAGATAGTGATGTGAATGTTGGTTCCAGTGGGAGGATGTGTTGGTTTGTTGAATAACTCCTTGGGTTGGTAGGGAAGTAAGGACCCTGTGGGGCAAAGCTGATGCCGCTGGTAGGGGAATTAGCTGGGTGAGGAACCTTTTCCCGCTGTGTGAGGGGCACATCTGGTGAGGTATTTGGGGCCCTGTGAGGCTCAGAGATGTCAAGGCAATGGCAGCACTTGAAATTTTATGTCTTACAGATTCAGAGCTCTGAATTCATAATGTTTAATCTTGTGATGATCTTGTGAACAGTATATTTATAATCAAATGTTTTGGTATGTGTTAAAGGAATTAATATGAGAAACGTAAATATTTGAAATATTCCATAATTTCTTTTTTAAAAAATTCTATCCATATGTCTTTGTCAGCTCGGTCTCCCATAACTAAATTCATAGACTGCGTGGCTTAAAAGATGGAAATTTATTTTCTCACAGTTCAGGAGGCTAGGAGTTTGAGAGCAGGGTGTCAGCATGGTTGGTCCTGGTGAGAGCTTTCTTCCTGCTTGGCAGATGGCCACCTTCTCACCATGTCCACATGTAGCTGAGACATGGAGAAAGAGAGCTCTCTGGTGTCTCTTCTTATAAGGGCACTAATCCCATCATGAGAGCTCTATCCCCATGGCCACATGTAAACCTAATTATCTCCCAGTGACTCCATCTCCACCTACTATCATACTGTGGGGCTTAGAGCATCAACATATGAATTTAGGGAGGACACAGTTCAGTTTCTAGCACCATACAATGCCATATCATTCAGTAATAAAAAGAACAGACTACCTGTACACACAAGCATGTGGGTGAATCTCAAAATCATTATGCTAAATAAAAGAAGCCAGACAGAAGACTATACACCATGTGATCCCATTTATATAACATTCTACAAAAGACAAAACTGCAGGGACAGAAAGCTGCTCAGTAGTTGCCAAGGGTTGGGTATTGGGGAAGGGGATTTACTGCAAAGGAGCAGGAGGGAAATTTTTTGGAGTGATGGAATGGTTCTATACCTTGACAATGGTCATGGTTACCCCACCGAAGGCATTTATCATAACTTATCTAACTGTACAGTTTAAAAGCATGGATTTTATTGCATGTGAATTATTCCTCAATAAACCCCCCAAAAAAGTCACCTTCCACTTGGATAACGCTTTACAGTTAACCATTCCTTTCTTATCCATTACTTTGTTGATTTTCACAACTTGGTAAGGTAGGCAAAGCGATATTATTATCTCCACAGGGTATGGGGAGGTTGGGGACTTCTGAGCTGTTCAGCCTGCAGAAGAACTGAATGTTCTGAGTCCTAAACAAGGGTTCTTCCCCCTCTAACCCGAAAATCTGATCAGTCAGTAATGTCAATGACAGGCTCCATCACCTACTCTGGGTTGTGCTCTGTGATACATGCTTTCCATTCATTCATTTATTTTATTTTCTTCTCACAAATAAGCTCTAAGGAAGTGTCATGATCCCACTTTACAGGTTAGAAGAGAGAAGAGTAAATTAATTGTTCTGAGGCAAGACAGTAACAGCGTCATGATTTGAACCCACGTCTGAATGGGTGGGTAAACCTGTGCTTTTCACCACTAAGTCTCACACTTCTCAAAACAAATTTAGTTCCAAATAAGAGCCCGAAACACAAAAATCTAGAACAATCCAGGGAACTAATTATGAGCACCTTCAAATGGGGAAGGCTAGCAAGACACTGTTAAGCAGTCTTTTAGGTACCTATTTTAGTCCATCGGTCTAAAATTTTTCAAACTCTCCAGACACTTCCTGAAAGACTCTGCATCCAGCAAATTAACCATCTTTCTTAATGCCCCATCCACCTCGCCTAGACTTTCTCTTCTGCTCAGGGCACATTCCTGAGTTGACTGCAAGTTGATCAGCAAAAGGCGAGAATGCAGGGCAGGACCAAGAGGTGCTTAGCATCGACAGAGTGCCCTGAAAGTGGATGTTGGTGGTTCTTCTGCAACTGCTGCAAATAACCCCAGAGCCCAGGATGCAGCCTCTCACTGCCCCTCCCAACAGGGGCCATCTGTAAGCACCTTTCCAATGGAAGAAGCAGGTCATGATTTGAGAAGAGACCAGATCTTTTCTTTGCTTTTGTCATCTGGGTGACTGTAAACTTTACAGACATCTCCATGGCACCCCAAGACCTGAACATGAAGCAAGCAGATTCTGTTTTGCAGATGGAGGATCTGGGGCAGAAGAGGGAGAACATTCTGCCTGGTTCCTTGCAGCAGGAGGAAAGAAAAACTCTTCCAAGTGCCTTTTGTGTGCCAGGAACTGTGCTATGAATTTCATGCACCATACTATTAATAGTTCACAACTGTGGAACACTTCCTATATGTCAGGAACACTTTCTGTATATCCATAGGTCTATGGGACACTTTGTATGTGTCACTTTTATATACATCATCTCATTTAATCCACTCAACAACCTTATTTGATAAGTACCATTAGTGCCTCCACAATTGAAGTTTATAACATTTGAGTGACTTGCTGAAGGTCACACAGCTACCACAGGACAGAGAGGGATTTCAAACCCAGGGATGCCAGCCCCAAAGTCCCAATTCTTTGCATTACACCACCTCACCTACCATGCTTGACCCCCAGTCCAGTGTTTCTATTTCCTGAGCCCCATCTAACACAAGAGCAGAGGCTGGTATTTTAAAGGAATTAGTATTTTTCACTACTCTTTTCCCTAGAAACAACCCTGTTTATCAACTAATATTCCACATTTTCTGAGCTTCAACTTCATCCCAGGTGCTGTGCTAGATGCTGCCACATTATGTTACATGAGAGATGATATAGAATTTTGGGAACAGCCAATACATGACCCCACACTTAGCAGACATGCCTAATTAATCAGGACACTCGTTCTGGGTGAGTCTAAATGCAGCCTCAGAGTCTTTCCCAACACAGAGGTGCAAGGAACTGCTGAAATCAACCAGCATCAGCACACACTAGATGAAGCCTATTGGCCCTTCCTGCTGCAGAATTCCACCAGCAGAAATGACAGTGACATGGCCACAAGGAATAATGGGATGGAATCTTTTGAGCAGAAGTTCTGAGATCAAAGCCTTGTTCTACTCAAAGCCTTGTTCACTAGCTGGGCACCAGCAAGTAAATTAAACTCTCTGAGCCTGATTGTCTTCTTCATCCAAAATGGTGATGATAAACAGATCTCACCTATGTCACAGGATGGTTGGATGCAGAATTGTTGGTGACAGTGAGAAGCAAGAGACCATAAGACCAAAAGCCTGGAGTAAGGGTACTGGCAAGAGACAAGAAAATGAGACAACACAGAATATAGATATTTGCCTGGGAAATAGCCTAAGATTTTCTACAAAGGGGTTGTGTTGGGGGTGGGGTGACTTCAGGGTCTTAATGCCCTGTGTTACACCACAGGGTTTATTATGGGTAATGGTGGTGGCTTCATGAGTAGGTGATGGGGCTAAGCCATAGTCCTAGAGCTACCCAAGCAGGACAGCATGGCAGAAACAGGCAGGCTGGGGAGCTCCTGGCGTGATCACACACCAGCTGTGTGATCTTGGGCAAGTCCTTTCACCTCCCTGAGGATCAGTTCCATTCCCTGAGAAATGAAGACAACGATCTGCTTCATGGTAAAGATGAAACAAGATAGTTCCAGACACATAGTGGGCAATTTTCCATCATGGGACAAGGAGGAGCTGACGGCAGGCTCTGCACGTATCTTTTGCACTGAGATCACGAAACATGGCAGCTGGCACAAAGTAGGTGCTCATCAGCATTTATGGGTTAGTTGCTTGGTTGATTGGGTACCACTTAGGAAGTCACTGAAAGGCTTTAAGCAGAGGAAGAACATGATGGGATTTAAAATTTTGAGGACATCACTCTATCTTTGCTTTGGGGAGAAGTGGGTAGGGGGACAGGCATGGGAGCAGGAAGTCCACTTTGTTGCCCTCCTCCAGGACAGAGACCATGTGGACAGGAGGTCTGGATTCAGTGGAAGAACAGGGTCCTGAGCAAGTGGAAGGGCTGGAGACTGGGACGTTCAGAACTAAGATTTCTGACGAGGTGCTTTTTCTGGTGGTGACAAGATGCAGGGCGTCAGCAAGGCGCGGGTGGCTAAGATGCCATGTGATAAAAGGCTGGTGATGATTGGAAGCTGGAGAAATTGAGAAGCCGGAATGTGGATGTGTCACTCCTCATGGACAGTGTCTTATTTCCTTCTCGAAGCAAAGCTGCTGCGTCGGCATGATTGCCCTCCTTTAACAGATGATGAAGGAGAGACTTAAAACATTCACAAGCATATACTAAACTGGGGGGATGTGGGAATTCAGGCACTTGTTTATAGACTCAATAACTGCAAAGGATTTATGGTTTGTGAAAAACTTGCACTGTGGAAAAGATAATAAATTGAAGACATTATTGTGTGGGGCTGTGCTGATTTTTGTTGATAACACTCCACTAAGAATACTGTATGTTTTCTGGAGAGCTGTGGAAGCTGTCTTCTTGCTTAACTGCAATATAATAAATAGTGATGTTTTGGAAATAAGTTGTCAACAAATTTCTTTCTATTTTGTATTGTTTGTCATATTTTTATGTAGTTTGAAATGTTTAAATGTTCTCATATCAAGATTAACAAATATAAATTGTTAAGGTTAAGTGACAGGCCAAGGACAGGAAAGTCACAGAGCCGGGCTTCTACCCAGAGAGGTCTGACTTTACAATGACCATGGTCTTTCTCCTGTTTGTCATTGACGTAGCTGTGATCTACACCCCGTCAAGCCTCACCACGCCCCGATAACGTCTGTCTTCCTCCTATTTTCTGCTTCAGTGGCTGCACTAAGGATGCCTCATGGGCTGGAAGGAAAGGAAGGGAAGCTGCAAAAATACAAAGATGCAAATTTACAAGAAAAAGAAGTGAGGGCTACAGCCCAGGAGGCTTTTGCCCTTGGCCACCCAGAGAAGAAGGCTATCCTGCCCCTCCCAAATACAAGGGTGTGCCCTCTCTACGTGTCACCAGCTGCTGCAAAGCAAAGCATTGGGTGTCGCTAAAGCATCACTCATTCTCCAAATACAGCATTAAATGGTGTATCTGGGCCATAAATACTGTACAAGCACTTGGCAAACGGGTCCATTTTTGTCACCGTTTCATTCCTTTTATACATCATTACTTATTCTGACCATTTAGAGCCAACTGTTTGAGAAATAGAAGCACAGCCCACAGCTAGCAGCGGCCCCTCTTGCGTGGTATGTTTCTCAGAAGATTTCACAGGGTGACAGTGGGATGATGGGGGCAGATGTTTATCATCCTCAGATCCGCTCACACTCCTGCCTGGTCAACTTGTGCCCAAGTGGACTTAACAGGCTTCATGTGAGCATCTCTGTGGCCATTGGGCACCTGGCTCTGAACCAGGGATGTAAAGCTTCGTGATAGAAGGGGAAGCAATTGCTCTCTGAGATGGCCAGCTCTGCCTGGAGACTGCATTGTAACACTCACCCAACTTTGCTGGCTAGAGGCCCCAACACCAGAGAAATTGTGTCCATTGTCTTTCATGTAAACAGAATGCTGGCTGTCCCGAGCTCCACCACGGAACTGCCAGTGTAACCTAGCTGAAAGGTAGAGAGGTTTCAGAGGTACAGCCTAGTTCAGGGAGGAGTCGCTGGGAGGAGGCCAATTTCTCAAATGACTCAATTAGCATCGAAATTCCAGGTTTGGTTTCGCCACATCTTAATGTAGGGGAGTTCTGGTAAAAGTGGATTAGCATGTGGCAGAATGACCTTCCTACTAAAACAACTGGAGGAATAAAAGATATTTAAAATACCTGTTTGAAGGCATCAGAGAGCTGCCAAGGAAGCAGGGACTTGAGGGACCAAGAGCCCACAGTGAAGAGAAGTGCAGGGTGAGCCATCATTTGAGAGCCCTTCTCCCACTGCAGCATTTGCCAATTCCAGGGCAGTGACTGGTAGGGGAAAGGCTGAACAAAATGTAGGCATCTTAAGGGCTTCAAAGGAGTAAACTTGGAGTTCAGAGCCCACCAAGCAGCAAGGGCTCGGAAGAGCAGCCTTTCAGTTGAGAATTCCAAATGGCTCCCTGCAAGGAGTGGGGTGAACAGGATACAGACCAGGGTCCCAGAGACTAAAGGCCACATTCAAATCAGCCCAGCCCCCAAGCACTCCATGCAGCCACTACCAGCCAACTGGAGCTGGCACACGAGGTGGAGGCCTGTGTGTCCTGTGAAGCACTCAGGCTTTGGAATTAGAAAGACCTGGAAGCTCTGTCACGGACCATTGTATTTCTAGGTTCCTTAACCATTCTGCCCTTCAGTACCCTCCTCTTAACACAGAGGCTGACTCATTAAAAAGAATGAAATAATGCCATGTGCAGCAACATGCATGGACCTGGAGATTATCATACTAAGTGAAGTAAGTCAGACGGAGAAAGACAAATATCATATGATATCGCTTATATGCGGAATCTAAAAAAAAATGATACAAATGAACTTATTTACAAACCAGAAACAGACTCACAGACTTAGAGCACCAACTTATGGTTACCAGGGGGGAAGAGTGGGGGGAAGGGAGAGATTGGGAGTGTAAGATTGACATGCACACACTGCTATATTTAAAATAGATAACCAACAAGGACCTACTGTATAGCACAGGGAACTCTGCTCAGTATTCTGTAATAAGTGAAATGGGAAAAGAATTTGAAAAAGAATAGATACATATAGATGTATAACTGAATCTCTTTGTCGTACACCTGAAACTAACACAACATTGTAGATCAACTATACTCCAATATAAAATTTTTAAAATTTATAAAAATAAAATAACAGAGGCTGGCTGAGGCAACACTGGAGAAGTGCCTAGTACCTCGCCAAGAACATACTCAGAGCTTGGGAAACAGAAGCAGCTGGCGAGGGGGGAGGAGCAGTGCGCTGGGAGGAGACAGGACACCTGGACCAGTCCCAGCCCCGCTAGTGCCTGGCTGTGTGATGTTGGGTAAGTCAATTAGCATCTCTGAGTCTCAGTTTTCTCACTCATTCATAAGAGGTTGGATTACAACTTCAAGGACCACCCGTGACTTTAAATTCTCTGTTTCATCTTGCAAATGGGGGGGGCAGTGGAGGGAGAGAGAAAGAAGATAGCTATACAGATAGATATAGAGATAGTTATATGAATGTATATACACACATAAATATATATAGGTACACATAGACATGTATACAAATAAATATAAATCTTTATATGAAGGCAGATGTTTACACATTTTTGTGTATACACTATATATATGCATTATTTTAGATTTTTATGTCTTCTCAAAAACACTTTCATTAAGGACTTCTCTTATCCGAGGACCTCCAGCAGACGTCACATGGCATGGGGGGTGGGGGCGTGCAGGGAGACATATCTGCCTGCACCTGAGTACCAGGTACAGAGCTCAGGACCCCCCAGATCAGCCCACTCCAGGTACAGCATCTTCCCCCTACATCAGAGCTGTCTCCTGCCTCAGGCTACTGAGGGCTCAGAGCCCGTGCAAGAGGAGGTAAAGTTGATAGAAAAATGCTACAAGTCTCCCCTGACTTTAGCACCAAAAAGCATTACACTTGAACCCGTAGCTTCTCTGTTAGGAAGCTACAATTCCCAGGGGCTCTTACTGAGACTGGACTTGTGTAGGTGCAGGGGCCACAAGGAAGCGTCTGGAGATTGTGCTGAGTTCCGCAGGCCCCTGAGGTTAGAGTTGGCTGGGGGCCAAGAGGAGGGATGATATCGTCCCCAGCGCAGCCCTTTAGGGAAACATGCTGAGAGAAGGTGGGAGGTGTTGCCTAGCGAAAGGCGAGTCGGGGACTCGGGGAGTTGAGGGCAGCCAGGATGAGCTCACCCAGGATCCCAGCTTCCTTCATGGAGTTCTGACAGAGAAACTGAACATTTTCCTCCAACAGAACTATGTAATGGCTTCATTGCTACTGGCAGATTCAGCATCAGCGTATTGATTAAAAGTGTAGACTCTTGAGCTAGACTGCCTGGATTAGAATCCCAGCTCTGCCACTTTTACCTGTGTGACCTTGGGCAAGTCACTTGACCTCTCTGTGCTTCAGTTTCTTCATCTGTAAAATAAAGATGCAAATAGTATAGGCTTCATAGAGTTATTGAGGACTAAACTAGTGCTAAGAACACTCGGCCCTTAGTAAGATCTATACAAGTATGAATTATTATTATAAGGTCTTGTTTAAAGTTGCTACAGTGCTCTTGATGTAGACAAATGTATCTCTTCTGGCTGATGACTTACAATTTCTCCCTTGACTCCTGGGCATACCATGGTACAACTTCAGCCTTTTTCTTCTCACTCCTCTGGGTGACTGCCCCTTATCAGTTTTTTCTCTCTCTCCCTGATCCACACAGGAAATGACTCGTATTTGCCCTCAGTCATTGGGGGTAGAATCACTTCCCAAAGGCAGCCCTCTGTTCACTGAGCCACCTGCTGACAGCTCCAGCCACAGCCTTTCGCTCCGTAGATTCCCAAATCTGAGACAGATGTCAGTCCACTGCGGTTTTCAAGAACCAGGGGATGCATGCTGAGATCTTTGAGAATTCCCACTAGCATCCCTCTCAATAGATTTGGGATCAGAAAGTATCCCCTGCTCCTCCGCCATCAAGGGTAAAAATCACTGCCCAGCTCTTTCCAAAGAAATGCTCCAATTTCCAATCACCTCCCTCTCCACCTTTCCAACTTCTCATGTCCTGACTTTATGCCCCTTTTGATGCTCTCCAGTGGGTATGGGTTTAAGGCTCCAAAACCGGTTTCCAATCACATCCTTTGTCAGTCCACTACCATCTCACTTTGCAATATGGAAATAGTTGGCCTTTATTTTCTTAACTGAACTTCAGCTGAAAAGGAGTCGAGTCCCATTTTAAGATCCTTTTGAGAGAAAGAGTGTTCATGAGCAAAAAGCACTCTCTTAGTGTAAATACTTAAAGGAAAATGGCCTGGGAACCTCGCTGGGTGGCCAGAATGACTCCCAGGGTTTAGGGTGGAAGGAAGGCGGATATTTCCTCCTTAGTGTGAGGCCATTTCCTTGCCAGCAGAAGCAGGCTGCAAGGGGCATTGAAGCTAAGGCTAAATCTGCACAGGAATGTTTTCCACCAGCTGCCTGCCTGCTCACTTCCCTTAGAGGCTGAGTTCATTATCCTCTTAAAAGCCTGTTTTCTCATGCAGAGGAGCTTAGCCGACCGGAGAGTCTGGTTCTTTAGTCACGGCCTGTTGCTTTCATAAGAACTTACTTGAACAGACCACTGCTCAAGCCCAAGGCAGCTCCCACCCCTCTGCGCCTGTGCGGGGACGGGGTTGGGGGGTGGGGGGATGGGGGGGCGTGGCCACGTGGCTGTTCGCTGTTCTCAGTTCTTCTGGGTCCAGCTGCCTTTCCAGAGGGACCTGACTGTCAGGCATCCTAGGTTCAAATTCTGGCCTTCCTACCTGCCAGCACTGAGACCTCCAGCAAGTTATGCAGCTTCCATAGACCTCAGTTTCCCGCCCTGCTCCTTCCTTAGAGGCTTTGGTGTGTATGTGATATGATACTGTACACAAAGCATAGAGCAGAGTGCCTGAGACACAGTCGGGTCTGAGACACTGTGTTCCCTTTCCTCTGCAGTATGCTGTAATCCAAGAGTTCTCATATCGCTGTTCATGCCACAGGTCTTAACACCATGCTTATGCCAGTAACAACAACAAGTAAAAATATTGTCCTACAGCAGAATAATACTCGCCAATAACCATTCTCATCTGCATTTGTAAGGACATGAATTAGGTACTGACAGGGTCACAGAGAGGACTAGACCAACAACCTTTTCACTTCACAAATGAAGACACTCAGGGGACTGAGAGAAAATGCACAGTTTAGTCCACAGAGGCACTTTTTTTTTAAGATTTTTTTTTTTTTTTTGATGTGAACCATTTTTAAAGTCTTCATTGAATTTGTTACAATAGTGCTCCTGCTTTATGTTTTGGTTTTTTTGGCCGTGAGGCATGTGGGATCTTAGCTCCCCAACCAGGGATCGAACCCTCACCCCCTGCATTGGAAGGCGAAGTCTTAACCACTGAACCACCGGGGAAGTCCCCATAGAGGCACTTAATTGAAGATCTGGCCCAGAAGTCAGGCTTCCTGCCTAACTTGGGACTGGGCATCTGATCACCTTATTTCTGGGAATAGCCAGGCGTAGCCTGATCAACTCCAGCTAGAAGGAAGGGGCAGTGTGGAAGGAACCAGAACCAGATTAACAAGGTAGAAAAGGGCAGCCATGGAAGAGACAGACAGAGCCAGATATGACAATAACAGAAGACTTCTCATCATTACCAAGCATTTCCTTTCTGCCCACTCTAAGCTACGTGTATCATGTATATGATCATATTTAATGCTAAACAATTCTATAAGATTACTATCGCCATTCTCATCTCAACATGGGAAATTGGAGATTCTGGGAGATGAAGTAACTTGATCTACAACCTACAATGGGAAAGTGGAGCCAGGATTTGAACACAGGTCTATCTCTTTCCCAGTTGTAGGCATCCAGAGTTCAACCTGGCAGCAGCATATCCGAAGCATCCAGAAACCATCTGTCCAGACAAGTTCATGATACTGAGTGTCCAGGATGAAGTCACAAGGATATCTCCATAGGATGGTACACTGCAGAATGTGTTCATTCATTCTTTCACTCTCTTTTTCTTTCTTCCGTTATTGAATAAGCACTAACCCATGTTCCAGCTAATACTGAGAAACTCCATCCAGGATCTTTGCTCTCCTGTCCTTGAGAACATCCCATCCCCACTTCATCCCCTGAAAGTCATGGAAATGTCCAAAACACCCAGGTGAAACCTTGTGGGGTTTGTTATGGGTTAAATTGTTTCCTCTTAAAAAAATGATGTATCAAAATTATAACCCCCAGTAACTCAGAATATGACCTTATTTGGAAATATGGTCTTTGCAGATTTAACCAAGTTAAGATGAGGTCATTAGGGTGGATCCTAATCCAACATGACCTATGATAAACCATAATGGAAAAGAATATTTTTAAAAAAACAATGTATATATATGTATAACTCAATCACTTTGCTGTACAGCAGAAATTAACACAACATTGTAAATCAACTATACTCCAATTAAAAAGTTAAAAAAAAATTTTTAAAGGGGGAAATTTGGACACAGACACATACAGAGGGAAGATGAAGTGAAGAGACACAAGGAGAATGTCCTGTGAAAACGGAGGATTGGAATGACGCATTTACAAGCCGGAGGGTGGCAAAACTTGCCAGAAAACCACCAGAAATTAGGAAGAGACAAGGAAGTATTTCCCCACAGGTGTCAGAATGACCATGACCCTGAGACACCTTGATTTCAGACCTCTACCCTCCAGAACCGTGAAACAATCAATTTCTTTTCCATAAGCTACCCAATTTGTGGTACTTTGTTACAGCAGCCCTAGCAAAATACGGGCATACCCACATACCCCATGCTCAGCCCTCAAATCCTCCCCGTCAAGCTCAGAAGCATCTATGCCTATTGCTCTAAGAGCTCCCAAATGCTCTTTGGCAATAAAGCTGGCCTGACCCTCCATGTCTCATTCATTCATTCATTCATTCATTCCTTTACATTTTCCAAGTACCAATTTTTTTGTTTTGTTTTGTTTATTTATTTATTTATGGCTGTGTTGGGTCTTCGTTTCTGTGCGAGGGCTTTCTCTAGTTGCGGCAAGCGGGGGCCACTCTTCATTGCGGTGCGCGGGCCTCTCACCGTCGCGGCCTCTCTTGTTGCGGAGCACAGGCTCCAGACGCGCAGGCGCAGTAATTGTGGCTCACGGGCCCAGTTGCTCCGCGGCACGTGGGATCTTCCCAGACCAGGGCTCGAACCCATGTCCCCTGCATTGGCAGGCAGACTCTCAACCACTGCGCCACCAGGGAAGCCCCCAAGTACCAATTTTATGCCAGATAATATTCTGGTTGATGGGGTCACAAACATGCAATCACAAAAAACCTACCTCTGCCATCAAGGAGTTCATATCTGAGGGAGAGAAACATACTCAGAAATTCAGGCAGGCAGCTCACAGCATCCTTCACAAAGAGGGTGTCAAGATGGAGGCTATAGAGAGGGAAGGCTTAGTAGGCAGACTGGCCTGCCTTCTTAGAAGGCTGGGATGTTAGGCACAGTACCCAATTCAAACAAACGCCCAGCAGGCAGAACAGGAGTGGGTCTAGAACCCAAATGAAAGCCAGTGCTTCAGGAAGACGGGGCTGCTAAAAATCCTCCTACTTAAAGATTGTTCTAGAGGCCAGAGCAGGGCTGACCCTACAGTGGGGAGGCACACGGCATCACCATTACTGTGAGAACCAGACAAAGTGCAACTGACCCCTTGTCCCTTAACACCCCAGGCTGCTTGGAACCCTCACCTGCAGTGGGTACATGGCGCTGTCCTCCTGGCTAAAGAAAGGCACAGATTTGGAAGAAACTTGGCAAAGGTACCTCAAATTTGTCAGCCATCCTAAAAATTTACCATGTTACCAATAAACAGTTGCAAAGCCAAGAGGAACGTTTCTAAGCTTTCAGTTATAAAAAGCCAACTTGATCAACCACGCTAGATGGAAGACTGCATCATCTTTACATTTGATTTTTAAAGGGTCTCTATAAATATATTACAAAATCTTTGTCATGTGAAAAGGAAATCAAAGAATCCACAGCCCAAAATTTGTAGGGAAAAAAAGTATGATAAAGAGTGGGCAGGTAATTGAATTAAAAAATATATCATGTTCCCTTTCTAGATTGTGTGATGTCTGAACTATTTGGCAGCTTTCGTTTTTTTAATTAATAGACTTTTTTTTTTTTTTTTTGGTTTTAGGTCCACAGAAAAATTGAACAGAAAGCACAGAGAGCTCCCCCTCACACACTCCCACCTCCAGTTTATCTGGCAGCTTTTTAAAATTTGTAATCTGTTGTGATTTCTCATCCTAAAGAAAAATCTACTCTGTGTCTAATTTTATGTCTGTTGTTTTATGTTCTTTTTCTTTAAGAGTGCCTTCACAGTCTCACAAGCTTCAAGCCGCACAAAACCCAGACCCCTTCCTGTCCCCTCTTAAGTCTGTTTTATTCTCACTGCAATGCCACAAGGTGGGCATATCAGAGCAAAACTGGGAACTGAGCTACAGGGAGGGTGAACAATGAGCCCTGGAGGCACAGAATGAATCACTGGGGCCCAGAACTAGCACCCAGATTCTTCTAGACAGAGCCCTGCCATCAGTCCCCTCCTGCTGAGTGCCGAGCCCAGCTCACCTCTGCAGGCAGGTGGGCAACTTCACCTTCTCATCTGGGAACAGGGACCATAATAGCAACAGGCTTGTGATCCCTTAGCCACACACCTGAAATTCAAGAATCTCAAAAAACGGAAAGTTTTTCCAAACTCAACAGCAGCAGAATCTGACTTGAATGGATCAGAGGTTATGGCTTATCCTCATTGACCCAGTTTTGTGTGAATATTTATACGTTTTGCTGTTTGATTTCAAATGCTGCCCCTGAACCCACAAGGGCTGTTATGTCATACACAAGATAAGCACTGTAGTTGCTTTTCTCAAGTCTGCAGAGCTCTGAATTCTGAAATACATCTGGCCCCAGGGGCTTTGATAAGGGCTTCTAAACCTGAATCTGCTTCACGGGGTGGTGGTGAGGATGGAAATTGGTAAAGCATAGAACAGTCTTGCAGAAGTATATGACGTTCACCAGATGTAGGTGGTAGTGGTAATTGTAACCGTGACCATCAGTACCATTACTGCCCTCAGAGCAGACAAGAAAGAAGGGAGAATCCTCAGTTCAATCTGAGTAACGTGTCCTCTTAAAACGTTACTTGAGAGCTGAGCTTGACACCTGAATACTGACACCAACTCTATGCCCGTTTGGAGTACACTCACTCCAGGCCCTCGGAGCTCTTTCACACACCTGGATTCTGATGAAGCCTGGTACCTGCAAGGGTAGCAGGAACCTGAGGTCCATTCCCAGGGCCCCACTGGTTAACCAGGCTACCCCAAAGATCTCTGGGGCCCCACTCCCCTTCTCTAAAAGATGGGGGATGATAGCTAATTGTGGTCTGTGTTATAGGCTGAATTGTGTCCCCCCCCACCAAAAAATTCATATGTTGACATTATCTCAGAATATGACCCTATTGGGACATAAGATCTTTATGGAGGCCATCTTGTTAAAATGAGGTCATGATGGTTGAAATAAACCTAATATGACTGGTGTCCTTATAACAAGAGGAAATTTGGACACAAAGACATAATGTGAAGAGACACAGGGAGGCCACCTACAGGCCAAGGAGAGAGACCTGGAACAGAACCCTCCCTCCCAGCTTCCGAAGGAACCAATCTCGAAGACACCTTGCTTTGGATTTCTGGCCTCTAGAACTGTGAGAAATGGGGGAAGGGCAAAGGACAAACATCAGAAAGAGCAGATAAAGTCTAAATCACAGAGGAAAATAGAGTGAAGGACACACAGCAGACAGGGAACTCATACCGGATCCACAGTCAAGGGCTCTTCAGCCAAAGCCCTCTGCTGGGGTGGGCTCACAAAACACATTTTGAAAATACATCCCATATCAGGATCTCCAGGGCTGGCAGGATAAGGCAAATACACTCAGGTGCATCTCTCTGAGCACATCCCACTGTGTTCCTTTTTGAGCATACTTCCACAGGTCTTAAAAACACCATGCCAAACACCCAAGTCCTAACCTCCTTGCTCACCAGGGAAAGGAAAGGTCAATTTATCACACACACACACAGACACTCACACACACACCTTTTTAGAGTAGATCTGACTTACTGGATCTTGAGGGATTGGAATGTCTTTTGTTGGTGGAGAGACAGGTTTGCTCAGAAGCAGCAAAGGGTCTACAAGCCTAGGAGCTGTAAAACCCTTAAGCCAGGTCATCTTTGACTTCACAAGAGCTGTCTGGAATGAACTAGAAGAGCATCTCCACCCAAGGTCCCCAAAAAGAACTCATTCTCTACGATGTCCCCACTGGTGATCAATGCAAACTCTCGGTGCTCAGGGCCGCAACTGATTAGTTCAGAGGTAATGCATAGAATAACTAAATCCTCTCAGAAGAGGAAATTGCCTTTTTTTTAAAAGATGACACCTTTGCCTCCCAAGAGCCCCATCTGCGTCTGGAGCTCCCTCTTCCCGGACACCAAGATTCAGCCTATTTGTCAGCAGCTGAAGCACATGTCTGAACTTCTAAGAATGCCCCCCTACCTTTCTCTGTGACAGGGACAGAGAGTGAGACATTAGATACCATTATCTAGATTTATTTATGTAAAATGCCTGGAAAATCATCACCCACTCTGGCAGCAAAGTAGAATATATTAATTTGCAGCCCCGGACCAGTTCAGTGCTACTTTCAGGTTTGCCTGCCTGAGCTCCACTTCCCAGCCTGGAACGCCAGACCCTCCAGTGAGCACGCAAAGCTCTTTTCCATTAAGCAAAGATCAAAGAACAAAGATTACAAATGGCAAGAAATTCCCAGGGAACATACCCATGTCAGCACTCCGAGCGCCAGGCATGTTGGCAGGAGCTGTAATCCTGCCCCAGGTGCTCAGAGCCACCTTGGCCCCCAAGGCCCAGCTCACCGATGTGCTTCCTGGGCCGTGTAATAGGCTCTGCGATTCAAGCGTCCGTGCACGCATCTTCAGGGGCCTTCTGGACGCCCGCCAGGCCGTTTAGTCTCTGTTCTTGATTTCAAAGGTGGTTCCAGGTCGCCTATCCCAGCAAAGATGGGCAGGGAATGTCAGCAACTGCCCACTCACGTACTTTCACACCAGTTGAGACAGAGTTCCTTCCCCTCACCCTGCAGGGTGCATGGTGACAGATTCCCACAGAGCACATCGCCTGAGCACCAAGTTGGATGAGAGCTGGGCTGGTCCTGTTATGTTCTTTACCTGAGACCACATTTGCTCAGGAAGACATTTCCCACAGCCAAGTGTCTGCTTGGCTGAGGGAAGACACCATGACAGGGCAGGTGCCCATCTAGTCGAGGCAAACAGTCTGCCAGGCACGGGCCTGCTGGGGTAAGGAGTCGGTGACAATTAGCTGCTTACAGCTGGGACACCAAAAGATTCAGCTGTTCCTCCATGTAAACTTGGATGGTCCCCTGAGAAGCAGAAGAAACAGAGCAATACCACCAGAGCCAACAAATAGTTGCTGGATGAATGAAAGACCCTTTAGTGTAAGTAGGCCAGGACTCCATGCTTCCCTGCTAACTATTCAAGTGTAGGACACGCTGCCCCATTTCACGCAAAATTTAGCAGAATACATCAGGAAAGCGGGTCCTATGACACGAAGCTCCTGTTGCAGTAGTGGAAGGTTTAACGTGGTCACTAAGGTTTAGTTTACCTTAACTTACCTCTGAGTGCTACAGAGCAACCCCTCCTCCTGCAGGTCAACCGCTGCTCCCTGCCTCGAACACTGAACCACCCCACCTTGTGCACATCTTATAACAGGTGTGCCAGCTCTGTGCCCGCTCAGCTAGGCTGAACTACATTTCCCAGAACTCCCTTTTCTTGTGTGTTTCCTGTTAGCATGGACTCCAAGAAAGAGTCTCTCGGGAGAGTTGCAAGACAGAAGGGAAGTGGCAGCTATTTTGTAGCACAGAGGTTGTTGCTGATCAGCTGACTCACCTCTTTGATGTGAAGCAGCAGCTGGTCTTGTCATTGCTCTCTTCTCCCCCTGAATTTTCCTTCCCTGTCTCTGACTCCTGGGCCGGGGATATGTGTGTCCAGCTCCATGAGGAAGGGCTCTGGCTCCTGCAGGATATCCTTATCACCAAGGTCAGAGGCAATAAGAACAGATGTGGAGTTCAGTTCATCCTTATGGGATTCTAGCTTATGCACATGGGGTTCCAGCCTGCTTGTGATCTCCCCTTCCTGACCACTTCCCTGGGGGCTTCAAGTTCTAGCACTGGACTGAGACAGCCTTGCAGAGATGGCCTATCCAGTGTCTTTAATCACATAAGCCAAGTCCTGTAGAACATGAATTATCTATTTATTCTGATTCTTGAGATGAACCCCATCCAATACAACAAGTAAGGGACTTTAGAGGCAAAATCCCTTTTAAAAAAGAGGTAGGTGGAGAGGCTCACGCAAGATATAAAAATCAGCCAGCACAGATTATGGCATATAGTCAAAACTCAGTAAATATCAGCCAATTTTAAATGGACAGGGTTTTTGTGAAGATGAGAGAAATCATGTTTGTGAAAATGTTTTGAGAACTACGAAATACTATTCAAATGCCAGTTTTTTTTTTCTTTGCTACTTTAGAACTATTATCTAGTTTTGTTATTTTTTTTAACATCTTTATTGGAGTATAATTGCTTTACAATGCTGTGTTAGTTTCTGCTTTATAAAAAAGTGAATCAGCTATAACATATACATATATCCCTATATCCCCTCCCTCTTGCATCTCTTTCCCACCCTCCCTATCCCACCCCTCTAGGTGGTCACAAAGCACCGAGATGATCTCCCTGTGCTATGCGGCTGCTTCCCACTAGCTTTCTATTTTACATTTGATAGTGTATATATGTCCATGCCACTCTCTCACTTCGTCCCAGCTTACCCTTCCCCCTCCCCGTGTCCTCAAGTCCATTCTCTACGTCTGCATCCTTATTCCTGTCCTGCCCCTAGGTTCTTCAGAATTTTTTTTTTTTTTTTTTTTTTTTTTAGATTCCAGATATATGTGTTAGCATACGGTATTTGTTTTTCTCTTTCTGACTTACTCACTCTGTATCCGGTTTTCATTATTTCTACACTTAGTGATGTTACTTATATTATCAGTAATATGGACAAAGTCTCTTGATGTATCTGAGGAGACAAGTTCTAATTCTTTCAGATTAGTGACATGTCATTTGGAAAACGTATTTCTGTACCAAATGCCACCTTCTGTGAACTCCACCTATGTGCTCTGTTCTGCTTGTGCTGAAGGCTCACACATGTTCCCAGACCAATCTCAGCATGGGCAGCGTATGCACAGCTGCCCGCTGTCTACTTCTCCTTCCCCCAGTGGGACATGAAATGAAGTCCTGTTTCCCGGACTGGCATCCAATGGCCAGATCCCACTGTTGGGCTCCTACTCTATGAACCAAATAGTCTTGTTTCCAAACACACTTGATAGCTAGTGTCCTGGGAGAGCTGTGGAACCAGTCACACTCTTTCTTCTCTCCAACACGGGATAAACCCACCTTCTCCAACCCAGTCCCTTCCGTTTCATTCTTGGCCTGTTATTCTACTTTCAACAAATACTCCTAATTGGGCTGGGGTCCTGGGGCCATCCTCCCCAACCCACGAGGCCTGACATTTTGTTGTCTTCTTACGGTGACTCTCCTGGAATGACTGCTATTTCCCACTAGGCTCTAGAGGATTCCACTGCTGTCTTTGCAGCCACAGGATGGAATGACCTGGCACAGTCCGATTCTAGAATTAGGAATGAGACCACTCTGCCCCTTGGGGATTGTGACCGGTCCATTCAGGTGCCCTCTCCCAACGCAGCCCAAGAGGCCAGGTTAGTCCTCTCTAGTTAACCTCCCTCCACTCGGCCGCAACTAGCAGATGGAGCCATAATGCCTTAGACCCCAAGTTTACCTCCGTTACCTTAGTTTTAGTCTCCCAACCTAGAAAGACACCGGAGGTAGCCGCAGGGAGGTGTCTGTGCTGCAGGAAGAACATTCAGTGATTGGATCCTGATTCAAACCAACCAACCACAAAGGACATATTTAAAACAATCAGGGAAATGTTAATATGGGTAGTGTATTAGGTGGTATGAAGGGAACCATTGTTAATTGTTTTGGGTGTGATAATTACAAGGCAGTTTTTTTAAAAGTCCTTAACAGTGAGAGATTTATGTTGAACTACTTACAGGTGAAATGATATGGGATTTGTTTTAAAATAATGCAGAAGAAAATAAATGGGGGAAAGAGATTAAAACAAGATGGGCAAAATGGTGATAATCGTTAAATCTGGGTAAGGGTGTGTGGAGTTCAAAAAACTATTCCCTCTATAGCAGAAATTAACACAACATTGTAAATCAACTATACTTCAACTTAAACATCATTTTAAACTATTCTCTCTATATTTTGTACTGATCGAAATTTTCCATGTTAAATTTTTTGTTGTTGTTGTTGAAAACATACAGAGACTTTCTACCTACAGCTGAGTTTCTACCCTATCAGTGCTCGTGAGGACCCCAACTCCAGTCAGGAAATAGGAATCTAAAATGGACAGAGAAAATCTGGGTTTTCTCCCAGAAAAACGGCACCAGGAGTGAATGAACACAGAATCCTGGAGTTCTCTTTTAAGCTTACTCTCCCTGGATTCTAAAAGCTGCAATTTATTGACCAACTTTTAGTGGCTACGTCCAAGACTATCAGACTCTAAGCGGAAGTAAAGGCTAGAAATAAGAATGCACAAAGCAGTTCAGATTTTTTTTAACAAATTTACTTTTAGTATGTCTTGAAATATATGTGTAATATCATAAATGTATTTACAATGAAAGAGTAATTACTGTTTGAGGAAGCAATGAAACATACTATCAAGTTCAAGTTGCCCTCAAATGTTAATAAACATATAGGCAACAAAAACTACTCTCCATATTAGATTTGACCATTAATATGAAATAGAACCCCAACCTGCACTGTCAAACAGAAAATTTTTCACTCTTTCAGATTACATTGTTACCCAATAAAAATACTAGTACATTTTGCGTCCTAATGGAGTTTTCAAGGGGTTCTAAGCCAGAGTTAGGATTTCCAAAATCATCCTGAAAAATTTCACCTCGTCTTTCTTAATAGATATCTAACTTCAACTTTCTTACACAGTGTTGGAAACTCACCCTGCACAGTGGATGGTTTATGTGTGTGGAGATCCTCATCTCTTTTCCTGTGAGATGACAATCCAATTACGATACCATCAGCCCCTCTTGCGCAATGGTCAATGAGTCATTCAATCAGCAAATAGGTATTGAAGTGCTATGATGTTTCAGGCACTTCCAGAGGCAGAGGCTTTAAGGAAATGGGCATATTCCGTGACACAGTAATGAAAGCTAACATTGGAAGCGTATTTTTGCAGCTTACAAGGTACCAAGAATACTATCTGAGCGAGTCTCTGAATTGCAGTTTTCTCATTTGAAAAGGAAGGACAATATTATCACCCAGCTGAACAGTTTTGGGGAGTTTTTAGGTTTTTTGGGGTTTGTTGGGCTTTTTTTTTTTTGCTTTTATTCAAAAAGTAAAATTGTTGAGCAACCACTTTGCGCCAGGGTCTATATTTCTATTGCTATCACAGACAGTTGCCGTAATGATCCTATGAACTGCGATAGTACCTAGCATCCAGCTTGGTTGAGCGCAAGCCATTCACTACCCATTCACTAATTTCATTGGATTCTTTCCTGAGACCCCCTCCTGGCCCACGTTCCCAGCCTGCCTCTGTGGCAGTTATTCAGTCTCCTTTCTGCCACTCTGCCTCAGGCTTCGAAGTCCAGTCTACCATGGGAAGCATCCAATGTCAGCACAGCACCCTGATGGGCCGGGCTCCCCCCAGCACTGCCAACGTGACCCAGACGGGGAGGTAGGCTGTGGAACTGGAGACAGGGGGAACCAGTCAGTTCCTCTGTAGTGAATTAGACTAAAACGTTTAACTGCTTCTGATGCTGCTGAATTCTTGGGAACCACTTGAACAAGTAGTGCTTTGTGCTTTCTCATTCTTGGCAAGGCTGACCCACAAAGAGGGCTCCCTCAGAGCCTACAAGGGGGATGGGGGTGGGGAGAGGCCCTGAATGGCTAGGCAGGCTTTCCCATTGGAAACCAGGAGTCCCACTCCTCAGCCATTAGTCACACCAATCCCCATTTTCCCTGTCACATTGTCTTAGTTCTCACTTCTGACCAAGGAACCCCATTAATTTTCCGTGGTGTACATTCCAAATGCCATCACCTCGGTTCTTTGAAATTCAAAGAGCTGGATTAACGAACCACAAACTTCAAGCAAATTGGCTACATAATCCATCACATCTGACCGCAGCTTTGCCACTGCCTCGAATTCCAAAGAATGGCAGAAATTTCCCAGACTGCTTTTGAAAATGAACACAGAAGCCTGAAACAGCAGCCTACGCTGTGTTCATACTTTCTAGAAACGTTATGTGTCTTCTGTGTACTGGAAATTAAACGGTCTCATTCTCCCCCTGGTATTTTATTGTTACAAATTTAACCTGTTCAAATGTTATATTAAATTCCAGTCTTTTCCAGAATAATCTACATTTAATTCCTCATTCCACCAACTATTCAAAATATCCCTCTTGGCAGAAAAGCTATGTGAATTGCAAACTCTTTTAGATTTTGTTGAGGTCTTAAGAACACTACTTACCCATGTATTCAACTGAGGCCCTTTTATTCCATTACATTTCCCCAAACTCCTTTCATATAATGTCAGAGTCACAAAAACCAGGAGCAGTGATTGGCCACAGTCATTCACCTTTCCTTCAGTGGCGAAATGGCATTAATGTCTGCAAATGAAAAAATATATATCAAACTAATTACCGTCTTTTCCTCCAAAGCAAAAGATAATCTAACACCGTTCTTTTGGACATAATGCCATTTATTTCACATAAGGGGGTTTTTGTGTGCTGAAAAACGATGGTGTTTAATACGTGTGAATCAAAACCCAAATTAGCTAATTAACTGATGTGTCTGAGAATGAAATGAAGAATCCATATGCTGTGAAAATTGTCAAAAGCACAGAAGAAATGTCATGTCAGGTGAGACTAGTTCAGAATTTCTCTGCTGGTGAAACAAAAGATGCTTTTTTTAAAAAGAACCATAGCATAAAACTTTGGTTAGCTGGGATGGTCAGGAAATGAATCATTGCTGGATTGTTTAGTTGTCCAGAGAGCTGAAGGCAAGGTTTTTTGTTTTGTTTTGTTTTGTTTGTCCACACCACGAGACATGTGGGATCTTAGTTCCCCCACCAGGGATCGAACCCGCACCCTCTGCATTGGAAGGGCAGAGTCTTAACCACTGGACCACCAGGGAAGTCCCTGAAGGTAAGTTCTTTAAGTAACCAAAGTTTTTTGTTTATCTTAACCATTTCCCTATTAACATGGCTTGCTCATTCAGAATCATCACTATGAACACCAAAAATTATTTACTGAAGGCCTAGGGACTATGAATTGGGAGGGTTTTGTCCCTTCATTAAGTTGCCCCAAAGGGTGCTAGATGTGCCCGAGGATGACCTCAAAACTGAATTCTCTGTGTCCTGACTTTCAGGTTGGGCTCTAGAAGACTGAGTCTCAGACAGTTGACATGATGCTGGTGTGACGTCCAAGGTGTCATTTCTGATGATGAAGTATTTACCTTCCCCAAATTCCTGACCTTCAGTAAGAATTGGTTAAGAAGTACATCATGTAGAATGTATGCAAACTAAAGGCCCCCATCATGTTTTTTTTTTTTTTTTTTTCAAGAAGAAACCCCTGCCGAGATCGTTTCTTTAATAGTCACCATCATCTACAGGGTGTGATGGGGAATCCCAGTCCTAACTAATCCAATCTTGAGTTACAGAGGAGAAAAGACAAAATTAGATTCTCAAGTAGAGCTTACTGGCTCTGGCAGTCAAATGCCTCACTGAAAATTCTAGAAAACCACAGGAAAATTCCAGGCTGACAGAGAAAACTGACAACAACAATATCACTGAAATGTTACCAGGTAACATTTCAAGATAAACTGATCCATGAATTTAACTACTGGTATAACATCTCTGTGTTTCTGATTTGTAAAAATTTTTGGAGTGCCAAGTTCTAAACATTTACATCTGGACTTCAGTGTGTATAAATTTTCCAGAAACCTGAAGCTGTTTAAAGTGATTACAAACATTTTATTTTTCCCATTTTGTGGGGAGGTCAGTACATTTCAAAACACATCATGTGGTTTCTTGCCTGCTTAACCAAGAGATGCAGGGCCTCAATTTTTCTTCTCTCAGGGTCACGGGCATACCTATGCACACCTTGTACTTGATCACAGAGCAATGAGACAGTGTTCCTTGGGATTTTCTTCCCAGCTGGGTAGCTTTAGGAATATTTCTGAATATGTTTTTATCTGTGAAATACAGAACATAATAGTACCTACCTCAGAAGGTTAGTGTGACAGTTAAAATAGACAATGCAAGTAAACAGACAAGCATGATGTACCCACTAAAAGGAAGACGAACTTTCTTGGCCTCTATATCAATTTATCCTGGATTCTGTGCCTTCTCTAGTTCTTCTGTTTTCTCCTTGATCATGTAACTGTCATCCAGCTCTTTTCATGTTTCTGGAATACCTGCTCCTTTTAATTTTCCACTTCATATTTACTGTGGGTTGCCAAAATAAAATGCAACTTCTTAGAACTGTGTGTAAAGCAAGAGAAAATAGGTCCTGAATTAGGGCCTCTCCTTGCCCTAAAATCTTTCCTGATAGACTTTATGACAGTTATGTCTGGTGGATACTGGATAGTAGTCTACTTCCCTTTCCCAGCAGCCGTGTCCTGGATGGCTGTGATTTCCACGAGTCTGACCCATCAGGTATGATAAAAGACCATGTCTCCATGTCATCTTCCCAAAACATTCCTCACATGATCAATCTTGCCCAAGAATTAGGACCTGGAATCAATGCATCCTAATGAAACATAGAATTTTTTCAAAATGTTGTAGGTTAAAGAAAGTGCAAATTTTTACCTATGCGGTATTTTTTATATAAATTTATTTATTTTATTTATTTATTTTTGGCTGCATTGGGTCTTTGTTGCTACGCGCAGGCTTTCTCTAGTTGTGGAGAGCAGGGACTACTCTTCGTTGCGGTGCACAGGCTTCTCATTGTGGTGGCTTCTCTTGTTGTGGAGCACAGGCTCTAGGCGCATGGGCATCAGTAGTTGTGGCACGCAGGCTCAGGAGTTGTGGCTCATGGGCTCTAGAGCACATAGGCTTAGTTGCTCCACAGCATGTGGTATCTTCCTGGACCAGGGATTGGACGCATGTCCCCTGCACTGGCAGGTGGATTCTTAACCACTGCACCACCAGGGAAGTGCGCAGTATTTTTTTTAAAGTACCTGAATCTAGTCAAGCCTCTAGACCTAACTTTTTTTTCTTAGAAGGGAGGAGAAACTATTATAAA
Organism: Balaenoptera acutorostrata; assembly: GCF_949987535.1. Classification (NCBI taxonomy): domain Eukaryota; kingdom Metazoa; phylum Chordata; class Mammalia; order Artiodactyla; family Balaenopteridae; genus Balaenoptera; species Balaenoptera acutorostrata. Next base: position 42,167,812 of record NC_080066.1, read on the forward strand.
TTGAAAGAGATATAAGAGCGGGACCAACGAAATGCAGTGTGAAGACATTGTTTGAAATCTAATTGGAAGAATCGAACCAAAAGAATTGAAGCATTTTGGGACTTCCCTGGTGGCACAGTGGTTGGGAGTCTGCCTGCCAATTCAGGGGACACGGGTTCGAGCTCTAGTCCGGGAAGAGCCCACATGCCGCGGAGCAGCTAAGCCCGTGCGCCACAATTACTGATCCCGTGTGCCACAACTACTGAAGCCCACACTCCTAGAGCCTGTGCTCCGCAACAAGAGAAGCCACGGCAAAGAGAAGCCCGCGCACAGCAATGAAGACCCAACACAGCCAAAAATAAATAAATAAAATAAATAAATTTATAAAAAGAAAAGAATCGAAGCATTTTGATACAATCATGGAGCATTAAACACGAAAGAGGTATTCTATGATATTAAGGAATGATTGTTATTTTTGTTGTGATGATGATATATTGTGGTTATTTTTTTTTTAATCTCTGTCTCTTGAAGATACATACATATATATTCACAGGTGAGTGATATGACAATTGTTATTTTTGGTGAAGATGATACTGTAGTTATATATATATATATTTTTAAGTCTTTTTCTATTGAAGATACATACAGATAAATTCACAGGTGAGTGTTACAATGTTTAGAATTTCCTGTATAGCTCTCCAGCCAAAAAAGAATGTGTATGTGTGTGTGTGTTTGTGTTAAAGGGGTAGAAAACGAAAATAACAGGATACTGATAAGTCTCAAAGCTGAGGAAGGATACGTAGGGATTTATTATACTCTTCTCTTAACCTTTTGTAAGTTTGAAATTTTTCCAAATGAGCTTTTAAATTTATAGGCTGATACATTTTTAGAATTTCATCTTAGCTCACACATTAAAGCGCCATGCTCCCTGGGATGGAAGGCCAACCGAGCCTTCCATCATCACTCATTTAGCACCTACTGTGCCCCCAGCCAGGCAGCTCTGAGACATCGAGCTCATTAGCAACCATTCCTAATGTAGCCTTTGACACTTGGAGGCATTTCTTTTTATCTAATCAATTTTGCAAAATCATGGTCTCCATGAGCCTCTTATTTGAGGTTAGCACAATTTGAGAGACAATTCAATGTGTCATTTTTGACCTTGTATCAAATTGCAAGTATTTTTAATTAATATATAGACACATATAAAGGCAGCATCAACTGTTATTAACCAAGTTAATGAAAATTTATACAGTGAAACAGCTCACCTCTCTCAATCTTCTTTGGCTTCAGTTCCTTTGGTCTTTCCAATCTGTTAAGCACCGCTAAGGCTATTTTTGGAATCCCTCATTACTTCCAAATAAAGAGTCTCAGTTCTTTAATACTTTGAGTCTAGCAAAAACAGCGTGTACCTGAGAATCAGGAAATAGAAACTCATGCCCAAGACTCTGCCAGCATGAAGTTTGTGACTTGAGAAAGTCACTTTTCTGCTCTGAGTCTTGGTCTCCGAATGTAGGAAGTAAGGCTAATTGTACCTGTCACACATTTTATAAGGATTATAGAAAATTATACCTACCCCTATATTATGAGGATTATGCAAAAATATACAAGACGTGAAAAGTAATGTTTAATCACTTGAGAGGCAGGAACTGACACCTCAAGACACCTGAGACCTCGGTTCAAACCTTCCTACTCTCACAGCAAAAATATCCATGCCCTGGGCCACCTTCGTGTTCATTTGGATACCGGAGTTCTTGTGCCTCTGAGAACACCGTAAGGGATAGATACAGTGGCAGCATATCCTAAAGGCATCTGGGGTGATGCGTGGCTGGCCTTACACCCAGTTAACCCCAGAGATGGTTAAACAACATTCCCCCACCATGTTCTTCACCTCGGCGACCAGTGATGGTGCCTCACTGCAGCACTGCAACACAGTGAGGATATATCAGAATTCCGGGGGTGTCTTTGTATAAGCTCCCCTTGATAGCACTTCTCTAAGACTTCCTTTGTTGTATAACACCAGTACTGCTGATGCAAAATATCAAAGGAAATAAATCTGCCCCTCACATCCTGCACCAAGTCTATGACAGTAGTGCATTCAAGCAACAGACACAAGCATTCACCCCAAGACCATTCTCTATGGGCAAGGAAATCCAATGATCCAAATAAGAGGGGGTCAGGAACGGAAATGAATGTCTTATCTAACAGAATCATGAAAACCTTGAAAGTGGCACCCAGGAGGACTGGAGTGGTGTTAAGGGTGAATAGAACATTGTATAAAGATGAATAGTGGCCGTCCCTGCAGTGTTGAGTTAAACCAGTGGCCAAGAGCCACCTCTGATAACTTCCCTGGAAACTCAGCCTCATGAGCTGAGCCCTAAAGGACATGGGTAGGCAGGTGGTCTCGGACCTCCCAGTGAATGAGTCTAGAATAAGTGTCAGTGTCTCAGAGCTCACATCTGTTCATAACACCAGCCTTGAGTCAGCCCTGGTTTGCCCACCCCCAGGCCACCCCACTGTCCCAGCACCCCCAGACCTTACACAGCCTCCCAGCGCCCCCTTCCCCTGCCTGATGGGGCGAGACCACGTGATCTGAGAACAATTCCTTCCACATACATGATACTGGATTTCAGTTCTTTCTAATAAACAGGAGCAGATCTCTACCGGCTCAGCCTGCCCCTTCCCATTCTCACTCTGAATTAGACTTAGAACCTTACAAAGTTGGAGGGGTCTCTAAGAGACCAAATCCCTTGTATCCCTTGGTTCTGTTCTGCTCAGACCCTGAGCAAAAGTCTCGCCATCCCCACCTCAAACATGAATAATTCCATGTGCATTCTGGTTGCTCTCCAAAGCCTTCTGTGCAGTCCCTCCCTGGATTTTTGGTACGCACAGAGCAGTGTTGAAAATACCCAGCCACAGCTGCGATCTGGGCATTTGGAGAGCTCTGGGTTCCACATAGCAAGGTGGGGCGATGGATGGGCCCCCAAACTAGAGCGCATCTGATGAGCTGGAATGAATGCACGGCTCCCTCCAACCTCCCGAGTGGAGCCGAACTGTGCAGTCGGAGAACCAGATCGGAGTTGGAGGCAGCTCCAGTTCTGATGAGCCCGGGGTCAAATTCCGCCCGGACCCCCAAATGAAGGGCACAGGGAAGAGAAAATCTCCATGGGGAGATTCTGATCCTTAGGCAGACAGCCAATGAGGAGGCTTCTCTGATGCAAAGATAATGTGGAGCACGGGCTGCTGCTGCAGAACGCAGGTCCAGAGCCTCCCCTCCCATTCCTGACACCTGAACCCTCACCTTGCCCACCCCCTCCCTTTAGGGTAAGAACCTCAGCTGGCAGAGTTAATTACAGAACGAGCTGCTCCTGTTGCAGCCTCTGCCCTGTCCATTCTACACACTGGGAGGGGGTAGAGGATGCTTTCTTCCAGTATCGGTCCCCAAATAGATACTCTCTATACAAACATTAGTTAGAAGTTTTATCATAGAAGGTATGATAAATAAAACTTTTCCACCTTACGTGTGATGTTGAGGTTTTTCTCCAAAGTTAAAACCCATGGGGACAGATCTCCCCACAGTGTGCTGAGGGCAGTGAAAGTGCCCATCATACTCTCACGTGGCCATGACGAACAATGGACAGCGAATAAACTCACAGACAACACTGCAAAATCACCTCTCCCCAGCTTCTCAGAGGGCAGCATCTCCATTCCTGAGCCTCTGGATGGCCACTCCCAAACTCACCATGAGCTGGAAGGATGCAGACATCTCCTGGCCCCAAGGGAGAGAGCCTGGGGTAACTCTGACATTTCAGGTAGCCAGTTCAAGAGTCACCAAATCCCAAATCTCAGGGCTCCTCGGGTGTCAGAGGATGTCTATCAAGATAAAGTATCTGCAGAGTAGCGGGCAAAGAGGTAAAGCCTGGGAAGAACAATTTCACCACGATTTTAGTTATGGCTGGGAGAATGCCAGAGCATCGTCTAATTGGTGTTAACATTTCATTGCTCCAAAAATATTATTGGGTGAGCATTTTGTCTGGTTTCCTTAAGGAGACAAAAGAAATAGAAGCAGGGTTCACCATTGAAGAAGTCTGCATTTGGCTGGCCAGGAAAAAAGACCCAGGATTAGGTAAAAATCAAAGGTCAAACACCGTAGTAATCCCTGTAAGGTCATTGGGAGGTCTGTGAACCAGTCTAGAAAAAGATGCATACAGAGAAATCTTGAGCTTATTCAGAGCTAACACTTATTTAGCTATTACTATGTGCCATGCCATATGGTAAATTCCTCACCAGGCTTTGAGAAAGATACTATTATTATCTACATTTTACAAAGGAGTAAAAGACACTTAGAAACATTGTCACCAAGGGTCAGCTAAGCCACGATGAAATTAGGCATCACCCAGACCTCTCTGATTCGAAAGCCTGTTTCTCTAACCACCATATTATTATTACTCAGTCTCCCATAATGTTACCATCCTCCAAGAGGCCAAAGGGGAGAGAGGAAGGGCTAAAATGGAGTTGAAGGTAGAAGAGGGGAAGAGATTTGCACAAAGATGGTGTCCTGTCCTAGTTTAAAAGCAAGCGTGTCCTTTCTAACTACAATGACCTTCATTTTTTTCCCCTGTGCTCATCTACGTTTCCAAAATTTCTCTGATGAACACATAAAGGTGTATAAAAAATTGCAGGCGATATTGTATTAAAATTGTCAGTGGGGCAGATTCGGAGAGCTTTTAAGCAGAGGAATCAAGGTTCTTAGCATTCTGCTAATGGCATCACTTCATATCATGGAGAACACTGGGGTACCAAAACAGGAGATGCCTTGCTCAGCAACACAGCAAGATGAGGACAAAGGGGTGAGAAACCACGGATGTACCTGGTGGGGGCTTTTTCCATCTCACCGTGTTTTGCTGAATTTTTCCAACAGGGAAGCATCAGGAAGCCAGGAAGAGTTCAGGAAGATTAGCAGGGTGGCAGAGTGGAGGGTGGAACGGAATTGGGAGCAGCTGCCAGGAGAGAAACTACTGTAAGAAAGGGATGGCCAAGCTCCAGACTTGGCCTCAAGCAGGAGGCTTAGTGACAAGGAGCAGCAAAGAGAAAATGTCAGACCACAGTGAAGGAAGGCATGACAGAACCCAGAAACCAGGTGTGTCTAGAGCATGAAAGAGTGACAAGGGTGAGAGATGTATGTTCTGGAATAGAAGGCAGTGGTGCAGCAGTTGACCTTGCTGACTGGTCTATGACCCAGATATCAACCAATGTTGAACTCCAAAATCTTGAAAGCCAAGAGCAGAAGAATCTGCTCCCCACCCCCTCCCAGTCTGCCTCCACTGCCACAGTTCAGGACACTAAATTGGCAGTTCTCAACATTTTCCCTTCAGCTACACACCCAACATTTGTTATTTCCATATACAACATGCCCCTCAAATTTTGATGAAATCATTAAAAAAATTTGTGGAAGTAAAATGCTACCCAATATTTTATTGTTGCAGCTATTAGAAGAAATTTCATTGTGGGAAGTGGCTGATGTAAGATAGTCCCTGTGGCACCTGGTGTGTTATCTGTACCCCTGACCATTTTTCTCCAGTTCAAGAATGTACATCAGAACATAAGTCAGTGAGTTTTCATAGAGACATAATCTTGAGTCTAGTTCAATTTATTGAAAAATTGCTAAGCATTGATTCTTTCACTATTGTTACAATGAATGACTTGTGAGCCCCACTCTACTGCATCAAGACTGTGTCTCTGGATTGCCCACTTGGGGATCCTTAACCCCCTAGCTATCCCCTGACCTCCTGACCACTAGGGGGCAGATGCTTAGGCATTTTCCTAACCTGGACCCTACCCTGACCTCAGTCATTTTCTGACTTCCCATCTCCTGATAGATGCCTGACACTGTCCATCCCACCGACCCCCAACATTCTGGCTCCATGGATCCACCCTCCTGATCAGAATCATTGACTTTCTTCCATCAACTCATTTGCCCTGACCCTCAACCTCTCCACCCATTCCACCTTGGGCAGGGACAATATGATGTCATATGGATTATTCAATATTCTGCTTGACATAGTCATTAGTAAGATGGTAAGGGGAGATATTGGTTAATGAAAGAAAGATACGATAACAGGCAACAGAGAAGCTAGAGCTACAAAATGGTTAAAGGGAATGAAGACAAGAGAGCTTGCAAAACAGTAAACACATAGACTGCAGGCTCCCACCCCCACCTACCTTCTCAAGGGTCATCCCCACATATGACACTCATGTTCTTTCCATAAGAGTTTCTCATGCGGCCCCTGGTCTGCCGTGTTACTCTGTTCCAAACATCTGTGCTCTCACTTTACTTCCCCGGCAGAAATAATTAGGTGAACAATGCATAGCTCAATTCCCTTTGTCCAAACCCATTTTAACAATTTTTATATGGTTTCACCCTAACCAACAGCCAGTACTCCCCCAGTGCTACTCACTGCTCAGATGGCCCAGTCTCACTTAAATGCAACACAGAAAGAAATGGGATCCCAAATAAGAGGATTCTGTTTTCCAGGAAATTATGGCTTTGGAGCTTGGAATAATTGATGGCCTTCAAGCAGAGATTTTTCCATTAGGAAACTGGAAATATGCTTATAGGAGGAATTTAAGAAGTCCCAGCCATTATTATTAATATTATACTTATTTTATTCTTGTAAGCAAGAGAAACCTGGTATGAATTTATCAAAACTTTCCAAGACCTTTTCATGCAATGACCATATTATCCCAACTGAACTGACCATTAAATATACTTGTGGGAGCAAGAGGACAGAATATTTGAATTCAGGAAGGGTCTTAGGCATAAAAAAGTTAAAGTATATAACTTCTATTTCTGTGATCTGAGCACATTTTCCCAACCATTACACAAGGAGAAATTTCCTGGCATAATCATTATTGTCATTTCCTTCAACTGTTGAATTAACACTTCAGGTTTCCACCTTCCACAGTCTTTAAAGGAGGAAGCCATGTGTACTCACCACCTGAATTATGTAATTTGTAGCTTGAAATCAGTCTTTCTTCCTTTTCTTTGATTGATTTTTATGTCTAAGCAGATTTTTCAGACACTCTTTAACTAAAATCTGAATCATGGAGCCTGAGAAGACCCAGCCAGGTGATGAAAGGGAGAGAGAGTCACACACCAGATTAGAAAGCTTTTCCCTTGTATTCTGCCCCATCAACAATAGCCCATGTCCACTTCACTAGAGACCTAAGGAACAAGCTGAAATGAGAAGGAAAACATTCTTTCATTGGGAAGGGTGATCTCTTGCAAAGTACCCCTCAGATCACTCTAACTTAAGGTGTTTGTTTGCTAAACTGTGAGACAGACGTAAATGAATCGGGGGAAAATTGGATCCATGATTGGACCTCAGAAATAAGATCATCACTGTCATTTTACAGATGAGTAAAACGGGGTCCGGGAGGGAAGGCAGGATGTTTGTGCAAGTCAAGGACCCATGATCATGTCGCATTCTCCCATCCGAGCTGGTTGGCACCCCCCTCCCCAATCCCAATAACTACATCACTTATTCATCCTTCATTCACTCAGTGTTTATTAAGCATCTAATAGGCACCAGGCCTTCATAACCACGATTGCTACTGGTTGCTACTGAGTAGTGGTTGTTACTGAGGAAGCTGCTGGACTAACAGGGGAGAGAAACACACAACTGCCAGCCCTATGAGGACAGTGGATTTGAGCCCAGCAGGTCACAGCAGGGAACCCAGGTGGAAAGCCGTTGCAGTGACCTCTGGGAGCAGTGACGAGGGCCTAAGCTCTGATCTTCACAACAGAGAGGAAGGGAGGAGCTCAAGAAACATTTCACAGGTAAAATAGCAGACTTGCTGATTGACGGGATGAGGGAGGTAATGCCAAGGGGGCTTTTTTTTTTTATTTATTTTTTTTTATTTTTGGCTGTGTTGGGTCTTCGTTTCTTCTGTGCGAGGGCTTTCTCCAGTTGCGGCAAGCGGGGGCCACTCCTCACCGCGGTGCACGGGCCTCTCACTGTCGCGGCCTCTGTCGTTGCGGAGCACAGGCTCCAGACGCGCATGCTCAGCAATTGTGGCTCACGGGCCCAGCCGCTCCGCGGCATGTGGGATATTCCCAGACCAGGGCCCGAACCCGTGTCCCCTGCATTAGCAGGCAGATTCTCAACCACTGCGCCACCAGGGAAGCCCCAAGGGGGCTTTTGAATGCAACCCCCCAACCCAGAATTTCCTTGTCTTGAGTGTCTGGTCACCTAAATAAGAATTGGGATGTAGTGAGGAAAACTGGCAGGTTATCCAGAATGAAAGTTAAAATGGGAAAAGTAAGAGAGAGCCACACACAAATACCGTGAAAGGGGACAGGAAGGAGAGATTCGCTCCAACTGGGAAGGCTTCCTGACAGAAGTGACCTCTGAACAGAGTCCTGAAAACAGAGTGGGATTTGAAGAGGTGAGAATGGGAGGGCAAGGCATTCTGGGTAACGGCCCGAATGAGCAAGAGGAGGAGTGTTTGGGGGATGAAGTGGGGCCCAGTGTGGCCCAAACAGAGGATGGGAGGGATGCACCACGGGAGGCATACCTGGCTAGGGGGCCCACTTCCCGTATGGGGGGTTTCAAAAGCCAATAGGATCGTTTGGATTGTCCCCTGGGCAGTGGGGAGAGCAGGAAGGTGACAAGATCAAAGCAGAGCTTTGGAAGATACTTCCCCAGTTTTTTCAGAGTTAGTGAGACTTATATCATCCTTCTGAGCCTAATCCAAAAGCAGAGGAGTCAATTCTACTGCTTTGGAGGCTTGAAAATGAATAGAAATGAAATTAAATAAAATTCTTTCCACATTCCTCGGGTTGGCGTCTCTCCAAAGAAAGCAGATAGAAAGAGGGAGCAAGGATAATGTTTGCCCTTCTACACTGCACAGTGACCAAGCTGCCCCACGGAGCTTCCTAGGTGGGTCTTGGATAAACTGATGGACATAAAGGAGTACCTAGTGACCAGAGACAATGTCCACCCTCCGAGGAAAGGGAGAGCTTTTTGGAGAAGGTGGCGTGAGGAGGTGGCCTTCTGGAGTCCTCTGACAAAGACTTGCAGGTGGGGAGAGGGGGTGGGGTGGAGGAAGGCATCGCCTCACTCCTGGCAGTCCTGGCTCCATCCAGGGAAGAGGCTGGCCAGCGGACAGGGGCCTCATGGCACTGAATTGGACCCGGCCGGTTGGCACTGGATTTGTGCAAGTGAGATGCAGGATTACAAAGGAAGGGAATGAAGTATCTGGGATGAGAAAAGTCCTAGGAATCCTGCAGAATGGAATGCAGTAAGTGCCTCAGTGCCTGGTGTCCTAGCACAGGTTGCACCCCAAATCCAAAGTCTGGTGTCCTCGTGGTCACCAGCCAAGTGGAACTGACCCACTTCCCTGTCAGTCTCTCTTCCTCAATTTGAGACTCCCTGGCAACAAGGACCACCAAGACTGGTACCTGGTCTCCATCTTGGTGTTAGAACCTCACACAGCACCTGGTAGAAGCCAGACAGACTGGCTGACTCAGATGGCGAGAGAGAGGGAGCTGGGCAGGAAGGTGAGAGCAGCGAACAAATTATGCCAACAAATTAGTGTCTGTTAGTAATGGGTAACTTTAACGAATCATGTCAATACAAAATATTCTACTGTAATCCTAGTTACATGTGTATGTATATATCTATAATTACATACATACATATATATATATACATACATATGTGTGTGTGTGCATATATATATATATATATATATGTATGTATGTATGTATATATATATATGACAAAGTGATTAACTTATGCTATTTCTTAGTCTATTTTTTTGCCCAAATCTTAACTGCTGTTTTGGAGTAGTTTCTTTATTAGGCTTTATAATTTTTATGGGAGTAAATGCTGCAAACCCTGTGGTGGAGATTTGGAATTTTTGCACACCCACTGCATCATCGACTGTTTGTACTCCTAGCAACTGTGACCCAGTTTCCTTTTATGAACATCAATTTGCCCTAATTTGCTTGTTGGAACCATCAACCAGAATGACATCCTCTCCCCTGGCTGAAGGGTTGGGGCTATCATCAAGGCCAGACAAACTAACTTCTCTCTCTTTGGGAACTTGGTGTCAGGCAGAGTGATACAAGGAAAGAAATAAATTATTAGATTTTTGTTAAAAAGAATATCAACTTTATACTTCTCACACAAAATAATTCATAATATTTAAAAAAAAGAGTGACACCACATCACTCCTGAGCCTGCAGGGGAATTGTTAGGACTGTGAGAGCCAAAATCACAGACAGGGAATGAGGGTGCCAGTGACTCAAGTGCTGTGACTCAGCTCTGTACCGTGGAGAGATCGAGGGGCCGGGAACATGGCCACCCTCCCTTTCTTTCACCTTCCTCCTGCCGAAAACTTTGTGATATAAGCCAACAAAGGCTTAGTCACTGATTATTACATGGAGATAGAGAAAGTCATAGAAGGACTTGTCTATATCTAGACAAGTTATAATCCTTGTCTTTTGTATTCTTTCCTACCACATCAGGCGTGATGAATATACGTATTATACAATTTAATACAACAAACCCACCATGTAGGGTCTATTATGCACATTTCAGAATATAATTGGGGAAATAAGTCACAGGAAGGCCACAATTCCCTAGCCAAATTCTGACATGAGTGTAGCACACCACAGAAATAATTCTGTCGGTGGATGAAGTTGTTTGGCCATTGGGGTTATCTTATAGCCCATAGGGGGTCTTTGTAGATACAATGAGCTAAGTAAGCATTTATCCATAAAACCCAAACATATTAGGCACAAAACAACAAAACAAAAACACCAGGTTTTATTAACTATTGGGTAGTTAATAGGAAATTAACTAACCAGTACCCAGAGATTAATACTGAAGGCAACACCACACATTGGGCTGCATACTGAACTTATGATTCACAAGAATGAATGTCCTCATGTCTGTTATATCTCATAAGGAACAGGAGGATAGAGTAACTGCTGGGCATGGGGGTAATATATGGGCTGGCCCTCTGATGTGCCACTGTCCCCTTGTCAGCTGCTCATATCAGAGTCCTGGCGGGGGGATCATATTTGAAGGCTGGGCCTGAGGGAGTGGCACCTTCAGAAATACCAGGCCTATTTCCTTAAGTGATAAGAAATATTCAGGGACTTCCCTGGTGGCACAGTGGTTAAGAATCCACCTGCCAATGCAGGGGACACAGGTTTGATCCCTGATCCGGGAAGATCTCACATGTCGCAGAGCAACTAAGCCCACATGCCACAACTACTGAAGCCCATGCGCTCTAGGGCCCATGAGCCACAACAAGAGAAGCCACTGCAATGAGAAGCCCGCACACCGCAACGAAGAGTAGCCCCTGCTCGCCACAACTAGAGAAAGCCTGCGCAGCAATGAAGAGCCAATGCCGCCAAACAATAAATTAAAAAAAAAAAAAAAGAAATATTCAGAACCTTTGGTCCATTCATCCTTATGGAAGTGCCTGTCAGGTAAGTCCTGGGTTCCTATTGTTTACTAATCCAGACTCTCCAGCCTTCCCTGTGCACCTGTAAACTCCAGATAGCCACATACATTAGCCAGACTCAGTTTCTGTTGCTTGCAACCAAACACCTGCTTCCTAGGGGCCCCAAATTAGAACTAAATAAACAAACCATCTGGCTACCAATGGAGGCAACAGTCACCTTCAGCATATACTGTAATCTTGAATAGGTGGAACATTTAAGTCTCTAGAACACCCTTCTTTCAATCAAGAACCATCGAATGAGCACCCACTATGTTCAGCAATCCATGACAACCATTTTCAGAGAAACAGACAATAAAAAACCATTTTGTCCTGTACTACCTGCCCTGTTCTTAAACATTTCCTTCCGGTTACAGGGCCCACAGGAGCTGTTGGCACAGATTATGTTTCAGTCAGTTTTCCTGCAATTTAGTATTAAATAATTCCCTAAAACATGCTAAGTAGGGCAACATGCTGCTTTGATTGTTGTTACCCTCTTGTTGCAAGATTTTGGAACATATTTTCTTGGAGGCTGAGTTGAGCAAACACAGACTACCTAAGGGGTTAGTGTGGGAAGCACAGAATTGAAGTGTTTCTAGAGGGGAAAAAAGTAATACACGTTTGAGCATTTCAGTCTAACAAAATGGAGCACAGTGGAAAGGTACAGGTTTTTCACGTTTTTAGTGACTATCATAATATTAGCGTCTTTTTCTTGAGTGCTCACTCACTATATACCTGCAGCTATTTTAGGTTCTTTTTATTTGTTATTTCATTTAATCCTCGCTGGTAAAGAAGCAACTCAGAGTGACTGAGATGTGTCCAGTGGCGCTGAGACGCTGAGTAGGACAAGCAGGGATTTAAATTCAGGTCTTTCTCCATAAGAGAACAGACTGATGGTTGCCAAGGAGGAGTGGTTTAGGGGAGGGATGGAATGGGAGGCTGGGGGTGAGCAGATGTGAGCTTTCATATATAGAATGGGTAAACAACATAGTCCTACTGTATAGCACAGAGAACTATAGTCAATATCCTATGATAAACCATAATGGAAAAGAATCTTTAAAAAAAAGGATGTACATGTATATATAACTGAATCGCCTTACTGTATCGCAGAAATTAACACAACACTGTAAATCAACTATATTTCAATTTAAAAATTGAAAATAAAGTAAATAAATAAATAAATAAATTCAGGTCTTTCTGATTCCAAAGCCTAGGGCTTTCCCAGCCTCCCTAGATAATCCTTATAATAAGTGACTTTTTGAGATATGCGGTACCTCCAATTTGGTTTCATACAACCCTCTCTTTTTATAAATGAGAACAGTGAGGCCAGGGGGTTCTTGACCAGCATCAGAATAAAGACTAGAACTTGGTGCCGTGAACCCCAAACCATTTCCCTTCCCATGACCTCTCCCTACAAGAAACCCTCCCTAAATCCATCACGGTGTTTATTAGCTTATTAGTCCTTGTTATTCCAATCTTACAAATAACAAAACTCATATGAGGCACGCGTGAACTCCCGTTCCTCTTTCCTTCTCCCCTATGTTTCTATCTTTTCAGCGTCTCCTTATTTGAATCACCTCCCAGTTCCTCCTGCCCTTTCACCAGAGCAGCTGTAGCAGGCCCGTTTTGGAGACTGGAGTCATTCGGGAGTGACCAGGGCAGTGGGAAAGCCAGAGAGAAGCCGAGCAGGATTGGTTTCAAGGACAAAGGAACAGCTGTTTCCTGGTACTTGAGGTGGCCACTGCCAGACTGGCGAGGGCAGAGCAGGCCCTGGGGAGCGAGAGGGCGCAGACGTCTGGCTGCAACTCTGCAGCAGCCAGCAAGACTGGAGCCTGACAAGGCTTAACTGTCCCTCTAGCGCTGTGGATGGGATGAACAGGTGTTCTGACAGCTGATTGGGCAGCTAGGCTCCTAACAGGGACATGGGGTGGAGTCAACTGGGCAGGGAGTGGAGGTATTTATTCCTAGATGGATAGGAACACTTGACCTGCAGCCAGAGGCTGGCAGCATGACGAGGGGCAATGCTACTCAAAGAGTGGTCCTTACTTGAAGAGTATCAGCATCTCCTGGGAGTCTGTCAATATGCAAATTACCAGGACCCACCACAGACCTGCTTTTTAACAAGATCTCCAGAGGATCCCCATGCACATTAAAGTTTGAGAAATGCTGGTTGAGAACAGCAGTTCTCCAAGCGTGTTTCACAAATCAGCAGCGGCAGCAGCTGAGAATTTGTGAGAGGCACATTGTCATGCCCCATTCCCAGACTCTGAGGATGGGACTCAGCAAACCATCTGAGTGAGCCATCCAGGTAGCTCTGAGAGGCACATTAAATTTTGAGCAGCACTGATTCAGGGTATAGCTTATGCATTCTGGAACAAGGCAGTTTGGACGGATCTCCAGAAAGCTGTCCTGATTGCCGCTGGAAGAAAGTCCCAGGACACTGGCTCTAGACAGTTGTATCTCCTGCTGTTCCAGTCTCCTGACACACACTTACCCACAAAGATCAGATCCAAAATTTGTGCTTCCCTAGCTGACTCCGAGATTCCCAAATTTCACACCTGAGCTGGTTGGAGGTCACTGAATCAAGTAATTGGTCAATCCAAACTAGTGTAACCTATTCAGGCAAGCTAGACCCTAAAAGAAAACAGATAAGCCAAGATAGGTAATCCAGCTGGGGTCTCCCTGTCCTTAAGAAGCAGATATGACCAGTTAGAACTTCAGTCCTTGACCCGTAGAAATCCAGGTTCCTCTCCCAAGATTTCTGAGTGTTCCTGAAAAGTCTATAATCACAGCATCCCCCCCAGGTTCAAGTTTCTGTAGCTGAATCAGGTCAGCAGATGGATAACCTCACTCACCCTTGCATGCAGCCCCCTGAACCCCACAGCATGAACCTGGACGAGGGATCCAGTGCATTGGTGGTGTCTGTGGATTTAAAAAAAAAAAAAAAAACTCCCATTGGAAGTAGCAGACTTTCCAAAGGTCCTGGGAAAGGGGGTGTAGGTCTCAGAAATGCAAATCATTTCTGAGTAACATCATCCCCATTCTTAAAAGCCTCAGAACATACCATGATGCCCTGACACTCTCTCCTACCTCTTTTCACCCCCCTCCTATCTTCTCTCTGCTCCTCTCTTCTCCCCCACTGCCCCCACCCCATCACCAAATTGCTACTTATTTATAATGCAGAGAAATTTGTCTCTTGACTCTCATTGAAGTATGCCCTCATTATCTCATCTTCTATACCGAGCATATTAATTAAATATTAATTAAATAAATTTAATTATTTATTTATTAAATAAAATAAATTTTGTTTATTTCCTAAATAAAATATTTTCTTTCCTAAGAGTAATTCCAGTGTCAACTAAACCAGACAGACAGACAGATGAATAGCACGAGTTTTTGCTCCACTAAAGCACACAGTCCTTCCGCCTTCCCGTTCTCTCCTTTGAAGAGTCTTGATCGTCTCTTTTTGTCCCATTTTCTTAATCTAACTCTGAGATCACTTCTCTCATTTATAATAATTCTGGTTATTTTCTCTCCTTCCTTTGTCTGAGACCTCTTTCTTAGCTCTTCTATTTCATTACCCACATCACAGCCCAGAGTTATACAACTTTCATCTGTGAATCCTTTCCATGGCAGCTAGCAGCTTTATACAAAAGCCAAAATCTGGATATTCTTAGTGTAAAGGCTGGGGTTCCCTTCTAACATCGGGGGGCTTAGGAATCCCAAGTGGAAGGGAACTCTGTCCGCAATTCCCACCCTCCTTTTCATTCCCCACACCAGCCTCCTAGCTTAGGACCCTCACTATCCTTTCCTCGACTATTACAACAGCATCGTTAATGATGTCCCCGATTTGGTCCCTACCCCACCCTCCACCTCCAGGTCCCCATTGACAGTCAGCCTCGTGGTCTCAAATCTTCAGTGGCTCCCAGTGGCTTATAGAACAACACTAACCTTCCCCCAGCTCAAGTCTCCTACTGAAATAAGAACGGAGTAGCAGAAGGAAGATGGGAAAAACAGAAAGCTGGACAGAGGAAGGGACAGCACTGATGTCTCAGCATGGAGGGAAGAAGAGGCAGAGCTGGTATCCACAGAGGACAATAGAACTCAGGGTGCCAGCCATAAAGGTGACCCACAGGAGAAGGGTTTGAGATACCTGGGGCCACCTTGGCAGTCACTGAGTCAGCTCAGGAATCAGACCTCTGGGTATTCTTATTATAAAAAAATCTGGAATAAGAGAATAAGTGGGGATAGATGTTGGACATGGGGTATGTAGAAAAATGGGCCAGGTCAAAGGCCAGTTTGCCAAGGGAATTTAATCTGCACTCTCTAATGCAATGACTCCATTTTGTCTTGTTATACTCCCTTGAGACAAAGAGCTATATGAATGGCCAGCTTTGGGACCTTATTTCCAGAATAAACTCCACTTGGTTCACTCCTTCACCTGAACATAGTGTAAAGGTTTTATTTAGCAACCATATTTGTGCCTCTTTCTTTTGGTTATCTACCTGTGGCCTGTGCTTCGGGACCCATGCTGCCCCAGACAGAAAGCTCTCCAAGGTCAGGTGCTCTGCCTTATGGGTTAAATTGCTGTGTGTGGCCCTGTTTCAGCCCATGAACTGTACAGCATCATTTAGATTTTACTAATGAAGGGCTGGGAGCAGCCAAAGGAACCATCTGAGGGGCTGCGAAGATGCTAGTTAAGAAGAGCCTTTGGCCACCTACAGTGAGAAATCATTATTTTTCGTGTGTTTAAGGACAAATCTAAGTCCAGGGAAAATCTGGTGAGTGGAATATTGAAAAGCACGGATGAGATGGAGAGAAAGTCACAGCTATTTGTCCGGGAGGTGATGGGGCGAAACTGTGGTTATTTCAATGATGGAAGGAAGGAAAACATTGCCCAGGGAGACTGGTAAGGAGGACAGGTGTTCTGCAGGTGGGAGCAAGCATGGACCAGGTTTGGATTCAGAGAGACTTGGATTTGAATCCCAACTCTTGTTATTTTCCCGAGTTTTGTCTAGCTCCATTTATGTAATCTTAGTTTCCTCATCTGTGAAATGGGAATCCAAGCCCCTGTCCCAAAGATTTGTGGGAAGATTAAAATGGGACAACAGGCATGAAAGTAACAAGTGTCTGGTCCACATCAAAAAGTGCTGTTTCCTTTCTTCCCTCCCTCCTTCCTTCCTCCTTCCCTGCCCCCATTCCATTAAACCAGCTCCTAGAAGGCAGTGCACTGGCAATGAAATAAGACCACATTCGTCCTCCCCCAGAAGCATGTCACCAACAAACTGACAAAGATTTGAGGACTTCTAAATAATCCTATAGGAGCTATCCAGGGTGAAAAGAGAAATCGCTGAGAAACCAATTTCATCCTCAGCTTCTGAGGGATTATTCCAAGCAGTGGTGAGGAATAAGTATATAAAGATGACTGGCATTACAATAGCCCCATTCATCCACCAACATTTTCAAAGTCGCTCAGAAATTTTTCCAAAATCACATTTCATCCCTCTCCCAAGAAACAAGCATTTTGCTCATCTGTGAAATGATATCTCCACCATTCCCCCTGTAAGAAACATGGCATCCACTGTGCTGCCTCAGAGATGCCACAGGGAACAACATTCACAGGGATGTGGAGAGGGTCAGAAGAGGTAGGACACGATGACTTGCCTGGGATCTAGCCAGGATGTCAGAAGTAACCATTCAAAACTTTGGCAATGGCTGTAGTGTTACATGCAACAAGTCCCCAAACAGACAGGGCACCCTGTGTGGTACTTCCATCCCCTGACTTCCAGATGCTTCTCCCCCACAGAGCTGAGCTGAGATGTGAGCCTTAAGAGCTCTCTTGTGGACCATTTGCTTCACTTCACTTTTCTGTGGGCATCTAGGTTGAGAGCAGCCTGCTGATGACCCCGTGTAGGCAGAGAAACAACTTCGCTGGCAGGAAAAACACAATGTCTGCATTTGGCAAAACACAGACTCCCAGCGGGTACTTCAAGGAGTTCCTCTGTGACTCAGAGAGGAGAATGTCACCTCCTGAGTCACCAATGCTGCCCCAGCCAGCTGGCTCTGCCTCTCTCCAAAATCTCCTCCTCCGACCCTGACAAGCCCTTCAGTGAGACCACCACCAGAGGCCACCAGGAGATGCTGAGCTGGTGTTGACAGACGCAGAGGAGTACTTCTGACTATCCTAATTCAGTGAAATGATTGGGACTAACCTAGAAGGATACATTCCTTTTTGTTGGCATAATACATTTTGATTAAGAGATCCATCCAAGTTAGAGTCTGTCATACAGAGTGAAGTAAGTCAGAAAGAGAAAAACAAATACAGTATGCTAACACATATATATGGAATCTAAGGGGAAAAAAAAATGGTCATGAAGAACCTGGTGGCAAGACGGGAATAAAGACACAGACCTACTAGAGAATGGACTTGAGGATATGGGGAGGGGGAAGGGTAAGATGTGACAGGGTGAGAGAGTGGCATGGACTTATATACACTACTAAATGTAAAATAGATAGCTAGTGGGAAGCAGTCACATAGCACAGGGAGATCAGCTCGGTGCTTTGTGACCACCTAGAGGGGTGGGATAGGGAGGGTGGGAGGGAGGGAGATGCAAGAGGGAAGAGATATGGGAACATATGTATATGTATAACTGATTCACTTTGTTATAAAGCAGAAACTAACACATCATTGTAAAGCAATTATACTCCAATAAAGATGTTAAAAAAAAAAAAAGAGATCCATCCAGAGCAGGCTTGAAATTGTCCTCTAGCAAACAGGGTCATTTTGGCAAAAAAGAAAAGTGGACAAAGGACCCCTCCTGCAGTGGGAGCCCTGGTCTGTGTGCCTTCTGGTCTGACTGCTCCAGACAGAGCAGGGCATGACCAAACATCTAAGACAGCCCAGCCGGTTAAACGCTGAACAGTACCACCATGTGGGAATGACAGAGACCCAGAATAAGTGCATGAGGGAAACCGCAGACAAACTGGAACTTAGTGCAGGAAAAGAGGCTCTTGGTTAAACTATTTTAACTTTCAGCTGGACTTGTGGCTTTTGATTTATTAACCCGTATGCAGCGTGTGTTTATGGAGTGCCAGGAAACACCAGGCAGAGAGAACACGGTATGGCAGAAAGAGAACAAGCTTTGAAACCTCAGTCTGGCCTCCCTCTCCTTCAGTCTTCTCATCAGTAAAATGGGGATAATACCATATCTAGCATGTAGGGTTGATGTCAGGATTAAACATTATTGTGGACTACATTACTGGCCTCATTCTTCATTTCTCCCTCATGCTTTGCCATGTGAGTTTGAAACACCCCCTCCCTACCCACCACCCCCTCCCCTTGACTCCCCACCCCTTGACTTTGGGTTTGGCCATGTCACTTGCTTTGACAGATTGAATGAGGTGAACATGACAGTGTACCAACTCCTATCATAGGTCATGGAGGCCCTGCGTGTTTCCACTTGGCCTCTTGTCCCTCTATCATAGCCAAGAGAGGAGCATGCCTTGGCTGGACTTCTGGTCCCAGGAGGATGAGAGACACATGGAGCAGAGCCACCCCAATGACCAGAGCCTGGAAAAGAGCCATCCTGGTTAACTCACAGACCTTCAACAAGAAAAACCACTTAACCAAGCCCAGCCCCGCTCAACTTAGATCAGCAAAACCCTAGACAATATGAACAAGAATAAATGATTGACTTTGGGTTTTGTTTGTTCTTCTTTCTCTAGTTGTTTTAGGTGTAAGGTTAGGTTGTTTATTTGAGATTTTTCTTGTTTCCTGAGGTAAGATTGTATTGCTGTAAACTTCCTCAGAAGCAACCTAAATGTCCATTGATAGAAGAATGGATAAAGAGCATGTGGTACATATATACAATGGAATATTACTCAGCCATAAAAAAGAATGAAATAATGCCATTTGCAGCAACATGTATGGACCTAGAGATTATCATACTAAGTGAAGTAAGTCAGACAAAGACAAATATCATATGATATCACTCATAATCTAATCTTAAAAATGATATAAACAAACTTATTTACAAAGCAAAAACAAACTCACAGACTTCAAAAACAAACTTATGGTTAC
Organism: Balaenoptera acutorostrata; assembly: GCF_949987535.1. Classification (NCBI taxonomy): domain Eukaryota; kingdom Metazoa; phylum Chordata; class Mammalia; order Artiodactyla; family Balaenopteridae; genus Balaenoptera; species Balaenoptera acutorostrata. The sequence goes on from NC_080066.1 coordinate 42,187,385, forward strand.
CAAAGGGAAAAGGTGAGGGGGAGGGGTAAATTAGGAGTTTGGGAGTAACATTACACACTACTATATATAAACTAGATAATCAATAAGGACTACTGAGTATCACAGGGAACTCTACTCAATATTCTGTAATGAGCTACATGGGAAAAGAATCTGAAAAAGAATGGATATATGTATATGTATAAATGAATCACTTTGCTGTACACCTGAAACTAACACAACACAGTAAATCAAGTATACTCCAATATAAAATAAAAGTTAAAGTAAATAAATAAATAACATCCCTGAACCAGGAAAAAAAAAAAAAAAGAAAGAATAAATGATTGAGGTTTTCTTAAGCTATTGAGCCTTAGGATGGTTTGTTATACAGCATTACTATTGCAATAGCTAACCGATACACTTGTATCTATAAACACACACTCATAAAGCATCTCCCATAGAACCAACTGTATAGTGGATGCTCAATAAATAGTAATTTCCTTCCTTTTCCCTACTACGTTTCAAACACTGTGCTGTACAGTGGGAATACAGAGAAAAATAAACCTCAGAGGAACTTCCGGGTTGGTGGAAAAAGAACTATAAGACATCAGTTCAAGTCCTAGGTCCCTCGTAAAAAAATTAACAGAGGCCATGGAAAAGAAAAGCAATGAGCAAATTTCTTCTCTTCCTCAATTTTTCCCTAAAATATGATAAAATTGATGTTCTCCCAAAACAGATTTCTATTTCCTGAGACCACGTCTATCAGATATTTTTATGACTTTAGAAAGAAAGACTCCTTCAAGACAAAGAGAGTTTTTGGGTTGTGCCTATTCTTTGCCTTATATTAAGTTTCTGATGGAGACTCCTCGAGAAGCAGCCTGGTTTTGGTGGGGTCAGAGAATGTTGCAAATCCAGCTGACTTGAGCTTGAAGCAGAAAAGGCCTTCAAGGGAGATAAAAGGGCTTTTTTCTTTATCAATGTTGAAGAAAGTAGTTCAAAACTGGACCTATTTTTCTGAAGACAAAAGCATACTCTCTGCAGCTGCTTACCCTCATGAAAGGAAACAGTTCTTGATAGGGACTTTGTCTGCTGTGAAAGAATCAAATCCACTAGCAGGTAAAGCACGAAGATATTAGGGATTTTATCTCTAACCATGTAATACCTGTCATTGAACGTTCATCCAGTAATGGGACAGCCCAAGAATACCCTTCCGTGTCCTTAAATCTCTCCTGTCAGGGAAGATTTAAGGATTGTTCCTATGCTTTACCCCTTTGAAATGACCATTCAATGGTTTGCTGTGAGAATAGCCTCGGCCTGACAGAGAATTATTGGCTTTTTACTTGTCAGCTCCGAGGAAATGGCTATGTGATAACTGGCAGCCGAGGCAGCTGGCAGACAAAAGGGCACTGAGATGTGAAGCTTAGAGTCCACAGGGAACGCTGTTGTCCAGAATACACTCCTGCCTCTGCTCCAGTGATGGCTGGCCACCTCCAGGAGAGGGACTTGGCTTCGGAGAAAGGACTCAAAGATGTGTTTGCATGACCAGACTCAGTTCAGGAAAAGTCAGAGCCGTGGACAACATTTACCTGTCACTCTGACGAACAGAGAATTCCCTTCCAGCCATATGGCTCTGCCCGTGTCATCCTTCTTATACTATGGACTACATAACACTCTCCCCTATGTCAGTTACCTGAAGCTTTGCTATTTATATCACCCCCATGTGATTTATCATGTTACATATTAGACCACATGAAACTGCAGCTATTTGATTAGTTTGATCGACCAAAACTTCAATTTCAAGAAAAGTGTTAATTTCTTGTTAGGTTTTTTTTTAATATATATATTTATTTATTTATTTATTTTTGGTTGTGTTGGGTTTTCGTTGCTCCGTGCAGGCTTTCTCTAGTTGCAGCAAGCGGGGGATATTCTTCGTTGTGGTACTCAGGCTTCTCATTGCGGTGGCTTCTCTTGTGGCGGAGCAGGGGCTCTAGGTGCGTGGGCTTCAGTAGTTGCAGCACGTGGGCTCAGTAGTTGTGGCTCACGGGCTCTAGAGCGCAGGCTCAGTAGTTGTGGCGCACGGGCTTAGTTGCTCCTCACAGGCTTAGTTGCTCCGCAGCATGTGGGATCTTCCCAGACCAGGGCTCGAACCTGTGTCCCCTGCGTTGGCAGGCGGATTCTCAACCACTGCACCACCAGGGAAGCCCTTGTCAGGTTTTTTACACACAGGAAAATTCAAACTTCTTTATACACAGCTCTATAAGTTTTGGCAAATGCACATAGTCAATAACCACACCCACGATCAAGATATAAGACATTGCCGGAACCCCAAAAATTCCCTGATGCCCCTTTGTAGTCAGTCCCCTCCCACCACACCCAGCCCCTCGCAACCACTGATCAGTTTGCCATCCCTATAGATCTGCCTTCTTTAGCCATAGGGATGGAATCATAGCATAGGCAGCCTTCTTTGACTTAGCATCATACACTTGAGATGCACCCATGTCATTGCAGATATCAGCAGTTTGTTCCTATTTATTGATGAGCAGAATTCCAATGTATGGATTCACCACATTTTTTATTCCTTCACCAGTGAACAGGCAATTGGGTTGTTTCCAGTTTGGGGTGGTTATTAATAAAGCCACTATAAACATTTGCAAACAGGTTTTTGCGTGGGTGAATATTTTCATTCCTCTTAGGTAAATACCTAGCAGGGGCCACTGGGTGGTAAAATAAGTGTACTTAACTTTCTAAGAAATTGCTGAACTATTTTCCAAAGTGATTGTTCCACTTTGCATTCCCAGCAGAAGCTTCTGAGGGTACCAGTCCCACATCGTCGCCAACCTTGGTCAGACGGGCGGGGACTGGGGATGGTCAGCCATTCTAACGGGTATTGGAGTGGCAGCTGATTGTGACTTCAATTTACATTTCCCTAATAACTACTAATGCTGAACATCTTTTCATGTGCTCATTTTCTACCCATATGTTTTCCTTGGTGAAGTATCTGCTCAGGTCTTTTGCCCATTTTTTTTTTTAAACTGGGTTATTTGCTTTCTTATTTTAAATTGTTACAGTCCTTTATTCAAGGTCTTTATTCATAAAGTTAATACCAGAATACTAGTCCCTTATCAGATATTAGTTTTGCAAATATTTTCTCCAAGATTGTCTTGTCTTTTCATTTCCTTAAAAACAGTGTCTTTGGGGAATTCCCTGGCGGTCCAGTTGCTAGAACTCCACACTTTCACTGCTGAGGGCCTGGGTTCGATCCCTGATTGGAGAACTAAGATCACACAAGCCCCACAAGCCACATGGCATGGCCAAAAACAAAAACAAACAAACAAACAGAAAAGAGTGTCTTTTGAAGAGCGTAAGTTTTTGATTCTGATGAAGTCCAATGTATCATTTCTTTTCTTCTATGGTTCATGCTTTTTGTGTCCTATATAAATCTTTGCCTAACCCTGGGTCACAAAGGTTTTCTCCTATGTCTTCATCTAGAAGTTTTATAGTTTTAGGTTTTACAATTACTATGATTCATCTTAGTTAATTTTTGCATAGGGTGCAATGTATGGTTCAAAGTTCATTTTTTGGCATATAGATATCCAGTTTTTCCAGCATCATTTGTTGAAGAGGTCAGCCTTTCTCCATCTCACTTCCTTGACATCTTTGTCGAAACCAATTGACCATATATGTGTGGTCTATTTCTGGACTCTATTCTATTCCATTGATCTATGTGTCTATCCGTTTTCCAATACCACATGGTCTTGATTACTGTGGTTTTATAGTATGTCTCAAAATCAGGTGGTGGTAGTCCTCTAAATTTGTTTTCTGAGTGTTTTTTTTTTTTTTTCAGAATTGTTTTGGTATTCCAGTTCCTTTGCTTTTCCTTATGCATTTTAGAATCAGCTTGTCTATTTCTATGAATAAACCTGATGAGAGAGTGACTTACCCAAGCTCACACCATTCATATGCATTAAAGTCAGCTCAGTCTCAAATCATTGTTATGGATCCAAGTTCATGATTTGACAGTGGGCTCCACACAGAAGACTGAGGGAGAGCCTCATTATGGCAAGATCCTGCAGCGCTCACCAAAGGTCAAGAATTCTGGCTCTCAGTACATTCGGAAGAAAACTAACCCTTGTCTTCAGTCTCTTAGCCCCTGCCTGGCCTTATCAGAGCAGGGAGGATAATTGGATATTGTCTGGAACAAATCATACAGTCATAGACCCATTGTCTGGGGAGCCAAGGTGAAGCCCTGGCACCTCGTGGAGCCAGGATTCCCAGCTTTAATAAGCCCTGTGCTGTTGACAAGTCTACTGAAGCAAGTTTCTGTCATGCTTTCCTGGTTAGCACTCTCAGTCCCCACTGGTAAGGAATCCCAGCTCTGCACTCTCTTAGCTGGTGCTCAGACACCCTTCCCACCTGTTCCACTCCTCTCCACCATCTCTGCCACCCTGTCATTGGCTGGGGCTCTGAAGCAAAGAGTGCTAGGACAGAGCCCTGCTCCCTGTGCCTGGGTCTATCCCTATGGCTGGCAGCACCCACAGGCCTGTTCCTCTTACCTCTACCCACTTCGCAAATCAAGCCCAGCTTTATTCTTCCCCACTGGACAGCTTCTAAAAAACATCCCTTTGAACAACCCACTACCCCACAGCCAGGAGGCAGACTACAATAGCTGTTCATTTCAGAGCTGGGATTTGGAACCAGGTAAAACTGTGTTTGAATCTCAGGTCTGTATTTTGGGGCAAGATACTTAATTTTCTGAGTCTGTTTCCTCCTTTGTAAGACGTCCCACAGGGCTGCCAGGAGAACTCAAACGAAAGAAGGCATTTGAAGTGTCTGACACAATTGCAGGCACGTTCCTGGTGGTAATCAGCACTATGGTGGCCCCTCTACCCCAGACCACCATCCAGGTCTGCCCCCTTTCCCCACCAGCCCATTCTACTAAGAAGGCGGCCCTCCTACAGAACCCCACATTGTATCACCAGCTGCAATGTCTTCTCCAGCCAACCATGTGGAAACAAACTTGGAAATATTTGGCTGCAGAAAATTCAGCAAATCCTCCGTCACAAGAACAGCAAGTCTCTCCCCCGTAGATCCCTCATGCTGACTTGACTGAAGAAAAACGGGCATTTATTTTTCATGATCCAGAAAAAAAAAAAACCCTTTGGTACTTAGAGAAAGGGACTCAAGGCTAGTATCTGGCTCTATGGATAGCGTATTCACTTTTATGAATGGCCAGTGAGAGAGCTTGTCTCCATCCCTGGAGGACCTTAATGAGTGTTTAGTTCTCATTTTCTGACTTACAGCAGAGCCAGACAAGAAGCTCGCCTTCATTCCCAACAACGGTACCATTGACTTGTGAACAGAAAAGCTTAAGACTGTTTTCTGATGGTGGTGATGGCCATTGCCGGTCCACCCACTCTTTGGGCTCCCCATGACCAGAGATAGGCACTGATGAGGAGGTGGCCTGGGTCACAGATGGAAGCTGAGGCCAGGGATGTAGCACTGCACACCACACACAGGGACCATGCCTGCCCTCTTGGTGTGTTCCCACTGAGCTCTGACCACGTGACGACAAGTGTGCGTCCCACTTGCTGAAGCAACCAGGGTGGGTCGTTCTGCAGGGGAGGGGTCACTGGAAGACCTCAGGTGCCAGAAACAAAACTGAACCCAGAAGTCACAGCAGGGACAAAGCCGAAGCCTCAAAACTGCAAACACAGCCTGAAGGAGAGCACAGCCCCAGTCCCACAGGCATGCCCAGTGGCAGGTGGAACACATCTGCAGACATAGGTCTGGACTCTTCCCTCTCCGTACACCTGCTTCTGGTCCTCCATTCACGCCTGCCTGCTCTCCTCCTGCATGCCTCCCGCTGCCATGCTGTCTACCCTATTCACCCCCTTCTTAGAGTTCCCGATTCATTCCCCAAATGTTGATCAGCCTCCTCCCCACTTACAGCAAGTCTCACTTGCCACATCTAAGGGGCCACTACATGTCAGCCTTAGCTGAGGACACGCTGACCTCACATGCCCCACATCTTTACCCCCAGCACAGCCTGAGAAAGGCTAATTCCACCACTGGGAGGGTGCAGGTGGGATTACAAACCCCGGTCCAGGGCTGGCAAATATCTCCTAGATATGCCTCAACTCTCCCAAACTTTACATGCGACAGACATGATATTCTTTCCCCCTGGGCCAAAGTTAGTGGAGTTCAGCCTGAGTCCCAGATCAGGGTGAGAGCGTCAGTTTCAAAGCTGAAAGTCCCAAATCCCAGGAGACCCCCTCAGTCCCAGGTGACCACCAGGACAGTTGGTCATCTTAGCAGACAACATCACATCCAACGAGGCCTGTGCAAAAACCACCACCATGGAGTGAGCTGGGGGCTAAGGTAGGAAGCAGGACCAGAAGCTCTGCAGACAGTTCTAGAAACTGAACAGTCACTTCTTACATGAAGAACCCGTACTAGGCAGGATAGACTCCCTGGGGTAACAAACAGTCCCCAAGTCTCAGTGGCTTAAGGTGATAAAGGCTTATTCCTTGTTCACATCACAAAGAAGTGGAGGCTGGCAGGAGGGCCCCTGGTCCACATTCAGGGATGTGGGCCCCCCTCTGAGGAGAGGCTTGGCACCTTTTAGGGCAGAATCCCCCTGGGTCCTCTGTGCTCAGTCACAGACACAGAAGGGGAGAGGAGAAGAGAACTGTGCCAGGCCTGACAGTGGGCTTCGTGATGAAGCCTGGCTGGATCAAAGTCACATGGCGAAATCTAACCTTGGGGAGGCAGGAAAATACAGCTGATATAGCTGTGAGCCAAAGCAGAATGGGAAACGGGTCATTGGCTGGCTGTGCAGCTCTCCTCTGCCTACAGAACCCATTAGTCATAAAAGTAGGACCCTCATGGAGAACAGTCTTGAGGTTCCTTTAAAAAATGAAAATAGAGCTACCATATGATCCAGCAATCCCACTTCTGGGCATATATCCAGAGAAAAACATGATTTGAAAGCATGCGTGCACCCCAATGTTCATTGCAGCACTATTTACAGTAGCCCGGACATGGAAGCAACCTAAATGTCCATCAACAGAGGAATGGATAAAGAAGATATTGTACATATATACAATGGAATATTACTCAGCCATGAAAAGGAACAAAATAATCCCATTTGCTGCAACCTAGAGATTCTCATACTGAGTGAAGTAAGTCAGACAGAGAAAGACAAATATATGATATCACTTATATGTGGAATCTTAAAAAAGGCTACAAATGAACTTATCTACAAAGCTGAAATATTGTTACAGATGTAGAAAATAAACTTATAGTTACCGGGGGGTAAGGGTGGGGCAGGATAAATTGGAATATTGGGATTGACACATACACACTATTATATATAAAATAGATAACTAATAAGGACCTACTGTATAGCACAGGGAACTCTATTCAATATTCTGTAATGGCCTATGTGGGAAAAGAATGGATATATGTATTTGTATAACAGATTCACTTTGCTGTACACCTGAAACTAACACAACATTGTAAATCAGTTATACCCCAATAAAAAATTTTTTTTTTAAGTAGGACCCTCAGTGGTCAGAGGGTCCAAATGCCCCCCTTATCCTCCTTATCCTTTACGTACCTGGGCTAAAACATGAGACTATTGTGGGGTGGCAGGAAAAAAAGGAAGAGAACCCAACAACTCCACTCCTGGATGTATAGCCAAGAAAAATTAAAACATGTTCACACACAAACTTGAACACAAGTGTTCAACGCAGTATTATTCACAAGAGCCAAAAAGTAGAAACAACCCAAATGGTCATCAATGGACAAATGGATAAACAAAGTGTGGTATATTCATACAATGGAATATTATTCAACCATTAAAAAAGGAATGAGGTACTGATACATGCTGCAATAGGGATGAAATCTAGAAACATTCCGCTAAGTGAGAGAGGCCAGGCACAAAAGGGCAAATATTACATGATTCCACATATATGAAATGCCCTGGGTAGGGAAATCCGTGGAGGGGTACGTGGGAATGGAGAGTGACTGCTAATAGGTACAGGGTTTCTATTTGGGGTGACGAAAATGTTCTGGAATTAGGTAGTGGTGATGGTTTCATCACTTTTGAATATACTAAAAACCATTGAATTTTATTGGATGGATTTTATACTATGTGAATTATGTCTCAATAAAAAATAGAAAGAGAGAGAGAGAGAAAGAGAAGGAAAAGTTGCCGTTCTGCTCCCCACCCAGACCTTCCCACACCTGCCCTAGAGCTCCCTGCCATCCCCATTGGCCCCCTCCATAGGCCCCTGACACTGCCCTTGCCCCACAGCTGGTTGGTGGGTAGCAAGGGAACACATACACAGCAGTTGCCATGGTGACATGTGACAGGTCCAAGCCTCGTTTCTGCTCTTTGTCTCCAAAGCAGGTGGGCAGCTGTGTCCAGGACAGGCACAGATGCACTGATGGCACGTGGCATCATTGATCTTCATTTCTGCAGGGCACTGCCAGGGCACCGGGGTTTCTAACTGAACCATGGAACTTCTGGAAACAGTAGCCTAAAAGGTTTCTCTGCCATCTGGTCTTTTAATGACCCTGCAGCTCAAAATGCCAAGGCTTCCAGAGAAGCAGTCTGGACTAAAATGGTAGTTTTTCTTCCTGGGGCAGCTGCAGAAAGAAAGTTCTGAAGACACAGGCAATCTGAGATTCTTTCATTTCAGAAGAACTGCCCCTGAATAAGAACAACCCCTTCTTTTTGTGTGTGTGGTTTGCATATTTACTTATTTTTTTAAATTTTTTAAATTAATTTTTATTGGAGTATAGTTGATTTACAATGTTGTGTCATTTTCTGCTGTACAGCCAAGTGAATCAGTTATACATATACATATATCCACTCTTTTTTAGATTCTTTCCCCATATAGGTCATTACAGAGTATTGAGTAGGGTTCCCTGTGCTATACAGTAGGTTCTTATTAGTTATCTATTTCATATATAGTAGTTTGTATATGTCAGTCCCAATCTCCCAATTTATCCCTCCCTCCCTTTTCCCCTTGGTAACCAGAAGTTTGTTTTCTACATCTGTGACTCTATTTCTGTTTTGTAAATAAGTTCCTTTGTACTATTTTTTTAGATTTCACATGTAAGCGATATCATTTGTCTTTCTCTGTCTGACTTCACTTATTATGACAATCTCTAGGTCCATCTGTGTCATTGCAAATGACATTATTTCTTTCTTTTTTATGGCTGAGTAATATTCCATTGTATATATGTACCACATCTTCTTTATCCATTCCTCCGTCGATGGACATTTAGGTTGCTTCCATGACCTGGCTATGGTAAATAGTGCTGCAGTGAACATTGGGGTGTATGTATCTTTTTGAATTATGGTTTCCTCTGGATGTATGCCCAAGAGTGGGATTGCTGGATCATATGGTAGCTCTATTTTTAGTTTTTTGAGGAACCTCCATACTGTTCTCCATAACAACCCCTTATTTTTGATTCACCATCACATGACTCCTCACAGCAATTGTGTGGGGTAGGTGTTATTAGACCCATTTTACAGCCAAGGTGAGTGAGACACAAAGGGAAGAAGTCTGTTTAGGGTAAGCTGCTCACAAACAGTAGAGCTTGGTCTCAGATAACATTGGAGTCAAATGAATCTACACATTCTCAAGTACAAGCCCGTTACGTTACAAAGGAGAGAACTCACGTTTAGGAGGTTAAGCGTCTGGTCTGCAGTCACACAGCTGGACCCGTACTTTGGGTCTTGTGCCTCCCAGCACACTGCTCCAGTGGGGCCACCACAGCACTCTTGAGGAAAATCTGTGCCACAAACATGCCAATGAGCTCTGCAGTCATCATACTTGGAAAGCTTCCCTTGCTCAGAGGATAATCAGCCACCCTCTCCTCCGTACACCCAGGGCACATGGCACTTAGCAGATAGGACTCCAGCGGTCTCTCTATGTGTAAGCTGTCTTCACTAAACCAGGAGCCACCTGTGGGCAGGAACCATATCTTCTTTATTTTTCCATCTCCAAATCTAAAACAATGCCCCTATATGGTGTCATGTTGACGTCATTCATTCATTCACCCATCCATCCATTCACAAGTGTTAACTGAGCACTTACTATGTGCTGAGCTTTATTCAGGGCTGGCGAGGCTGTGGTGAACAAAACAACCCAGGTATTGGCCTTCGTGGGGCTTGTGGACCTGTGGGATGGGGCAAACAATAAACTAGTCAGTGAATGAATAGGTAAATAGATAATATCAAATGGTGATCAGTGCTTCATAGACAAAAAGAAGGAGAAAAAATAAGATAGGGATGGAAACGTGATATCTGAACTGAAACCTGAGTGATAAGAAGGATCCAGCCCTGCCAGAGCTTCTCGGGCAGAAGGAACCAAGGGTGCAGAGGGGGTGGTGTCTCCAAAAATGCAGAAAGATGACCAGGCAGCTGGAACACAGTAAACAAGGAGGAGAGTGATGCAAAACAAGGTCAGAAGGTAGGCAGGGGCAGATCGTGCTGAACTATGAAGGTCAAGGCAAGGAATCTGGAATTTCCTGGGAGTGATGAGAAGCCATGGGACAGGGGGTAAGCAAAGGAAGGTCCTGACGTGATTGACACCGTCAGAATATCCCCCTGACCACTGTGGGGAGAGAAGAGACTGTAGGAAGCGTACAGCTCATAGCTGCAGGAGCCACTGGAAGGGTTCCCTGCCCAAGGCGTGGTCCCTCAGCCAGGAGTTCCAGCTCAGCATCTCCAGGAACAGGACCACATGACAACACGTGCCAGCTGCAGTGATGCAACAGAAAGGACACCAAATCACCCAGGTTGCATTCTTGCCAAAATGTTGAACTTGAATCTAATCGTACGGAAACAACGAAACTGATCCAGGGTGATGGGCATTCTACAAAAGAGACGAACTGGACTGTTTTTAAAAAAACCCTCAAAATCCTGGAGGACAGCTCTAGAAAAAAGTGTGACTAAAAAGACATGACCACTAAATGCAGTGCATAGTTCTTGAATGGAGTCTGGAGGCGGTTTGAAGATCCCTGCAAAGAACATACCTGGGATTACAGGGGCTATTTAAATAAGGACTGTATATTACAAAATATTAATGTATCCATGATAAACTTGTTGAGGGTGACAACGATGTCGTGCTCATGTGGGAAAATGTCTTCATTTTTAGGAGATGCATGTTGAATTGCTGGGAGGTGAAACAGCAGGATGTCTCCAACTGACTTTAAAATGTTTCAGCCAAAAACAGGGAGTGAGAGAGAGACAGAGAATGAGAGACAGAGAGAGACAGAGGCACAGACAGAGACAGAGATAAGATAAATGTAGTTAAATGTTAATAATCAACCAATCGAAGTGAAGAGCAAACAGGTGTTAATCTTCCTGCTTGTCTATAGTTTGAATTTTTTAGAATAAAAAATTGGGAGGATGGGAAATAAGTAAACAAATGAATCAGTTGAGTGAACAAGAGAGATCTGAGGAGTTTCTTTCCTTAACAGCTCTATGACCAGGGTGTTCACATTGATTCTGATGTGGACAGTTCTGGAAGGATGGGGGCAGGACCAGAATGAAGGATCTTTCTTGGTCTTCTCCAGATTGCGGATATTTTTTTAATTTGGAAATTCCCAGAGCAGCAGGGACAAGGTGTGTAATGTTTTAGTGGCTGCTGCCATCTTGTGGATCTCAGAGTCGCAGAGGATGGAAGCCAAACCTTCAGGGTCACCTTATGCTAATGAGCTGCCCTCCTCCTCCTGGTGGCCAACTCGCTGGAGGTTAAAGGTTTAAGCACTTCTGTTAACTTCCTTCCAGAATGAGCACCAGTGAAACACAACCTCCATCCTTCAACCCCGGAGACCCAGCATCTTTTGCCCTTAAAATTACCAGGCCTAACAGAACTGTCATTGATTTGTGTGTGTGTGTGTGAGTGAAGCCATCTTTATTTTATTTTTTTTAACATCTTTATTAGAGTATAATTGCTTTACAATGGTGTGTTAGTTTCTGCTTTATAACAAAGTGAATCATTTATACATATACATATGTCCCCATATCTCTTCCCTCTTGCATCTCCCTTCCTCCCACCCGCCCTATCCCACCCCTCTAGGTGGTCACAAGGCACCTAGCTGATCTCCCTCTGCTATGCAGCTGCTTCCCACTAGCTATCTGTTTTACGTTTGGAAGTGTATATATGTCCATACCACTCTCTCACTTTGTCCCAGCTTACCCTTCCCCCTCCCCGTATCCTCAAGTCCATTCTCTAGTAGTTCTGCATCTTTATTCCCATCTTGTCCCTAAGTTCTTCTGACCATTTTTTTCTTTTATTTTCTATTTTTTTTTTAGTTTACATAAATATGTGTTAGCATACGGTATTTCTTTTTCTCTTTCTGACTTACTTCACTCTGTATGACAGTCTCTAGGTCCATCCACCTCACTACAAATAACTCAGTTTTGTTCCTTTTTAAGGCTGAGTAACATTCCATTGTATATATGTGCCACATCTTCTTTATCCATTCATCTGTTGATGGACACTTAAGTTGTTTCCATGTCCTGGCTATTGTAAATAGAGCTGCAATGAACATTGTGGTACATGACTCTTTTTGAATTATGGTTTTCTCAGGGTATATGCCCAGTAGTGGGATTGCTGCGTCATATAGTAGTTCTATTTTTAGTTTTTTAAGGAACCTCCATACTGTTCTCCATAGTGGCTGTATCAATTTACATTCCCACCAACTGTGCAAGAGGGTTCCCTTTTCTCCACACCTTCTCCAGCATTTATTGTTTGTAGATTTTTTGATGATGGCCATTCTGACCGGTGTAAAATGATATCTCATTGTGGTTTTGATTTCCATTTCTCTACTGATTAATGATGTTGAGCATTCTTTCATGTGTTTGTTGGCAATCTGTATATCTTCTTTGGAGAAATGTCTATTTAGGTCTTCTGCCCATATTTGGATTGGGTTATTTGTTTTTTGATATTGAGCTGCATGAGATGCTTATATGTTTTAGAGATTAATCCTTTGTCAGGTGCTTCATTTGCAAATATTTTCTCCCATTCTGAGGGTTGTCTTTTGGTCTTGTTTATGGTTTCCTTTGCTGTGCAAAAGCTGTTAAGTTTCATTAGGTCCCATTTGTTTATTTTTGTTTTTATTTCCATTTCTCTAGGAGGTGGGTCAAAAAGGATCTTGCTGTGATTTATGTCATAGAGTGTTCTGCCTATGTTTTCCTCTAAGAGTCTGATGGTGTCTGACCTTACATTTAGGTCTTTAATCCATTTTGAGTTTATTTTTGTGTATGGTGTTAGGGAGTGTTCTAATTTCATTCTTTTACATGTAGCTGTCCAGTTTTCCCAGTACCACTTATTGAAGAGGCTGTCTTTTCTCCACTGTATATTCTTGCCTCCTTTATCAAAGATGTGGTGACCATATGTGTGTGGGTTTATCTCTGGGCTTTCTATCCTGTTCCATTGATCTATATTTCTGTTTTTGTGCCAGTACCATACTGTCTTGATTACTGTAGCTTTGTACTATAGTCTGAAGTCAGGAAGCCTGATTCCTCCAGCTCCGTTTTTCTTTCTCAAGATTGCTTTGGCTATTCGGGGTCTTTTATGTTTCCACACAAATTGTGAAATTTTTTGTTCTAGTTCTGTGAAAAATGCCAGTAGTAGTTTGATAGGGATTGCATTAAATCTGTAGATTGCTTTGGGTAGTAGAGTCATTTTCACAATGTTGATTCCTCCAATCCAAGAACATGGTATATCTCTCCATCTATTTGTATCATCTTTAATTTCTTTCATCAGTGTCTTATAATTTTCTGCATACAGGTCTTTTGTCTCCTTAGGTAAGTTTATTCCTAGATATTTTATTCTTTTTGTTGCAATGGTAATTGGGAGTGTTTTCTTAATTTCACTTTCAGATTTTTCATCATTAGTGTAGAGGAATGCAAGAGATTTCTGTGCATTAATTTTGTATCCTGCTACTTTACCAAATTCATTGATTAGCTCTAGTAGTTTTCTGATAGTATCTTTAGGATTCTCTGGTATAGTATCATGTCATCTGCAAACAGTGACAGCTTTACTTCTGCTTTTCCAATTTGGATTCCTTTTATTTCTTTTTCTTCTCTGAGTGCTGTGGCTAAAACTTCCAAAACTATGCTGAATAATAGTGGTGAGAGTGGGCAACCTTGTCTTGTTCCTGATCTTAGTGGAAAGAGTTTCAGTTTTTCACCATTGAGGACGATGTTGGCTGTGGGTTTGTCATATATGGCCTTTATTACGTTGAGGAAAGTTCCCTCTATGCCTACTTTCTGGAGGGTTTTTATCATAAATGGTGTTGAATTTTGTCGGAAGCTTTCTCTGCATCTATTGAGATGATCATATGGTTTTTCTCCTTCAGTTTGTTAATATAGTGTATCACATTGATTGATTTGCGTATATTGAAGAATCCTCACATTCCAGGGATAAACCCCACTTGATCATAGTGTATGATCCTTTTAATGTGCTGTTGGATTCTGTTTGCTAGTATTTTGTTGAGGATTTTTGCATCTATGTTCATCAGTGATATCGGCTTGTAGTTTTCTTTCTTTGTGACATCTTTGTCTGGTTTTGGTATCAGAGTGATGGTGGCCTCGTAGAATGAGTTTGGGAGTGTTCCTCCCTCTGCTATATTTTGGAAGAGTTTGAGAAGCATAGGTGTTAACTCCTCTCTAAATGTTTGATAGAATTTGCCTGTGAAGCCATCTGGTCCTGGGCTTTTGTTTGTTGGAAGATTTTTAATCACAGTTTCAATTTCAGTGCTTGTGATTGGTCTGTTCATATTTTCTATTTCTTCCTGGTTCAGTCTCAGAAGGTTGTGCATTTCTAAGAATTTGTCCATTTCTTCCAGGTTGTCCATTTTATTGGCATACAGTTGCTTGTAGTAATCTCTCATGATCCTTTGTATTTCTGCAGTGTCAGTGGTTACTTCTCCTTTTTCATTTCTAATTCTATTGATTTGAGTCTTCTCCCTTTTTTTTCTTGATAAGTCTGGCTAATGGTTTATCAATTTTGTTTATCTTCTCAAAGAACCAGCGTTTAGTTTTATTGATCTTTGCTATCATTTTCTTCATTTCTTTTTCATTTATTTCTGATCTGATCTTTATTATTTCTTTCCTTCTGCTAACTTTGAGGGGTTTTTTGTTCTTCTTTCTCTAATTCTTTAGGTGTAAGTTTAGGTTGTTTATTTGAGATGTTTCTTGTTTATTAAGGTAGGATTGTATTGCTATAAACTTCCCTCTTAGAACCTCTTTTGCTGCGTTCCATAGGTTTTGGGTCATTGTGTTTTCATTGTCATTTGTTTCTAGGTATTTTTTAATTTCCTCTTTGATATCTTCAGTGATCTCTTGGTTATTACGTGGTGTGTTGTTTAGCCTCCATGTGTTTGTATTTCTGACAGATTTTTTCCTGTAATTGATATCTAGTCTCATAGCGTTGTGGTCGGAAAAGATACTTGATACGATTTCAATTTTCTTAAATTTACCAAGGCTTGATTTGTGACCCAAGATATGATCTATCTTGGAGAATGTTCCATGAGCACTTGAGAAGAATGTGTATTCTGTTGTTTTTGGATGGAATGTCTTATAAATATCAATTAAGTCCATCTTGTTTAATGTATCATTTAAAGCTTGTCGATCCTTACTTATTTTCATTTTGGATGATCTGCCCATTGGTGAAAGTGGGGTGTTAAAGTCCCCTACTATGATTGTGTTACTGGCGATTTCCCCTTTTATGGCTGTTCGTATTTGCCTTATGTATTAAGGTGCTCCTATGTTGGGTGCATAAATATTTACAATTGTTATGTCTTCTTCTTGGATTGCTCCCTTGATCATTATGTAGTGTCCTTCCTTGTCTCTTGTAATAGTCTTTGTTTTAAAGTCTATTTTGTCTGATATGAGAATTGCTACTCCAGCTTTCTTTTGATTTCTATTTGCATGGAATAGCTTTTTCCATCCCCTCACTTTCAGTCTGTATGTGTCCCTAGGTCTGAAGTGGGTCTCTTGTAGACAGCATATATATGGCTCTTGTTTTTGTATCCAATCAGCCATTCTATGTCTTTTGGTGGGAGCATTCAATCCATTTACATTTAAGGTAATTATCGATATGTATGTTCCTACTCCCATTTTCTTAATTGTTTTGGGTTTATTATTGTAGGTCTTTTCCTTCTCTTGTGTTTCCTGCCTAGAGGAGTTCCTTTAGCATTTGTTGTAGAGCTGGTTTGGTAGTGCTGAATTCTCTTAGCTTTTGCTTGTCTGTAAAGGTTTTAATTTCTCCATCAAATCTGAATGAGATCCTTGCTGGGTAGAGTAATCTTGGTTGTAGGTTTTTCTCCTTCATCACTTTAAATATGTCCTGCCACTCCCTTCTGGCTTGCAGAGTTTCTGCTGAAAGATCAGCTGTTAACCTTATGGGGATTCCCTTATGTGTTATTTGTTGTTTTTCCCTTGCTGCTTTTAATATTTGTTCTTTGTATTTAATTTTTAAGAGTTTGATTAATATGTATCTTGGAGTGTTTCTCCTTGGATTTATCCTGTATGGGACTCTCTGTGCTTCCTGGACTTGACTAACTATTTACTTTCCCATATTAGGGAAGTTTTCAACTATAATCTCTTCAAATATTTTCTCAGTCCCTTTCTTTTTCTCTTCTTCTTCTGGGACCCCTATAATTCGAATGTTGGTGCCTTTAATGTTGTCCCAGAGGTCTCTGAGACTGTCCTCAATTCTTTTCATTCTTTTTTCTTTATTCTGCTCTCCAGTAGTTATTTCCACTATTTTATCTTCCAGGTTACTAATCCGTTCTTCTGCCTCAGTTACTCTGCTATTGATCCCTTCTAGAGAGTTTTTAATTTCATTTATTGTGTTGTTCATCATTATTTGTTTCCTCTTTAGTTCTTCTAGGTCCTTGTTAAACATTTCTTGTACTTTCTCCATTCTATTTCCAAGATTTTGGATCATCTTTACTATCATTATTCTGAGTTCTTTTTCAGGTATATTGCCTATTTCCTCTTCATTTGTTAGGTCTGGTGGGTTTTTGCCTTGCTCCTTCATCTGTTGTGTGTTTCTCTGTCTTCTCATTTTGCTTAACTTACTGTGTTTAGGGTCTCCTTTTCACAGGCTGCAGGTTCGTAGTTTCCGTTGTTTTTGGTGTGTGTCCCCAGTGGCTAAGGTTGGTTCAGTGTGTTGTGTAGGCTTCCTGGTGGAGGGGACTAATGCCTGTGTTCTGGTGGATGAGGCTTGATCTTGTCTTTCTGGTGGGCAGGTCCACATCTGGTGGTGTGTTTTGGGGTGTCTGTGGCCTTATTATGATTTTAGGCAGCCTCTGTGCTTATGGATGGGGTTGTGTTCCTGTCTTGCTAGTTGTTTGGCTTGGGTGTCCAGCACTGTAGCTTGCTGGTCGTTGAGTGGAGCTGAGTCTTGACGTTGAGATGGAGACCTCTGGAAGATTTTCGTTGTTTGGTATTACGTGGAACTGGGAGGTCTCTTGTGGACCAGTGTCCTGAAGTTGGCTCTCCCACCTCAGTGGCACAGCCCTGACACCTGGCTGGAACACCAAGAGTCTGTCCTCCACACAGCTCAGAATAAAAGGGAGAAAAAAAAAAGAAAGAAAGAAAGAAAGAGGAAGATAAAATAAAATAAAGTTATTAAAATAAAAAATAATTATTAAGAAAAAAAATTTTTAAGTAATAAAAAAAAAAAAAGGACAGACAGAACCCTAGGACAAATGGTGAAAACAAAGCTGTACAGACAAAATCACACACAGAAGCATACACATACACACTCACAAAAAGAGAAAAAGGGAAAAAAAATATGTATATCGTTGCTCCCAAAGTCCACCTCCTCAATTTGGGATGATTCGTTGTCTATTCAGGTATTCCACAGATGCAGGGTACATCAAGTTGTTTGTGGAGCTTTAATCCGCTGCTTCTGAGGCTGCTGGGAGAGATTTCCCTTTCTCTTCTTTGTTCGTACAGCTCCCAGGGTTCAGCTTTGGATTTGGACCCGCCTCTGCGTGTAGGTCGCCTGAGGGCGTTTGTTCTTCGCTCAGACAGGATGGGGTTAAAGGAGCAGCTGCTTCGGGGGCTCTGGCTCACTCAGGCCGGTGGGAGGGAGGCGTACGGAGGAGGCGGGGCGAGCCTGCGGCGGCAGAGGCCGGCGTGACGTTGCAGCAGCCTGAGGCGTTCAGTGCGTTCTCCCGGGGAAGTTGTCCCTGGAACACGGGACCCTGGCAGTGGCAGGCTGCACAGGCTCCCGGGAGGGGCGGTGTGGAGAGTGAGCTGTGCTCGTACACAGGCTTCTTGGTGGCGGCAGCAGCAGCCTTAGCGTCTCCTGCCCGTCTCTGGGGTCCGTGCTGAGAGCCGCGGCTCGCGCCCGTCTCTGAAGCTCCTTTAAGTGGCGCTCTTAATCCCCTTTCCTCGCGCACCGCAAAACAAAGAGGCAAGAAAAAGTCTCTTGCCTGTTCAGCAGCTCCAGACCTTTTCCCAGACTCCCTCCCGGCTAGCTGCGGCGCACTAGCCCCTTCAGGCTGTGTTCACGCCGCCAACCCCAGTCCTCTCCCTGGGATCCAACTGAAGCCTGCATCTCAGCTCCCAGCCCCGCCCGCCCCGGCGGGTGAGCAGACAAGCCTCTCGGGCTGGTGAGTGCTGGTCGGCACCGAGCCTCTGTGCGGGAATCTCTCCGCTTTGCCCTCCGCACCCCTGTTGCTGCGCTCTCCTCCGCGGCTCCAAAGCTTTCCCCCTCCGCCCCCCGCAGTCTCCGCCCATGAAGGGGCTTCCTAGTGTGTGGAAACCTTTCCTCCTTCACAGCTCCCTCCCACTGGTGCAGGTGCCGTCCCTATTCTTTTGTCAGTTTTTTCATTTTTTTTTTGCCCTACCCAGGTACGTGGGGAGTTTCTTGCCTTTTGGGAGGTCTGAAGTCTTCTGCCAGCATTCAGTAGGTGTTCTGTAGGAGTTGTTCCACATGTAGCTGTATTTCTGATGTATTTGTGGAGAGGAAGGTGATCTCCGCGTCTTACTCTTCCGCCATCTTGAAGCTCCTCTGTCATTGATTTTATTGTATGAAACTTGAGCCAGGGAGCCAGTTAGTGGGATTTTACTGCCCTTTGCACACTAGATTGACTTGTTGGCATTGTTTTCTTATTTGCGAAGGCTACTCAAAATGATACTGGGCACTTTTGATACTGCCTCTTCAAACATTAACTAGTTCACAGACAAAACTCAGAAAACAGGAATGGGAAGGTTCCCCTTGATTGAGAGATGACCACGAGAGGGAGCAGGGGTGGACTGCCTTGGAAAAAAAGAGTGTTAGGTGGAGCTGGAAATAAAAGTAGATTCTGGATTTTCTTTACAGGCAGGA
Organism: Balaenoptera acutorostrata; assembly: GCF_949987535.1. NCBI lineage: Eukaryota > Metazoa > Chordata > Mammalia > Artiodactyla > Balaenopteridae > Balaenoptera > Balaenoptera acutorostrata. The sequence goes on from NC_080066.1 coordinate 42,206,740, forward strand.
TGAACGTGGTGCAAGCTCTGAGGACTTCGGGGCTGGGATGACTTGGGTGTGTATTTCAGCTTTGCAAGGCCACGTCCTGTTTGGGTCAGTTTGAACATGTTACCTTCCTAAGGGTTCGTTATCCACATGGTGATGATAACACATAGGATTGTTTAAAGGATCAAGGATGTTTAAGGCAGTGTTTCTCAAACTTGAAGACCTGGAGGGTTAAAACATGGACTTTTGGGCCCACCCCCATAGCTTCTGATTCACCAGATCCCAGGTGGCCTAAGAATGTGCATTTCTTTCTTTTTTGGCTTAAACAACAAAAATTTATTTTTTCACAGTTCTGGAGGCTAGAAGTCCAAGATCAAGGTGTAAAAAGGAGTGGTTTCTTCTTCTTTTTAATGTATTTTCTTCAACTATAGTTGATTTACAATGTTGTGTTCATTGCTACTGTACAGCAAAGTGCTTCAGTTATACATATATACATTCTTTTTCATATTCTTTTCCATTTTGGTTTATCACAAGATATTGAATATAGTTGCCTGTGCTATACAGTAGGACCTTGTTGTTTATCCATCCTATATATAAGAGTTTGCATCTGCTAACCCCAAACTCCCAATCGATCCCTCTCCCATCCCCCTCCCCTTGGCAACCACAGGTCTGTCCTCTATGTCTGTAGTCTGCCTCATAGATAAGCTCGTTTGTGTCATATTTTAGATTCCACATATAAATGATATCATATGGTATTTGTCTTTCTCTGTCTTATGTCACTTAGTGTGATAATCTCTAGCCCCCCCCCATGTTGCTGCAAATGGCATTATTTCATTCTTTTTTATGGCTGAGTAGTAGAATGTGCATTTCTATCTGGTTCCCAGGTGATGCTGATGCTGCTGATCTTGGTGCCATGTTTTGGGAACCATTGTTTTAAGGATTAATCGCCACAAATATCAGGTGAGCACCTAGCAGGTAACTGACAGGCAATAAAATGTCTGCCTGACATCTCACCCCACTCCACCCTACACACCCTTGTTCCAACCTTGGAGTTGATACAAGCATTTCTGAGACCAAGGCCATCTCTAAGAGCATGCAGCAAAGTTCTTCCTAAAGGTACTTCACAGCATGTAGTGGGTGGATTACTGCCCCCCAAAAATGCATATCCACATGGAATCTTGGAACGTGACCTTATTTGGAAGTAGGGTCTTTGCCGATGTAATTCAGGTAAGGACCAAGATGAGATAATACTGGGTTGAGCAACTCCTAGATCCAATGAGAGTGTCCTTAGGAGAGAAAAGAACACACAGAGGGAAGACAGCCATGTGGAGACAAAGGCAAAGATCGGAGTGATGCTTCCACAAAACAAGGAACCCCAAGAACCACCAGAAGTGGGAAGAGACAAGGAAGAACTCTCTTCCAGAGCGTTCAGAGAAAGCATGTCCCTGCCAATACCTTGAGCTCTGACTTCTGGCCTCCAAGACTGTGAGACAATCAATTTCTACTGTTTTAAGCCACTATGTTTGTGGTCATTTGTTACGGCAGCTGAAGGAAACTCATACACAGCTTCTTAGAAGAAACACTTAGTATTGACTGGTTCAGCTCTGGCACCTTCCCCAAGGAGCCCGAAACAGGAGTGTAACCCAGACCTACTCATGCAGATGACTTGTCTCCATGCCTTTAACCTTCACTAGTATTTTCACCTCCATCCCAAGTGGACCACCCCTCTCGGCAGGTCACTCTGTGCTTGCGCAGAAACAGACAGGTGGCAGGTCCTCACCTTCCAGGAGCTGGCAAATCTGGAGAAACCAGAGTCAGTTTATCGGGTACGGAGAAAGGACGGCCACCGAGACAACTTGGGTGCAGGACTCCTCCATAATGATGGTGGTGGCCAGGGTGGGGTGGGGGGAGCATCCAAAAAATGTTAGGTTTTATGTGCAGAACTATGTCAGAGGGGGCATGATTTGGCCTCTCTAAGTAACAACCATGGTGATGACATCAGTTATCTTGCACCAGGTAATTGATCTACTCTTAAAACTTCTGTAAATCCAGCCTCACTTCCAACATGCTAGGAGGGTTCCACCCGTAAATGATAACCGCCCCATTGCCTCAATGTTCTGTACATTTTCCTCTCTGTCATTTATCCCTGAAATCCTTACCGACCATCAGCCTCCAGGTTCCATCCGTGGGCCCATAGTCAGATCCATTTTAATTGGTTGAGGAGGGAGAGGCTTCCTGTCAAAGCCAGGTTCATGTCAAACCTCCCCCTACAGTTTTCTTCTGATGCTTGTCTTACTTAAGGTAACTTTGGCAGGTCCATCTCCTTGGTGGAAGCATATCTTCAAGACAAAGTAAGACAGCCCTTCTGGATCCCTGTTTTTTGAACTTTTCCCAGTTTCCTACACCTGAGGCCCAAAGGAGAAAAGTGGTTTTGACTTCAGTCTTAGCTGAAAACGAATGTAGGAAAACATGGTTCACGATGAGAGACCCTTCTGTCCATCCTTATGATGCAGCATCCAGCTGTATCTTCCCCCAACAGAAAATCCAGAGCTGCCAGCCAAGGAGGATGAATATCAAAGGCTTAAATTCTTGTAAATGCTGATTTCACTAAGGAGTGAGGCTGGAGAGTTGAGAAAGGAAAGAAACTTTTGGCCAACTCTATGGTCCTTTGGGGTCCAATAAATCAGCAAGAATCCAGGGAAACTGTAGGTTTCTGGCAGGAACAGTTGCCAAGGCTCCTTCCAGGAGGTGTTATAAATAGGAAGATGGCAGCCTGCCTCGAATTAGCCAAGAAATTACCCACCATCTGCATGATTACTCATTTCTACCTTGACCTCCTGTTCAAGATAGCCTTTCCTTGGATTCTTCCTGGATGGACACCTTTTGGATCCATGTGTTGCTTGTGCCAACCAAGGGAACGAGTGTTCTCTACATCAACAGGGTGCTTTCATAGCCTGGGTGGGAGCTTCTCCTGAGACGCTCTAGAGCTAAAAGGAAACTTGACGTGAGTCCTTTCCTCAAGGTAAAGCCTTGACTAGCCCTCCGGAAGCGAAGCGTGGAGCAGTTGCCTTGAGGCCTTAGTTTCAGGTCTGTTTTCTTTTAAGGTTAGTAAGCTTTTCAAGACATCGAGGACCTCGCGTGGGCACCCTATTCCCTGCAAGTACACCGAGTACCGGCAGGCTCCACTGGGCTGCTAAGAAACGTCCAGGCCCGGAAAACTTTCCCAGTCACTCTGTGTATGCTGAGTGGAGGGCAACACACTGCACTCTTCCTTGGGAGAGTTAGATTTCCTCAGCACTCCAACAGCTCCAGGAAATGTGTTCTCTCAAGTCCTACATGGCATGCAAATCTGCCTCATTGCCCTAGGCTGAGCGGCACAGAGAAACCCAAACTGCTTCGCATTCCTCCTACAAAGTCACACCATAAGACCCCATCCTTACAGGAGAAAGTCGGCCTGCGTTCCTGCTGTAACCAAAGCACAGTTCTTCCTCTTACACTGCAGGGTTTTAGAAGAAGCTAAGCCCGATAGCCTACCTAGAGCGCTCCTTGGGGGAGGCGGTTGGCTACACGCAGAACTCCGTGCCAAATAAACTTTATTCAAGGAAGGGACCAGTGTGTAGCTAGAGTGTATATTTACTTGGTAGGAATCACAAGGAGGTAGGCTGCGTGTTCGCTGGAAACGGGGACCTTATGGCACAAGCCTTGCTTTCCCATTTTGAAAGCTCCATTCATGCTGCCCTGAAGCTACCTAAAAAACAGTTTTAGGACGTGCGTTTAGTCACTGTAGGCAGGGCTCTGAGAAGGGAACGAGTGTTCTCTACATCAACAGCGTACTTTCATAGCCTGGGTGGGAGCTTCTCCTGAGACGCTCTAGAGCTAAAAGGAAACTTGACGTGATTCCTTTCCTCAAGGTAGAGCCTTGGCTAGCCCTGCCGAAGCTAAGCTTGGAGCAGTTGCCTTGAGGCCTTAGTTTCAGGTCTGTTTTCTTTTAAGGTTAGTAAGCTTTTCAAGACAGCGAGGACCTGGCGTGGGCACCCTATTCCCTGCAAGAACACCGAGTACCGGCAGGCTCCACTGGGCTGCTAAGAAACATCCAGGCCCGGAAACCTTTCCCAGTCACTCTGTGTATGCTGAGTGGAGGGCAACACACTGCACTCTTCCTTGGCAGAGCTAGATTTCCTCAGCACTCCAAAAGCTCCAGGAAATGTGTTCACTCACGTCCTACATGTCATGCAAATCTGCCTCATTGCCCTAAGCTGAGCGGCACTGAGAAACCCAAACTGCTTCGCATTCCTCCTGCAAAGTCATACCTTAAGACCCCATCCTTACAGGAGAAAGTCGGCCTGCGTTCCTGCTGTAACGAAAGCACAGTTCTTCCTCTTACACTGCAGGGTTTTAGAAGAAGTTAAGCCCGATAGCCTACCTAGAACGCTCCTTGGGGGAGGAGGTTGGCTACACGCAGAACTCCGTGCCAAATAAACTTTATTCAAGGAAGGGACCAGTGTGTAGCTAGAGTGTATATGTACTTGGTAGGAATCACAAGGAGGTAGGCTGCGTGTTCGCTGGAAAAGGGGACCTTATGGCACAAGCCTTGCTTTCCCATTTTGAAAGCTCCATTCATGCTGCCCTGAAGCTACCTAAATAACAGTTTTAGGACGTGCTTTTAGTCACTGTAGGCAGGGCTCTGGGAAGGGAACGAGTAGCTTTGGCAGGGCTAGTCAAGGCTTTACCTTGAGGAAAGGCCTCACGTCAAGTTTCCTTTTCGCTCTAGAGCGTCTCAGGAGAAGCTCCCACCCAGGCTATGAAAGCACGCTGTTGATGTAGAGAACACTCGTTCCCTTCCCAGAACCCTGCCTACAGTGATTAAAGCACGTCCTGAAACTGTTTTTTAGGTAGCTTCAGGGCAGCATGAATGGAGCTTTCAAAATGGGAAAGCAAGGCTTGTGCCATAAGGTCCCCGTTTCCAGCGAACACGCAGCCTACCTCCGTGTGATTCCTACCAAGGAAATATACACTCTAGCTACACACTGGTCCCTTCCTTGAATAAAGTTTATTTGGCACGGAGTTCTGCGTGTAGCCAACCGCCTCCCCCAAGGAGCGCTCTAGGTAGGCTATCGGGCTTAGCTTCTTCTAAAACCCTGCAGTGTAAGAGGAAGAGCTGTGCTTTGGTTACAGCAGGAACGCAGGCCGACTTTCTCCTGTAAGGATGGGGTCTTATGGTGTGACTTTGTAGGAGGAATGCGAAGCAGTTTGGGTTTCTCAGTGCCGCTCAGCCTAGGGCAATGAGGCAGATTTGCATGCCATGTAGGACGTGAGAGAACACATTTCCTGGAGCTGTTGGAGTGCTGAGGAAATCTAGCTCTCCCAAGGAAGAGTGCAGTGTGTTGCCCTCCACTCAGCATACACAGAGTGACTGGGAAAGGTTTCCGGGCCTGGATGTTTCTTAGCAGCCCAGTGGAGCCTGCCGGTACTCGGTGTTCTTGCAGAGAATAGGGTGCCCAGGCGAGGTCCTCGCTGTCTTGGAAAGCTTACTAACCTTAAAAGAAAACAGACCTGAAACTAAGGCCTCAAGGCAACTGCTCCAAGCTTCGCTTCGGCAGGGCTAGTCAAGGCTTTACCTTGAGGAAAGGCCTCACGTCAAGTTTCCTTTTAGCTCTAGAGCGTCTCAGGAGAAGCTCCCACCCAGGCTATGAAAGCACGCTGTTGATGTAGAGAACACTCGTTCCCTTCCCAGAGCCCTGCCTACAGTGACTAAAAGCACGTCCTAAAACTGTTTTTTAGGTAGCTTCAGGGCAGCATGAATGGAGCTTTCAAAATGGGAAAGCAAGGCTTGTGCCATAAGGTCCCCGTTTCCAGCGAACACGCAGCCTACCTCCGTGTGATTCCTACCAAGGAAATATACACTCTAGCTACACACTGGTCCCTTCCTTGAATAAAGTTTATTTGGCACGGAGTTCTGCGTGTAGCCAACCGCCTCCCCCAAGGAGCGCTCTAGGTAGGCTATCGGGCTTAGCTTCTTCTAAAACCCTGCAGTGTAAGAGGAAGAGCTGTGCTTTGGTTACAGCAGGAACGCAGGCCGACTTTCTCCTGTAAGGATGGGGTCTTATGGTGTGACTTTGTAGGAGGAATGCGAAGCAGTTTGGGTTTCTCAGTGCCGCTCAGCCTAGGGCAATGAGGCAGATTTGCATGCCATGTAGGACGTGAGAGAACACATTTCCTGGAGCTGTTGGAGTGCTGAGGAAATCTAGCTCTCCCAAGGAAGAGTGCAGTGTGTTGCCCTCCACTCAGCATACACAGAGTGACTGGGAAAGGTTTCCGGGCCTGGATGTTTCTTAGCAGCCCAGTGGAGCCTGCCGGTACTCGGTGTTCTTGCAGGGAATAGGGTGCCCAGGCGAGGTCCTCGCTGTCTTGAAAAGCTTACTAACCTTAAAAGAAAACAGACCTGAAAATAAGGCCTCAAGGCAACTGCTCCAAGCTTCGCTTCGGCAGGGCTAGTCAAGGCTTTACCTTGAGGAAAGGCCTCACGTCAAGTTTCCTTTTAGCTCTAGAGCGTCTCAGGAGAAGCTCCCACCCAGGCTATGAAAGCACGCTGTTGATGTAGAGAACACTCGTTCCCTTCCCAGAGCCCTGCCTACAGTGATTAAAGCACGTCCTGAAACTGTTTTTTAAGTAGCTTCAGGGCAGCATGAATGGAGCTTTCAAAATGGGAAAGCAAGGCTTGTGCCATAAGGTCCCCGTTTCCAGCGAACACGCAGCCTACCTCCGTGTGATTCCTACCAAGGAAATATACACTCTAGCTACACACTGGTCCCTTCCTTGAATAAAGTTTATTTGGCACGGAGTTCTGCGTGTAGCCAACCGCCTCCCCCAAGGAGCGCTCTAGGTAGGCTATCGGGCTTAGCTTCTTCTAAAACCCTGCAGTGTAAGAGGAAGAGCTGTGCTTTGGTTACAGCAGGAACGCAGGCCGACTTTCTCCTGTAAGGATGGGGTCTTATGGTGTGACTTTGTAGGAGGAATGCGAAGCAGTTTGGGTTTCTCAGTGCCGCTCAGCCTAGGGCAATGAGGCAGATTTGCATGCCATGTAGGACGTGAGAGAACACATTTCCTGGAGCTGTTGGAGTGCTGAGGAAATCTAGCTCTCCCAAGGAAGAGTGCAGTGTGTTGCCCTCCACTCAGCATACACAGAGTGACTGGGAAAGGTTTCCGGGCCTGGATGTTTCTTAGCAGCCCAGTGGAGCCTGCCGGTACTCGGTGTTCTTGCAGAGAATAGGGTGCCCAGGCGAGGTCCTCGCTGTCTTGGAAAGCTTACTAACCTTAAAAGAAAACAGACCTGAAACTAAGGCCTCAAGGCAACTGCTCCAAGCTTAGCTTCGGCAGGGCTAGTCAAGGCTTTACCTTGAGGAAAGGCCTCACGTCAAGTTTCCTTTTAGCTCTAGAGCGTCTCAGGAGAAGCTCCCACCCAGGCTATGAAAGCACGCTGTTGATGTAGAGAACACTCGTTCCCTTCCCAGAGCCCTGCCTACAGTGACTAAAAGCACGTCCTAAAACTGTTTTTTAGGTAGCTTCAGGGCAGCATGAATGGAGCTTTCAAAATGGGAAAGCAAGGCTTGTGCCATAAGGTCCCCGTTTCCAGCGAACACGCAGCCTACCTCCGTGTGATTCCTACCAAGGAAATATACACTCTAGCTACACACTGGTCCCTTCCTTGAATAAAGTTTATTTGGCACGGAGTTCTGCGTGTAGCCAACCGCCTCCCCCAAGGAGCGCTCTAGGTAGGCTATCGGGCTTAGCTTCTTCTAAAACCCTGCAGTGTAAGAGGAAGAGCTGTGCTTTGGTTACAGCAGGAACGCAGGCCGACTTTCTCCTGTAAGGATGGGGTCTTATGGTGTGACTTTGTAGGAGGAATGCGAAGCAGTTTGGGTTTCTCAGTGCCGCTCAGCCTAGGGCAATGAGGCAGATTTGCATGCCATGTAGGACGTGAGAGAACACATTTCCTGGAGCTGTTGGAGTGCTGAGGAAATCTAGCTCTCCCAAGGAAGAGTGCAGTGTGTTGCCCTCCACTCAGCATACACAGAGTGACTGGGAAAGGTTTCCGGGCCTGGATGTTTCTTAGCAGCCCAGTGGAGCCTGCCGGTACTCGGTGTTCTTGCAGGGAATAGGGTGCCCAGGCGAGGTCCTCGCTGTCTTGAAAAGCTTACTAACCTTAAAAGAAAACAGACCTGAAACTAAGGCCTCAAGGCAACTGCTCCAAGCTTCGCTTCGGCAGGGCTAGTCAAGGCTTTACCTTGAGGAAAGGCCTCACGTCAAGTTTCCTTTTAGCTCTAGAGCGTCTCAGGAGAAGCTCCCACCCAGGCTATGAAAGCACGCTGTTGATGTAGAGAACACTCGTTCCCTTCCCAGAGCCCTGCCTACAGTGATTAAAGCACGTCCTAAAACTGTTTTTTAGGTAGCTTCAGGGCAGCATGAATGGAGCTTTCAAAATGGGAAAGCAAGGCTTGTGCCATAAGGTCCCCGTTTCCAGCGAACACGCAGCCTACCTCCGTGTGATTCCTACCAAGGAAATATACACTCTAGCTACACACTGGTCCCTTCCTTGAATAAAGTTTATTTGGCACGGAGTTCTGCGTGTAGCCAACCGCCTCCCCCAAGGAGCGCTCTAGGTAGGCTATCGGGCTTAGCTTCTTCTAAAACCCTGCAGTGTAAGAGGAAGAGCTGTGCTTTGGTTACAGCAGGAACGCAGGCCGACTTTCTCCTGTAAGGATGGGGTCTTATGGTGTGACTTTGTAGGAGGAATGCGAAGCAGTTTGGGTTTCTCAGTGCCGCTCAGCCTAGGGCAATGAGGCAGATTTGCATGCCATGTAGGACGTGAGAGAACACATTTCCTGGAGCTGTTGGAGTGCTGAGGAAATCTAGCTCTCCCAAGGAAGAGTGCAGTGTGTTGCCCTCCACTCAGCATACACAGAGTGACTGGGAAAGGTTTCCGGGCCTGGATGTTTCTTAGCAGCCCAGTGGAGCCTGCCGGTACTCGGTGTTCTTGCAGGGAATAGGGTGCCCAGGCGAGGTCCTCGCTGTCTTGAAAAGCTTACTAACCTTAAAAGAAAACAGACCTGAAACTAAGGCCTCAAGGCAACTGCTCCAAGCTTCGCTTCGGCAGGGCTAGTCAAGGCTTTACCTTGAGGAAAGGCCTCACGTCAAGTTTCCTTTTAGCTCTAGAGTGTCTCAGGAGAAGCTCCCACCCAGGCTATGAAAGCACGCTGTTGATGTAGAGAACACTCGTTCCCTTCCCAGAGCCCTGCCTACAGTGATTAAAGCACGTCCTAAAACTGTTTTTTAGGTAGCTTCAGGGCAGCATGAATGGAGCTTTCAAAATGGGAAAGCAAGGCTTGTGCCATAAGGTCCCCGTTTCCAGCGAACACGCAGCCTACCTCCATGTGATTCCTACCAAGGAAATATACACTCTAGCTACACACTGGTCCCTTCCTTGAATAAAGTTTATTTGGCACGGAGTTCTGCGTGTAGCCAACCGCCTCCCCCAAGGAGCGCTCTAGGTAGGCTATCGGGCTTAGCTTCTTCTAAAACCCTGCAGTGTAAGAGGAAGAGCTGTGCTTTGGTTACAGCAGGAACGCAGGCCGACTTTCTCCTGTAAGGATGGGGTCTTATGGTGTGACTTTGTAGGAGGAATGCGAAGCAGTTTGGGTTTCTCAGTGCCGCTCAGCCTAGGGCAATGAGGCAGATTTGCATGCCATGTAGGACGTGAGAGAACACATTTCCTGGAGCTGTTGGAGTGCTGAGGAAATCTAGCTCTCCCAAGGAAGAGTGCAGTGTGTTGCCCTCCACTCAGCATACACAGAGTGACTGGGAAAGGTTTCCGGGCCTGGATGTTTCTTAGCAGCCCAGTGGAGCCTGCCGGTACTCGGTGTTCTTGCAGAGAATAGGGTGCCCAGGCGAGGTCCTCGCTGTCTTGGAAAGCTTACTAACCTTAAAAGAAAACAGACCTGAAACTAAGGCCTCAAGGCAACTGCTCCAAGCTTAGCTTCGGCAGGGCTAGTCAAGGCTTTACCTTGAGGAAAGGCCTCACGTCAAGTTTCCTTTTAGCTCTAGAGCGTCTCAGGAGAAGCTCCCACCCAGGCTATGAAAGCACGCTGTTGATGTAGAGAACACTCGTTCCCTTCCCAGAGCCCTGCCTACAGTGACTAAAAGCACGTCCTAAAACTGTTTTTTAGGTAGCTTCAGGGCAGCATGAATGGAGCTTTCAAAATGGGAAAGCAAGTCTTGTGCCATAAGGTCCCCGTTTCCAGCGAACACGCAGCCTACCTCCGTGTGATTCCTACCAAGGAAATATACACTCTAGCTACACACTGGTCCCTTCCTTGAATAAAGTTTATTTGGCACGGAGTTCTGCGTGTAGCCAACCGCCTCCCCCAAGGAGCGCTCTAGGTAGGCTATCGGGCTTAGCTTCTTCTAAAACCCTGCAGTGTAAGAGGAAGAGCTGTGCTTTGGTTACAGCAGGAACGCAGGCCGACTTTCTCCTGTAAGGATGGGGTCTTATGGTGTGACTTTGTAGGAGGAATGCGAAGCAGTTTGGGTTTCTCAGTGCCGCTCAGCCTAGGGCAATGAGGCAGATTTGCATGCCATGTAGGACGTGAGAGAACACATTTCCTGGAGCTGTTGGAGTGCTGAGGAAATCTAGCTCTCCCAAGGAAGAGTGCAGTGTGTTGCCCTCCACTCAGCATACACAGAGTGACTGGGAAAGGTTTCCGGGCCTGGATGTTTCTTAGCAGCCCAGTGGAGCCTGCCGGTACTCGGTGTTCTTGCAGGGAATAGGGTGCCCAGGCGAGGTCCTCGCTGTCTTGAAAAGCTTACTAACCTTAAAAGAAAACAGACCTGAAACTAAGGCCTCAAGGCAACTGCTCCAAGCTTCGCTTCGGCAGGGCTAGTCAAGGCTTTACCTTGAGGAAAGGCCTCACGTCAAGTTTCCTTTTAGCTCTAGAGCGTCTCAGGAGAAGCTCCCACCCAGGCTATGAAAGCACGCTGTTGATGTAGAGAACACTCGTTCCCTTCCCAGAGCCCTGCCTACAGTGATTAAAGCACGTCCTAAAACTGTTTTTTAGGTAGCTTCAGGGCAGCATGAATGGAGCTTTCAAAATGGGAAAGCAAGGCTTGTGCCATAAGGTCCCCGTTTCCAGCGAACACGCAGCCTACCTCCGTGTGATTCCTACCAAGGAAATATACACTCTAGCTACACACTGGTCCCTTCCTTGAATAAAGTTTATTTGGCACGGAGTTCTGCGTGTAGCCAACCGCCTCCCCCAAGGAGCGCTCTAGGTAGGCTATCGGGCTTAGCTTCTTCTAAAACCCTGCAGTGTAAGAGGAAGAGCTGTGCTTTGGTTACAGCAGGAACGCAGGCCGACTTTCTCCTGTAAGGATGGGGTCTTATGGTGTGACTTTGTAGGAGGAATGCGAAGCAGTTTGGGTTTCTCAGTGCCGCTCAGCCTAGGGCAATGAGGCAGATTTGCATGCCATGTAGGACGTGAGAGAACACATTTCCTGGAGCTGTTGGAGTGCTGAGGAAATCTAGCTCTCCCAAGGAAGAGTGCAGTGTGTTGCCCTCCACTCAGCATACACAGAGTGACTGGGAAAGGTTTCCGGGCCTGGATGTTTCTTAGCAGCCCAGTGGAGCCTGCCGGTACTCGGTGTTCTTGCAGGGAATAGGGTGCCCAGGCGAGGTCCTCGCTGTCTTGAAAAGCTTACTAACCTTAAAAGAAAACAGACCTGAAACTAAGGCCTCAAGGCAACTGCTCCAAGCTTCGCTTCGGCAGGGCTAGTCAAGGCTTTACCTTGAGGAAAGGCCTCACGTCAAGTTTCCTTTTAGCTCTAGAGTGTCTCAGGAGAAGCTCCCACCCAGGCTATGAAAGCACGCTGTTGATGTAGAGAACACTCGTTCCCTTCCCAGAGCCCTGCCTACAGTGATTAAAGCACGTCCTAAAACTGTTTTTTAGGTAGCTTCAGGGCAGCATGAATGGAGCTTTCAAAATGGGAAAGCAAGGCTTGTGCCATAAGGTCCCCGTTTCCAGCGAACACGCAGCCTACCTCCATGTGATTCCTACCAAGGAAATATACACTCTAGCTACACACTGGTCCCTTCCTTGAATAAAGTTTATTTGGCACGGAGTTCTGCGTGTAGCCAACCGCCTCCCCCAAGGAGCGCTCTAGGTAGGCTATCGGGCTTAGCTTCTTCTAAAACCCTGCAGTGTAAGAGGAAGAGCTGTGCTTTGGTTACAGCAGGAACGCAGGCCGACTTTCTCCTGTAAGGATGGGGTCTTATGGTGTGACTTTGTAGGAGGAATGCGAAGCAGTTTGGGTTTCTCAGTGCCGCTCAGCCTAGGGCAATGAGGCAGATTTGCATGCCATGTAGGACGTGAGAGAACACATTTCCTGGAGCTGTTGGAGTGCTGAGGAAATCTAGCTCTCCCAAGGAAGAGTGCAGTGTGTTGCCCTCCACTCAGCATACACAGAGTGACTGGGAAAGGTTTCCGGGCCTGGATGTTTCTTAGCAGCCCAGTGGAGCCTGCCGGTACTCGGTGTTCTTGCAGAGAATAGGGTGCCCAGGCGAGGTCCTCGCTGTCTTGGAAAGCTTACTAACCTTAAAAGAAAACAGACCTGAAACTAAGGCCTCAAGGCAACTGCTCCAAGCTTAGCTTCGGCAGGGCTAGTCAAGGCTTTACCTTGAGGAAAGGCCTCACGTCAAGTTTCCTTTTAGCTCTAGAGCGTCTCAGGAGAAGCTCCCACCCAGGCTATGAAAGCACGCTGTTGATGTAGAGAACACTCGTTCCCTTCCCAGAGCCCTGCCTACAGTGACTAAAAGCACGTCCTAAAACTGTTTTTTAGGTAGCTTCAGGGCAGCATGAATGGAGCTTTCAAAATGGGAAAGCAAGGCTTGTGCCATAAGGTCCCCGTTTCCAGCGAACACGCAGCCTACCTCCGTGTGATTCCTACCAAGGAAATATACACTCTAGCTACACACTGGTCCCTTCCTTGAATAAAGTTTATTTGGCACGGAGTTCTGCGTGTAGCCAACCGCCTCCCCCAAGGAGCGCTCTAGGTAGGCTATCGGGCTTAGCTTCTTCTAAAACCCTGCAGTGTAAGAGGAAGAGCTGTGCTTTGGTTACAGCAGGAACGCAGGCCGACTTTCTCCTGTAAGGATGGGGTCTTATGGTGTGACTTTGTAGGAGGAATGCGAAGCAGTTTGGGTTTCTCAGTGCCGCTCAGCCTAGGGCAATGAGGCAGATTTGCATGCCATGTAGGACGTGAGAGAACACATTTCCTGGAGCTGTTGGAGTGCTGAGGAAATCTAGCTCTCCCAAGGAAGAGTGCAGTGTGTTGCCCTCCACTCAGCATACACAGAGTGACTGGGAAAGGTTTCCGCGCCTGGATGTTTCTTAGCAGCCCAGTGGAGCCTGCCGGTACTCGGTGTTCTTGCAGGGAATAGGGTGCCCAGGCGAGGTCCTCGCTGTCTTGAAAAGCTTACTAACCTTAAAAGAAAACAGACCTGAAACTAAGGCCTCAAGGCAACTGCTCCAAGCTTCGCTTCGGCAGGGCTAGTCAAGGCTTTACCTTGAGGAAAGGCCTCACGTCAAGTTTCCTTTTAGCTCTAGAGCGTCTCAGGAGAAGCTCCCACCCAGGCTATGAAAGCACGCTGTTGATGTAGAGAACACTCGTTCCCTTCCCAGAGCCCTGCCTACAGTGATTAAAGCACGTCCTAAAACTGTTTTTTAGGTAGCTTCAGGGCAGCATGAATGGAGCTTTCAAAATGGGAAAGCAAGGCTTGTGCCATAAGGTCCCCGTTTCCAGCGAACACGCAGCCTACCTCCGTGTGATTCCTACCAAGGAAATATACACTCTAGCTACACACTGGTCCCTTCCTTGAATAAAGTTTATTTGGCACGGAGTTCTGCGTGTAGCCAACCGCCTCCCCCAAGGAGCGCTCTAGGTAGGCTATCGGGCTTAGCTTCTTCTAAAACCCTGCAGTGTAAGAGGAAGAGCTGTGCTTTGGTTACAGCAGGAACGCAGGCCGACTTTCTCCTGTAAGGATGGGGTCTTATGGTGTGACTTTGTAGGAGGAATGCGAAGCAGTTTGGGTTTCTCAGTGCCGCTCAGCCTAGGGCAATGAGGCAGATTTGCATGCCATGTAGGACGTGAGAGAACACATTTCCTGGAGCTGTTGGAGTGCTGAGGAAATCTAGCTCTCCCAAGGAAGAGTGCAGTGTGTTGCCCTCCACTCAGCATACACAGAGTGACTGGGAAAGGTTTCCGGGCCTGGATGTTTCTTAGCAGCCCAGTGGAGCCTGCCGGTACTCGGTGTTCTTGCAGAGAATAGGGTGCCCAGGCGAGGTCCTCGCTGTCTTGGAAAGCTTACTAACCTTAAAAGAAAACAGACCTGAAACTAAGGCCTCAAGGCAACTGCTCCAAGCTTAGCTTCGGCAGGGCTAGTCAAGGCTTTACCTTGAGGAAAGGCCTCACGTCAAGTTTCCTTTTAGCTCTAGAGCGTCTCAGGAGAAGCTCCCACCCAGGCTATGAAAGCACGCTGTTGATGTAGAGAACACTCGTTCCCTTCCCAGAGCCCTGCCTACAGTGATTAAAGCACGTCCTAAAACTGTTTTTTAGGTAGCTTCAGGGCAGCATGAATGGAGCTTTCAAAATGGGAAAGCAAGGCTTGTGCCATAAGGTCCCCGTTTCCAGCGAACACGCAGCCTACCTCCGTGTGATTCCTACCAAGGAAATATACACTCTAGCTACACACTGGTCCCTTCCTTGAATAAAGTTTATTTGGCACGGAGTTCTGCGTGTAGCCAACCGCCTCCCCCAAGGAGCGCTCTAGGTAGGCTATCGGGCTTAGCTTCTTCTAAAACCCTGCAGTGTAAGAGGAAGAGCTGTGCTTTGGTTACAGCAGGAACGCAGGCCGACTTTCTCCTGTAAGGATGGGGTCTTATGGTGTGACTTTGTAGGAGGAATGCGAAGCAGTTTGGGTTTCTCAGTGCCGCTCAGCCTAGGGCAATGAGGCAGATTTGCATGCCATGTAGGACGTGAGAGAACACATTTCCTGGAGCTGTTGGAGTGCTGAGGAAATCTAGCTCTCCCAAGGAAGAGTGCAGTGTGTTGCCCTCCACTCAGCATACACAGAGTGACTGGGAAAGGTTTCCGGGCCTGGATGTTTCTTAGCAGCCCAGTGGAGCCTGCCGGTACTCGGTGTTCTTGCAGGGAATAGGGTGCCCAGGCGAGGTCCTCGCTGTCTTGAAAAGCTTACTAACCTTAAAAGAAAACAGACCTGAAACTAAGGCCTCAAGGCAACTGCTCCAAGCTTCGCTTCGGCAGGGCTAGTCAAGGCTTTACCTTGAGGAAAGGCCTCACGTCAAGTTTCCTTTTAGCTCTAGAGCGTCTCAGGAGAAGCTCCCACCCAGGCTATGAAAGCACGCTGTTGATGTAGAGAACACTCGTTCCCTTCCCAGAGCCCTGCCTACAGTGATTAAAGCACGTCCTGAAACTGTTTTTTAGGTAGCTTCAGGGCAGCATGAATGGAGCTTTCAAAATGGGAAAGCAAGGCTTGTGCCATAAGGTCCCCGTTTCCAGCGAACACGCAGCCTACCTCCGTGTGATTCCTACCAAGGAAATATACACTCTAGCTACACACTGGTCCCTTCCTTGAATAAAGTTTATTTGGCACGGAGTTCTGCGTGTAGCCAACCGCCTCCCCCAAGGAGCGCTCTAGGTAGGCTATCGGGCTTAGCTTCTTCTAAAACCCTGCAGTGTAAGAGGAAGAGCTGTGCTTTGGTTACAGCAGGAACGCAGGCCGACTTTCTCCTGTAAGGATGGGGTCTTATGGTGTGACTTTGTAGGAGGAATGCGAAGCAGTTTGGGTTTCTCAGTGCCGCTCAGCCTAGGGCAATGAGGCAGATTTGCATGCCATGTAGGACGTGAGAGAACACATTTCCTCGAGCTGTTGGAGTGCTGAGGAAATCTAGCTCTCCCAAGGAAGAGTGCAGTGTGTTGCCCTCCACTCAGCATACACAGAGTGACTGGGAAAGGTTTCCGGGCCTGGATGTTTCTTAGCAGCCCAGTGGAGCCTGCCGGTACTCGGTGTTCTTGCAGAGAATAGGGTGCCCAGGCGAGGTCCTCGCTGTCTTGGAAAGCTTACTAACCTTAAAAGAAAACAGACCTGAAACTAAGGCCTCAAGGCAACTGCTCCAAGCTTAGCTTCGGCAGGGCTAGTCAAGGCTTTACCTTGAGGAAAGGCCTCACGTCAAGTTTCCTTTTAGCTCTAGAGCGTCTCAGGAGAAGCTCCCACCCAGGCTATGAAAGCACGCTGTTGATGTAGAGAACACTCGTTCCCTTCCCAGAGCCCTGCCTACAGTGACTAAAAGCACGTCCTAAAACTGTTTTTTAGGTAGCTTCAGGGCAGCATGAATGGAGCTTTCAAAATGGGAAAGCAAGGCTTGTGCCATAAGGTCCCCGTTTCCAGCGAACACGCAGCCTACCTCCGTGTGATTCCTACCAAGGAAATATACACTCTAGCTACACACTGGTCCCTTCCTTGAATAAAGTTTATTTGGCACGGAGTTCTGCGTGTAGCCAACCGCCTCCCCCAAGGAGCGCTCTAGGTAGGCTATCGGGCTTAGCTTCTTCTAAAACCCTGCAGTGTAAGAGGAAGAGCTGTGCTTTGGTTACAGCAGGAACGCAGGCCGACTTTCTCCTGTAAGGATGGGGTCTTATGGTGTGACTTTGTAGGAGGAATCCGAAGCAGTTTGGGTTTCTCAGTGCCGCTCAGCCTAGGGCAATGAGGCAGATTTGCATGCCATGTAGGACGTGAGAGAACACATTTCCTGGAGCTGTTGGAGTGCTGAGGAAATCTAGCTCTCCCAAGGAAGAGTGCAGTGTGTTGCCCTCCACTCAGCATACACAGAGTGACTGGGAAAGGTTTCCGGGCCTGGATGTTTCTTAGCAGCCCAGTGGAGCCTGCCGGTACTCGGTGTTCTTGCAGGGAATAGGGTGCCCAGGCGAGGTCCTCGCTGTCTTGAAAAGCTTACTAACCTTAAAAGAAAACAGACCTGAAACTAAGGCCTCAAGGCAACTGCTCCAAGCTTCGCTTCGGCAGGGCTAGTCAAGGCTTTACCTTGAGGAAAGGCCTCACGTCAAGTTTCCTTTTAGCTCTAGAGCGTCTCAGGAGAAGCTCCCACCCAGGCTATGAAAGCACGCTGTTGATGTAGAGAACACTCGTTCCCTTCCCAGAGCCCTGCCTACAGTGATTAAAGCACGTCCTAAAACTGTTTTTTAGGTAGCTTCAGGGCAGCATGAATGGAGCTTTCAAAATGGGAAAGCAAGGCTTGTGCCATAAGGTCCCCGTTTCCAGCGAACACGCAGCCTACCTCCGTGTGATTCCTACCAAGGAAATATACACTCTAGCTACACACTGGTCCCTTCCTTGAATAAAGTTTATTTGGCACGGAGTTCTGCGTGTAGCCAACCGCCTCCCCCAAGGAGCGCTCTAGGTAGGCTATCGGGCTTAGCTTCTTCTAAAACCCTGCAGTGTAAGAGGAAGAGCTGTGCTTTGGTTACAGCAGGAACGCAGGCCGACTTTCTCCTGTAAGGATGGGGTCTTATGGTGTGACTTTGTAGGAGGAATGCGAAGCAGTTTGGGTTTCTCAGTGCCGCTCAGCCTAGGGCAATGAGGCAGATTTGCATGCCATGTAGGACGTGAGAGAACACATTTCCTGGAGCTGTTGGAGTGCTGAGGAAATCTAGCTCTCCCAAGGAAGAGTGCAGTGTGTTGCCCTCCACTCAGCATACACAGAGTGACTGGGAAAGGTTTCCGGGCCTGGATGTTTCTTAGCAGCCCAGTGGAGCCTGCCGGTACTCGGTGTTCTTGCAGAGAATAGGGTGCCCAGGCGAGGTCCTCGCTGTCTTGGAAAGCTTACTAACCTTAAAAGAAAACAGACCTGAAACTAAGGCCTCAAGGCAACTGCTCCAAGCTTCGCTTCGGCAGGGCTAGTCAAGGCTTTACCTTGAGGAAAGGCCTCACGTCAAGTTTCCTTTTAGCTCTAGAGCGTCTCAGGAGAAGCTCCCACCCAGGCTATGAAAGCACGCTGTTGATGTAGAGAACACTCGTTCCCTTCCCAGAGCCCTGCCTACAGTGACTAAAAGCACGTCCTAAAACTGTTTTTTAGGTAGCTTCAGGGCAGCATGAATGGAGCTTTCAAAATGGGAAAGCAAGGCTTGTGCCATAAGGTCCCCGTTTCCAGCGAACACGCAGCCTACCTCCGTGTGATTCCTACCAAGGAAATATACACTCTAGCTACACACTGGTCCCTTCCTTGAATAAAGTTTATTTGGCACGGAGTTCTGCGTGTAGCCAACCGCCTCCCCCAAGGAGCGCTCTAGGTAGGCTATCGGGCTTAGCTTCTTCTAAAACCCTGCAGTGTAAGAGGAAGAGCTGTGCTTTGGTTACAGCAGGAACGCAGGCCGACTTTCTCCTGTAAGGATGGGGTCTTATGGTGTGACTTTGTAGGAGGAATGCGAAGCAGTTTGGGTTTCTCAGTGCCGCTCAGCCTAGGGCAATGAGGCAGATTTGCATGCCATGTAGGACGTGAGAGAACACATTTCCTGGAGCTGTTGGAGTGCTGAGGAAATCTAGCTCTCCCAAGGAAGAGTGCAGTGTGTTGCCCTCCACTCAGCATACACAGAGTGACTGGGAAAGGTTTCCGGGCCTGGATGTTTCTTAGCAGCCCAGTGGAGCCTGCCGGTACTCGGTGTTCTTGCAGGGAATAGGGTGCCCAGGCGAGGTCCTCGCTGTCTTGAAAAGCTTACTAACCTTAAAAGAAAACAGACCTGAAAATAAGGCCTCAAGGCAACTGCTCCAAGCTTCGCTTCGGCAGGGCTAGTCAAGGCTTTACCTTGAGGAAAGGCCTCACGTCAAGTTTCCTTTTAGCTCTAGAGCGTCTCAGGAGAAGCTCCCACCCAGGCTATGAAAGCACGCTGTTGATGTAGAGAACACTCGTTCCCTTCCCAGAGCCCTGCCTACAGTGATTAAAGCACGTCCTAAAACTGTTTTTTAGGTAGCTTCAGGGCAGCATGAATGGAGCTTTCAAAATGGGAAAGCAAGGCTTGTGCCATAAGGTCCCCGTTTCCAGCGAACATGCAGCCTACCTCCGTGTGATTCCTACCAAGGAAATATACACTCTAGCTACACACTGGTCCCTTCCTTGAATAAAGTTTATTTGGCACGGAGTTCTGCGTGTAGCCAACCGCCTCCCCCAAGGAGCGCTCTAGGTAGGCTATCGGGCTTAGCTTCTTCTAAAACCCTGCAGTGTAAGAGGAAGAGCTGTGCTTTGGTTACAGCAGGAACGCAGGCCGACTTTCTCCTGTAAGGATGGGGTCTTATGGTGTGACTTTGTAGGAGGAATGCGAAGCAGTTTGGGTTTCTCAGTGCCGCTCAGCCTAGGGCAATGAGGCAGATTTGCATGCCATGTAGGACGTGAGAGAACACATTTCCTGGAGCTGTTGGAGTGCTGAGGAAATCTAGCTCTCCCAAGGAAGAGTGCAGTGTGTTGCCCTCCACTCAGCATACACAGAGTGACTGGGAAAGGTTTCCGGGCCTGGATGTTTCTTAGCAGCCCAGTGGAGCCTGCCGGTACTCGGTGTTCTTGCAGGGAATAGGGTGCCCAGGCGAGGTCCTCGCTGTCTTGAAAAGCTTACTAACCTTAAAAGAAAACAGACCTGAAAATAAGGCCTCAAGGCAACTGCTCCAAGCTTCGCTTCGGCAGGGCTAGTCAAGGCTTTACCTTGAGGAAAGGCCTCACGTCAAGTTTCCTTTTAGCTCTAGAGCGTCTCAGGAGAAGCTCCCACCCAGGCTATGAAAGCACGCTGTTGATGTAGAGAACACTCGTTCCCTTCCCAGAGCCCTGCCTACAGTGATTAAAGCACGTCCTGAAAGTGTTTTTTAAGTAGCTTCAGGGCAGCATGAATGGAGCTTTCAAAATGGGAAAGCAAGGCTTGTGCCATAAGGTCCCCGTTTCCAGCGAACACGCAGCCTACCTCCGTGTGATTCCTACCAAGGAAATATACACTCTAGCTACACACTGGTCCCTTCCTTGAATAAAGTTTATTTGGCACGGAGTTCTGCGTGTAGCCAACCGCCTCCCCCAAGGAGCGCTCTAGGTAGGCTATCGGGCTTAGCTTCTTCTAAAACCCTGCAGTGTAAGAGGAAGAGCTGTGCTTTGGTTACAGCAGGAACGCAGGCCGACTTTCTCCTGTAAGGATGGGGTCTTATGGTGTGACTTTGTAGGAGGAATGCGAAGCAGTTTGGGTTTCTCAGTGCCGCTCAGCCTAGGGCAATGAGGCAGATTTGCATGCCATGTAGGACGTGAGAGAACACATTTCCTCGAGCTGTTGGAGTGCTGAGGAAATCTAGCTCTCCCAAGGAAGAGTGCAGTGTGTTGCCCTCCACTCAGCATACACAGAGTGACCGGGAAAGGTTTACGGGCCTGGATGTTTCTTAGCAGCCCAGTGGAGCCTGCCGGTACTCGGTGTTCTTGCAGAGAATAGGGTGCCCAGGCGAGGTCCTCGCTGTCTTGAAAAGCTTACTAACCTTAAAGAAAACAGTCCTGAAAATAAGGCCTCAAGGCAACTGCTCCAAGCTTCGCTTCGGCAGGGCTAGTCAAGGCTTTACCTTGAGGAAAGGCCTCACGTCAAGTTTCCTTTTAGCTCTAGAGCGTCTCAGGAGAAGCTCCCACCCAGGCTATGAAAGCACGCTGTTGATGTAGAGAACACTCGTTCCCTTCCCAGAGCCCTGCCTACAGTGATTAAAGCACGTCCTGAAAGTGTTTTTTAAGTAGCTTCAGGGCAGCATGAATGGAGCTTTCAAAATGGGAAAGCAAGGCTTGTGCCATAAGGTCCCCGTTTCCAGCGAACACGCAGCCTACCTCCGTGTGATTCCTACCAAGGAAATATACACTCTAGCTACACACTGGTCCCTTCCTTGAATAAAGTTTATTTGGCACGGAGTTCTGCGTGTAGCCTACCGCCTCCCCCAAGGAGCGCTCTAGGTAGGCTATCGGGCTTAGCTTCTTCTAAAACCCTGCAGTGTAAGAGGAAGAGCTGTGCTTTGGTTACAGCAGGAACGCAGGCCGACTTTCTCCTGTAAGGATGGGGTCTTATGGTGTGACTTTGTAGGAGGAATGCGAAGCAGTTTGGGTTTCTCAGTGCCGCTCAGCCTAGGGCAATGAGGCAGATTTGCATGCCATGTAGGACGTGAGAGAACACATTTCCTGGAGCTCTTGGAGTGCTGAGGAAATCTAGCTCTCCCAAGGAAGAGTGCAGTGTGTTGCCCTCCACTCAGCATACACAGAGTGACTGGGAAAGGTTTCCGGGCCTGGATGTTTCTTAGCAGCCCAGTGGAGCCTGCCGGTACTCGGTGTTCTTGCAGAGAATAGGGTGCCAGGCGAGGTCCTCGCTGTCTTGGAAAGCTTACTAACCTTAAAAGAAAACAGACCTGAAACTAAGGCCTCAAGGCAACTGCTCCAAGCTTCGCTTCGGCAGGGCTAGTCAAGGCTTTACCTTGAGGAAAGGCCTCACGTCAAGTTTCCTTTTAGCTCTAGAGCGTCTCAGGAGAAGCTCCCACCCAGGCTATGAAAGCACGCTGTTGATGTAGAGAACACTCGTTCCCTTCCCAGAGCCCTGCCTACAGTGATTAAAGCACGTCCTAAAACTGTTTTTTAGGTAGCTTCAGGGCAGCATGAATGGAGCTTTCAAAATGGGAAAGCAAGGCTTGTGCCATAAGGTCCCCGTTTCCAGCGAACACGCAGCCTACCTCCGTGTGATTCCTACCAAGGAAATATACACTCTAGCTACACACTGGTCCCTTCCTTGAATAAAGTTTATTTGGCACGGAGTTCTGCGTGTAGCCAACCGCCTCCCCCAAGGAGCGCTCTAGGTAGGCTATCGGGCTTAGCTTCTTCTAAAACCCTGCAGTGTAAGAGGAAGAGCTGTGCTTTGGTTACAGCAGGAACGCAGGCCGACTTTCTCCTGTAAGGATGGGGTCTTATGGTGTGACTTTGTAGGAGGAATGCGAAGCAGTTTGGGTTTCTCAGTGCCGCTCAGCCTAGGGCAATGAGGCAGATTTGCATGCCATGTAGGACGTGAGAGAACACATTTCCTGGAGCTGTTGGAGTGCTGAGGAAATCTAGCTCTCCCAAGGAAGAGTGCAGTGTGTTGCCCTCCACTCAGCATACACAGAGTGACTGGGAAAGGTTTCCGGGCCTGGATGTTTCTTAGCAGCCCAGTGGAGCCTGCCGGTACTCGGTGTTCTTGCAGGGAATAGGGTGCCCAGGCGAGGTCCTCGCTGTCTTGAAAAGCTTACTAACCTTAAAAGAAAACAGACCTGAAACTAAGGCCTCAAGGCAACTGCTCCAAGCTTCGCTTCGGCAGGGCTAGTCAAGGCTTTACCTTGAGGAAAGGCCTCACGTCAAGTTTCCTTTTAGCTCTAGAGCGTCTCAGGAGAAGCTCCCACCCAGGCTATGAAAGCACGCTGTTGATGTAGAGAACACTCGTTCCCTTCCCAGAGCCCTGCCTACAGTGATTAAAGCACGTCCTAAAACTGTTTTTTAGGTAGCTTCAGGGCAGCATGAATGGAGCTTTCAAAATGGGAAAGCAAGGCTTGTGCCATAAGGTCCCCGTTTCCAGCGAACACGCAGCCTACCTCCGTGTGATTCCTACCAAGGAAATATACACTCTAGCTACACACTGGTCCCTTCCTTGAATAAAGTTTATTTGGCACGGAGTTCTGCGTGTAGCCAACCGCCTCCCCCAAGGAGCGCTCTAGGTAGGCTATCGGGCTTAGCTTCTTCTAAAACCCTGCAGTGTAAGAGGAAGAGCTGTGCTTTGGTTACAGCAGGAACGCAGGCCGACTTTCTCCTGTAAGGATGGGGTCTTATGGTGTGACTTTGTAGGAGGAATGCGAAGCAGTTTGGGTTTCTCAGTGCCGCTCAGCCTAGGGCAATGAGGCAGATTTGCATGCCATGTAGGACGTGAGAGAACACATTTCCTGGAGCTGTTGGAGTGCTGAGGAAATCTAGCTCTCCCAAGGAAGAGTGCAGTGTGTTGCCCTCCACTCAGCATACACAGAGTGACTGGGAAAGGTTTCCGGGCCTGGATGTTTCTTAGCAGCCCAGTGGAGCCTGCCGGTACTCGGTGTTCTTGCAGAGAATAGGGTGCCCAGGCGAGGTCCTCGCTGTCTTGGAAAGCTTACTAACCTTAAAAGAAAACAGACCTGAAACTAAGGCCTCAAGGCAACTGCTCCAAGCTTAGCTTCGGCAGGGCTAGTCAAGGCTTTACCTTGAGGAAAGGCCTCACGTCAAGTTTCCTTTTAGCTCTAGAGCGTCTCAGGAGAAGCTCCCACCCAGGCTATGAAAGCACGCTGTTGATGTAGAGAACACTCGTTCCCTTCCCAGAGCCCTGCCTACAGTGACTAAAAGCACGTCCTAAAACTGTTTTTTAGGTAGCTTCAGGGCAGCATGAATGGAGCTTTCAAAATGGGAAAGCAAGGCTTGTGCCATAAGGTCCCCGTTTCCAGCGAACACGCAGCCTACCTCCGTGTGATTCCTACCAAGGAAATATACACTCTAGCTACACACTGGTCCCTTCCTTGAATAAAGTTTATTTGGCACGGAGTTCTGCGTGTAGCCAACCGCCTCCCCCAAGGAGCGCTCTAGGTAGGCTATCGGGCTTAGCTTCTTCTAAAACCCTGCAGTGTAAGAGGAAGAGCTGTGCTTTGGTTACAGCAGGAACGCAGGCCGACTTTCTCCTGTAAGGATGGGGTCTTATGGTGTGACTTTGTAGGAGGAATGCGAAGCAGTTTGGGTTTCTCAGTGCCGCTCAGCCTAGGGCAATGAGGCAGATTTGCATGCCATGTAGGACGTGAGAGAACACATTTCCTGGAGCTGTTGGAGTGCTGAGGAAATCTAGCTCTCCCAAGGAAGAGTGCAGTGTGTTGCCCTCCACTCAGCATACACAGAGTGACTGGGAAAGGTTTCCGGGCCTGGATGTTTCTTAGCAGCCCAGTGGAGCCTGCCGGTACTCGGTGTTCTTGCAGGGAATAGGGTGCCCAGGCGAGGTCCTCGCTGTCTTGAAAAGCTTACTAACCTTAAAAGAAAACAGACCTGAAAATAAGGCCTCAAGGCAACTGCTCCAAGCTTCGCTTCGGCAGGGCTAGTCAAGGCTTTACCTTGAGGAAAGGCCTCACGTCAAGTTTCCTTTTAGCTCTAGAGCGTCTCAGGAGAAGCTCCCACCCAGGCTATGAAAGCACGCTGTTGATGTAGAGAACACTCGTTCCCTTCCCAGAGCCCTGCCTACAGTGATTAAAGCACGTCCTGAAACTGTTTTTTAAGTAGCTTCAGGGCAGCATGAATGGAGCTTTCAAAATGGGAAAGCAAGGCTTGTGCCATAAGGTCCCCGTTTCCAGCGAACACGCAGCCTACCTCCGTGTGATTCCTACCAAGGAAATATACACTCTAGCTACACACTGGTCCCTTCCTTGAATAAAGTTTATTTGGCACGGAGTTCTGCGTGTAGCCAACCGCCTCCCCCAAGGAGCGCTCTAGGTAGGCTATCGGGCTTAGCTTCTTCTAAAACACTGCAGTGTAAGAGGAAGAGCTGTGCTTTGGTTACAGCAGGAACGCAGGCCGACTTTCTCCTGTAAGGATGGGGTCTTATGGTGTGACTTTGTAGGAGGAATGCGAAGCAGTTTGGGTTTCTCAGTGCCGCTCAGCCTAGGGCAATGAGGCAGATTTGCATGCCATGTAGGACGTGAGAGAACACATTTCCTGGAGCTGTTGGAGTGCTGAGGAAATCTAGCTCTCCCAAGGAAGAGTGCAGTGTGTTGCCCTCCACTCAGCATACACAGAGTGACTGGGAAAGGTTTCCGGGCCTGGATGTTTCTTAGCAGCCCAGTGGAGCCTGCCGGTACTCGGTGTTCTTGCAGAGAATAGGGTGCCCAGGCGAGGTCCTCGCTGTCTTGGAAAGCTTACTAACCTTAAAAGAAAACAGACCTGAAACTAAGGCCTCAAGGCAACTGCTCCAAGCTTAGCTTCGGCAGGGCTAGTCAAGGCTTTACCTTGAGGAAAGGCCTCACGTCAAGTTTCCTTTTAGCTCTAGAGCGTCTCAGGAGAAGCTCCCACCCAGGCTATGAAAGCACGCTGTTGATGTAGAGAACACTCGTTCCCTTCCCAGAGCCCTGCCTACAGTGACTAAAAGCACGTCCTAAAACTGTTTTTTAGGTAGCTTCAGGGCAGCATGAATGGAGCTTTCAAAATGGGAAAGCAAGGCTTGTGCCATAAGGTCCCCGTTTCCAGCGAACACGCAGCCTACCTCCGTGTGATTCCTACCAAGGAAATATACACTCTAGCTACACACTGGTCCCTTCCTTGAATAAAGTTTATTTGGCACGGAGTTCTGCGTGTAGCCAACCGCCTCCCCCAAGGAGCGCTCTAGGTAGGCTATCGGGCTTAGCTTCTTCTAAAACCCTGCAGTGTAAGAGGAAGAGCTGTGCTTTGGTTACAGCAGGAACGCAGGCCGACTTTCTCCTGTAAGGATGGGGTCTTATGGTGTGACTTTGTAGGAGGAATGCGAAGCAGTTTGGGTTTCTCAGTGCCGCTCAGCCTAGGGCAATGAGGCAGATTTGCATGCCATGTAGGACGTGAGAGAACACATTTCCTGGAGCTGTTGGAGTGCTGAGGAAATCTAGCTCTCCCAAGGAAGAGTGCAGTGTGTTGCCCTCCACTCAGCATACACAGAGTGACTGGGAAAGGTTTCCGGGCCTGGATGTTTCTTAGCAGCCCAGTGGAGCCTGCCGGTACTCGGTGTTCTTGCAGAGAATAGGGTGCCCAGGCGAGGTCCTCGCTGTCTTGGAAAGCTTACTAACCTTAAAAGAAAACAGACCTGAAACTAAGGCCTCAAGGCAACTGCTCCAAGCTTAGCTTCGGCAGGGCTAGTCAAGGCTTTACCTTGAGGAAAGGCCTCACGTCAAGTTTCCTTTTAGCTCTAGAGCGTCTCAGGAGAAGCTCCCACCCAGGCTATGAAAGCACGCTGTTGATGTAGAGAACACTCGTTCCCTTCCCAGAGCCCTGCCTACAGTGACTAAAAGCACGTCCTAAAACTGTTTTTTAGGTAGCTTCAGGGCAGCATGAATGGAGCTTTCAAAATGGGAAAGCAAGGCTTGTGCCATAAGGTCCCCGTTTCCAGCGAACACGCAGCCTACCTCCGTGTGATTCCTACCAAGGAAATATACACTCTAGCTACACACTGGTCCCTTCCTTGAATAAAGTTTATTTGGCACGGAGTTCTGCGTGTAGCCAACCGCCTCCCCCAAGGAGCGCTCTAGGTAGGCTATCGGGCTTAGCTTCTTCTAAAACCCTGCAGTGTAAGAGGAAGAGCTGTGCTTTGGTTACAGCAGGAACGCAGGCCGACTTTCTCCTGTAAGGATGGGGTCTTATGGTGTGACTTTGTAGGAGGAATGCGAAGCAGTTTGGGTTTCTCAGTGCCGCTCAGCCTAGGGCAATGAGGCAGATTTGCATGCCATGTAGGACGTGAGAGAACACATTTCCTGGAGCTGTTGGAGTGCTGAGGAAATCTAGCTCTCCCAAGGAAGAGTGCAGTGTGTTGCCCTCCACTCAGCATACACAGAGTGACTGGGAAAGGTTTCCGGGCCTGGATGTTTCTTAGCAGCCCAGTGGAGCCTGCCGGTACTCGGTGTTCTTGCAGGGAATAGGGTGCCCAGGCGAGGTCCTCGCTGTCTTGAAAAGCTTACTAACCTTAAAAGAAAACAGACCTGAAACTAAGGCCTCAAGGCAACTGCTCCAAGTTTCGCTTCGGCAGGGCTAGTCAAGGCTTTACCTTGAGGAAAGGCCTCACGTCAAGTTTCCTTTTAGCTCTAGAGCGTCTCAGGAGAAGCTCCCACCCAGGCTATGAAAGCACGCTGTTGATGTAGAGAACACTGGTTCCCTTCCCAGAGCCCTGCCTACAGTGATTAAAGCACGTCCTGAAACTGTTTTTTAAGTAGCTTCAGGGCAGCATGAATGGAGCTTTCAAAATGGGAAAGCAAGGCTTGTGCCATAAGGTCCCCGTTTCCAGCGAACACGCAGCCTACCTCCGTGTGATTCCTACCAAGGAAATATACACTCTAGCTACACACTGGTCCCTTCCTTGAATAAAGTTTATTTGGCACGGAGTTCTGCGTGTAGCCAACCGCCTCCCCCAAGGAGCGCTCTAGGTAGGCTATCGGGCTTAGCTTCTTCTAAAACCCTGCAGTGTAAGAGGAAGAGCTGTGCTTTGGTTACAGCAGGAACGCAGGCCGACTTTCTCCTGTAAGGATGGGGTCTTATGGTGTGACTTTGTAGGAGGAATGCGAAGCAGTTTGGGTTTCTCAGTGCCGCTCAGCCTAGGGCAATGAGGCAGATTTGCATGCCATGTAGGACGTGAGAGAACACATTTCCTGGAGCTGTTGGAGTGCTGAGGAAATCTAGCTCTCCCAAGGAAGAGTGCAGTGTGTTGCCCTCCACTCAGCATACACAGAGTGACTGGGAAAGGTTTCCGGGCCTGGATGTTTCTTAGCAGCCCAGTGGAGCCTGCCGGTACTCGGTGTTCTTGCAGAGAATAGGGTGCCCAGGCGAGGTCCTCGCTGTCTTGGAAAGCTTACTAACCTTAAAAGAAAACAGACCTGAAACTAAGGCCTCAAGGCAACTGCTCTAAGCTTAGCTTCGGCAGGGCTAGTCAAGGCTTTACCTTGAGGAAAGGCCTCACGTCAAGTTTCCTTTTAGCTCTAGAGCGTCTCAGGAGAAGCTCCCACCCAGGCTATGAAAGCACGCTGTTGATGTAGAGAACACTCGTTCCCTTCCCAGAGCCCTGCCTACAGTGACTAAAAGCACGTCCTAAAACTGTTTTTTAGGTAGCTTCAGGGCAGCATGAATGGAGCTTTCAAAATGGGAAAGCAAGGCTTGTGCCATAAGGTCCCCGTTTCCAGCGAACACGCAGCCTACCTCCGTGTGATTCCTACCAAGGAAATATACACTCTAGCTACACACTGGTCCCTTCCTTGAATAAAGTTTATTTGGCACGGAGTTCTGCGTGTAGCCAACCGCCTCCCCCAAGGAGCGCTCTAGGTAGGCTATCGGGCTTAGCTTCTTCTAAAACCCTGCAGTGTAAGAGGAAGAGCTGTGCTTTGGTTACAGCAGGAACGCAGGCCGACTTTCTCCTGTAAGGATGGGGTCTTATGGTGTGACTTTGTAGGAGGAATGCGAAGCAGTTTGGGTTTCTCAGTGCCGCTCAGCCTAGGGCAATGAGGCAGATTTGCATGCCATGTAGGACGTGAGAGAACACATTTCCTGGAGCTGTTGGAGTGCTGAGGAAATCTAGCTCTCCCAAGGAAGAGTGCAGTGTGTTGCCCTCCACTCAGCATACACAGAGTGACTGGGAAAAGTTTCCGGGCCTGGATGTTTCTTAGCAGCCCAGTGGAGCCTGCCGGTACTCGGTGTTCTTGCAGAGAATAGGGTGCCCAGGCGAGGTCCTCGCTGTCTTGAAAAGCTTACTAACCTTAAAAGAAAACAGACCTGAAAATAAGGCCTCAAGGCAACTGCTCCAAGCTTCGCTTCGGCAGGGCTAGTCAAGGCTTTACCTTGAGGAAAGGCCTCACGTCAAGTTTCCTTTTAGCTCTAGAGCGTCTCAGGAGAAGCTCCCACCCAGGCTATGAAAGCACGCTGTTGATGTAGAGAACACTCGTTCCCTTCCCAGAGCCCTGCCTACAGTGATTAAAGCACGTCCTGAAACTGTTTTTTAAATAGCTTCAGGGCAGCATGAATGGAGCTTTCAAAATGGGAAAGCAAGGCTTGTGCCATAAGGTCCCCGTTTCCAGCGAACACGCAGCCTACCTCCGTGTGATTCCTACCAAGGAAATATACACTCTAGCTACACACTGGTCCCTTCCTTGAATAAAGTTTATTTGGCACGGAGTTCTGCGTGTAGCCTACCGCCTCCCCCAAGGAGCGCTCTAGGTAGGCTATCGGGCTTAGCTTCTTCTAAAACCCTGCAGTGTAAGAGGAAGAGCTGTGCTTTGGTTACAGCAGGAACGCAGGCCGACTTTCTCCTGTAAGGATGGGGTCTTATGGTGTGACTTTGTAGGAGGAATGCGAAGCAGTTTGGGTTTCTCAGTGCCGCTCAGCCTAGGGCAATGAGGCAGATTTGCATGCCATGTAGGACGTGAGAGAACACATTTCCTGGAGCTCTTGGAGTGCTGAGGAAATCTAGCTCTCCCAAGGAAGAGTGCAGTGTGTTGCCCTCCACTCAGCATACACAGAGTGACTGGGTAAGGTTTCCGGGCCTGGATGTTTCTTAGCAGCCCAGTGGAGCCTGCCGGTACTCGGTGTTCTTGCAGAGAATAGGGTGCCAGGCGAGGTCCTCGCTGTCTTGGAAAGCTTACTAACCTTAAAAGAAAACAGACCTGAAACTAAGGCCTCAAGGCAACTGCTCCAAGCTTAGCTTCGGCAGGGCTAGTCAAGGCTTTACCTTGAGGAAAGGCCTCACGTCAAGTTTCCTTTTAGCTCTAGAGCGTCTCAGGAGAAGCTCCCACCCAGGCTATGAAAGCACGCTGTTGATGTAGAGAACACTCGTTCCCTTCCCAGAGCCCTGCCTACAGTGATTAAAGCACGTCCTAAAACTGTTTTTTAGGTAGCTTCAGGGCAGCATGAATGGAGCTTTCAAAATGGGAAAGCAAGGCTTGTGCCATAAGGTCCCCGTTTCCAGCGAACACGCAGCCTACCTCCGTGTGATTCCTACCAAGGAAATATACACTCTAGCTACACACTGGTCCCTTCCTTGAATAAAGTTTATTTGGCACGGAGTTCTGCGTGTAGCCAACCGCCTCCCCCAAAGAGCGCTCTAGGTAGGCTATCGGGCTTAGCTTCTTCTAAAACCCTGCAGTGTAAGAGGAAGAGCTGTGCTTTGGTTACAGCAGGAACGCAGGCCGACTTTCTCCTGTAAGGATGGGGTCTTATGGTGTGACTTTGTAGGAGGAATGCGAAGCAGTTTGGGTTTCTCAGTGCCGCTCAGCCTAGGGCAATGAGGCAGATTTGCATGCCATGTAGGACGTGAGAGAACACATTTCCTGGAGCTGTTGGAGTGCTGAGGAAATCTAGCTCTCCCAAGGAAGAGTGCAGTGTGTTGCCCTCCACTCAGCATACACAGAGTGACTGGGAAAGGTTTCCGGGCCTGGATGTTTCTTAGCAGCCCAGTGGAGCCTGCCGGTACTCGGTGTTCTTGCAGGGAATAGGGTGCCCAGGCGAGGTCCTCGCTGTCTTGAAAAGCTTACTAACCTTAAAAGAAAACAGACCTGAAACTAAGGCCTCAAGGCAACTGCTCCAAGCTTCGCTTCGGCAGGGCTAGTCAAGGCTTTACCTTGAGGAAAGGCCTCACGTCAAGTTTCCTTTTAGCTCTAGAGCGTCTCAGGAGAAGCTCCCACCCAGGCTATGAAAGCACGCTGTTGATGTAGAGAACACTCGTTCCCTTCCCAGAGCCCTGCCTACAGTGATTAAAGCACGTCCTAAAACTGTTTTTTAGGTAGCTTCAGGGCAGCATGAATGGAGCTTTCAAAATGGGAAAGCAAGGCTTGTGCCATAAGGTCCCCGTTTCCAGCGAACACGCAGCCTACCTCCGTGTGATTCCTACCAAGGAAATATACACTCTAGCTACACACTGGTCCCTTCCTTGAATAAAGTTTATTTGGCACGGAGTTCTGCGTGTAGCCAACCGCCTCCCCCAAGGAGCGCTCTAGGTAGGCTATCGGGCTTAGCTTCTTCTAAAACCCTGCAGTGTAAGAGGAAGAGCTGTGCTTTGGTTACAGCAGGAACGCAGGCCGACTTTCTCCTGTAAGGATGGGGTCTTATGGTGTGACTTTGTAGGAGGAATGCGAAGCAGTTTGGGTTTCTCAGTGCCGCTCAGCCTAGGGCAATGAGGCAGATTTGCATGCCATGTAGGACGTGAGAGAACACATTTCCTGGAGCTGTTGGAGTGCTGAGGAAATCTAGCTCTCCCAAGGAAGAGTGCAGTGTGTTGCCCTCCACTCAGCATACACAGAGTGACTGGGAAAGGTTTCCGGGCCTGGATGTTTCTTAGCAGCCCAGTGGAGCCTGCCGGTACTCGGTGTTCTTGCAGGGAATAGGGTGCCCAGGCGAGGTCCTCGCTGTCTTGAAAAGCTTACTAACCTTAAAAGAAAACAGACCTGAAAATAAGGCCTCAAGGCAACTGCTCCAAGCTTCGCTTCGGCAGGGCTAGTCAAGGCTTTACCTTGAGGAAAGGCCTCACGTCAAGTTTCCTTTTAGCTCTAGAGCGTCTCAGGAGAAGCTCCCACCCAGGCTATGAAAGCACGCTGTTGATGTAGAGAACACTCGTTCCCTTCCCAGAGCCCTGCCTACAGTGATTAAAGCACGTCCTGAAAGTGTTTTTTAAGTAGCTTCAGGGCAGCATGAATGGAGCTTTCAAAATGGGAAAGCAAGGCTTGTGCCATAAGGTCCCCGTTTCCAGCGAACACGCAGCCTACCTCCGTGTGATTCCTACCAAGGAAATATACACTCTAGCTACACACTGGTCCCTTCCTTGAATAAAGTTTATTTGGCACGGAGTTCTGCGTGTAGCCAACCGCCTCCCCCAAGGAGCGCTCTAGGTAGGCTATCGGGCTTAGCTTCTTCTAAAACCCTGCAGTGTAAGAGGAAGAGCTGTGCTTTGGTTACAGCAGGAACGCAGGCCGACTTTCTCCTGTAAGGATGGGGTCTTATGGTGAGACTTTGTAGGAGGAATGCGAAGCAGTTTGGGTTTCTCAGTGCCGCTCAGCCTAGGGCAATGAGGCAGATTTGCATGCCATGTAGGACGTGAGAGAACACATTTCCTGGAGCTGTTGGAGTCCTGAGGAAATCTAGCTCTCCCAAGGAAGAGTGCAGTGTGTTGCCCTCCACTCAGCATACACAGAGTGACTGGGAAAGGTTTCCGGGCCTGGATGTTTCTTAGCAGCCCAGTGGAGCCTGCCGGTACTCGGTGTTCTTGCAGAGAATAGGGTGCCCAGGCGAGGTCCTCGCTGTCTTGGAAAGCTTACTAACCTTAAAAGAAAACAGACCTGAAACTAAGGCCTCAAGGCAACTGCTCCAAGCTTAGCTTCGGCAGGGCTAGTCAAGGCTTTACCTTGAGGAAAGGCCTCACGTCAAGTTTCCTTTTAGCTCTAGAGCGTCTCAGGAGAAGCTCCCACCCAGGCTATGAAAGCACGCTGTTGATGTAGAGAACACTCGTTCCCTTCCCAGAGCCCTGCCTACAGTGACTAAAAGCACGTCCTAAAACTGTTTTTTAGGTAGCTTCAGGGCAGCATGAATGGAGCTTTCAAAATGGGAAAGCAAGGCTTGTGCCATAAGGTCCCCGTTTCCAGCGAACACGCAGCCTACCTCCGTGTGATTCCTACCAAGGAAATATACACTCTAGCTACACACTGGTCCCTTCCTTGAATAAAGTTTATTTGGCACGGAGTTCTGCGTGTAGCCAACCGCCTCCCCCAAGGAGCGCTCTAGGTAGGCTATCGGGCTTAGCTTCTTCTAAAACCCTGCAGTGTAAGAGGAAGAGCTGTGC
This sequence comes from Balaenoptera acutorostrata, assembly GCF_949987535.1. NCBI lineage: Eukaryota > Metazoa > Chordata > Mammalia > Artiodactyla > Balaenopteridae > Balaenoptera > Balaenoptera acutorostrata. The sequence goes on from NC_080066.1 coordinate 42,239,416, forward strand.
TTTGGTTACAGCAGGAACGCAGGCCGACTTTCTCCTGTAAGGATGGGGTCTTATGGTGTGACTTTGTAGGAGGAATGCGAAGCAGTTTGGGTTTCTCAGTGCCGCTCAGCCTAGGGCAATGAGGCAGATTTGCATGCCATGTAGGACGTGAGAGAACACATTTCCTGGAGCTGTTGGAGTGCTGAGGAAATCTAGCTCTCCCAAGGAAGAGTGCAGTGTGTTGCCCTCCACTCAGCATACACAGAGTGACTGGGAAAGGTTTCCGGGCCTGGATGTTTCTTAGCAGCCCAGTGGAGCCTGCCGGTACTCGGTGTTCTTGCAGGGAATAGGGTGCCCAGGCGAGGTCCTCGCTGTCTTGAAAAGCTTACTAACCTTAAAAGAAAACAGACCTGAAAATAAGGCCTCAAGGCAACTGCTCCAAGCTTCGCTTCGGCAGGGCTAGTCAAGGCTTTACCTTGAGGAAAGGCCTCACGTCAAGTTTCCTTTTAGCTCTAGAGCGTCTCAGGAGAAGCTCCCACCCAGGCTATGAAAGCACGCTGTTGATGTAGAGAACACTCGTTCCCTTCCCAGAGCCCTGCCTACAGTGATTAAAGCACGTCCTGAAAGTGTTTTTTAAGTAGCTTCAGGGCAGCATGAATGGAGCTTTCAAAATGGGAAAGCAAGGCTTGTGCCATAAGGTCCCCGTTTCCAGCGAACACGCAGCCTACCTCCGTGTGATTCCTACCAAGGAAATATACACTCTAGCTACACACTGGTCCCTTCCTTGAATAAAGTTTATTTGGCACGGAGTTCTGCGTGTAGCCAACCGCCTCCCCCAAGGAGCGCTCTAGGTAGGCTATCGGGCTTAGCTTCTTCTAAAACCCTGCAGTGTAAGAGGAAGAGCTGTGCTTTGGTTACAGCAGGAACGCAGGCCGACTTTCTCCTGTAAGGATGGGGTCTTATGGTGTGACTTTGTAGGAGGAATGCGAAGCAGTTTGGGTTTCTCAGTGCCGCTCAGCCTAGGGCAATGAGGCAGATTTGCATGCCATGTAGGACGTGAGAGAACACATTTCCTCGAGCTGTTGGAGTGCTGAGGAAATCTAGCTCTCCCAAGGAAGAGTGCAGTGTGTTGCCCTCCACTCAGCATACACAGAGTGACCGGGAAAGGTTTACGGGCCTGGATGTTTCTTAGCAGCCCAGTGGAGCCTGCCGGTACTCGGTGTTCTTGCAGAGAATAGGGTGCCCAGGCGAGGTCCTCGCTGTCTTGGAAAGCTTACTAACCTTAAAAGAAAACAGACCTGAAACTAAGGCCTCAAGGCAAGTGCTCCAAGCTTAGCTTCGGCAGGGCTAGTCAAGGCTTTACCTTGAGGAAAGGCCTCACGTCAAGTTTCCTTTTAGCTCTAGAGCGTCTCAGGAGAAGCTCCCACCCAGGCTATGAAAGCACGCTGTTGATGTAGAGAACACTCGTTCCCTTCCCAGAGCCCTGCCTACAGTGACTAAAAGCACGTCCTAAAACTGTTTTTTAGGTAGCTTCAGGGCAGCATGAATGGAGCTTTCAAAATGGGAAAGCAAGGCTTGTGCCATAAGGTCCCCGTTTCCAGCGAACACGCAGCCTACCTCCGTGTGATTCCTACCAAGGAAATATACACTCTAGCTACACACTGGTCCCTTCCTTGAATAAAGTTTATTTGGCACGGAGTTCTGCGTGTAGCCAACCGCCTCCCCCAAGGAGCGCTCTAGGTAGGCTATCGGGCTTAGCTTCTTCTAAAACCCTGCAGTGTAAGAGGAAGAGCTGTGCTTTGGTTACAGCAGGAACGCAGGCCGACTTTCTCCTGTAAGGATGGGGTCTTATGGTGTGACTTTGTAGGAGGAATGCGAAGCAGTTTGGGTTTCTCAGTGCCGCTCAGCCTAGGGCAATGAGGCAGATTTGCATGCCATGTAGGACTTGAGAGAACACATTTCCTGGAGCTCTTGGAGTGCTGAGGAAATCTAGCTCTCCCAAGGAAGAGTGCAGTGTGTTGCCCTCCACTCAGCATACACAGAGTGACTGGGAAAGGTTTACGGGCCTGGATGTTTCTTAGCAGCCCAGTGGAGCCTGCCGGTACTCGGTGTTCTTGCAGAGAATACGGTGCCAGGCGAGGTCCTCGCTGTCTTGGAAAGCTTACTAACCTTAAAAGAAAACAGACCTGAAACTAAGGCCTCAAGGCAACTGCTCCAAGCTTAGCTTCGGCAGGGCTAGTCAAGGCTTTACCTTGAGGAAAGGCCTCACGTCAAGTTTCCTTTTCGCTCTAGAGCGTCTCAGGAGAAGCTCCCACCCAGGCTATGAAAGCACGCTGTTGATGTAGAGAACACTCGTTCCCTTCCCAGAGCCCTGCCTACAGTGATTAAAGCACGTCCTGAAACTGTTTTTTAGGTAGCTTCAGGGCAGCATGAATGGAACTTTCAAAATGGGAAAGCAAGGCTTGTGCCATAAGGTCCCCGTTTCCAGCGAACACGCAGCCTACCTCCGTGTGATTCCTACCAAGGAAATATACACTCTAGCTACACACTGGTCCCTTCCTTGAATAAAGTTTATTTGGCACGGAGTTCTGCGTGTAGCCAACCGCCTCCCCCAAGGAGCGCTCTAGGTAGGCTATCGGGCTTAGCTTCTTCTAAAACCCTCCAGTGTAAGAGGAAGAGCTGTGCTTTGGTTACAGCAGGAACGCAGGCCGACTTTCTCCTGTAAGGATGGGGTCTTATGGTGTGACTTTGTAGGAGGAATGCGAAGCAGTTTGGGTTTCTCAGTGCCGCTCAGCCTAGGGCAATGAGGCAGATTTGCATGCCATGTAGGACGTGAGAGAACACATTTCCTGGAGCTCTTGGAGTGCTGAGGAAATCTAGCTCTCCCAAGGAAGAGTGCAGTGTGTTGCCCTCCACTCAGCATACACAGAGTGACTGGGAAAGGTTTACGGGCCTGGATGTTTCTTAGCAGCCCAGTGGAGCCTGCCGGTACTCGGTGTTCTTGCAGAGAATACGGTGCCAGGCGAGGTCCTCGCTGTCTTGGAAAGCTTACTAACCTTAAAAGAAAACAGACCTGAAACTAAGGCCTCAAGGCAACTGCTCCAAGCTTCGCTTCGGCAGGGCTAGTCAAGGCTTTACCTTGAGGAAAGGCCTCACGTCAAGTTTCCTTTTCGCTCTAGAGCGTCTCAGGAGAAGCTCCCACCCAGGCTATGAAAGCACGCTGTTGATGTAGAGAACACTCGTTCCCTTCCCAGAGCCCTGCCTACAGTGATTAAAGCACGTCCTAAAACTGTTTTTTAGGTAGCTTCAGGGCAGCATGAATGGAGCTTTCAAAATGGGAAAGCAAGGCTTGTGCCATAAGGTCCCCGTTTCCAGCGAACACGCAGCCTACCTCCGTGTGATTCCTACCAAGGAAATATACACTCTAGCTACACACTGGTCCCTTCCTTGAATAAAGTTTATTTGGCACGGAGTTCTGCGTGTAGCCAACCGCCTCCCCCAAGGAGCGCTCTAGGTAGGCTATCGGGCTTAGCTTCTTCGAAAACCCTGCAGTGTAAGAGGAAGAGCTGTGCTTTGGTTACAGCAGGAACGCAGGCCGACTTTCTCCTGTAAGGATGGGGTCTTATGGTGTGACTTTGTAGGAGGAATGCGAAGCAGTTTGGGTTTCTCAGTGCCGCTCAGCCTAGGGCAATGAGGCAGATTTGCATGCCATGTAGGACGTGAGAGAACACATTTCCTGGAGCTGTTGGAGTGCTGAGGAAATCTAGCTCTCCCAAGGAAGAGTGCAGTGTGTTGCCCTCCACTCAGCATACACAGAGTGACTGGGAAAGGTTTCCGGGCCTGGATGTTTCTTAGCAGCCCAGTGGAGCCTGCCGGTACTCGGTGTTCTTGCAGAGAATAGGGTGCCCAGGCGAGGTCCTCGCTGTCTTGGAAAGCTTACTAACCTTAAAAGAAAACAGACCTGAAACTAAGGCCTCAAGGCAACTGCTCCAAGCTTAGCTTCGGCAGGGCTAGTCAAGGCTTTACCTTGAGGAAAGGCCTCACGTCAAGTTTCCTTTTAGCTCTAGAGCGTCTCAGGAGAAGCTCCCACCCAGGCTATGAAAGCACGCTGTTGATGTAGAGAACACTCGTTCCCTTCCCAGAGCCCTGCCTACAGTGATTAAAGCACGTCCTAAAACTGTTTTTTAGGTAGCTTCAGGGCAGCATGAATGGAGCTTTCAAAATGGGAAAGCAAGGCTTGTGCCATAAGGTCCCCGTTTCCAGCGAACACGCAGCCTACCTCCGTGTGATTCCTACCAAGGAAATATACACTCTAGCTACACACTGGTCCCTTCCTTGAATAAAGTTTATTTGGCACGGAGTTCTGCGTGTAGCCAACCGCCTCCCCCAAGGAGCGCTCTAGGTAGGCTATCGGGCTTAGCTTCTTCGAAAACCCTGCAGTGTAAGAGGAAGAGCTGTGCTTTGGTTACAGCAGGAACGCAGGCCGACTTTCTCCTGTAAGGATGGGGTCTTATGGTGTGACTTTGTAGGAGGAATGCGAAGCAGTTTGGGTTTCTCAGTGCCGCTCAGCCTAGGGCAATGAGGCAGATTTGCATGCCATGTAGGACGTGAGAGAACACATTTCCTGGAGCTGTTGGAGTGCTGAGGAAATCTAGCTCTCCCAAGGAAGAGTGCAGTGTGTTGCCCTCCACTCAGCATACACAGAGTGACTGGGAAAGGTTTCCGGGCCTGGATGTTTCTTAGCAGCCCAGTGGAGCCTGCCGGTACTCGGTGTTCTTGCAGGGAATAGGGTGCCCAGGCGAGGTCCTCGCTGTCTTGAAAAGCTTACTAACCTTAAAAGAAAACAGACCTGAAACTAAGGCCTCAAGGCAACTGCTCCAAGCTTCGCTTCGGCAGGGCTAGTCAAGGCTTTACCTTGAGGAAAGGCCTCACGTCAAGTTTCCTTTTAGCTCTAGAGCGTCTCAGGAGAAGCTCCCACCCAGGCTATGAAAGCACGCTGTTGATGTAGAGAACACTCGTTCCCTTCCCAGAGCCCTGCCTACAGTGATTAAAGCACGTCCTAAAACTGTTTTTTAGGTAGCTTCAGGGCAGCATGAATGGAGCTTTCAAAATGGGAAAGCAAGGCTTGTGCCATAAGGTCCCCGTTTCCAGCGAACACGCAGCCTACCTCCGTGTGATTCCTACCAAGGAAATATACACTCTAGCTACACACTGGTCCCTTCCTTGAATAAAGTTTATTTGGCACGGAGTTCTGCGTGTAGCCAACCGCCTCCCCCAAGGAGCGCTCTAGGTAGGCTATCGGGCTTAGCTTCTTCTAAAACCCTGCAGTGTAAGAGGAAGAGCTGTGCTTTGGTTACAGCAGGAACGCAGGCCGACTTTCTCCTGTAAGGATGGGGTCTTATGGTGTGACTTTGTAGGAGGAATGCGAAGCAGTTTGGGTTTCTCAGTGCCGCTCAGCCTAGGGCAATGAGGCAGATTTGCATGCCATGTAGGACGTGAGAGAACACATTTCCTGGAGCTGTTGGAGTGCTGAGGAAATCTAGCTCTCCCAAGGAAGAGTGCAGTGTGTTGCCCTCCACTCAGCATACACAGAGTGACTGGGAAAGGTTTCCGGGCCTGGATGTTTCTTAGCAGCCCAGTGGAGCCTGCCGGTACTCGGTGTTCTTGCAGGGAATAGGGTGCCCAGGCGAGGTCCTCGCTGTCTTGAAAAGCTTACTAACCTTAAAAGAAAACAGACCTGAAACTAAGGCCTCAAGGCAACTGCTCCAAGCTTCGCTTCGGCAGGGCTAGTCAAGGCTTTACCTTGAGGAAAGGCCTCACGTCAAGTTTCCTTTTAGCTCTAGAGCGTCTCAGGAGAAGCTCCCACCCAGGCTATGAAAGCACGCTGTTGATGTAGAGAACACTCGTTCCCTTCCCAGAGCCCTGCCTACAGTGATTAAAGCACGTCCTGAAACTGTTTTTTAAGTAGCTTCAGGGCAGCATGAATGGAGCTTTCAAAATGGGAAAGCAAGGCTTGTGCCATAAGGTCCCCGTTTCCAGCGAACACGCAGCCTACCTCCGTGTGATTCCTACCAAGGAAATATACACTCTAGCTACACACTGGTCCCTTCCTTGAATAAAGTTTATTTGGCACGGAGTTCTGCGTGTAGCCAACCGCCTCCCCCAAGGAGCGCTCTAGGTAGGCTATCGGGCTTAGCTTCTTCTAAAACCCTGCAGTGTAAGAGGAAGAGCTGTGCTTTGGTTACAGCAGGAACGCAGGCCGACTTTCTCCTGTAAGGATGGGGTCTTATGGTGTGACTTTGTAGGAGGAATGCGAAGCAGTTTGGGTTTCTCAGTGCCGCTCAGCCTAGGGCAATGAGGCAGATTTGCATGCCATGTAGGACGTGAGAGAACACATTTCCTGGAGCTGTTGGAGTGCTGAGGAAATCTAGCTCTCACAAGGAAGAGTGCAGTGTGTTGCCCTCCACTCAGCATACACAGAGTGACTGGGAAAGGTTTCCGGGCCTGGATGTTTCTTAGCAGCCCAGTGGAGCCTGCCGGTACTCGGTGTTCTTGCAGGGAATAGGGTGCGCACGCGAGGTCCTCGCTGTCTTGGAAAGCTTACTAACCTTAAAAGAAAACAAACCTGAAACTAAGACCTCAAGGCAACTGCTCCAAGCTTAGCTTCGGCAGGGCTAGTCAAGGCTTTACCTTGAGGAAAGGCCTCACGTCAAGTTTCCTTTTAGCTCTAGAGCGTCTCAGGAGAAGCTCCCACCCAGGCTATGAAAGCACGCTGTTGATGTAGACAACACTCGTTCCCTTCCCAGAGCCCTGCCTACAGTGATTAAAGCACGTCCTAAAACTGTTTTTTAGGTAGCTTCAGGGCAGCATGAATGGATCTTTCAAAATGGGAAAGCAAGGCTTGTGCCATAAGGTCCCCGTTTCCAGCGAACACGCAGCCTACCTCCGTGTGATTCCTACCAAGGAAATATACACTCTAGCTACACACTGGTCCCTTCCTTGAATAAAGTTTATTTGGCACGGAGTTCTGCGTGTAGCCAACCGCCTCCCCCAAGGAGCGCTCTAGGTAGGCTATCGGGCTTAGCTTCTTCTAATACCCTGCAGTGTAAGAGGAAGAGCTGTGCTTTGGTTACAGCAGGAACGCAGGCCGACTTTCTCCTGTAAGGATGGTGTCTTATGGTTTGACTTTGTAGGAGAAATGCGAAGCAGTTTGGGTTTCTCAGTGCCGCTCAGCCTAGGGCAATGAGGCAGATTTGCATGCCATGTAGGACGTGAGAGAACACATTTCCTGGAGCTGTTGGAGTGCTGAGGAAATCTAGCTCTCCCAAGGAAGAGTGCAGTGTGTTGCCCTCCACTCAGCATACACAGAGTGACTGGGAAAGGTTTCCGGGCCTGGATGTTTCTTAGCAGCCCAGTGGAGCCTGCCGGTACTCGGTGTTCTTGCAGGGAATAGGGTGCCCAGGCGAGGTCCTCGCTGTCTTGAAAAGCTTACTAACCTTAAAAGAAAACAGACCTGAAACTAAGGCCTCAAGGCAACTGCTCCAAGCTTCGCTTCGGCAGGGCTAGTCAAGGCTTTACCTTGAGGAAAGGCCTCACGTCAAGTTTCCTTTTAGCTCTAGAGCGTCTCAGGAGAAGCTCCCACCCAGGCTATGAAAGCACGCTGTTGATGTAGAGAACACTCGTTCCCTTCCCAGAGCCCTGCCTACAGTGATTAAAGCACGTCCTAAAACTGTTTTTTAGGTAGCTTCAGGGCAGCATGAATGGAGCTTTCAAAATGGGAAAGCAAGGCTTGTGCCATAAGGTCCCCGTTTCCAGCGAACACGCAGCCTACCTCCGTGTGATTCCTACCAAGGAAATATACACTCTAGCTACACACTGGTCCCTTCCTTGAATAAAGTTTATTTGGCACGGAGTTCTGCGTGTAGCCAACCGCCTCCCCCAAGGAGCGCTCTAGGTAGGCTATCGGGCTTAGCTTCTTCTAAAACCCTGCAGTGTAAGAGGAAGAGCTGTGCTTTGGTTACAGCAGGAACGCAGGCCGACTTTCTCCTGTAAGGATGGGGTCTTATGGTGTGACTTTGTAGGAGGAATGCGAAGCAGTTTGGGTTTCTCAGTGCCGCTCAGCCTAGGGCAATGAGGCAGATTTGCATGCCATGTAGGACGTGAGAGAACACATTTCCTGGAGCTGTTGGAGTGCTGAGGAAATCTAGCTCTCCCAAGGAAGAGTGCAGTGTGTTGCCCTCCACTCAGCATACACAGAGTGACTGGGAAAGGTTTCCGGGCCTGGATGTTTCTTAGCAGCCCAGTGGAGCCTGCCGGTACTCGGTGTTCTTGCAGAGAATGGGGTGCCCAGGCGAGGTCCTCGCTGTCTTGAAAAGCTTACTAACCTTAAAAGAAAACAGACCTGAAACTAAGGCCTCAAGGCAACTGCTCCAAGCTTCGCTTCGGCAGGGCTAGTCAAGGCTTTACCTTGAGGAAAGGCCTCACGTCAAGTTTCCTTTTAGCTCTAGAGCGTCTCAGGAGAAGCTCCCACCCAGGCTATGAAAGCACGCTGTTGATGTAGAGAACACTCGTTCCCTTCCCAGAGCCCTGCCTACAGTGATTAAAGCACGTCCTGAAACTGTTTTTTAAGTAGCTTCAGGGCAGCATGAATGGAGCTTTCAAAATGGGAAAGCAAGGCTTGTGCCATAAGGTCCCCGTTTCCAGCGAACACGCAGCCTACCTCCGTGTGATTCCTACCAAGGAAATATACACTCTAGCTACACACTGGTCCCTTCCTTGAATAAAGTTTATTTGGCACGGAGTTCTGCGTGTAGCCAACCGCCTCCCCCAAGGAGCGCTCTAGGTAGGCTATCGGGCTTAGCTTCTTCTAAAACCCTGCAGTGTAAGAGGAAGAGCTGTGCTTTGGTTACAGCAGGAACGCAGGCCGACTTTCTCCTGTAAGGATGGGGTCTTATGGTGTGACTTTGTAGGAGGAATGCGAAGCAGTTTGGGTTTCTCAGTGCCGCTCAGCCTAGGGCAATGAGGCAGATTTGCATGCCATGTAGGACGTGAGAGAACACATTTCCTGGAGCTGTTGGAGTGCTGAGGAAATCTAGCTCTCACAAGGAAGAGTGCAGTGTGTTGCCCTCCACTCAGCATACACAGAGTGACTGGGAAAGGTTTCCGGGCCTGGATGTTTCTTAGCAGCCCAGTGGAGCCTGCCGGTACTCGGTGTTCTTGCAGGGAATAGGGTGCGCACGCGAGGTCCTCGCTGTCTTGGAAAGCTTACTAACCTTAAAAGAAAACAAACCTGAAACTAAGACCTCAAGGCAACTGCTCCAAGCTTAGCTTCGGCAGGGCTAGTCAAGGCTTTACCTTGAGGAAAGGCCTCACGTCAAGTTTCCTTTTAGCTCTAGAGCGTCTCAGGAGAAGCTCCCACCCAGGCTATGAAAGCACGCTGTTGATGTAGACAACACTCGTTCCCTTCCCAGAGCCCTGCCTACAGTGATTAAAGCACGTCCTAAAACTGTTTTTTAGGTAGCTTCAGGGCAGCATGAATGGATCTTTCAAAATGGGAAAGCAAGGCTTGTGCCATAAGGTCCCCGTTTCCAGCGAACACGCAGCCTACCTCCGTGTGATTCCTACCAAGGAAATATACACTCTAGCTACACACTGGTCCCTTCCTTGAATAAAGTTTATTTGGCACGGAGTTCTGCGTGTAGCCAACCGCCTCCCCCAAGGAGCGCTCTAGGTAGGCTATCGGGCTTAGCTTCTTCTAATACCCTGCAGTGTAAGAGGAAGAGCTGTGCTTTGGTTACAGCAGGAACGCAGGCCGACTTTCTCCTGTAAGGATGGTGTCTTATGGTTTGACTTTGTAGGAGAAATGCGAAGCAGTTTGGGTTTCTCAGTGCCGCTCAGCCTAGGGCAATGAGGCAGATTTGCATGCCATGTAGGACGTGAGAGAACACATTTCCTGGAGCTGTTGGAGTGCTGAGGAAATCTAGCTCTCCCAAGGAAGAGTGCAGTGTGTTGCCCTCCACTCAGCATACACAGAGTGACTGGGAAAGGTTTCCGGGCCTGGATGTTTCTTAGCAGCCCAGTGGAGCCTGCCGGTACTCGGTGTTCTTGCAGAGAATAGGGTGCCCAGGCGAGGTCCTCGCTGTCTTGGAAAGCTTACTAACCTTAAAAGAAAACAGACCTGAAACTAAGGCCTCAAGGCAACTGCTCCAAGCTTAGCTTCGGCAGGGCTAGTCAAGGCTTTACCTTGAGGAAAGGCCTCACGTCAAGTTTCCTTTTAGCTCTAGAGCGTCTCAGGAGAAGCTCCCACCCAGGCTATGAAAGCACGCTGTTGATGTAGAGAACACTCGTTCCCTTCCCAGAGCCCTGCCTACAGTGATTAAAGCACGTCCTAAAACTGTTTTTTAGGTAGCTTCAGGGCAGCATGAATGGAGCTTTCAAAATGGGAAAGCAAGGCTTGTGCCATAAGGTCCCCGTTTCCAGCGAACACGCAGCCTACCTCCGTGTGATTCCTACCAAGGAAATATACACTCTAGCTACACACTGGTCCCTTCCTTGAATAAAGTTTATTTGGCACGGAGTTCTGCGTGTAGCCAACCGCCTCCCCCAAGGAGCGCTCTAGGTAGGCTATCGGGCTTAGCTTCTTCTAAAACCCTGCAGTGTAAGAGGAAGAGCTGTGCTTTGGTTACAGCAGGAACGCAGGCCGACTTTCTCCTGTAAGGATGGGGTCTTATGGTGTGACTTTGTAGGAGGAATGCGAAGCAGTTTGGGTTTCTCAGTGCCGCTCAGCCTAGGGCAATGAGGCAGATTTGCATGCCATGTAGGACGTGAGAGAACACATTTCCTGGAGCTCTTGGAGTGCTGAGGAAATCTAGCTCTCCCAAGGAAGAGTGCAGTGTGTTGCCCTCCACTCAGCATACACAGAGTGACTGGGAAAGGTTTCCGGGCCTGGATGTTTCTTAGCAGCCCAGTGGAGCCTGCCGGTACTCGGTGTTCTTGCAGGGAATAGGGTGCCCAGGCGAGGTCCTCGCTGTCTTGAAAAGCTTACTAACCTTAAAAGAAAACAGACCTGAAACTAAGGCCTCAAGGCAACTGCTCCAAGCTTCGCTTCGGCAGGGCTAGTCAAGGCTTTACCTTGAGGAAAGGCCTCACGTCAAGTTTCCTTTTAGCTCTAGAGCGTCTCAGGAGAAGCTCCCACCCAGGCTATGAAAGCACGCTGTTGATGTAGAGAACACTCGTTCCCTTCCCAGAGCCCTGCCTACAGTGATTAAAGCACGTCCTGAAACTGTTTTTTAAGTAGCTTCAGGGCAGCATGAATGGAGCTTTCAAAATGGGAAAGCAAGGCTTGTGCCATAAGGTCCCCGTTTCCAGCGAACACGCAGCCTACCTCCGTGTGATTCCTACCAAGGAAATATACACTCTAGCTACACACTGGTCCCTTCCTTGAATAAAGTTTATTTGGCACGGAGTTCTGCGTGTAGCCAACCGCCTCCCCCAAGGAGCGCTCTAGGTAGGCTATCGGGCTTAGCTTCTTCTAAAACCCTGCAGTGTAAGAGGAAGAGCTGTGCTTTGGTTACAGCAGGAACGCAGGCCGACTTTCTCCTGTAAGGATGGGGTCTTATGGTGTGACTTTGTAGGAGGAATGCGAAGCAGTTTGGGTTTCTCAGTGCCGCTCAGCCTAGGGCAATGAGGCAGATTTGCATGCCATGTAGGACGTGAGAGAACACATTTCCTGGAGCTGTTGGAGTGCTGAGGAAATCTAGCTCTCCCAAGGAAGAGTGCAGTGTGTTGCCCTCCACTCAGCATACACAGAGTGACTGGGAAAGGTTTCCGGGCCTGGATGTTTCTTAGCAGCCCAGTGGAGCCTGCCGGTACTCGGTGTTCTTGCAGGGAATAGGGTGCGCACGCGAGGTCCTCGCTGTCTTGGAAAGCTTACTAACCTTAAAAGAAAACAAACCTGAAACTAAGACCTCAAGGCAACTGCTCCAAGCTTAGCTTCGGCAGGGCTAGTCAAGGCTTTACCTTGAGGAAAGGCCTCACGTCAAGTTTCCTTTTAGCTCTAGAGCGTCTCAGGAGAAGCTCCCACCCAGGCTATGAAAGCACGCTGTTGATGTAGAGAACACTCGTTCCCTTCCCAGAGCCCTGCCTACAGTGATTAAAGCACGTCCTAAAACTGTTTTTTAGGTAGCTTCAGGGCAGCATGAATGGATCTTTCAAAATGGGAAAGCAAGGCTTGTGCCATAAGGTCCCCGTTTCCAGCGAACACGCAGCCTACCTCCGTGTGATTCCTACCAAGGAAATATACACTCTAGCTACACACTGGTCCCTTCCTTGAATAAAGTTTATTTGGCACGGAGTTCTGCGTGTAGCCAACCGCCTCCCCCAAGGAGCGCTCTAGGTAGGCTATCGGGCTTAGCTTCTTCTAAAACCCTGCAGTGTAAGAGGAAGAGCTGTGCTTTGGTTACAGCAGGAACGCAGGCCGACTTTCTCCTGTAAGGATGGTGTCTTATGGTTTGACTTTGTAGGAGAAATGCGAAGCAGTTTGGGTTTCTCAGTGCCGCTCAGCCTAGGGCAATGAGGCAGATTTGCATGCCATGTAGGACGTGAGAGAACACATTTCCTGGAGCTGTTGGAGTGCTGAGGAAATCTAGCTCTCCCAAGGAAGAGTGCAGTGTGTTGCCCTCCACTCAGCATACACAGAGTGACTGGGAAAGGTTTCCGGGCCTGGATGTTTCTTAGCAGCCCAGTGGAGCCTGCCGGTACTCGGTGTTCTTGCAGAGAATAGGGTGCCCAGGCGAGGTCCTCGCTGTCTTGGAAAGCTTACTAACCTTAAAAGAAAACAGACCTGAAACTAAGGCCTCAAGGCAACTGCTCCAAGCTTAGCTTCGGCAGGGCTAGTCAAGGCTTTACCTTGAGGAAAGGCCTCACGTCAAGTTTCCTTTTAGCTCTAGAGCGTCTCAGGAGAAGCTCCCACCCAGGCTATGAAAGCACGCTGTTGATGTAGAGAACACTCGTTCCCTTCCCAGAGCCCTGCCTACAGTGATTAAAGCACGTCCTAAAACTGTTTTTTAGGTAGCTTCAGGGCAGCATGAATGGAGCTTTCAAAATGGGAAAGCAAGGCTTGTGCCATAAGGTCCCCTTTTCCAGCGAACACGCAGCCTACCTCCGTGTGATTCCTACCAAGGAAATATACACTCTAGCTACACACTGGTCCCTTCCTTGAATAAAGTTTATTTGGCACGGAGTTCTGCGTGTAGCCAACCGCCTCCCCCAAGGAGCGCTCTAGGTAGGCTATCGGGCTTAGCTTCTTCTAAAACCCTGCAGTGTAAGAGGAAGAGCTGTGCTTTGGTTACAGCAGGAACGCAGGCCGACTTTCTCCTGTAAGGATGGTGTCTTATGGTGTGACTTTGTAGGAGAAATGCGAAGCAGTTTGGGTTTCTCAGTGCCGCTCAGCCTAGGGCAATGAGGCAGATTTGCATGCCATGTAGGACGTGAGAGAACACATTTCCTGGAGCTGTTGGAGTGCTGAGGAAATCTAGCTCTCCCAAGGAAGAGTGCAGTGTGTTGCCCTCCACTCAGCATACACAGAGTGACTGGGAAAGGTTTCCGGGCCTGGATGTTTCTTAGCAGCCCAGTGGAGCCTGCCGGTACTCGGTGTTCTTGCAGGGAATAGGGTGCGCACGCGAGGTCCTCGCTGTCTTGGAAAGCTTACTAACCTTAAAAGAAAACAAACCTGAAACTAAGACCTCAAGGCAACTGCTCCAAGCTTAGCTTCGGCAGGGCTAGTCAAGGCTTTACCTTGAGGAAAGGCCTCACGTCAAGTTTCCTTTTAGCTCTAGAGCGTCTCAGGAGAAGCTCCCACCCAGGCTATGAAAGCACGCTGTTGATGTAGAGAACACTCGTTCCCTTCCCAGAGCCCTGCCTACAGTGATTAAAGCACGTCCTAAAACTGTTTTTTAGGTAGCTTCAGGGCAGCATGAATGGATCTTTCAAAATGGGAAAGCAAGGCTTGTGCCATAAGGTCCCCGTTTCCAGCGAACACGCAGCCTACCTCCGTGTGATTCCTACCAAGGAAATATACACTCTAGCTACACACTGGTCCCTTCCTTGAATAAAGTTTATTTGGCACGGAGTTCTGCGTGTAGCCAACCGCCTCCCCCAAGGAGCGCTCTAGGTAGGCTATCGGGCTTAGCTTCTTCTAAAACCCTGCAGTGTAAGAGGAAGAGCTGTGCTTTGGTTACAGCAGGAACGCAGGCCGACTTTCTCCTGTAAGGATGGTGTCTTATGGTTTGACTTTGTAGGAGAAATGCGAAGCAGTTTGGGTTTCTCAGTGCCGCTCAGCCTAGGGCAATGAGGCAGATTTGCATGCCATGTAGGACGTGAGAGAACACATTTCCTGGAGCTGTTGGAGTGCTGAGGAAATCTAGCTCTCCCAAGGAAGAGTGCAGTGTGTTGCCCTCCACTCAGCATACACAGAGTGACTGGGAAAGGTTTCCGGGCCTGGATGTTTCTTAGCAGCCCAGTGGAGCCTGCCGGTACTCGGTGTTCTTGCAGAGAATAGGGTGCCCAGGCGAGGTCCTCGCTGTCTTGGAAAGCTTACTAACCTTAAAAGAAAACAGACCTGAAACTAAGGCCTCAAGGCAACTGCTCCAAGCTTAGCTTCGGCAGGGCTAGTCAAGGCTTTACCTTGAGGAAAGGCCTCACGTCAAGTTTCCTTTTAGCTCTAGAGCATCTCAGGAGAAGCTCCCACGCAGGCTATGAAAGCACGCTGTTGATGTAGAGAACACTCGTTCCCTTCCCAGAGCCCTGCCTACAGTGATTAAAGCACGTCCTAAAACTGTTTTTTAGGTAGCTTCAGGGCAGCATGAATGGAGCTTTCAAAATGGGAAAGCAAGGCTTGTGCCATAAGGTCCCCGTTTCCAGCGAACACGCAGCCTACCTCCGTGTGATTCCTACCAAGGAAATATACACTCTAGCTACACACTGGTCCCTTCCTTGAATAAAGTTTATTTGGCACGGAGTTCTGCGTGTAGCCAACCGCCTCCCCCAAGGAGCGCTCTAGGTAGGCTATCGGGCTTAGCTTCTTCTAAAACCCTGCAGTGTAAGAGGAAGAGCTGTGCTTTGGTTACAGCAGGAACGCAGGCCGACTTTCTCCTGTAAGGATGGGGTCTTATGGTGTGACTTTGTAGGAGGAATGCGAAGCAGTTTGGGTTTCTCAGTGCCGCTCAGCCTAGGGCAATGAGGCAGATTTGCATGCCATGTAGGACGTGAGAGAACACATTTCCTGGAGCTGTTGGAGTGCTGAGGAAATCTAGCTCTCCCAAGGAAGAGTGCAGTGTGTTGCCCTCCACTCAGCATACACAGAGTGACTGGGAAAGGTTTCCGGGCCTGGATGTTTCTTAGCAGCCCAGTGGAGCCTGCCGGTACTCGGTGTTCTTGCAGGGAATAGGGTGCCCAGGCGAGGTCCTCGCTGTCTTGAAAAGCTTACTAACCTTAAAAGAAAACAGACCTGAAACTAAGGCCTCAAGGCAACTGCTCCAAGCTTCGCTTCGGCAGGGCTAGTCAAGGATTTACCTTGAGGAAAGGCCTCACGTCAAGTTTCCTTTTAGCTCTAGAGCGTCTCAGGAGAAGCTCCCACCCAGGCTATGAAAGCACGCTGTTGATGTAGAGAACACTCGTTCCCTTCCCAGAGCCCTGCCTACAGTGATTAAAGCACGTCCTAAAACTGTTTTTTAGGTAGCTTCAGGGCAGCATGAATGGATCTTTCAAAATGGGAAAGCAAGGCTTGTGCCATAAGGTCCCCGTTTCCAGCGAACACGCAGCCTACCTCCGTGTGATTCCTACCAAGGAAATATACACTCTAGCTACACACTGGTCCCTTCCTTGAATAAAGTTTATTTGGCACGGAGTTCTGCGTGTAGCCAACCGCCTCCCCCAAGGAGCGCTCTAGGTAGGCTATCGGGCTTAGCTTCTTCTAAAACCCTGCAGTGTAAGAGGAAGAGCTGTGCTTTGGTTACAGCAGGAACGCAGGCCGACTTTCTCCTGTAAGGATGGTGTCTTATGGTTTGACTTTGTAGGAGAAATGCGAAGCAGTTTGGGTTTCTCAGTGCCGCTCAGCCTAGGGCAATGAGGCAGATTTCCATGCCATGTAGGACGTGAGAGAACACATTTCCTGGAGCTGTTGGAGTGCTGAGGAAATCTAGCTCTCCCAAGGAAGAGTGCAGTGTGTTGCCCTCCACTCAGCATACACAGAGTGACTGGGAAAGGTTTCCGGGCCTGGATGTTTCTTAGCAGCCCAGTGGAGCCTGCCGGTACTCGGTGTTCTTGCAGAGAATAGGGTGCCCAGGCGAGGTCCTCGCTGTCTTGGAAAGCTTACTAACCTTAAAAGAAAACAGACCTGAAACTAAGGCCTCAAGGCAACTGCTCCAAGCTTAGCTTCGGCAGGGCTAGTCAAGGCTTTACCTTGAGGAAAGGCCTCACGTCAAGTTTCCTTTTAGCTCTAGAGCGTCTCAGGAGAAGCTCCCACCCAGGCTATGAAAGCACGCTGTTGATGTAGAGAACACTCGTTCCCTTCCCAGAGCCCTGCCTACAGTGACTAAAAGCACGTCCTAAAACTGTTTTTTAGGTAGCTTCAGGGCAGCATGAATGGAGCTTTCAAAATGGGAAAGCAAGGCTTGTGCCATAAGGTCCCCGTTTCCAGCAAACACGCAGCCTACCTCCGTGTGATTCCTACCAAGGAAATATACACTCTAGCTACACACTGGTCCCTTCCTTGAATAAAGTTTATTTGGCACGGAGTTCTGCGTGTAGCCAACCGCCTCCCCCAAGGAGCGCTCTAGGTAGGCTATCGGGCTTAGCTTCTTCTAAAACCCTGCAGTGTAAGAGGAAGAGCTGTGCTTTGGTTACAGCAGGAACGCAGGCCGACTTTCTCCTGTAAGGATGGGGTCTTATGGTGAGACTTTGTAGGAGGAATGCGAAGCAGTTTGGGTTTCTCAGTGCCGCTCAGCCTAGGGCAATGAGGCAGATTTGCATGCCATGTAGGACGTGAGAGAACACATTTCCTGGAGCTGTTGGAGTGCTGAGGAAATCTAGCTCTCCCAAGGAAGAGTGCAGTGTGTTGCCCTCCACTCAGCATACACAGAGTGACTGGGAAAGGTTTCCGGGCCTGGATGTTTCTTAGCAGCCCAGTGGAGCCTGCCGGTACTCGGTGTTCTTGCAGAGAATAGGGTGCCCAGGCGAGGTCCTCGCTGTCTTGGAAAGCTTACTAACCTTAAAAGAAAACAGACCTGAAACTAAGGCCTCAAGGCAACTGCTCCAAGCTTAGCTTCGGCAGGGCTAGTCAAGGCTTTTCCTTGAGGAAAGGCCTCACGTCAAGTTTCCTTTTAGCTCTAGAGCGTCTCAGGAGAAGCTCCCACCCAGGCTATGAAAGCACGCTGTTGATGTAGAGAACACTCGTTCCCTTCCCAGAGCCCTGCCTACAGTGACTAAAAGCACGTCCTAAAACTGTTTTTTAGGTAGCTTCAGGGCAGCATGAATGGAGCTTTCAAAATGGGAAAGCAAGGCTTGTGCCATAAGGTCCCCGTTTCCAGCGAACACGCAGCCTACCTCCGTGTGATTCCTACCAAGGAAATATACACTCTAGCTACACACTGGTCCCTTCCTTGAATAAAGTTTATTTGGCACGGAGTTCTGCGTGTAGCCAACCGCCTCCCCCAAGGAGCGCTCTAGGTAGGCTATCGGGCTTAGCTTCTTCTAAAACCCTGCAGTGTAAGAGGAAGAGCTGTGCTTTGGTTACAGCAGGAACGCAGGCCGACTTTCTCCTGTAAGGATGGTGTCTTATGGTGTGACTTTGTAGGAGAAATGCGAAGCAGTTTGGGTTTCTCAGTGCCGCTCAGCCTAGGGCAATGAGGCAGATTTGCATGCCATGTAGGACGTGAGAGAACACATTTCCTGGAGCTGTTGGAGTGCTGAGGAAATCTAGCTCTCCCAAGGAAGAGTGCAGTGTGTTGCCCTCCACTCAGCATACACAGAGTGACTGGGAAAGGTTTCCGGGCCTGGATGTTTCTTAGCAGCCCAGTGGAGCCTGCCGGTACTCGGTGTTCTTGCAGGGAATAGGGTGCGCACGCGAGGTCCTCGCTGTCTTGGAAAGCTTACTAACCTTAAAAGAAAACAAACCTGAAACTAAGACCTCAAGGCAACTGCTCCAAGCTTAGCTTCGGCAGGGCTAGTCAAGGCTTTACCTTGAGGAAAGGCCTCACGTCAAGTTTCCTTTTAGCTCTAGAGCGTCTCAGGAGAAGCTCCCACCCAGGCTATGAAAGCACGCTGTTGATGTAGAGAACACTCGTTCCCTTCCCAGAGCCCTGCCTACAGTGATTAAAGCACGTCCTAAAACTGTTTTTTAGGTAGCTTCAGGGCAGCATGAATGGATCTTTCAAAATGGGAAAGCAAGGCTTGTGCCATAAGGTCCCCGTTTCCAGCGAACACGCAGCCTACCTCCGTGTGATTCCTACCAAGGAAATATACACTCTAGCTACACACTGGTCCCTTCCTTGAATAAAGTTTATTTGGCACGGAGTTCTGCGTGTAGCCAACCGCCTCCCCCAAGGAGCGCTCTAGGTAGGCTATCGGGCTTAGCTTCTTCTAAAACCCTGCAGTGTAAGAGGAAGAGCTGTGCTTTGGTTACAGCAGGAACGCAGGCCGACTTTCTCCTGTAAGGATGGTGTCTTATGGTTTGACTTTGTAGGAGAAATGCGAAGCAGTTTGGGTTTCTCAGTGCCGCTCAGCCTAGGGCAATGAGGCAGATTTGCATGCCATGTAGGACGTGAGAGAACACATTTCCTGGAGCTGTTGGAGTGCTGAGGAAATCTAGCTCTCCCAAGGAAGAGTGCAGTGTGTTGCCCTCCACTCAGCATACACAGAGTGACTGGGAAAGGTTTCCGGGCCTGGATGTTTCTTAGCAGCCCAGTGGAGCCTGCCGGTACTCGGTGTTCTTGCAGAGAATAGGGTGCCCAGGCGAGGTCCTCGCTGTCTTGGAAAGCTTACTAACCTTAAAAGAAAACAGACCTGAAACTAAGGCCTCAAGGCAACTGCTCCAAGCTTAGCTTCGGCAGGGCTAGTCAAGGCTTTACCTTGAGGAAAGGCCTCACGTCAAGTTTCCTTTTAGCTCTAGAGCGTCTCAGGAGAAGCTCCCACCCAGGCTATGAAAGCACGCTGTTGATGTAGAGAACACTCGTTCCCTTCCCAGAGCCCTGCCTACAGTGATTAAAGCACGTCCTAAAACTGTTTTTTAGGTAGCTTCAGGGCAGCATGAATGGAGCTTTCAAAATGGGAAAGCAAGGCTTGTGCCATAAGGTCCCCTTTTCCAGCGAACACGCAGCCTACCTCCGTGTGATTCCTACCAAGGAAATATACACTCTAGCTACACACTGGTCCCTTCCTTGAATAAAGTTTATTTGGCACGGAGTTCTGCGTGTAGCCAACCGCCTCCCCCAAGGAGCGCTCTAGGTAGGCTATCGGGCTTAGCTTCTTCTAAAACCCTGCAGTGTAAGAGGAAGAGCTGTGCTTTGGTTACAGCAGGAACGCAGGCCGACTTTCTCCTGTAAGGATGGTGTCTTATGGTGTGACTTTGTAGGAGAAATGCGAAGCAGTTTGGGTTTCTCAGTGCCGCTCAGCCTAGGGCAATGAGGCAGATTTGCATGCCATGTAGGACGTGAGAGAACACATTTCCTGGAGCTGTTGGAGTGCTGAGGAAATCTAGCTCTCCCAAGGAAGAGTGCAGTGTGTTGCCCTCCACTCAGCATACACAGAGTGACTGGGAAAGGTTTCCGGGCCTGGATGTTTCTTAGCAGCCCAGTGGAGCCTGCCGGTACTCGGTGTTCTTGCAGGGAATAGGGTGCGCACGCGAGGTCCTCGCTGTCTTGGAAAGCTTACTAACCTTAAAAGAAAACAAACCTGAAACTAAGACCTCAAGGCAACTGCTCCAAGCTTAGCTTCGGCAGGGCTAGTCAAGGCTTTACCTTGAGGAAAGGCCTCACGTCAAGTTTCCTTTTAGCTCTAGAGCGTCTCAGGAGAAGCTCCCACCCAGGCTATGAAAGCACGCTGTTGATGTAGAGAACACTCGTTCCCTTCCCAGAGCCCTGCCTACAGTGATTAAAGCACGTCCTAAAACTGTTTTTTAGGTAGCTTCAGGGCAGCATGAATGGATCTTTCAAAATGGGAAAGCAAGGCTTGTGCCATAAGGTCCCCGTTTCCAGCGAACACGCAGCCTACCTCCGTGTGATTCCTACCAAGGAAATATACACTCTAGCTACACACTGGTCCCTTCCTTGAATAAAGTTTATTTGGCACGGAGTTCTGCGTGTAGCCAACCGCCTCCCCCAAGGAGCGCTCTAGGTAGGCTATCGGGCTTAGCTTCTTCTAAAACCCTGCAGTGTAAGAGGAAGAGCTGTGCTTTGGTTACAGCAGGAACGCAGGCCGACTTTCTCCTGTAAGGATGGTGTCTTATGGTTTGACTTTGTAGGAGAAATGCGAAGCAGTTTGGGTTTCTCAGTGCCGCTCAGCCTAGGGCAATGAGGCAGATTTGCATGCCATGTAGGACGTGAGAGAACACATTTCCTGGAGCTGTTGGAGTGCTGAGGAAATCTAGCTCTCCCAAGGAAGAGTGCAGTGTGTTGCCCTCCACTCAGCATACACAGAGTGACTGGGAAAGGTTTCCGGGCCTGGATGTTTCTTAGCAGCCCAGTGGAGCCTGCCGGTACTCGGTGTTCTTGCAGAGAATAGGGTGCCCAGGCGAGGTCCTCGCTGTCTTGGAAAGCTTACTAACCTTAAAAGAAAACAGACCTGAAACTAAGGCCTCAAGGCAACTGCTCCAAGCTTAGCTTCGGCAGGGCTAGTCAAGGCTTTACCTTGAGGAAAGGCCTCACGTCAAGTTTCCTTTTAGCTCTAGAGCATCTCAGGAGAAGCTCCCACGCAGGCTATGAAAGCACGCTGTTGATGTAGAGAACACTCGTTCCCTTCCCAGAGCCCTGCCTACAGTGATTAAAGCACGTCCTAAAACTGTTTTTTAGGTAGCTTCAGGGCAGCATGAATGGAGCTTTCAAAATGGGAAAGCAAGGCTTGTGCCATAAGGTCCCCGTTTCCAGCGAACACGCAGCCTACCTCCGTGTGATTCCTACCAAGGAAATATACACTCTAGCTACACACTGGTCCCTTCCTTGAATAAAGTTTATTTGGCACGGAGTTCTGCGTGTAGCCAACCGCCTCCCCCAAGGAGCGCTCTAGGTAGGCTATCGGGCTTAGCTTCTTCTAAAACCCTGCAGTGTAAGAGGAAGAGCTGTGCTTTGGTTACAGCAGGAACGCAGGCCGACTTTCTCCTGTAAGGATGGGGTCTTATGGTGTGACTTTGTAGGAGGAATGCGAAGCAGTTTGGGTTTCTCAGTGCCGCTCAGCCTAGGGCAATGAGGCAGATTTGCATGCCATGTAGGACGTGAGAGAACACATTTCCTGGAGCTGTTGGAGTGCTGAGGAAATCTAGCTCTCCCAAGGAAGAGTGCAGTGTGTTGCCCTCCACTCAGCATACACAGAGTGACTGGGAAAGGTTTCCGGGCCTGGATGTTTCTTAGCAGCCCAGTGGAGCCTGCCGGTACTCGGTGTTCTTGCAGGGAATAGGGTGCCCAGGCGAGGTCCTCGCTGTCTTGAAAAGCTTACTAACCTTAAAAGAAAACAGACCTGAAACTAAGGCCTCAAGGCAACTGCTCCAAGCTTCGCTTCGGCAGGGCTAGTCAAGGATTTACCTTGAGGAAAGGCCTCACGTCAAGTTTCCTTTTAGCTCTAGAGCGTCTCAGGAGAAGCTCCCACCCAGGCTATGAAAGCACGCTGTTGATGTAGAGAACACTCGTTCCCTTCCCAGAGCCCTGCCTACAGTGATTAAAGCACGTCCTAAAACTGTTTTTTAGGTAGCTTCAGGGCAGCATGAATGGATCTTTCAAAATGGGAAAGCAAGGCTTGTGCCATAAGGTCCCCGTTTCCAGCGAACACGCAGCCTACCTCCGTGTGATTCCTACCAAGGAAATATACACTCTAGCTACACACTGGTCCCTTCCTTGAATAAAGTTTATTTGGCACGGAGTTCTGCGTGTAGCCAACCGCCTCCCCCAAGGAGCGCTCTAGGTAGGCTATCGGGCTTAGCTTCTTCTAAAACCCTGCAGTGTAAGAGGAAGAGCTGTGCTTTGGTTACAGCAGGAACGCAGGCCGACTTTCTCCTGTAAGGATGGTGTCTTATGGTTTGACTTTGTAGGAGAAATGCGAAGCAGTTTGGGTTTCTCAGTGCCGCTCAGCCTAGGGCAATGAGGCAGATTTCCATGCCATGTAGGACGTGAGAGAACACATTTCCTGGAGCTGTTGGAGTGCTGAGGAAATCTAGCTCTCCCAAGGAAGAGTGCAGTGTGTTGCCCTCCACTCAGCATACACAGAGTGACTGGGAAAGGTTTCCGGGCCTGGATGTTTCTTAGCAGCCCAGTGGAGCCTGCCGGTACTCGGTGTTCTTGCAGAGAATAGGGTGCCCAGGCGAGGTCCTCGCTGTCTTGGAAAGCTTACTAACCTTAAAAGAAAACAGACCTGAAACTAAGGCCTCAAGGCAACTGCTCCAAGCTTAGCTTCGGCAGGGCTAGTCAAGGCTTTACCTTGAGGAAAGGCCTCACGTCAAGTTTCCTTTTAGCTCTAGAGCGTCTCAGGAGAAGCTCCCACCCAGGCTATGAAAGCACGCTGTTGATGTAGAGAACACTCGTTCCCTTCCCAGAGCCCTGCCTACAGTGACTAAAAGCACGTCCTAAAACTGTTTTTTAGGTAGCTTCAGGGCAGCATGAATGGAGCTTTCAAAATGGGAAAGCAAGGCTTGTGCCATAAGGTCCCCGTTTCCAGCAAACACGCAGCCTACCTCCGTGTGATTCCTACCAAGGAAATATACACTCTAGCTACACACTGGTCCCTTCCTTGAATAAAGTTTATTTGGCACGGAGTTCTGCGTGTAGCCAACCGCCTCCCCCAAGGAGCGCTCTAGGTAGGCTATCGGGCTTAGCTTCTTCTAAAACCCTGCAGTGTAAGAGGAAGAGCTGTGCTTTGGTTACAGCAGGAACGCAGGCCGACTTTCTCCTGTAAGGATGGGGTCTTATGGTGAGACTTTGTAGGAGGAATGCGAAGCAGTTTGGGTTTCTCAGTGCCGCTCAGCCTAGGGCAATGAGGCAGATTTGCATGCCATGTAGGACGTGAGAGAACACATTTCCTGGAGCTGTTGGAGTGCTGAGGAAATCTAGCTCTCCCAAGGAAGAGTGCAGTGTGTTGCCCTCCACTCAGCATACACAGAGTGACTGGGAAAGGTTTCCGGGCCTGGATGTTTCTTAGCAGCCCAGTGGAGCCTGCCGGTACTCGGTGTTCTTGCAGAGAATAGGGTGCCCAGGCGAGGTCCTCGCTGTCTTGGAAAGCTTACTAACCTTAAAAGAAAACAGACCTGAAACTAAGGCCTCAAGGCAACTGCTCCAAGCTTAGCTTCGGCAGGGCTAGTCAAGGCTTTTCCTTGAGGAAAGGCCTCACGTCAAGTTTCCTTTTAGCTCTAGAGCGTCTCAGGAGAAGCTCCCACCCAGGCTATGAAAGCACGCTGTTGATGTAGAGAACACTCGTTCCCTTCCCAGAGCCCTGCCTACAGTGACTAAAAGCACGTCCTAAAACTGTTTTTTAGGTAGCTTCAGGGCAGCATGAATGGAGCTTTCAAAATGGGAAAGCAAGGCTTGTGCCATAAGGTCCCCGTTTCCAGCGAACACGCAGCCTACCTCCGTGTGATTCCTACCAAGGAAATATACACTCTAGCTACACACTGGTCCCTTCCTTGAATAAAGTTTATTTGGCACGGAGTTCTGCGTGTAGCCAACTGCCTCCCCCAAGGAGCGCTCTAGGTAGGCTATCGGGCTTAGCTTCTTCTAAAACCCTGCAGTGTAAGAGGAAGAGCTGTGCTTTGGTTACAGCAGGAACGCAGGCCGACTTTCTCCTGTAAGGATGGGGTCTTATGGTGTGACTTTGTAGGAGGAATGCGAAGCAGTTTCGGTTTCTCAGTGCCGCTCAGCCTAGGGCAATGAGGCAGATTTGCATGCCATGTAGGACGTGAGAGAACACATTTCCTGGAGCTGTTGGAGTGCTGAGGAAATCTAGCTCTCCCAAGGAAGAGTGCAGTGTGTTGCCCTCCACTCAGCATACACAGAGTGACTGGGAAAGGTTTCCGGGCCTGGATGTTTCTTAGCAGCCCAGTGGAGCCTGCCGGTACTCGGTGTTCTTGCAGAGAATGGGGTGCCCAGGCGAGGTCCTCGCTGTCTTGGAAAGCTTACTAACCTTAAAAGAAAACAGACCTGAAACTAAGGCCTCAAGGCAACTGCTCCAAGCTTCGCTTCGGCAGGGCTAGTCAAGGCTTTACCTTGAGGAAAGGCCTCACGTCAAGTTTCCTTTTAGCTCTAGAGCGTCTCAGGAGAAGCTCCCACCCAGGCTATGAAAGCACGCTGTTGATGTAGAGAACACTAGTTCCCTTCCCAGAGCCCTGCCTACAGTGATTAAAGCACGTCCTAAAACTGTTTTTTAGGTAGCTTCAGGGCAGCATGAATGGAGCTTTCAAAATGGGAAAGCAAGGCTTGTGCCATAAGGTCCCCGTTTCCAGCGAACACGCAGCCTACCTCCGTGTGATTCCTACCAAGGAAATATACACTCTAGCTACACACTGGTCCCTTCCTTGAATAAAGTTTATTTGGCACGGAGTTCTGCGTGTAGCCAACCGCCTCCCCCAAGGAGCGCTCTAGGTAGGCTATCGGGCTTAGCTTCTTCTAAAACCCTGCAGTGTAAGAGGAAGAGCTGTGCTTTGGTTACAGCAGGAACGCAGGCCGACTTTCTCCTGTAAGGATGGGGTCTTATGGTGTGACTTTGTAGGAGGAATGCGAAGCAGTTTGGGTTTCTCAGTGCCGCTCAGCCTAGGGCAATGAGGCAGATTTGCATGCCATGTAGGACGTGAGAGAACACATTTCCTGGAGCTGTTGGAGTGCTGAGGAAATCTAGCTCTCCCAAGGAAGAGTGCAGTGTGTTGCCCTCCACTCAGCATACACAGAGTGACTGGGAAAGGTTTCCGGGCCTGGATGTTTCTTAGCAGCCCAGTGGAGCCTGCCGGTACTCGGTGTTCTTGCAGAGAATGGGGTGCCCAGGCGAGGTCCTCGCTGTCTTGGAAAGCTTACTAACCTTAAAAGAAAACAGACCTGAAACTAAGGCCTCAAGGCAACTGCTCCAAGCTTCGCTTCGGCAGGGCTAGTCAAGGCTTTACCTTGAGGAAAGGCCTCACGTCAAGTTTCCTTTTAGCTCTAGAGCGTCTCAGGAGAAGCTCCCACCCAGGCTATGAAAGCACGCTGTTGATGTAGAGAACACTCGTTCCCTTCCCAGAGCCCTGCCTACAGTGACTAAAAGCACGTCCTAAAACTGTTTTTTAGGTAGCTTCAGGGCAGCATGAATGGAGCTTTCAAAATGGGAAAGCAAGGCTTGTGCCATAAGGTCCCCGTTTCCAGCGAACACGCAGCCTACCTCCGTGTGATTCCTACCAAGGAAATATACACTCTAGCTACACACTGGTCCCTTCCTTGAATAAAGTTTATTTGGCACGGAGTTCTGCGTGTAGCCAACCGCCTCCCCCAAGGAGCGCTCTAGGTAGGCTATCGGGCTTAGCTTCTTCTAAAACCCTGCAGTGTAAGAGGAAGAGCTGTGCTTTGGTTACAGCAGGAACGCAGGCCGACTTTCTCCTGTAAGGATGGGGTCTTATGGTGTGACTTTGTAGGAGGAATGCGAAGCAGTTTGGGTTTCTCAGTGCCGCTCAGCCTAGGGCAATGAGGCAGATTTGCATGGCATGTAGGACGTGAGAGAACACATTTCCTCGAGCTGTTGGAGTGCTGAGGAAATCTAGCTCTCCCAAGGAAGAGTGCAGTGTGTTGCCCTCCACTCAGCATACACAGAGTGACTGGGAAAGGTTTCCGGGCCTGGATGTTTCTTAGCAGCCCAGTGGAGCCTGCCGGTACTCGGTGTTCTTGCAGAGAATGGGGTGCCCAGGCGAGGTCCTCGCTGTCTTGGAAAGCTTACTAACCTTAAAAGAAAACAGACCTGAAACTAAGGCCTCAAGGCAACTGCTCCAAGCTTAGCTTCGGCAGGGCTAGTCAAGGCTTTACCTTGAGGAAAGGCCTCACGTCAAGTTTCCTTTTAGCTCTAGAGCGTCTCAGGAGAAGCTCCCACCCAGGCTATGAAAGCACGCTGTTGATGTAGAGAACACTCGTTCCCTTCCCAGAGCCCCGCCTACAGTGATTAAAGCACGTCCTAAAACTGTTTTTTAGGTAGCTTCAGGGCAGCATGAATGGAGCTTTCAAAATGGGAAAGCAAGGCTTGTGCCATAAGGTCCCCGTTTCCAGCAAACACGCAGCCTACCTCCGTGTGATTCCTACCAAGGAAATATACACTCTAGCTACACACTGGTCCCTTCCTTGAATAAAGTTTATTTGGCACGGAGTTCTGCGTGTAGCCAACCGCCTCCCCCAAGGAGCGCTCTAGGTAGGCTATCGGGCTTAGCTTCTTCTAAAACCCTGCAGTGTAAGAGGAAGAGCTGTGCTTTGGTTACAGCAGGAACGCAGGCCGACTTTCTCCTGTAAGGATGGGGTCTTATGGTGAGACTTTGTAGGAGGAATGCGAAGCAGTTTGGGTTTCTCAGTGCCGCTCAGCCTAGGGCAATGAGGCAGATTTGCATGCCATGTAGGACGTGAGAGAACACATTTCCTGGAGCTGTTGGAGTGCTGAGGAAATCTAGCTCTCCCAAGGAAGAGTGCAGTGTGTTGCCCTCCACTCAGCATACACAGAGTGACTGGGAAAGGTTTCCGGGCCTGGATGTTTCTTAGCAGCCCAGTGGAGCCTGCCGGTACTCGGTGTTCTTGCAGAGAATAGGGTGCCCAGGCGAGGTCCTCGCTGTCTTGGAAAGCTTACTAACCTTAAAAGAAAACAGACCTGAAACTAAGGCCTCAAGGCAACTGCTCCAAGCTTAGCTTCGGCAGGGCTAGTCAAGGCTTTTCCTTGAGGAAAGGCCTCACGTCAAGTTTCCTTTTAGCTCTAGAGCGTCTCAGGAGAAGCTCCCACCCAGGCTATGAAAGCACGCTGTTGATGTAGAGAACACTCGTTCCCTTCCCAGAGCCCTGCCTACAGTGACTAAAAGCACGTCCTAAAACTGTTTTTTAGGTAGCTTCAGGGCAGCATGAATGGAGCTTTCAAAATGGGAAAGCAAGGCTTGTGCCATAAGGTCCCCGTTTCCAGCGAACACGCAGCCTACTTCCGTGTGATTCCTACCAAGGAAATATACACTCTAGCTACACACTGGTCCCTTCCTTGAATAAAGTTTATTTGGCACGGAGTTCTGCGTGTAGCCAACCGCCTCCCCCAAGGAGCGCTCTAGGTAGGCTATCGGGCTTAGCTTCTTCTAAAACCCTGCAGTGTAAGAGGAAGAGCTGTGCTTTGGTTACAGCAGGAACGCAGGCCGACTTTCTCCTGTAAGGATGGGGTCTTATGGTGTGACTTTGTAGGAGGAATGCGAAGCAGTTTGGGTTTCACAGTGCCGCTCAGCCTAGGGCAATGAGGCAGATTTGCATGCCATGTAGGACGTGAGAGAACACATTTCCTGGAGCTGTTGGAGTGCTGAGGAAATCTAGCTCTCCCAAGGAAGAGTGCAGTGTGTTGCCCTCCACTCAGCATACACAGAGTGACTGGGAAAGTTTTCCGGGCCTGGATGTTTCTTAGCAGCCCAGTGGAGCCTGCCGGTACACGGTGTTCTTGCAGGGAATAGGGTGCCCAGGCGAGGTCCTCGCTGTCTTGAAAAGCTTACTAACCTTAAAAGAAAACAGACCTGAAACTAAGGCCTCAAGTCAAGTGCTCCAAGCTTCGCTTCGGCAGGGCTAGTCAAGGCTTTACCTTGAGGAAAGGCCTCACGTCAAGTTTCCTTTTAGCTCTAGAGCGTCTCAGGAGAAGCTCCCACCCAGGCTATGAAAGCACGCTGTTGATGTAGAGAACACTCGTTCCCTTCCCAGAGCCCCGCCTACAGTGATTAAAGCACGTCCTAAAACTGTTTTTTAGGTAGCTTCAGGGCAGCATGAATGGAGCTTTCAAAATGGGAAAGCAAGGCTTGTGCCATACGGTCCCCGTTTCCAGCAAACACGCAGCCTACCTCCGTGTGATTCCTACCAAGGAAATATACACTCTAGCTACACACTGGTCCCTTCCTTGAATAAAGTTTATTTGGCACGGAGTTCTGCGTGTAGCCAACCGCCTCCCCCAAGGAGCGCTCTAGGTAGGCTATCGGGCTTAGCTTCTTCTAAAACCCTGCAGTGTAAGAGGAAGAGCTGTGCTTTGGTTACAGCAGGAACGCAGGCCGACTTTCTCCTGTAAGGATGGGGTCTTATGGTGAGACTTTGTAGGAGGAATGCGAAGCAGTTTGGGTTTCTCAGTGCCGCTCAGCCTAGGGCAATGAGGCAGATTTGCATGCCATGTAGGACGTGAGAGAACACATTTCCTGGAGCTGTTGGAGTGCTGAGGAAATCTAGCTCTCCCAAGGAAGAGTGCAGTGTGTTGCCCTCCACTCAGCATACACAGAGTGACTGGGAAAGTTTTCCGGGCCTGGATGTTTCTTAGCAGCCCAGTGGAGCCTGCCGGTACTCGGTGTTCTTGCAGGGAATAGGGTGCCCAGGCGAGGTCCTCGCTGTCTTGAAAAGCTTACTAACCTTAAAAGAAAACAGACCTGAAACTAAGGCCTCAAGTCAAGTGCTCCAAGCTTCGCTTCGGCAGGGCTAGTCAAGGCTTTACCTTGAGGAAAGGCCTCACGTCAAGTTTCCTTTTAGCTCTAGAGCGTCTCAGGAGAAGCTCCCACCCAGGCTATGAAAGCACGCTGTTGATGTAGAGAACACTCGTTCCCTTCCCAGAGCCCCGCCTACAGTGATTAAAGCACGTCCTAAAACTGTTTTTTAGGTAGCTTCAGGGCAGCATGAATGGAGCTTTCAAAATGGGAAAGCAAGGCTTGTGCCATAAGGTCCCCGTTTCCAGCGAACACGCAGCCTACCTCCGTGTGATTCCTACCAAGGAAATATACACTCTAGCTACACACTGGTCCCTTCCTTGAATAAAGTTTATTTGGCACGGAGTTCTGCGTGTAGCCAACCGCCTCCCCCAAGGAGCGCTCTAGGTAGGCTATCGGGCTTAGCTTCTTCTAAAACCCTGCAGTGTAAGAGGAAGAGCTGTGCTTTGGTTACAGCAGGAACGCAGGCCGACTTTCTCCTGTAAGGATGGGGTCTTATGGTGTGACTTTGTAGGAGGAATGCGAAGCAGTTTGGGTTTCTCAGTGCCGCTCAGCCTAGGGCAATGAGGCAGATTTGCATGGCATGTAGGACGTGAGAGAACACATTTCCTCGAGCTGTTGGAGTGCTGAGGAAATCTAGCTCTCCCAAGGAAGAGTGCAGTGTGTTGCCCTCCACTCAGCATACACAGAGTGACTGGGAAAGGTTTCCGGGCCTGGATGTTTCTTAGCAGCCCAGTGGAGCCTGCCGGTACTCGGTGTTCTTGCAGAGAATGGGGTGCCCAGGCGAGGTCCTCGCTGTCTTGGAAAGCTTACTAACCTTAAAAGAAAACAGACCTGAAACTAAGGCCTCAAGGCAACTGCTCCAAGCTTCGCTTCGGCAGGGCTAGTCAAGGCTTTACCTTGAGGAAAGGCCTCACGTCAAGTTTCCTTTTAGCTCTAGAGCGTCTCAGGAGAAGCTCCCACCCAGGCTATGAAAGCACGCTGTTGATGTAGAGAACACTCGTTCCCTTCCCAGAGCCACGCCTACAGTGATTAAAGCACGTCCTAAAACTGTTTTTTAGGTAGCTTCAGGGCAGCATGAATGGAGCTTTCAAAATGGGAAAGCAAGGCTTGTGCCATAAGGTCCCCGTTTCCAGCAAACACGCAGCCTACCTCCGTGTGATTCCTACCAAGGAAATATACACTCTAGCTACACACTGGTCCCTTCCTTGAATAAAGTTTATTTGGCACGGAGTTCTGCGTGTAGCCAACCGCCTCCCCCAAGGAGCGCTCTAGGTAGGCTATCGGGCTTAGCTTCTTCTAAAACCCTGCAGTGTAAGAGGAAGAGCTGTGCTTTGGTTACAGCAGGAACGCAGGCCGACTTTCTCCTGTAAGGATGGGGTCTTATGGTGAGACTTTGTAGGAGGAATGCGAAGCAGTTTGGGTTTCTCAGTGCCGCTCAGCCTAGGGCAATGAGGCAGATTTGCATGCCATGTAGGACGTGAGAGAACACATTTCCTGGAGCTGTTGGAGTGCTGAGGAAATCTAGCTCTCCCAAGGAAGAGTGCAGTGTGTTGCCCTCCACTCAGCATACACAGAGTGACTGGGAAAGGTTTCCGGGCCTGGATGTTTCTTAGCAGCCCAGTGGAGCCTGCCGGTACTCGGTGTTCTTGCAGAGAATAGGGTGCCCAGGCGAGGTCCTCGCTGTCTTGGAAAGCTTACTAACCTTAAAAGAAAACAGACCTGAAACTAAGGCCTCAAGGCAACTGCTCCAAGCTTAGCTTCGGCAGGGCTAGTCAAGGCTTTTCCTTGAGGAAAGGCCTCACGTCAAGTTTCCTTTTAGCTCTAGAGCGTCTCAGGAGAAGCTCCCACCCAGGCTATGAAAGCACGCTGTTGATGTAGAGAACACTCGTTCCCTTCCCAGAGCCCTGCCTACAGTGACTAAAAGCACGTCCTAAAACTGTTTTTTAGGTAGCTTCAGGGCAGCATGAATGGAGCTTTCAAAATGGGAAAGCAAGGCTTGTGCCATAAGGTCCCCGTTTCCAGCGAACACGCAGCCTACCTCCGTGTGATTCCTACCAAGGAAATATACACTCTAGCTACACACTGGTCCCTTCCTTGAATAAAGTTTATTTGGCACGGAGTTCTGCGTGTAGCCAACCGCCTCCCCCAAGGAGCGCTCTAGGTAGGCTATCGGGCTTAGCTTCTTCTAAAACCCTGCAGTGTAAGAGGAAGAGCTGTGCTTTGGTTACAGCAGGAACGCAGGCCGACTTTCTCCTGTAAGGATGGGGTCTTATGGTGTGACTTTGTAGGAGGAATGCGAAGCAGTTTGGGTTTCACAGTGCCGCTCAGCCTAGGGCAATGAGGCAGATTTGCATGCCATGTAGGACGTGAGAGAACACATTTCCTGGAGCTGTTGGAGTGCTGAGGAAATCTAGCTCTCCCAAGGAAGAGTGCAGTGTGTTGCCCTCCACTCAGCATACACAGAGTGACTGGGAAAGTTTTCCGGGCCTGGATGTTTCTTAGCAGCCCAGTGGAGCCTGCCGGTACTCGGTGTTCTTGCAGGGAATAGGGTGCCCAGGCGAGGTCCTCGCTGTCTTGAAAAGCTTACTAACCTTAAAAGAAAACAGACCTGAAACTAAGGCCTCAAGTCAAGTGCTCCAAGCTTCGCTTCGGCAGGGCTAGTCAAGGCTTTACCTTGAGGAAAGGCCTCACGTCAAGTTTCCTTTTAGCTCTAGAGCGTCTCAGGAGAAGCTCCCACCCAGGCTATGAAAGCACGCTGTTGATGTAGAGAACACTCGTTCCCTTCCCAGAGCCCCGCCTACAGTGATTAAAGCACGTCCTAAAACTGTTTTTTAGGTAGCTTCAGGGCAGCATGAATGGAGCTTTCAAAATGGGAAAGCAAGGCTTGTGCCATAAGGTCCCCGTTTCCAGCGAACACGCAGCCTACCTCCGTGTGATTCCTACCAAGGAAATATACACTCTAGCTACACACTGGTCCCTTCCTTGAATAAAGTTTATTTGGCACGGAGTTCTGCGTGTAGCCAACCGCCTCCCCCAAGGAGCGCTCTAGGTAGGCTATCGGGCTTAGCTTCTTCTAAAACCCTGCAGTGTAAGAGGAAGAGCAGTGCTTTGGTTACAGCAGGAACGCAGGCCGACTTTCTCCTGTAAGGATGGGGTCTTATGGTGTGACTTTGTAGGAGGAATGCGAAGCAGTTTGGGTTTCTCAGTGCCGCTCAGCCTAGGGCAATGAGGCAGATTTGCATGCCATGTAGGACGTGAGAGAACACATTTCCTGGAGCTGTTGGAGTGCTGAGGAAATCTAGCTCTCCCAAGGAAGAGTGCAGTGTGTTGCCCTCCACTCAGCATACACAGAGTGACTGGGAAAGGTTTCCGGGCCTGGATGTTTCTTAGCAGCCCAGTGGAGCCTGCCGGTACTCGGTGTTCTTGCAGAGAATGGGGTGCCCAGGCGAGGTCCTCGCTGTCTTGGAAAGCTTACTAACCTTAAAGGAAAACAGACCTGAAACTAAGGCCTCAAGGCAACTGCTCCAAGCTTAGCTTCGGCAGGGCTAGTCAAGGCTTTACCTTGAGGAAAGGCCTCACGTCAAGTTTCCTTTTAGCTCTAGAGCGTCTCAGGAGAAGCTCCCACCCAGGCTATGAAAGCACGCTGTTGATGTAGAGAACACTCGTTCCCTTCCCAGAGCCCCGCCTACAGTGATTAAAGCACGTCCTAAAACTGTTTTTTAGGTAGCTTCAGGGCAGCATGAATGGAGCTTTCAAAATGGGAAAGCAAGGCTTGTGCCATAAGGTCCCCGTTTCCAGCAAACACGCAGCCTACCTCCGTGTGATTCCTAAAAAGGAAATATACACTCTAGCTACACACTGGTCCCTTCCTTGAATAAAGTTTATTTGGCACGGAGTTCTGCGTGTAGCCAACCGCCTCCCCCAAGGAGCGCTCTAGGTAGGCTATCGGGCTTAGCTTCTTCTAAAACCCTGCAGTGTAAGAGGAAGAGCTGTGCTTTGGTTACAGCAGGAACGCAGGCCGACTTTCTCCTGTAAGGATGGGGTCTTATGGTGAGACTTTGTAGGAGGAATGCGAAGCAGTTTGGGTTTCTCAGTGCCGCTCAGCCTAGGGCAATGAGGCAGATTTGCATGCCATGTAGGACGTGAGAGAACACATTTCCTGGAGCTGTTGGAGTGCTGAGGAAATCTAGCTCTCCCAAGGAAGAGTGCAGTGTGTTGCCCTCCACTCAGCATACACAGAGTGACTGGGAAAGGTTTCCGGGCCTGGATGTTTCTTAGCAGCCCAGTGGAGCCTGCCGGTACTCGGTGTTCTTGCAGAGAATAGGGTGCCCAGGCGAGGTCCTCGCTGTCTTGGAAAGCTTACTAACCTTAAAAGAAAACAGACCTGAAACTAAGGCCTCAAGGCAACTGCTCCAAGCTTCGCTTCGGCAGGGCTAGTCAAGGCTTTTCCTTGAGGAAAGGCCTCACGTCAAGTTTCCTTTTAGCTCTAGAGCGTCTCAGGAGAAGCTCCCACCCAGGCTATGAAAGCACGCTGTTGATGTAGAGAACACTCGTTCCCTTCCCAGAGCCCTGCCTACAGTGATTAAAGCACATCCTAAAACTGTTTTTTAGGTAGCTTCAGGGCAGCATGAATGGAGCTTTCAAAATGGGAAAGCAAGGCTTGTGCCATACGGTCCCCGTTTCCAGCAAACACGCAGCCTACCTCCGTGTGATTCCTACCAAGGAAATATACACTCTAGCTACACACTGGTCCCTTCCTTGAATAAAGTTTATTTGGCACGGAGTTCTGCGTGTAGCCAACCGCCTCCCCCAAGGAGCGCTCTAGGTAGGCTATCGGGCTTAGCTTCTTCTAAAACCCTGCAGTGTAAGAGGAAGAGCTGTGCTTTGGTTACAGCAGGAACGCAGGCCGACTTTCTCCTGTAAGGATGGGGTCTTATGGTGAGACTTTGTAGGAGGAATGCGAAGCAGTTTGGGTTTCTCAGTGCCGCTCAGCCTAGGGCAATGAGGCAGATTTGCATGCCATGTAGGACGTGAGAGAACACATTTCCTGGAGCTGTTGGAGTGCTGAGGAAATCTAGCTCTCCCAAGGAAGAGTGCAGTGTGTTGCCCTCCACTCAGCATACACAGAGTGACTGGGAAAGTTTTCCGGGCCTGGATGTTTCTTAGCAGCCCAGTGGAGCCTGCCGGTACTCGGTGTTCTTGCAGGGAATAGGGTGCCCAGGCGAGGTCCTCGCTGTCTTGAAAAGCTTACTAACCTTAAAAGAAAACAGACCTGAAACTAAGGCCTCAAGTCAAGTGCTCCAAGCTTCGCTTCGGCAGGGCTAGTCAAGGCTTTACCTTGAGGAAAGGCCTCACGTCAAGTTTCCTTTTAGCTCTAGAGCGTCTCAGGAGAAGCTCCCACCCAGGCTATGAAAGCACGCTGTTGATGTAGAGAACACTCGTTCCCTTCCCAGAGCCCCGCCTACAGTGATTAAAGCACGTCCTAAAACTGTTTTTTAGGTAGCTTCAGGGCAGCATGAATGGAGCTTTCAAAATGGGAAAGCAAGGCTTGTGCCATAAGGTCCCCGTTTCCAGCGAACACGCAGCCTACCTCCGTGTGATTCCTACCAAGGAAATATACACTCTAGCTACACACTGGTCCCTTCCTTGAATAAAGTTTATTTGGCACGGAGTTCTGCGTGTAGCCAACCGCCTCCCCCAAGGAGCGCTCTAGGTAGGCTATCGGGCTTAGCTTCTTCTAAAACCCTGCAGTGTAAGAGGAAGAGCAGTGCTTTGGTTACAGCAGGAACGCAGGCCGACTTTCTCCTGTAAGGATGGGGTCTTATGGTGTGACTTTGTAGGAGGAATGCGAAGCAGTTTGGGTTTCTCAGTGCCGCTCAGCCTAGGGCAATGAGGCAGATTTGCATGCCATGTAGGACGTGAGAGAACACATTTCCTGGAGCTGTTGGAGTGCTGAGGAAATCTAGCTCTCCCAAGGAAGAGTGCAGTGTGTTGCCCTCCACTCAGCATACACAGAGTGACTGGGAAAGGTTTCCGGGCCTGGATGTTTCTTAGCAGCCCAGTGGAGCCTGCCGGTACTCGGTGTTCTTGCAGAGAATGGGGTGCCCAGGCGAGGTCCTCGCTGTCTTGGAAAGCTTACTAACCTTAAAAGAAAACAGACCTGAAACTAAGGCCTCAAGGCAACTGCTCCAAGCTTAGCTTCGGCAGGGCTAGTCAAGGCTTTACCTTGAGGAAAGGCCTCACGTCAAGTTTCCTTTTAGCTCTAGAGCGTCTCAGGAGAAGCTCCCACCCAGGCTATGAAAGCACGCTGTTGATGTAGAGAACACTCGTTCCCTTCCCAGAGCCCCGCCTACAGTGATTAAAGCACGTCCTAAAACTGTTTTTTAGGTAGCTTCAGGGCAGCATGAATGGAGCTTTCAAAATGGGAAAGCAAGGCTTGTGCCATAAGGTCCCCGTTTCCAGCAAACACGCAGCCTACCTCCGTGTGATTCCTAAAAAGGAAATATACACTCTAGCTACACACTGGTCCCTTCCTTGAATAAAGTTTATTTGGCACGGAGTTCTGCGTGTAGCCAACCGCCTCCCCCAAGGAGCGCTCTAGGTAGGCTATCGGGCTTAGCTTCTTCTAAAACCCTGCAGTGTAAGAGGAAGAGCTGTGCTTTGGTTACAGCAGGAACGCAGGCCGACTTTCTCCTGTAAGGATGGGGTCTTATGGTGAGACTTTGTAGGAGGAATGCGAAGCAGTTTGGGTTTCTCAGTGCCGCTCAGCCTAGGGCAATGAGGCAGATTTGCATGCCATGTAGGACGTGAGAGAACACATTTCCTGGAGCTGTTGGAGTGCTGAGGAAATCTAGCTCTCCCAAGGAAGAGTGCAGTGTGTTGCCCTCCACTCAGCATACACAGAGTGACTGGGAAAGGTTTCCGGGCCTGGATGTTTCTTAGCAGCCCAGTGGAGCCTGCCGGTACTCGGTGTTCTTGCAGAGAATAGGGTGCCCAGGCGAGGTCCTCGCTGTCTTGGAAAGCTTACTAATCTTAAAAGAAAACAGACCTGAAACTAAGGCCTCAAGGCAACTGCTCCAAGCTTCGCTTCGGCAGGGCTAGTCAAGGCTTTTCCTTGAGGAAAGGCCTCACGTCAAGTTTCCTTTTAGCTCTAGAGCGTCTCAGGAGAAGCTCCCACCCAGGCTATGAAAGCACGCTGTTGATGTAGAGAACACTCGTTCCCTTCCCAGAGCCCTGCCTACAGTGATTAAAGCACGTCCTAAAACTGTTTTTTAGGTAGCTTCAGGGCAGCATGAATGGAGCTTTCAAAATGGGAAAGCAAGGCTTGTGCCATACGGTCCCCGTTTCCAGCAAACACGCAGCCTACCTCCGTGTGATTCCTACCAAGGAAATATACACTCTAGCTACACACTGGTCCCTTCCTTGAATAAAGTTTATTTGGCACGGAGTTCTGCGTGTAGCCAACCGCCTCCCCCAAGGAGCGCTCTAGGTAGGCTATCGGGCTTAGCTTCTTCTAAAACCCTGCAGTGTAAGAGGAAGAGCTGTGCTTTGGTTACAGCAGGAACGCAGGCCGACTTTCTCCTGTAAGGATGGGGTCTTATGGTGAGACTTTGTAGGAGGAATGCGAAGCAGTTTGGGTTTCTCAGTGCCGCTCAGCCTAGGGCAATGAGGCAGATTTGCATGCCATGTAGGACGTGAGAGAACACATTTCCTGGAGCTGTTGGAGTCCTGAGGAAATCTAGCTCTCCCAAGGAAGAGTGCAGTGTGTTGCCCTCCACTCAGCATACACAGAGTGACTGGGAAAGGTTTCCGGGCCTGGATGTTTCTTAGCAGCCCAGTGGAGCCTGCCGGTACTCGGTGTTCTTGCAGAGAATAGGGTGCCCAGGCGAGGTCCTCGCTGTCTTGGAAAGCTTACTAACCTTAAAAGAAAACAGACCTGAAACTAAGGCCTCAAGGCAACTGCTCCAAGCTTCGCTTCGGCAGGGCTAGTCAAGGCTTTACCTTGAGGAAAGGCCTCACGTCAAGTTTCCTTTTAGCTCTAGAGCGTCTCAGGAGAAGCTCCCACCCAGGCTATGAAAGCACGCTGTTGATGTAGAGAACACTCGTTCCCTTCCCAGAGCCCTGCCTACAGTGACTAAAAGCACGTCCTAAAACTGTTTTTTAGGTAGCTTCAGGGCAGCATGAATGGAGCTTTCAAAATGGGAAAGCAAGGCTTGTGCCATAAGGTCCCCGTTTCCAGCGAACACGCAGCCTACCTCCGTGTGATTCCTACCAAGGAAATATACACTCTAGCTACACACTGGTCCCTTCCTTGAATAAAGTTTATTTGGCACGGAGTTCTGCGTGTAGCCAACCGCCTCCCCCAAGGAGCGCTCTAGGTAGGCTATCGGGCTTAGCTTCTTCTAAAACCCTGCAGTGTAAGAGGAAGAGCTGTGCTTTGGTTACAGCAGGAACGCAGGCCGACTTTCTCCTGTAAGGATGGGGTCTTATGGTATGACTTTGTAGGAGGAATGCGAAGCAGTTTGGTTTTCTCTGTGCCGCTCAGCCTAGGGCAATGAGGCAGATTTGCATGCCATGTAGGACGTGAGAGAACACATTTCCTGGAGCTGTTGGAGTGCTGAGGAAATCTAGCTCTCCCAAGGAAGAGTGCAGTGTGTTGCCCTCCACTCAGCATACACAGAGTGACTGGGAAAGGTTTCCGGGCCTGGATGTTTCTTAGCAGCCCAGTGGAGCCTGCCGGTACTCGGTGTTCTGGCAGGGAATAGGATGCCCAGGCGAGGTCCTAGCTATCTTGAAAAGCTTACTAACCTTAAAAGAAAACAAACCTGAAACTAAGGCCTCAAGGCAACTGCTCCAAGCTTCGCTTCGGCAGGGCTAGTCAAGGCTTTACCTTGAGGAAAGGCCTCACGTCAAGTTTCCTTTTAGCTCTAGAGCGTCTCAGGAGAAGCTCCCACCCAGGCTATGAAAGCACGCTGTTGATGTAGAGAACACTCGTTCCCTTCCCAGAGCCCTGCCTACAGTGATTAAAGCACGTCCTAAAACTGTTTTTTAGGTAGCTTCAGGGCAGCATGAATGGAGCTTTCAAAATGGGAAAGCAAGGCTTGTGCCATACGGTCCCCGTTTCCAGCAAACACGCAGCCTACCTCCGTGTGATTCCTACCAAGGAAATATACACTCTAGCTACACACTGGTCCCTTCCTTGAATAAAGTTTATTTGGCACGGAGTTCTGCGTGTAGCCAACCGCCTCCCCCAAGGAGCGCTCTAGGTAGGCTATCGGGCTTAGCTTCTTCTAAAACCCTGCAGTGTAAGAGGAAGAGCTGTGCTTTGGTTACAGCAGGAACGCAGGCCGACTTTCTCCTGTAAGGATGGGGTCTTATGGTGAGACTTTGTAGGAGGAATGCGAAGCAGTTTGGGTTTCTCAGTGCCGCTCAGCCTAGGGCAATGAGGCAGATTTGCATGCCATGTAGGACGTGAGAGAACACATTTCCTGGAGCTGTTGGAGTGCTGAGGAAATCTAGCTCTCCCAAGGAAGAGTGCAGTGTGTTGCCCTCCACTCAGCATACACAGAGTGACTGGGAAAGTTTTCCGGGCCTGGATGTTTCTTAGCAGCCCAGTGGAGCCTGCCGGTACTCGGTGTTCTTGCAGGGAATAGGGTGCCCAGGCGAGGTCCTCGCTGTCTTGAAAAGCTTACTAACCTTAAAAGAAAACAGACCTGAAACTAAGGCCTCAAGTCAAGTGCTCCAAGCTTCGCTTCGGCAGGGCTAGTCAAGGCTTTACCTTGAGGAAAGGCCTCACGTCAAGTTTCCTTTTAGCTCTAGAGCGTCTCAGGAGAAGCTCCCACCCAGGCTATGAAAGCACGCTGTTGATGTAGAGAACACTCGTTCCCTTCCCAGAGCCCCGCCTACAGTGATTAAAGCACGTCCTAAAACTGTTTTTTAGGTAGCTTCAGGGCAGCATGAATGGAGCTTTCAAAATGGGAAAGCAAGGCTTGTGCCATAAGGTCCCCGTTTCCAGCGAACACGCAGCCTACCTCCGTGTGATTCCTACCAAGGAAATATACACTCTAGCTACACACTGGTCCCTTCCTTGAATAAAGTTTATTTGGCACGGAGTTCTGCGTGTAGCCAACCGCCTCCCCCAAGGAGCGCTCTAGGTAGGCTATCGGGCTTAGCTTCTTCTAAAACCCTGCAGTGTAAGAGGAAGAGCTGTGCTTTGGTTACAGCAGGAACGCAGGCCGACTTTCTCCTGTAAGGATGGGGTCTTATGGTGTGACTTTGTAGGAGGAATGCGAAGCAGTTTGGGTTTCTCAGTGCCGCTCAGCCTAGGGCAATGAGGCAGATTTGCATGGCATGTAGGACGTGAGAGAACACATTTCCTCGAGCTGTTGGAGTGCTGAGGAAATCTAGCTCTCCCAAGGAAGAGTGCAGTGTGTTGCCCTCCACTCAGCATACACAGAGTGACTGGGAAAGGTTTCCGGGCCTGGATGTTTCTTAGCAGCCCAGTGGAGCCTGCCGGTACTCGGTGTTCTTGCAGAGAATGGGGTGCCCAGGCGAGGTCCTCGCTGTCTTGGAAAGCTTACTAACCTTAAAAGAAAACAGACCTGAAACTAAGGCCTCAAGGCAACTGCTCCAAGCTTCGCTTCGGCAGGGCTAGTCAAGGCTTTACCTTGAGGAAAGGCCTCACGTCAAGTTTCCTTTTAGCTCTAGAGCGTCTCAGGAGAAGCTCCCACCCAGGCTATGAAAGCACGCTGTTGATGTAGAGAACACTCGTTCCCTTCCCAGAGCCCCGCCTACAGTGATTAAAGCACGTCCTAAAACTGTTTTTTAGGTAGCTTCAGGGCAGCATGAATGGAGCTTTCAAAATGGGAAAGCAAGGCTTGTGCCATAAGGTCCCCGTTTCCAGCAAACACGCAGCCTACCTCCGTGTGATTCCTACCAAGGAAATATACACTCTAGCTACACACTGGTCCCTTCCTTGAATAAAGTTTATTTGGCACGGAGTTCTGCGTGTAGCCAACCGCCTCCCCCAAGGAGCGCTCTAGGTAGGCTATCGGGCTTAGCTTCTTCTAAAACCCTGCAGTGTAAGAGGAAGAGCTGTGCTTTGGTTACAGCAGGAACGCAGGCCGACTTTCTCCTGTAAGGATGGGGTCTTATGGTGAGACTTTGTAGGAGGAATGCGAAGCAGTTTGGGTTTCTCAGTGCCGCTCAGCCTAGGGCAATGAGGCAGATTTGCATGCCATGTAGGACGTGAGAGAACACATTTCCTGGAGCTGTTGGAGTGCTGAGGAAATCTAGCTCTCCCAAGGAAGAGTGCAGTGTGTTGCCCTCCACTCAGCATACACAGAGTGACTGGGAAAGGTTTCCGGGCCTGGATGTTTCTTAGCAGCCCAGTGGAGCCTGCCGGTACTCGGTGTTCTTGCAGAGAATAGGGTGCCCAGGCGAGGTCCTCGCTGTCTTGGAAAGCTTACTAACCTTAAAAGAAAACAGACCTGAAACTAAGGCCTCAAGGCAACTGCTCCAAGCTTAGCTTCGGCAGGGCTAGTCAAGGCTTTTCCTTGAGGAAAGGCCTCACGTCAAGTTTCCTTTTAGCTCTAGAGCGTCTCAGGAGAAGCTCCCACCCAGGCTATGAAAGCACGCTGTTGATGTAGAGAACACTCGTTCCCTTCCCAGAGCCCTGCCTACAGTGACTAAAAGCACGTCCTAAAACTGTTTTTTAGGTAGCTTCAGGGCAGCATGAATGGAGCTTTCAAAATGGGAAAGCAAGGCTTGTGCCATAAGGTCCCCGTTTCCAGCGAACACGCAGCCTACCTCCGTGTGATTCCTACCAAGGAAATATACACTCTAGCTACACACTGGTCCCTTCCTTGAATAAAGTTTATTTGGCACGGAGTTCTGCGTGTAGCCAACCGCCTCCCCCAAGGAGCGCTCTAGGTAGGCTATCGGGCTTAGCTTCTTCTAAAACCCTGCAGTGTAAGAGGAAGAGCTGTGCTTTGGTTACAGCAGGAACGCAGGCCGACTTTCTCCTGTAAGGATGGGGTCTTATGGTGTGACTTTGTAGGAGGAATGCGAAGCAGTTTGGGTTTCACAGTGCCGCTCAGCCTAGGGCAATGAGGCAGATTTGCATGCCATGTAGGACGTGAGAGAACACATTTCCTGGAGCTGTTGGAGTGCTGAGGAAATCTAGCTCTCCCAAGGAAGAGTGCAGTGTGTTGCCCTCCACTCAGCATACACAGAGTGACTGGGAAAGGTTTCCGGGCCTGGATGTTTCTTAGCAGCCCAGTGGAGCCTGCCGGTACTCGGTGTTCTTGCAGGGAATAGGGTGCCCAGGCGAGGTCCTCGCTGTCTTGAAAAGCTTACTAACCTTAAAAGAAAACAGACCTGAAACTAAGGCCTCAAGTCAAGTGCTCCAAGCTTCGCTTCGGCAGGGCTAGTCAAGGCTTTACCTTGAGGAAAGGCCTCACGTCAAGTTTCCTTTTAGCTCTAGAGCGTCTCAGGAGAAGCTCCCACCCAGGCTATGAAAGCACGCTGTTGATGTAGAGAACACTCGTTCCCTTCCCAGAGCCCCGCCTACAGTGATTAAAGCACGTCCTAAAACTGTTTTTTAGGTAGCTTCAGGGCAGCATGAATGGAGCTTTCAAAATGGGAAAGCAAGGCTTGTGCCATAAGGTCCCCGTTTCCAGCGAACACGCAGCCTACCTCCGTGTGATTCCTACCAAGGAAATATACACTCTAGCTACACACTGGTCCCTTCCTTGAATAAAGTTTATTTGGCACGGAGTTCTGCGTGTAGCCAACCGCCTCCCCCAAGGAGCGCTCTAGGTAGGCTATCGGGCTTAGCTTCTTCTAAAACCCTGCAGTGTAAGAGGAAGAGCAGTGCTTTGGTTACAGCAGGAACGCAGGCCGACTTTCTCCTGTAAGGATGGGGTCTTATGGTGTGACTTTGTAGGAGGAATGCGAAGCAGTTTGGGTTTCTCAGTGCCGCTCAGCCTAGGGCAATGAGGCAGATTTGCATGCCATGTAGGACGTGAGAGAACACATTTCCTGGAGCTGTTGGAGTGCTGAGGAAATCTAGCTCTCCCAAGGAAGAGTGCAGTGTGTTGCCCTCCACTCAGCATACACAGAGTGACTGGGAAAGGTTTCCGGGCCTGGATGTTTCTTAGCAGCCCAGTGGAGCCTGCCGGTACTCGGTGTTCTTGCAGAGAATGGGGTGCCCAGGCGAGGTCCTCGCTGTCTTGGAAAGCTTACTAACCTTAAAAGAAAACAGACCTGAAACTAAGGCCTCAAGGCAACTGCTCCAAGCTTAGCTTCGGCAGGGCTAGTCAAGGCTTTACCTTGAGGAAAGGCCTCACGTCAAGTTTCCTTTTAGCTCTAGAGCGTCTCAGGAGAAGCTCCCACCCAGGCTATGAAAGCACGCTGTTGATGTAGAGAACACTCGTTCCCTTCCCAGAGCCCCGCCTACAGTGATTAAAGCACGTCCTAAAACTGTTTTTTAGGTAGCTTCAGGGCAGCATGAATGGAGCTTTCAAAATGGGAAAGCAAGGCTTGTGCCATAAGGTCCCCGTTTCCAGCAAACACGCAGCCTACCTCCGTGTGATTCCTAAAAAGGAAATATACACTCTAGCTACACACTGGTCCCTTCCTTGAATAAAGTTTATTTGGCACGGAGTTCTGCGTGTAGCCAACCGCCTCCCCCAAGGAGCGCTCTAGGTAGGCTATCGGGCTTAGCTTCTTCTAAAACCCTGCAGTGTAAGAGGAAGAGCTGTGCTTTGGTTACAGCAGGAACGCAGGCCGACTTTCTCCTGTAAGGATGGGGTCTTATGGTGAGACTTTGTAGGAGGAATGCGAAGCAGTTTGGGTTTCTCAGTGCCGCTCAGCCTAGGGCAATGAGGCAGATTTGCATGCCATGTAGGACGTGAGAGAACACATTTCCTGGAGCTGTTGGAGTGCTGAGGAAATCTAGCTCTCCCAAGGAAGAGTGCAGTGTGTTGCCCTCCACTCAGCATACACAGAGTGACTGGGAAAG
This sequence comes from Balaenoptera acutorostrata, assembly GCF_949987535.1. Taxonomy (NCBI): domain Eukaryota; kingdom Metazoa; phylum Chordata; class Mammalia; order Artiodactyla; family Balaenopteridae; genus Balaenoptera; species Balaenoptera acutorostrata. The sequence goes on from NC_080066.1 coordinate 42,282,306, forward strand.
GTTTCCGGGCCTGGATGTTTCTTAGCAGCCCAGTGGAGCCTGCCGGTACTCGGTGTTCTTGCAGAGAATAGGGTGCCCAGGCGAGGTCCTCGCTGTCTTGGAAAGCTTACTAACCTTAAAAGAAAACAGACCTGAAACTAAGGCCTCAAGGCAACTGCTCCAAGCTTCGCTTCGGCAGGGCTAGTCAAGGCTTTTCCTTGAGGAAAGGCCTCACGTCAAGTTTCCTTTTAGCTCTAGAGCGTCTCAGGAGAAGCTCCCACCCAGGCTATGAAAGCACGCTGTTGATGTAGAGAACACTCGTTCCCTTCCCAGAGCCCTGCCTACAGTGATTAAAGCACGTCCTAAAACTGTTTTTTAGGTAGCTTCAGGGCAGCATGAATGGAGCTTTCAAAATGGGAAAGCAAGGCTTGTGCCATACGGTCCCCGTTTCCAGCAAACACGCAGCCTACCTCCGTGTGATTCCTACCAAGGAAATATACACTCTAGCTACACACTGGTCCCTTCCTTGAATAAAGTTTATTTGGCACGGAGTTCTGCGTGTAGCCAACCGCCTCCCCCAAGGAGCGCTCTAGGTAGGCTATCGGGCTTAGCTTCTTCTAAAACCCTGCAGTGTAAGAGGAAGAGCTGTGCTTTGGTTACAGCAGGAACGCAGGCCGACTTTCTCCTGTAAGGATGGGGTCTTATGGTGAGACTTTGTAGGAGGAATGCGAAGCAGTTTGGGTTTCTCAGTGCCGCTCAGCCTAGGGCAATGAGGCAGATTTGCATGCCATGTAGGACGTGAGAGAACACATTTCCTGGAGCTGTTGGAGTGCTGAGGAAATCTAGCTCTCCCAAGGAAGAGTGCAGTGTGTTGCCCTCCACTCAGCATACACAGAGTGACTGGGAAAGTTTTCCGGGCCTGGATGTTTCTTAGCAGCCCAGTGGAGCCTGCCGGTACTCGGTGTTCTTGCAGGGAATAGGGTGCCCAGGCGAGGTCCTCGCTGTCTTGAAAAGCTTACTAACCTTAAAAGAAAACAGACCTGAAACTAAGGCCTCAAGTCAAGTGCTCCAAGCTTCGCTTCGGCAGGGCTAGTCAAGGCTTTACCTTGAGGAAAGGCCTCACGTCAAGTTTCCTTTTAGCTCTAGAGCGTCTCAGGAGAAGCTCCCACCCAGGCTATGAAAGCACGCTGTTGATGTAGAGAACACTCGTTCCCTTCCCAGAGCCCCGCCTACAGTGATTAAAGCACGTCCTAAAACTGTTTTTTAGGTAGCTTCAGGGCAGCATGAATGGAGCTTTCAAAATGGGAAAGCAAGGCTTGTGCCATAAGGTCCCCGTTTCCAGCGAACACGCAGCCTACCTCCGTGTGATTCCTACCAAGGAAATATACACTCTAGCTACACACTGGTCCCTTCCTTGAATAAAGTTTATTTGGCACGGAGTTCTGCGTGTAGCCAACCGCCTCCCCCAAGGAGCGCTCTAGGTAGGCTATCGGGCTTAGCTTCTTCTAAAACCCTGCAGTGTAAGAGGAAGAGCAGTGCTTTGGTTACAGCAGGAACGCAGGCCGACTTTCTCCTGTAAGGATGGGGTCTTATGGTGTGACTTTGTAGGAGGAATGCGAAGCAGTTTGGGTTTCTCAGTGCCGCTCAGCCTAGGGCAATGAGGCAGATTTGCATGCCATGTAGGACGTGAGAGAACACATTTCCTGGAGCTGTTGGAGTGCTGAGGAAATCTAGCTCTCCCAAGGAAGAGTGCAGTGTGTTGCCCTCCACTCAGCATACACAGAGTGACTGGGAAAGGTTTCCGGGCCTGGATGTTTCTTAGCAGCCCAGTGGAGCCTGCCGGTACTCGGTGTTCTTGCAGAGAATGGGGTGCCCAGGCGAGGTCCTCGCTGTCTTGGAAAGCTTACTAACCTTAAAAGAAAACAGACCTGAAACTAAGGCCTCAAGGCAACTGCTCCAAGCTTAGCTTCGGCAGGGCTAGTCAAGGCTTTACCTTGAGGAAAGGCCTCACGTCAAGTTTCCTTTTAGCTCTAGAGCGTCTCAGGAGAAGCTCCCACCCAGGCTATGAAAGCACGCTGTTGATGTAGAGAACACTCGTTCCCTTCCCAGAGCCCCGCCTACAGTGATTAAAGCACGTCCTAAAACTGTTTTTTAGGTAGCTTCAGGGCAGCATGAATGGAGCTTTCAAAATGGGAAAGCAAGGCTTGTGCCATAAGGTCCCCGTTTCCAGCAAACACGCAGCCTACCTCCGTGTGATTCCTAAAAAGGAAATATACACTCTAGCTACACACTGGTCCCTTCCTTGAATAAAGTTTATTTGGCACGGAGTTCTGCGTGTAGCCAACCGCCTCCCCCAAGGAGCGCTCTAGGTAGGCTATCGGGCTTAGCTTCTTCTAAAACCCTGCAGTGTAAGAGGAAGAGCTGTGCTTTGGTTACAGCAGGAACGCAGGCCGACTTTCTCCTGTAAGGATGGGGTCTTATGGTGAGACTTTGTAGGAGGAATGCGAAGCAGTTTGGGTTTCTCAGTGCCGCTCAGCCTAGGGCAATGAGGCAGATTTGCATGCCATGTAGGACGTGAGAGAACACATTTCCTGGAGCTGTTGGAGTGCTGAGGAAATCTAGCTCTCCCAAGGAAGAGTGCAGTGTGTTGCCCTCCACTCAGCATACACAGAGTGACTGGGAAAGGTTTCCGGGCCTGGATGTTTCTTAGCAGCCCAGTGGAGCCTGCCGGTACTCGGTGTTCTTGCAGAGAATAGGGTGCCCAGGCGAGGTCCTCGCTGTCTTGGAAAGCTTACTAACCTTAAAAGAAAACAGACCTGAAACTAAGGCCTCAAGGCAACTGCTCCAAGCTTCGCTTCGGCAGGGCTAGTCAAGGCTTTTCCTTGAGGAAAGGCCTCACGTCAAGTTTCCTTTTAGCTCTAGAGCGTCTCAGGAGAAGCTCCCACCCAGGCTATGAAAGCACGCTGTTGATGTAGAGAACACTCGTTCCCTTCCCAGAGCCCTGCCTACAGTGACTAAAAGCACGTCCTAAAACTGTTTTTTAGGTAGCTTCAGGGCAGCATGAATGGAGCTTTCAAAATGGGAAAGCAAGGCTTGTGCCATAAGGTCCCCGTTTCCAGCGAACACGCAGCCTACCTCCGTGTGATTCCTACCAAGGAAATATACACTCTAGCTACACACTGGTCCCTTCCTTGAATAAAGTTTATTTGGCACGGAGTTCTGCGTGTAGCCAACCGCCTCCCCCAAGGAGCGCTCTAGGTAGGCTATCGGGCTTAGCTTCTTCTAAAACCCTGCAGTGTAAGAGGAAGAGCTGTGCTTTGGTTACAGCAGGAACGCAGGCCGACTTTCTCCTGTAAGGATGGGGTCTTATGGTATGACTTTGTAGGAGGAATGCGAAGCAGTTTGGTTTTCTCTGTGCCGCTCAGCCTAGGGCAATGAGGCAGATTTGCATGCCATGTAGGACGTGAGAGAACACATTTCCTGGAGCTGTTGGAGTGCTGAGGAAATCTAGCTCTCCCAAGGAAGAGTGCAGTGTGTTGCCCTCCACTCAGCATACACAGAGTGACTGGGAAAGGTTTCCGGGCCTGGATGTTTCTTAGCAGCCCAGTGGAGCCTGCCGGTACTCGGTGTTCTGGCAGGGAATAGGATGCCCAGGCGAGGTCCTAGCTATCTTGAAAAGCTTACTAACCTTAAAAGAAAACAAACCTGAAACTAAGGCCTCAAGGCAACTGCTCCAAGCTTAGCTTCGGCAGGGCTAGTCAAGGCTTTACCTTGAGGAAAGGCCTCACGTCAAGTTTCCTTTTAGCTCTAGAGCGTCTCAGGAGAAGCTCCCACCCAGGCTATGAAAGCACGCTGTTGATGTAGAGAACACTCGTTCCCTTCCCAGAGCCCTGCCTACAGTGACTAAAAGCACGTCCTAAAACTGTTTTTTAGGTAGCTTCAGGGCAGCATGAATGGATCTTTCAAAATGGGAAAGCAAGGCTTGTGCCATAAGGTCCCCGTTTCCAGCGAACACGCAGCCTACCTCCGTGTGATTCCTACCAAGGAAATATACACTCTAGCTACACACTGGTCCCTTCCTTGAATAAAGTTTATTTGGCACGGAGTTCTGCGTGTAGCCAACCGCCTCCCCCAACGAGCGCTCTAGGTAGGCTATGGGGCTTAGCTTCTTCTAAAACCCTGCAGTGTAAGAGGAAGAGCTGTGCTTTGGTTACAGCAGGAACGCAGGCCGACTTTCTCCTGTAAGGATGGGGTCTTATGGTGAGACTTTGTAGGAGGAATGCGAAGCAGTTTGGGTTTCTCAGTGCCGCTCAGCCTAGGGCAATGAGGCAGATTTGCATGCCATGTAGGACGTGAGAGAACACATTTCCTGGAGCTGTTGGAGTCCTGAGGAAATCTAGCTCTCCCAAGGAAGAGTGCAGTGTGTTGCCCTCCACTCAGCATACACAGAGTGACTGGGAAAGGTTTCCGGGCCTGGATGTTTCTTAGCAGCCCAGTGGAGCCTGCCGGTACTCGGTGTTCTTGCAGAGAATAGGGTGCCCAGGCGAGGTCCTCGCTGTCTTGGAAAGCTTACTAACCTTAAAAGAAAACAGACCTGAAACTAAGGCCTCAAGGCAACTGCTCCAAGCTTAGCTTCGGCAGGGCTAGTCAAGGCTTTTCCTTGAGGAAAGGCCTCACGTCAAGTTTCCTTTTAGCTCTAGAGCGTCTCAGGAGAAGCTCCCACCCAGGCTATGAAAGCACGCTGTTGATGTAGAGAACACTCGTTCCCTTCCCAGAGCCCTGCCTACAGTGACTAAAAGCACGTCCTAAAACTGTTTTTTAGGTAGCTTCAGGGCAGCATGAATGGAGCTTTCAAAATGGGAAAGCAAGGCTTGTGCCATAAGGTCCCCGTTTCCAGCGAACACGCAGCCTACCTCCGTGTGATTCCTACCAAGGAAATATACACTCTAGCTACACACTGGTCCCTTCCTTGAATAAAGTTTATTTGGCACGGAGTTCTGCGTGTAGCCAACCGCCTCCCCCAAGGAGCGCTCTAGGTAGGCTATCGGGCTTAGCTTCTTCTAAAACCCTGCAGTGTAAGAGGAAGAGCTGTGCTTTGGTTACAGCAGGAACGCAGGCCGACTTTCTCCTGTAAGGATGGGGTCTTATGGTGTGACTTTGTAGGAGGAATGCGAAGCAGTTTGGGTTTCACAGTGCCGCTCAGCCTAGGGCAATGAGGCAGATTTGCATGCCATGTAGGACGTGAGAGAACACATTTCCTGGAGCTGTTGGAGTGCTGAGGAAATCTAGCTCTCCCAAGGAAGAGTGCAGTGTGTTGCCCTCCACTCAGCATACACAGAGTGACTGGGAAAGGTTTCCGGGCCTGGATGTTTCTTAGCAGCCCAGTGGAGCCTGCCGGTACTCGGTGTTCTTGCAGGGAATAGGGTGCCCAGGCGAGGTCCTCGCTGTCTTGAAAAGCTTACTAACCTTAAAAGAAAACAGACCTGAAACTAAGGCCTCAAGTCAAGTGCTCCAAGCTTCGCTTCGGCAGGGCTAGTCAAGGCTTTACCTTGAGGAAAGGCCTCACGTCAAGTTTCCTTTTAGCTCTAGAGCTTCTCAGGAGAAGCTCCCACCCAGGCTATGAAAGCACGCTGTTGATGTAGAGAACACTCGTTCCCTTCCCAGAGCCCCGCCTACAGTGATTAAAGCACGTCCTAAAACTGTTTTTTAGGTAGCTTCAGGGCAGCATGAATGGAGCTTTCAAAATGGGAAAGCAAGGCTTGTGCCATAAGGTCCCCGTTTCCAGCGAACACGCAGCCTACCTCCGTGTGATTCCTACCAAGGAAATATACACTCTAGCTACACACTGGTCCCTTCCTTGAATAAAGTTTATTTGGCACGGAGTTCTGCGTGTAGCCAACCGCCTCCCCCAAGGAGCGCTCTAGGTAGGCTATCGGGCTTAGCTTCTTCTAAAACCCTGCAGTGTAAGAGGAAGAGCTGTGCTTTGGTTACAGCAGGAACGCAGGCCGACTTTCTCCTGTAAGGATGGGGTCTTATGGTGTGACTTTGTAGGAGGAATGCGAAGCAGTTTGGGTTTCTCAGTGCCGCTCAGCCTAGGGCAATGAGGCAGATTTGCATGCCATGTAGGACGTGAGAGAACACATTTCCTGGAGCTGTTGGAGTGCTGAGGAAATCTAGCTCTCCCAAGGAAGAGTGCAGTGTGTTGCCCTCCACTCAGCATACACAGAGTGACTGGGAAAGGTTTCCGGGCCTGGATGTTTCTTAGCAGCCCAGTGGAGCCTGCCGGTACTCGGTGTTCTTGCAGAGAATAGGGTGCCCAGGCGAGGTCCTCGCTGTCTTGGAAAGCTTACTAACCTTAAAAGAAAACAGACCTGAAACTAAGGCCTCAAGGCAACTGCTCCAAGCTTAGCTTCGGCAGGGCTAGTCAAGGCTTTTCCTTGAGGAAAGGCCTCACGTCAAGTTTCCTTTTAGCTCTAGAGCGTCTCAGGAGAAGCTCCCACCCAGGCTATGAAAGCACGCTGTTGATGTAGAGAACACTCGTTCCCTTCCCAGAGCCCTGCCTACAGTGACTAAAAGCACGTCCTAAAACTGTTTTTTAGGTAGCTTCAGGGCAGCATGAATGGATCTTTCAAAATGGGAAAGCAAGGCTTGTGCCATAAGGTCCCCGTTTCCAGCGAACACGCAGCCTACCTCCGTGTGATTCCTACCAAGGAAATATACACTCTAGCTACACACTGGTCCCTTCCTTGAATAAAGTTTATTTGGCACGGAGTTCTGCGTGTAGCCAACCGCCTCCCCCAACGAGCGCTCTAGGTAGGCTATGGGGCTTAGCTTCTTCTAAAACCCTGCAGTGTAAGAGGAAGAGCTGTGCTTTGGTTACAGCAGGAACGCAGGCCGACTTTCTCCTGTAAGGATGGGGTCTTATGGTGAGACTTTGTAGGAGGAATGCGAAGCAGTTTGGGTTTCTCAGTGCCGCTCAGCCTAGGGCAATGAGGCAGATTTGCATGCCATGTAGGACGTGAGAGAACACATTTCCTGGAGCTGTTGGAGTCCTGAGGAAATCTAGCTCTCCCAAGGAAGAGTGCAGTGTGTTGCCCTCCACTCAGCATACACAGAGTGACTGGGAAAGGTTTCCGGGCCTGGATGTTTCTTAGCAGCCCAGTGGAGCCTGCCGGTACTCGGTGTTCTTGCAGAGAATAGGGTGCCCAGGCGAGGTCCTCGCTGTCTTGGAAAGCTTACTAACCTTAAAAGAAAACAGACCTGAAACTAAGGCCTCAAGGCAACTGCTCCAAGCTTAGCTTCGGCAGGGCTAGTCAAGGCTTTTCCTTGAGGAAAGGCCTCACGTCAAGTTTCCTTTTAGCTCTAGAGCGTCTCAGGAGAAGCTCCCACCCAGGCTATGAAAGCACGCTGTTGATGTAGAGAACACTCGTTCCCTTCCCAGAGCCCTGCCTACAGTGACTAAAAGCACGTCCTAAAACTGTTTTTTAGGTAGCTTCAGGGCAGCATGAATGGAGCTTTCAAAATGGGAAAGCAAGGCTTGTGCCATAAGGTCCCCGTTTCCAGCGAACACGCAGCCTACCTCCGTGTGATTCCTACCAAGGAAATATACACTCTAGCTACACACTGGTCCCTTCCTTGAATAAAGTTTATTTGGCACGGAGTTCTGCGTGTAGCCAACCGCCTCCCCCAAGGAGCGCTCTAGGTAGGCTATCGGGCTTAGCTTCTTCTAAAACCCTGCAGTGTAAGAGGAAGAGCTGTGCTTTGGTTACAGCAGGAACGCAGGCCGACTTTCTCCTGTAAGGATGGGGTCTTATGGTGTGACTTTGTAGGAGGAATGCGAAGCAGTTTGGGTTTCACAGTGCCGCTCAGCCTAGGGCAATGAGGCAGATTTGCATGCCATGTAGGACGTGAGAGAACACATTTCCTGGAGCTGTTGGAGTGCTGAGGAAATCTAGCTCTCCCAAGGAAGAGTGCAGTGTGTTGCCCTCCACTCAGCATACACAGAGTGACTGGGAAAGGTTTCCGGGCCTGGATGTTTCTTAGCAGCCCAGTGGAGCCTGCCGGTACTCGGTGTTCTTGCAGGGAATAGGGTGCCCAGGCGAGGTCCTCGCTGTCTTGAAAAGCTTACTAACCTTAAAAGAAAACAGACCTGAAACTAAGGCCTCAAGTCAAGTGCTCCAAGCTTCGCTTCGGCAGGGCTAGTCAAGGCTTTACCTTGAGGAAAGGCCTCACGTCAAGTTTCCTTTTAGCTCTAGAGCTTCTCAGGAGAAGCTCCCACCCAGGCTATGAAAGCACGCTGTTGATGTAGAGAACACTCGTTCCCTTCCCAGAGCCCCGCCTACAGTGATTAAAGCACGTCCTAAAACTGTTTTTTAGGTAGCTTCAGGGCAGCATGAATGGAGCTTTCAAAATGGGAAAGCAAGGCTTGTGCCATAAGGTCCCCGTTTCCAGCGAACACGCAGCCTACCTCCGTGTGATTCCTACCAAGGAAATATACACTCTAGCTACACACTGGTCCCTTCCTTGAATAAAGTTTATTTGGCACGGAGTTCTGCGTGTAGCCAACCGCCTCCCCCAAGGAGCGCTCTAGGTAGGCTATCGGGCTTAGCTTCTTCTAAAACCCTGCAGTGTAAGAGGAAGAGCTGTGCTTTGGTTACAGCAGGAACGCAGGCCGACTTTCTCCTGTAAGGATGGGGTCTTATGGTGTGACTTTGTAGGAGGAATGCGAAGCAGTTTGGGTTTCACAGTGCCGCTCAGCCTAGGGCAATGAGGCAGATTTGCATGCCATGTAGGACGTGAGAGAACACATTTCCTGGAGCTGTTGGAGTGCTGAGGAAATCTAGCTCTCCCAAGGAAGAGTGCAGTGTGTTGCCCTCCACTCAGCATACACAGAGTGACTGGGAAAGGTTTCCGGGCCTGGATGTTTCTTAGCAGCCCAGTGGAGCCTGCCGGTACTCGGTGTTCTTGCAGGGAATAGGGTGCCCAGGCGAGGTCCTCGCTGTTTTGAAAAGCTTACTAACCTTAAAAGAAAACAGACCTGAAACTAAGGCCTCAAGTCAAGTGCTCCAAGCTTCGCTTCGGCAGGGCTAGTCAAGGCTTTACCTTGAGGAAAGGCCTCACGTCTAGTTTCCTTTTAGCTCTAGAGCGTCTCAGGAGAAGCTCCCACCCAGGCTATGAAAGCACGCTGTTGATGTAGAGAACACTCGTTCCCTTCCCAGAGCCCCGCCTACAGTGATTAAAGCACGTCCTAAAACTGTTTTTTAGGTAGCTTCAGGGCAGCATGAATGGAGCTTTCAAAATGGGAAAGCAAGGCTTGTGCCATAAGGTCCCCGTTTCCAGCGAACACGCAGCCTACCTCCGTGTGATTCCTACCAAGGAAATATATACTCTAGCTACACACTGGTCCCTTCCTTGAATAAAGTTTATTTGGCACGGAGTTCTGCGTGTAGCCAACCGCCTCCCCCAAGGAGCGCTCTAGGTAGGCTATCGGGCTTAGCTTCTTCTAAAACCCTGCAGTGTAAGAGGAAGAGCTGTGCTTTGGTTACAGCAGGAACGCAGGCCGACTTTCTCCTGTAAGGATGGGGTCTTATGGTGTGACTTTGTAGGAGGAATGCGAAGCAGTTTGGGTTTCTCAGTGCCGCTCAGCCTAGGGCAATGAGGCAGATTTGCATGCCATGTAGGACGTGAGAGAACACATTTCCTGGAGCTGTTGGAGTGCTGAGGAAATCTAGCTCTCCCAAGGAAGAGTGCAGTGTGTTGCCCTCCACTCAGCATACACAGAGTGACTGGGAAAGGTTTCCGGGCCTGGATGTTTCTTAGCAGCCCAGTGGAGCCTGCCGGTACTCGGTGTTCTTGCAGAGAATGGGGTGCCCAGGCGAGGTCCTCGCTGTCTTGGAAAGCTTACTAACCTTAAAAGAAAACAGACCTGAAACTAAGGCCTCAAGGCAACTGCTCCAAGCTTAGCTTCGGCAGGGCTAGTCAAGGCTTTACCTTGAGGAAAGGCCTCACGTCAAGTTTCCTTTTAGCTCTAGAGCGTCTCAGGAGAAGCTCCCACCCAGGCTATGAAAGCACGCTGTTGATGTAGAGAACACTCGTTCCCTTCCCAGAGCCCCGCCTACAGTGATTAAAGCACGTCCTAAAACTGTTTTTTAGGTAGCTTCAGGGCAGCATGAATGGAGCTTTCAAAATGGGAAAGCAAGGCTTGTGCCATAAGGTCCCCGTTTCCAGCAAACACGCAGCCTACCTCCGTGTGATTCCTACCAAGGAAATATACACTCTAGCTACACACTGGTCCCTTCCTTGAATAAAGTTTATTTGGCACGGAGTTCTGCGTGTAGCCAACCGCCTCCCCCAAGGAGCGCTCTAGGTAGGCTATCGGGCGTAGCTTCTTCTAAAACCCTGCAGTGTAAGAGGAAGAGCTGTGCTTTGGTTACAGCAGGAACGCAGGCCGAATTTCTCCTGTAAGGATGGGGTCTTATGGTGAGACTTTGTAGGAGGAATGCGAAGCAGTTTGGGTTTCTCAGTGCCGCTCAGCCTAGGGCAATGAGGCAGATTTGCATGCCATGTAGGACGTGAGAGAACACATTTCCTGGAGCTGTTGGAGTGCTGAGGAAATCTAGCTCTCCCAAGGAAGAGTGCAGTGTGTTGCCCTCCACTCAGCATACACAGAGTGACTGGGAAAGGTTTCCGGGCCTGGATGTTTCTTAGCAGCCCAGTGGAGCCTGCCGGTACTCGGTGTTCTTGCAGAGAATAGGGTGCCCAGGCGAGGTCCTTGCTGTCTTGGAAAGCTTACTAACCTTAAAAGAAAACAGACCTGAAACTAAGGCCTCAAGGCAACTGCTCCAAGCTTAGCTTCGGCAGGGCTAGTCAAGGCTTTTCCTTGAGGAAAGGCCTCACGTCAAGTTTCCTTTTAGCTCTAGAGCGTCTCAGGAGAAGCTCCCACCCAGGCTATGAAAGCACGCTGTTGATGTAGAGAACACTCGTTCCCTTCCCAGAGCCCTGCCTACAGTGATTAAAGCACGTCCTAAAACTGTTTTTTAGGTAGCTTCAGGGCAGCATGAATGGAGCTTTCAAAATGGGAAAGCAAGGCTTGTGCCATAGGGTCCCCGTTTCCAGCAAACACGCAGCCTACCTCCGTGTGATTCCTACCAAGGAAATATACACTCTAGCTACACACTGGTCCCTTCCTTGAATAAAGTTTATTTGGCACGGAGTTCTGCGTGTAGCCAACCGCCTCCCCCAAGGAGCGCTCTAGGTAGGCTATCGGGCTTAGCTTCTTCTAAAACCCTGCAGTGTAAGAGGAAGAGCTGTGCTTTGGTTACAGCAGGAACGCAGGCCGACTTTCTCCTGTAAGGATGGGGTCTTATGGTGAGACTTTGTAGGAGGAATGTGAAGCAGTTTGGGTTTCTCAGTGACGCTCAGCCTAGGGCAATGAGGCAGATTTGCATGCCATGTAGGACGTGAGAGAACACATTTCCTGGAGCTGTTGGAGTCCTGAGGAAATCTAGCTCTCCCAAGGAAGAGTGCAGTGTGTTGCCCTCCACTCAGCATACACAGAGTGACTGGGAAAGGTTTCCGTGCCTGGATGTTTCTTAGCAGCCCAGTGGAGCCTGCCGGTACTCGGTGTTCTTGCAGAGAATAGGGTGCCCAGGCGAGGTCCTCGCTGTCTTGGAAAGCTTACTAACCTTAAAAGAAAACAGACCTGAAACTAAGGCCTCAAGGCAACTGCTCCAAGCTTAGCTTCGGCAGGGCTAGTCAAGGCTTTACCTTGAGGAAAGGCCTCACGTCAAGTTTCCTTTTAGCTCTAGAGCGTCTCAGGAGAAGCTCCCACCCAGGCTATGAAAGCACGCTGTTGATGTAGAGAACACTCGTTCCCTTCCCAGAGCCCTGCCTACAGTGACTAAAAGCAAGTCCTAAAACTGTTTTTTAGGTAGCTTCAGGGCAGCATGAATGGAGCTTTCAAAATGGGAAAGCAAGGCTTGTGCCATAAGGTCCCCGTTTCCAGCGAACACGCAGCCTACCTCCGTGTGATTCCTACCAAGGAAATATACACTCTAGCTACACACTGGTCCCTTCCTTGAATAAAGTTTATTTGGCACGGAGTTCTGCTTGTAGCCAACCGCCTCCCCCAAGGAGCGCTCTAGGTAGGCTATCGGGCTTAGCTTCTTCTAAAACCCTGCAGTGTAAGAGGAAGAGCTGTGCTTTGGTTACAGCAGGAACGCAGGCCGACTTTCTCCTGTAAGGATGGGGTCTTATGGTATGACTTTGTAGGAGGAATGCGAAGCAGTTTGGTTTTCTCTGTGCCGCTCAGCCTAGGGCAATGAGGCAGATTTGCATGCCATGTAGGACGTGAGAGAACACATTTCCTGGAGCTGTTGGAGTGCTGAGGAAATCTAGCTCTCCCAAGGAAGAGTGCAGTGTGTTGCCCTCCACTCAGCATACACAGAGTGACTGGGAAAGGTTTCCGGGCCTGGATGTTTCTTAGCAGCCCAGTGGAGCCTGCCGGTACTCGGTGTTCTTGCAGAGAATGGGGTGCCCAGGCGAGGTCCTCGCTGTCTTGGAAAGCTTACTAACCTTAAAAGAAAACAGACCTGAAACTAAGGCCTCAAGGCAACTGCTCCAAGCTTAGCTTCGGCAGGGCTAGTCAAGGCTTTACCTTGAGGAAAGGCCTCACGTCAAGTTTCCTTTTAGCTCTAGAGCGTCTCAGGAGAAGCTCCCACCCAGGCTATGAAAGCACGCTGTTGATGTAGAGAACACTCGTTCCCTTCCCAGAGCCCCGCCTACAGTGATTAAAGCACGTCCTAAAACTGTTTTTTAGGTAGCTTCAGGGCAGCATGAATGGAGCTTTCAAAATGGGAAAGCAAGGCTTGTGCCATAAGGTCCCCGTTTCCAGCAAACACGCAGCCTACCTCCGTGTGATTCCTACCAAGGAAATATACACTCTAGCTACACACTGGTCCCTTCCTTGAATAAAGTTTATTTGGCACGGAGTTCTGCGTGTAGCCAACCGCCTCCCCCAAGGAGCGCTCTAGGTAGGCTATCGGGCGTAGCTTCTTCTAAAACCCTGCAGTGTAAGAGGAAGAGCTGTGCTTTGGTTACAGCAGGAACGCAGGCCGAATTTCTCCTGTAAGGATGGGGTCTTATGGTGAGACTTTGTAGGAGGAATGCGAAGCAGTTTGGGTTTCTCAGTGCCGCTCAGCCTAGGGCAATGAGGCAGATTTGCATGCCATGTAGGACGTGAGAGAACACATTTCCTGGAGCTGTTGGAGTGCTGAGGAAATCTAGCTCTCCCAAGGAAGAGTGCAGTGTGTTGCCCTCCACTCAGCATACACAGAGTGACTGGGAAAGGTTTCCGGGCCTGGATGTTTCTTAGCAGCCCAGTGGAGCCTGCCGGTACTCGGTGTTCTTGCAGAGAATAGGGTGCCCAGGCGAGGTCCTTGCTGTCTTGGAAAGCTTACTAACCTTAAAAGAAAACAGACCTGAAACTAAGGCCTCAAGGCAACTGCTCCAAGCTTAGCTTCGGCAGGGCTAGTCAAGGCTTTTCCTTGAGGAAAGGCCTCACGTCAAGTTTCCTTTTAGCTCTAGAGCGTCTCAGGAGAAGCTCCCACCCAGGCTATGAAAGCACGCTGTTGATGTAGAGAACACTCGTTCCCTTCCCAGAGCCCTGCCTACAGTGATTAAAGCACGTCCTAAAACTGTTTTTTAGGTAGCTTCAGGGCAGCATGAATGGAGCTTTCAAAATGGGAAAGCAAGGCTTGTGCCATAGGGTCCCCGTTTCCAGCAAACACGCAGCCTACCTCCGTGTGATTCCTACCAAGGAAATATACACTCTAGCTACACACTGGTCCCTTCCTTGAATAAAGTTTATTTGGCACGGAGTTCTGCGTGTAGCCAACCGCCTCCCCCAAGGAGCGCTCTAGGTAGGCTATCGGGCTTAGCTTCTTCTAAAACCCTGCAGTGTAAGAGGAAGAGCTGTGCTTTGGTTACAGCAGGAACGCAGGCCGACTTTCTCCTGTAAGGATGGGGTCTTATGGTGAGACTTTGTAGGAGGAATGTGAAGCAGTTTGGGTTTCTCAGTGACGCTCAGCCTAGGGCAATGAGGCAGATTTGCATGCCATGTAGGACGTGAGAGAACACATTTCCTGGAGCTGTTGGAGTCCTGAGGAAATCTAGCTCTCCCAAGGAAGAGTGCAGTGTGTTGCCCTCCACTCAGCATACACAGAGTGACTGGGAAAGGTTTCCGTGCCTGGATGTTTCTTAGCAGCCCAGTGGAGCCTGCCGGTACTCGGTGTTCTTGCAGAGAATAGGGTGCCCAGGCGAGGTCCTCGCTGTCTTGGAAAGCTTACTAACCTTAAAAGAAAACAGACCTGAAACTAAGGCCTCAAGGCAACTGCTCCAAGCTTAGCTTCGGCAGGGCTAGTCAAGGCTTTACCTTGAGGAAAGGCCTCACGTCAAGTTTCCTTTTAGCTCTAGAGCGTCTCAGGAGAAGCTCCCACCCAGGCTATGAAAGCACGCTGTTGATGTAGAGAACACTCGTTCCCTTCCCAGAGCCCTGCCTACAGTGACTAAAAGCAAGTCCTAAAACTGTTTTTTAGGTAGCTTCAGGGCAGCATGAATGGAGCTTTCAAAATGGGAAAGCAAGGCTTGTGCCATAAGGTCCCCGTTTCCAGCGAACACGCAGCCTACCTCCGTGTGATTCCTACCAAGGAAATATACACTCTAGCTACACACTGGTCCCTTCCTTGAATAAAGTTTATTTGGCACGGAGTTCTGCTTGTAGCCAACCGCCTCCCCCAAGGAGCGCTCTAGGTAGGCTATCGGGCTTAGCTTCTTCTAAAACCCTGCAGTGTAAGAGGAAGAGCTGTGCTTTGGTTACAGCAGGAACGCAGGCCGACTTTCTCCTGTAAGGATGGGGTCTTATGGTATGACTTTGTAGGAGGAATGCGAAGCAGTTTGGTTTTCTCTGTGCCGCTCAGCCTAGGGCAATGAGGCAGATTTGCATGCCATGTAGGACGTGAGAGAACACATTTCCTGGAGCTGTTGGAGTGCTGAGGAAATCTAGCTCTCCCAAGGAAGAGTGCAGTGTGTTGCCCTCCACTCAGCATACACAGAGTGACTGGGAAAGGTTTCCGGGCCTGGATGTTTCTTAGCAACCCAGTGGAGCCTGCCGGTACTCGGTGTTCTGGCAGGGAATAGGATGCCCAGGCGAGGTCCTAGCTATCTTGAAAAGCTTACTAACCTTAAAAGAAAACAAACCTGAAACTAAGGCCTCAAGGCAACTGCTCCAAGCTTAGCTTCGGCAGGGCTAGTCAAGGCTTTACCTTGAGGAAAGGCCTCACGTCAAGTTTCCTTTTAGCTCTAGAGCGTCTCAGGAGAAGCTCCCACCCAGGCTATGAAAGCACGCTGTTGATGTAGAGAACACTCGTTCCCTTCCCAGAGCCCTGCCTACAGTGACTAAAAGCACGTCCTAAAACTGTTTTTTAGGTAGCTTCAGGGCAGCATGAATGGATCTTTCAAAATGGGAAAGCAAGGCTTGTGCCATAAGGTCCCCGTTTCCAGCGAACACGCAGCCTACCTCCGTGTGATTCCTACCAAGGAAATATACACTCTAGCTACACACTGGTCCCTTCCTTGAATAAAGTTTATTTGGCACGGAGTTCTGCGTGTAGCCAACCGCCTCCCCCAAGGAGCGCTCTAGGTAGGCTATCGGGCTTAGCTTCTTCTAAAACCCTGCAGTGTAAGAGGAAGAGCTGTGCTTTGGTTACAGCAGGAACGCAGGCCGACTTTCTCCTGTAAGGATGGGGTCTTATGGTGAGACTTTGTAGGAGGAATGCGAAGCAGTTTGGGTTTCTCAGTGCCGCTCAGCCTAGGGCAATGAGGCAGATTTGCATGCCATGTAGGACGTGAGAGAACACATTTCCTGGAGCTGTTGGAGTCCTGAGGAAATCTAGCTCTCCCAAGGAAGAGTGCAGTGTGTTGCCCTCCACTCAGCATACACAGAGTGACTGGGAAAGGTTTCCGGGCCTGGATGTTTCTTAGCAGCCCAGTGGAGCCTGCCGGTACTCGGTGTTCTTGCAGAGAATAGGGTGCCCAGGCGAGGTCCTCGCTGTCTTGGAAAGCTTACTAACCTTAAAAGAAAACAGACCTGAAACTAAGGCCTCAAGGCAACTGCTCCAAGCTTCGCTTCGGCAGGGCTAGTCAAGGCTTTACCTTGAGGAAAGGCCTCACGTCAAGTTTCCTTTTAGCTCTAGAGCGTCTCAGGAGAAGCTCCCACCCAGGCTATGAAAGCACGCTGTTGATGTAGAGAACACTCGTTCCCTTCCCAGAGCCCTGCCTACAGTGATTAAAGCACGTCCTGAAAGTGTTTTTTAGGTAGCTTCAGGGCAGCATGAATGGAGCTTTCAAAATGGGAAAGCAAGGCTTGTGCCATAAGGTCCCCGTTTCCAGCGAACACGCAGCCTACCTCCGTGTGATTCCTACCAAGGAAATATACACTCTAGCTACACACTGGTCCCTTCCTTGAATAAAGTTTATTTGGCACGGAGTTCTGCTTGTAGCCAACCGCCTCCCCCAAGGAGCGCTCTAGGTAGGCTATCGGGCTTAGCTTCTTCTAAAACCCTGCAGTGTAAGAGGAAGAGCTGTGCTTTGGTTACAGCAGGAACGCAGGCCGACTTTCTCCTGTAAGGATGGGGTCTTATGGTATGACTTTGTAGGAGGAATGCGAAGCAGTTTGGTTTTCTCTGTGCCGCTCAGCCTAGGGCAATGAGGCAGATTTGCATGCCATGTAGGACGTGAGAGAACACATTTCCTGGAGCTGTTGGAGTGCTGAGGAAATCTAGCTCTCCCAAGGAAGAGTGCAGTGTGTTGCCCTCCACTCAGCATACACAGAGTGACTGGGAAAGGTTTCCGGGCCTGGATGTTTCTTAGCAACCCAGTGGAGCCTGCCGGTACTCGGTGTTCTGGCAGGGAATAGGATGCCCAGGCGAGGTCCTAGCTATCTTGAAAAGCTTACTAACCTTAAAAGAAAACAAACCTGAAACTAAGGCCTCAAGGCAACTGCTCCAAGCTTAGCTTCGGCAGGGCTAGTCAAGGCTTTACCTTGAGGAAAGGCCTCACGTCAAGTTTCCTTTTAGCTCTAGAGCGTCTCAGGAGAAGCTCCCACCCAGGCTATGAAAGCACGCTGTTGATGTAGAGAACACTCGTTCCCTTCCCAGAGCCCTGCCTACAGTGACTAAAAGCACGTCCTAAAACTGTTTTTTAGGTAGCTTCAGGGCAGCATGAATGGATCTTTCAAAATGGGAAAGCAAGGCTTGTGCCATAAGGTCCCCGTTTCCAGCGAACACGCAGCCTACCTCCGTGTGATTCCTACCAAGGAAATATACACTCTAGCTACACACTGGTCCCTTCCTTGAATAAAGTTTATTTGGCACGGAGTTCTGCGTGTAGCCAACCGCCTCCCCCAAGGAGCGCTCTAGGTAGGCTATCGGGCTTAGCTTCTTCTAAAACCCTGCAGTGTAAGAGGAAGAGCTGTGCTTTGGTTACAGCAGGAACGCAGGCCGACTTTCTCCTGTAAGGATGGGGTCTTATGGTGAGACTTTGTAGGAGGAATGCGAAGCAGTTTGGGTTTCTCAGTGCCGCTCAGCCTAGGGCAATGAGGCAGATTTGCATGCCATGTAGGACGTGAGAGAACACATTTCCTGGAGCTGTTGGAGTCCTGAGGAAATCTAGCTCTCCCAAGGAAGAGTGCAGTGTGTTGCCCTCCACTCAGCATACACAGAGTGACTGGGAAAGGTTTCCGGGCCTGGATGTTTCTTAGCAGCCCAGTGGAGCCTGCCGGTACTCGGTGTTCTTGCAGAGAATAGGGTGCCCAGGCGAGGTCCTCGCTGTCTTGGAAAGCTTACTAACCTTAAAAGAAAACAGACCTGAAACTAAGGCCTCAAGGCAACTGCTCCAAGCTTCGCTTCGGCAGGGCTAGTCAAGGCTTTACCTTGAGGAAAGGCCTCACGTCAAGTTTCCTTTTAGCTCTAGAGCGTCTCAGGAGAAGCTCCCACCCAGGCTATGAAAGCACGCTGTTGATGTAGAGAACACTCGTTCCCTTCCCAGAGCCCTGCCTACAGTGATTAAAGCACGTCCTGAAAGTGTTTTTTAAGTAGCTTCAGGGCAGCATGAATGGAGCTTTCAAAATGGGAAAGCAAGGCTTGTGCCATAAGGTCCCCGTTTCCAGCGAACACGCAGCCTACCTCCGTGTGATTCCTACCAAGGAAATATACACTCTAGCTACACACTGGTCCCTTCCTTGAATAAAGTTTATTTGGCACGGAGTTCTGCGTGTAGCCAACCGCCTCCCCCAAGGAGCGCTCTAGGTAGGCTATCGGGCTTAGCTTCTTCTAAAACCCTGCAGTGTAAGAGGAAGAGCTGTGCTTTGGTTACAGCAGGAACGCAGGCCGACTTTCTCCTGTAAGGATGGGGTCTTATGGTGTGACTTTGTAGGAGGAATGCGAAGCAGTTTGGGTTTCTCAGTGCCGCTCAGCCTAGGGCAATGAGGCAGATTTGCATGCCATGTAGGACGTGAGAGAACACATTTCCTCGAGCTGTTGGAGTGCTGAGGAAATCTAGCTCTCCCAAGGAAGAGTGCAGTGTGTTGCCCTCCACTCAGCATACACAGAGTGACCGGGAAAGGTTTACGGGCCTGGATGTTTCTTAGCAGCCCAGTGGAGCCTGCCGGTACTCGGTGTTCTTGCAGAGAATAGGGTGCCCAGGCGAGGTCCTCGCTGTCTTGGAAAGCTTACTAACCTTAAAAGAAAACAGACCTGAAACTAAGGCCTCAAGGCAAGTGCTCCAAGCTTAGCTTCGGCAGGGCTAGTCAAGGCTTTACCTTGAGGAAAGGCCTCACGTCAAGTTTCCTTTTAGCTCTAGAGCGTCTCAGGAGAAGCTCCCACCCAGGCTATGAAAGCACGCTGTTGATGTAGAGAACACTCGTTCCCTTCCCAGAGCCCTGCCTACAGTGACTAAAAGCACGTCCTAAAACTGTTTTTTAGGTAGCTTCAGGGCAGCATGAATGGAGCTTTCAAAATGGGAAAGCAAGGCTTGTGCCATAAGGTCCCCGTTTCCAGCGAACACGCAGCCTACCTCCGTGTGATTCCTACCAAGGAAATATACACTCTAGCTACACACTGGTCCCTTCCTTGAATAAAGTTTATTTGGCACGGAGTTCTGCGTGTAGCCAACCGCCTCCCCCAAGGAGCGCTCTAGGTAGGCTATCGGGCTTAGCTTCTTCTAAAACCCTGCAGTGTAAGAGGAAGAGCTGTGCTTTGGTTACAGCAGGAACGCAGGCCGACTTTCTCCTGTAAGGATGG
This sequence comes from Balaenoptera acutorostrata, assembly GCF_949987535.1. Lineage (NCBI taxonomy): Eukaryota > Metazoa > Chordata > Mammalia > Artiodactyla > Balaenopteridae > Balaenoptera > Balaenoptera acutorostrata. The sequence continues at coordinate 42,301,640 of NC_080066.1, forward strand.
GGTCTTATGGTGTGACTTTGTAGGAGGAATGCGAAGCAGTTTGGGTTTCTCAGTGCCGCTCAGCCTAGGGCAATGAGGCAGATTTGCATGCCATGTAGGACTTGAGAGAACACATTTCCTGGAGCTCTTGGAGTGCTGAGGAAATCTAGCTCTCCCAAGGAAGAGTGCAGTGTGTTGCCCTCCACTCAGCATACACAGAGTGACTGGGAAAGGTTTACGGGCCTGGATGTTTCTTAGCAGCCCAGTGGAGCCTGCCGGTACTCGGTGTTCTTGCAGAGAATACGGTGCCAGGCGAGGTCCTCGCTGTCTTGGAAAGCTTACTAACCTTAAAAGAAAACAGACCTGAAACTAAGGCCTCAAGGCAACTGCTCCAAGCTTAGCTTCGGCAGGGCTAGTCAAGGCTTTACCTTGAGGAAAGGCCTCACGTCAAGTTTCCTTTTCGCTCTAGAGCGTCACAGGAGAAGCTCCCACCCAGGCTATGAAAGCACGCTGTTGATGTAGAGAACACTCGTTCCCTTCCCAGAGCCCTGCCTACAGTGATTAAAGCACGTCCTGAAACTGTTTTTTAGGTAGCTTCAGGGCAGCATGAATGGAACTTTCAAAATGGGAAAGCAAGGCTTGTGCCATAAGGTCCCCGTTTCCAGCGAACACGCAGCCTACCTCCGTGTGATTCCTACCAAGGAAATATACACTCTAGCTACACACTGGTCCCTTCCTTGAATAAAGTTTATTTGGCACGGAGTTCTGCGTGTAGCCAACCGCCTCCCCCAAGGAGCGCTCTAGGTAGGCTATCGGGCTTAGCTTCTTCTAAAACCCTGCAGTGTAAGAGGAAGAGCTGTGCTTTGGTTACAGCAGGAACGCAGGCCGACTTTCTCCTGTAAGGATGGGGTCTTATGGTGTGACTTTGTAGGAGGAATGCGAAGCAGTTTGGGTTTCTCAGTGCCGCTCAGCCTAGGGCAATGAGGCAGATTTGCATGCCATGTAGGACGTGAGAGAACACATTTCCTGGAGCTCTTGGAGTGCTGAGGAAATCTAGCTCTCCCAAGGAAGAGTGCAGTGTGTTGCCCTCCACTCAGCATACACAGAGTGACTGGGAAAGGTTTACGGGCCTGGATGTTTCTTAGCAGCCCAGTGGAGCCTGCCGGTACTCGGTGTTCTTGCAGAGAATACGGTGCCAGGCGAGGTCCTCGCTGTCTTGGAAAGCTTACTAAACTTAAAAGAAAACAGACCTGAAACTAAGGCCTCAAGGCAACTGCTCCAAGCTTAGCTTCGGCAGGGCTAGTCAAGGCTTTACCTTGAGGAAAGGCCTCACGTCAAGTTTCCTTTTCGCTCTAGAGCGTCTCAGGAGAAGCTCCCACCCAGGCTATGAAAGCACGCTGTTGATGTAGAGAACACTCGTTCCCTTCCCAGAGCCCTGCCTACAGTGATTAAAGCACGTCCTGAAACTGTTTTTTAGGTAGCTTCAGGGCAGCATGAATGGAGCTTTCAAAATGGGAAAGCAAGGCTTGTGCCATAAGGTCCCCGTTTCCAGCGAACACGCAGCCTACCTCCGTGTGATTCCTACCAAGGAAATATACACTCTAGCTACACACTGGTCCCTTCCTTGAATAAAGTTTATTTGGCACGGAGTTCTGCGTGTAGCCAACCGCCTCCCCCAAGGAGCGCTCTAGGTAGGCTATCGGGCTTAGCTTCTTCTAAAACCCTGCAGTGTAAGAGGAAGAGCTGTGCTTTGGTTACAGCAGGAACGCAGGCCGACTTTCTCCTGTAAGGATGGTGTCTTATGGTGTGACTTTGTAGGAGAAATGCGAAGCAGTTTGGGTTTCTCAGTGCCGCTCAGCCTAGGGCAATGAGGCAGATTTGCATGCCATGTAGGACGTGAGAGAACACATTTCCTGGAGCTGTTGGAGTGCTGAGGAAATCTAGCTCTCCCAAGGAAGAGTGCAGTGTGTTGCCCTCCACTCAGCATACACAGAGTGACTGGGAAAGGTTTCCGGGCCTGGATGTTTCTTAGCAGCCCAGTGGAGCCTGCCGGTACTCGGTGTTCTTGCAGGGAATAGGGTGCGCACGCGAGGTCCTCGCTGTCTTGGAAAGCTTACTAACCTTAAAAGAAAACAAACCTGAAACTAAGACCTCAAGGCAACTGCTCCAAGCTTAGCTTCGGCAGGGCTAGTCAAGGCTTTACCTTGAGGAAAGGCCTCACGTCAAGTTTCCTTTTAGCTCTAGAGCGTCTCAGGAGAAGCTCCCACCCAGGCTATGAAAGCACGCTGTTGATGTAGAGAACACTCGTTCCCTTCCCAGAGCCCTGCCTACAGTGACTAAAAGCACGTCCTAAAACTGTTTTTTAGGTAGCTTCAGGGCAGCATGAATGGAGCTTTCAAAATGGGAAAGCAAGGCTTGTGCCATAAGGTCCCCGTTTCCAGCGAACACGCAGCCTACCTCCGTGTGATTCCTACCAAGGAAATATACACTCTAGCTACACACTGGTCCCTTCTTTGAATAAAGTTTATTTGGCACGGAGTTCTGCGTGTAGCCAACTGCCTCCCCCAAGGAGCGCTCTAGGTAGGCTATCGGGCTTAGCTTCTTCTAAAACCCTGCAGTGTAAGAGGAAGAGCTGTGCTTTGGTTACAGCAGGAACGCAGGCCGACTTTCTCCTGTAAGGATGCGGTCTTATGGTGTGACTTTGTAGGAGGAATGCGAAGCAGTTTCGGTTTCTCAGTGCCGCTCAGCCTAGGGCAATGAGGCAGATTTGCATGCCATGTAGGACGTGAGAGAACACATTTCCTGGAGCTGTTGGAGTGCTGAGGAAATCTAGCTCTCCCAAGGAAGAGTGCAGTGTGTTGCCCTCCACTCAGCATACACAGAGTGACTGGGAAAGGTTTCCGGGCCTGGATGTTTCTTAGCAGCCCAGTGGAGCCTGCCGGTACTCGGTGTTCTTGCAGGGAATAGGGTGCCCAGGCGAGGTCCTCGCTGTCTTAAAAAGCTTACTAACCTTAAAAGAAAACAGACCTGAAACTAAGGCCTCAAGGCAACTGCTCCAAGCTTCGCTTCGGCAGGGCTAGTCAAGGCTTTACCTTGAGGAAAGGCCTCACGTCAAGTTTCCTTTTAGCTCTAGAGCGTCTCAGGAGAAGCTCCCACCCAGGCTATGAAAGCACGCTGTTGATGTAGAGAACACTCGTTCCCTTCCCAGAGCCCTGCCTACAGTGACTAAAAGCACGTCCTAAAACTGTTTTTTAGGTAGCTTCAGGGCAGCATGAATGGAGCTTTCAAAATGGGAAAGCAAGGCTTGTGCCATAAGGTCCCCGTTTCCAGCAAACACGCAGCCTACCTCCGTGTGATTCCTACCAAGGAAATATACACTCTAGCTACACACTGGTCCCTTCCTTGAATAAAGTTTATTTGGCACGGAGTTCTGCGTGTAGCCAACCGCCTCCCCCAAGGAGCGCTCTAGGTAGGCTATCGGGCTTAGCTTCTTCTAAAACCCTGCAGTGTAAGAGGAAGAGCTGTGCTTTGGTTACAGCAGGAACGCAGGCCGACTTTCTCCTGTAAGGATGGTGTCTTATGGTTTGACTTTGTAGGAGAAATGCGAAGCAGTTTGGGTTTCTCAGTGCCGCTCAGCCTAGGGCAATGAGGCAGATTTGCATGCCATGTAGGACGTGAGAGAACACATTTCCTGGAGCTGTTGGAGTGCTGAGGAAATCTAGCTCTCCCAAGGAAGAGTGCAGTGTGTTGCCCTCCACTCAGCATACACAGAGTGACTGGGAAAGGTTTCCGGGCCTGGATGTTTCTTAGCAGCCCAGTGGAGCCTGCCGGTACTCGGTGTTCTTGCAGAGAATAGGGTGCCCAGGCGAGGTCCTCGCTGTCTTGGAAAGCTTACTAACCTTAAAAGAAAACAGACCTGAAACTAAGGCCTCAAGGCAACTGCTCCAAGCTTAGCTTCGGCAGGGCTAGTCAAGGCTTTTCCTTGAGGAAAGGCCTCACGTCAAGTTTCCTTTTAGCTCTAGAGCGTCTCAGGAGAAGCTCCCACCCAGGCTATGAAAGCACGCTGTTGATGTAGAGAACACTCGTTCCCTTCCCAGAGCCCTGCCTACAGTGACTAAAAGCACGTCCTAAAACTGTTTTTTAGGTAGCTTCAGGGCAGCATGAATGGAGCTTTCAAAATGGGAAAGCAAGGCTTGTGCCATAAGGTCCCCGTTTCCAGCGAACACGCAGCCTACCTCCGTGTGATTCCTACCAAGGAAATATACACTCTAGCTACACACTGGTCCCTTCTTTGAATAAAGTTTATTTGGCACGGAGTTCTGCGTGTAGCCAACTGCCTCCCCCAAGGAGCGCTCTAGGTAGGCTATCGGGCTTAGCTTCTTCTAAAACCCTGCAGTGTAAGAGGAAGAGCTGTGCTTTGGTTACAGCAGGAACGCAGGCCGACTTTCTCCTGTAAGGATGCGGTCTTATGGTGTGACTTTGTAGGAGGAATGCGAAGCAGTTTCGGTTTCTCAGTGCCGCTCAGCCTAGGGCAATGAGGCAGATTTGCATGCCATGTAGGACGTGAGAGAACACATTTCCTGGAGCTGTTGGAGTGCTGAGGAAATCTAGCTCTCCCAAGGAAGAGTGCAGTGTGTTGCCCTCCACTCAGCATACACAGAGTGACTGGGAAAGGTTTCCGGGCCTGGATGTTTCTTAGCAGCCCAGTGGAGCCTGCCGGTACTCGGTGTTCTTGCAGGGAATAGGGTGCCCAGGCGAGGTCCTCGCTGTCTTAAAAAGCTTACTAACCTTAAAAGAAAACAGACCTGAAACTAAGGCCTCAAGGCAACTGCTCCAAGCTTCGCTTCGGCAGGGCTAGTCAAGGCTTTACCTTGAGGAAAGGCCTCACGTCAAGTTTCCTTTTAGCTCTAGAGCGTCTCAGGAGAAGCTCCCACCCAGGCTATGAAAGCACGCTGTTGATGTAGAGAACACTCGTTCCCTTCCCAGAGCCCTGCCTACAGTGATTAAAGCACGTCCTAAAACTGTTTTTTAGGTAGCTTCAGGGCAGCATGAATGGATCTTTCAAAATGGGAAAGCAAGGCTTGTGCCATAAGGTCCCCGTTTCCAGCGAACACGCAGCCTACCTCCGTGTGATTCCTACCAAGGAAATATACACTCTAGCTACACACTGGTCCCTTCCTTGAATAAAGTTTATTTGGCACGGAGTTCTGCGTGTAGCCAACCGCCTCCCCCAAGGAGCGCTCTAGGTAGGCTATCGGGCTTAGCTTCTTCTAAAACCCTGCAGTGTAAGAGGAAGAGCTGTGCTTTGGTTACAGCAGGAACGCAGGCCGACTTTCTCCTGTAAGGATGGTGTCTTATGGTTTGACTTTGTAGGAGAAATGCGAAGCAGTTTGGGTTTCTCAGTGCCGCTCAGCCTAGGGCAATGAGGCAGATTTCCATGCCATGTAGGACGTGAGAGAACACATTTCCTGGAGCTGTTGGAGTGCTGAGGAAATCTAGCTCTCCCAAGGAAGAGTGCAGTGTGTTGCCCTCCACTCAGCATACACAGAGTGACTGGGAAAGGTTTCCGGGCCTGGATGTTTCTTAGCAGCCCAGTGGAGCCTGCCGGTACTCGGTGTTCTTGCAGAGAATAGGGTGCCCAGGCGAGGTCCTCGCTGTCTTGGAAAGCTTACTAACCTTAAAAGAAAACAGACCTGAAACTAAGGCCTCAAGGCAACTGCTCCAAGCTTAGCTTCGGCAGGGCTAGTCAAGGCTTTACCTTGAGGAAAGGCCTCACGTCAAGTTTCCTTTTAGCTCTAGAGCGTCTCAGGAGAAGCTCCCACCCAGGCTATGAAAGCACGCTGTTGATGTAGAGAACACTCGTTCCCTTCCCAGAGCCCTGCCTACAGTGACTAAAAGCACGTCCTAAAACTGTTTTTTAGGTAGCTTCAGGGCAGCATGAATGGAGCTTTCAAAATGGGAAAGCAAGGCTTGTGCCATAAGGTCCCCGTTTCCAGCAAACACGCAGCCTACCTCCGTGTGATTCCTACCAAGGAAATATACACTCTAGCTACACACTGGTCCCTTCCTTGAATAAAGTTTATTTGGCACGGAGTTCTGCGTGTAGCCAACCGCCTCCCCCAAGGAGCGCTCTAGGTAGGCTATCGGGCTTAGCTTCTTCTAAAACCCTGCAGTGTAAGAGGAAGAGCTGTGCTTTGGTTACAGCAGGAACGCAGGCCGACTTTCTCCTGTAAGGATGGTGTCTTATGGTTTGACTTTGTAGGAGAAATGCGAAGCAGTTTGGGTTTCTCAGTGCCGCTCAGCCTAGGGCAATGAGGCAGATTTGCATGCCATGTAGGACGTGAGAGAACACATTTCCTGGAGCTGTTGGAGTGCTGAGGAAATCTAGCTCTCCCAAGGAAGAGTGCAGTGTGTTGCCCTCCACTCAGCATACACAGAGTGACTGGGAAAGGTTTCCGGGCCTGGATGTTTCTTAGCAGCCCAGTGGAGCCTGCCGGTACTCGGTGTTCTTGCAGAGAATAGGGTGCCCAGGCGAGGTCCTCGCTGTCTTGGAAAGCTTACTAACCTTAAAAGAAAACAGACCTGAAACTAAGGCCTCAAGGCAACTGCTCCAAGCTTAGCTTCGGCAGGGCTAGTCAAGGCTTTTCCTTGAGGAAAGGCCTCACGTCAAGTTTCCTTTTAGCTCTAGAGCGTCTCAGGAGAAGCTCCCACCCAGGCTATGAAAGCACGCTGTTGATGTAGAGAACACTCGTTCCCTTCCCAGAGCCCTGCCTACAGTGACTAAAAGCACGTCCTAAAACTGTTTTTTAGGTAGCTTCAGGGCAGCATGAATGGAGCTTTCAAAATGGGAAAGCAAGGCTTGTGCCATAAGGTCCCCGTTTCCAGCGAACACGCAGCCTACCTCCGTGTGATTCCTACCAAGGAAATATACACTCTAGCTACACACTGGTCCCTTCTTTGAATAAAGTTTATTTGGCACGGAGTTCTGCGTGTAGCCAACTGCCTCCCCCAAGGAGCGCTCTAGGTAGGCTATCGGGCTTAGCTTCTTCTAAAACCCTGCAGTGTAAGAGGAAGAGCTGTGCTTTGGTTACAGCAGGAACGCAGGCCGACTTTCTCCTGTAAGGATGGGGTCTTATGGTGTGACTTTGTAGGAGGAATGCGAAGCAGTTTCGGTTTCTCAGTGCCGCTCAGCCTAGGGCAATGAGGCAGATTTGCATGCCATGTAGGACGTGAGAGAACACATTTCCTGGAGCTGTTGGAGTGCTGAGGAAATCTAGCTCTCCCAAGGAAGAGTGCAGTGTGTTGCCCTCCACTCAGCATACACAGAGTGACTGGGAAAGGTTTCCGGGCCTGGATGTTTCTTAGCAGCCCAGTGGAGCCTGCCGGTACTCGGTGTTCTTGCAGGGAATAGGGTGCCCAGGCGAGGTCCTCGCTGTCTTAAAAAGCTTACTAACCTTAAAAGAAAACAGACCTGAAACTAAGGCCTCAAGGCAACTGCTCCAAGCTTCGCTTCGGCAGGGCTAGTCAAGGCTTTACCTTGAGGAAAGGCCTCACGTCAAGTTTCCTTTTAGCTCTAGAGCGTCTCAGGAGAAGCTCCCACCCAGGCTATGAAAGCACGCTGTTGATGTAGAGAACACTCGTTCCCTTCCCAGAGCCCTGCCTACAGTGATTAAAGCACGTCCTAAAACTGTTTTTTAGGTAGCTTCAGGGCAGCATGAATGGAGCTTTCAAAATGGGAAAGCAAGGCTTGTGCCATAAGGTCCCCGTTTCCAGCGAACACGCAGCCTACCTCCGTGTGATTCCTACCAAGGAAATATACACTCTAGCTACACACTGGTCCCTTCCTTGAATAAAGTTTATTTGGCACGGAGTTCTGCGTGTAGCCAACCGCCTCCCCCAAGGAGCGCTCTAGGTAGGCTATCGGGCTTAGCTTCTTCTAAAACCCTGCAGTGTAAGAGGAAGAGCTGTGCTTTGGTTACAGCAGGAACGCAGGCCGACTTTCTCCTGTAAGGATGGTGTCTTATGGTTTGACTTTGTAGGAGAAATGCGAAGCAGTTTGGGTTTCTCAGTGCCGCTCAGCCTAGGGCAATGAGGCAGATTTCCATGCCATGTAGGACGTGAGAGAACACATTTCCTGGAGCTGTTGGAGTGCTGAGGAAATCTAGCTCTCCCAAGGAAGAGTGCAGTGTGTTGCCCTCCACTCAGCATACACAGAGTGACTGGGAAAGGTTTCCGGGCCTGGATGTTTCTTAGCAGCCCAGTGGAGCCTGCCGGTACTCGGTGTTCTTGCAGAGAATAGGGTGCCCAGGCGAGGTCCTCGCTGTCTTGGAAAGCTTACTAACCTTAAAAGAAAACAGACCTGAAACTAAGGCCTCAAGGCAACTGCTCCAAGCTTAGCTTCGGCAGGGCTAGTCAAGGCTTTACCTTGAGGAAAGGCCTCACGTCAAGTTTCCTTTTAGCTCTAGAGCGTCTCAGGAGAAGCTCCCACCCAGGCTATGAAAGCACGCTGTTGATGTAGAGAACACTCGTTCCCTTCCCAGAGCCCTGCCTACAGTGACTAAAAGCACGTCCTAAAACTGTTTTTTAGGTAGCTTCAGGGCAGCATGAATGGAGCTTTCAAAATGGGAAAGCAAGGCTTGTGCCATAAGGTCCCCGTTTCCAGCAAACACGCAGCCTACCTCCGTGTGATTCCTACCAAGGAAATATACACTCTAGCTACACACTGGTCCCTTCCTTGAATAAAGTTTATTTGGCACGGAGTTCTGCGTGTAGCCAACCGCCTCCCCCAAGGAGCGCTCTAGGTAGGCTATCGGGCTTAGCTTCTTCTAAAACCCTGCAGTGTAAGAGGAAGAGCTGTGCTTTGGTTACAGCAGGAACGCAGGCCGACTTTCTCCTGTAAGGATGGTGTCTTATGGTTTGACTTTGTAGGAGAAATGCGAAGCAGTTTGGGTTTCTCAGTGCCGCTCAGCCTAGGGCAATGAGGCAGATTTGCATGCCATGTAGGACGTGAGAGAACACATTTCCTGGAGCTGTTGGAGTGCTGAGGAAATCTAGCTCTCCCAAGGAAGAGTGCAGTGTGTTGCCCTCCACTCAGCATACACAGAGTGACTGGGAAAGGTTTCCGGGCCTGGATGTTTCTTAGCAGCCCAGTGGAGCCTGCCGGTACTCGGTGTTCTTGCAGAGAATAGGGTGCCCAGGCGAGGTCCTCGCTGTCTTGGAAAGCTTACTAACCTTAAAAGAAAACAGACCTGAAACTAAGGCCTCAAGGCAACTGCTCCAAGCTTAGCTTCGGCAGGGCTAGTCAAGGCTTTTCCTTGAGGAAAGGCCTCACGTCAAGTTTCCTTTTAGCTCTAGAGCGTCTCAGGAGAAGCTCCCACCCAGGCTATGAAAGCACGCTGTTGATGTAGAGAACACTCGTTCCCTTCCCAGAGCCCTGCCTACAGTGACTAAAAGCACGTCCTAAAACTGTTTTTTAGGTAGCTTCAGGACAGCATGAATGGAGCTTTCAAAATGGGAAAGCAAGGCTTGTGCCATAAGGTCCCCGTTTCCAGCGAACACGCAGCCTACCTCCGTGTGATTCCTACCAAGGAAATATACACTCTAGCTACACACTGGTCCCTTCTTTGAATAAAGTTTATTTGGCACGGAGTTCTGCGTGTAGCCAACTGCCTCCCCCAAGGAGCGCTCTAGGTAGGCTATCGGGCTTAGCTTCTTCTAAAACCCTGCAGTGTAAGAGGAAGAGCTGTGCTTTGGTTACAGCAGGAACGCAGGCCGACTTTCTCCTGTAAGGATGCGGTCTTATGGTGTGACTTTGTAGGAGGAATGCGAAGCAGTTTCGGTTTCTCAGTGCCGCTCAGCCTAGGGCAATGAGGCAGATTTGCATGCCATGTAGGACGTGAGAGAACACATTTCCTGGAGCTGTTGGAGTGCTGAGGAAATCTAGCTCTCCCAAGGAAGAGTGCAGTGTGTTGCCCTCCACTCAGCATACACAGAGTGACTGGGAAAGGTTTCCGGGCCTGGATGTTTCTTAGCAGCCCAGTGGAGCCTGCCGGTACTCGGTGTTCTTGCAGGGAATAGGGTGCCCAGGCGAGGTCCTCGCTGTCTTAAAAAGCTTACTAACCTTAAAAGAAAACAGACCTGAAACTAAGGCCTCAAGGCAACTGCTCCAAGCTTCGCTTCGGCAGGGCTAGTCAAGGCTTTACCTTGAGGAAAGGCCTCACGTCAAGTTTCCTTTTAGCTCTAGAGCGTCTCAGGAGAAGCTCCCACCCAGGCTATGAAAGCACGCTGTTGATGTAGAGAACACTCGTTCCCTTCCCAGAGCCCTGCCTACAGTGATTAAAGCACGTCCTAAAACTGTTTTTTAGGTAGCTTCAGGGCAGCATGAATGGATCTTTCAAAATGGGAAAGCAAGGCTTGTGCCATAAGGTCCCCGTTTCCAGCGAACACGCAGCCTACCTCCGTGTGATTCCTACCAAGGAAATATACACTCTAGCTACACACTGGTCCCTTCCTTGAATAAAGTTTATTTGGCACGGAGTTCTGCGTGTAGCCAACCGCCTCCCCCAAGGAGCGCTCTAGGTAGGCTATCGGGCTTAGCTTCTTCTAAAACCCTGCAGTGTAAGAGGAAGAGCTGTGCTTTGGTTACAGCAGGAACGCAGGCCGACTTTCTCCTGTAAGGATGGTGTCTTATGGTTTGACTTTGTAGGAGAAATGCGAAGCAGTTTGGGTTTCTCAGTGCCGCTCAGCCTAGGGCAATGAGGCAGATTTCCATGCCATGTAGGACGTGAGAGAACACATTTCCTGGAGCTGTTGGAGTGCTGAGGAAATCTAGCTCTCCCAAGGAAGAGTGCAGTGTGTTGCCCTCCACTCAGCATACACAGAGTGACTGGGAAAGGTTTCCGGGCCTGGATGTTTCTTAGCAGCCCAGTGGAGCCTGCCGGTACTCGGTGTTCTTGCAGAGAATAGGGTGCCCAGGCGAGGTCCTCGCTGTCTTGGAAAGCTTACTAACCTTAAAAGAAAACAGACCTGAAACTAAGGCCTCAAGGCAACTGCTCCAAGCTTAGCTTCGGCAGGGCTAGTCAAGGCTTTACCTTGAGGAAAGGCCTCACGTCAAGTTTCCTTTTAGCTCTAGAGCGTCTCAGGAGAAGCTCCCACCCAGGCTATGAAAGCACGCTGTTGATGTAGAGAACACTCGTTCCCTTCCCAGAGCCCTGCCTACAGTGACTAAAAGCACGTCCTAAAACTGTTTTTTAGGTAGCTTCAGGGCAGCATGAATGGAGCTTTCAAAATGGGAAAGCAAGGCTTGTGCCATAAGGTCCCCGTTTCCAGCAAACACGCAGCCTACCTCCGTGTGATTCCTACCAAGGAAATATACACTCTAGCTACACACTGGTCCCTTCCTTGAATAAAGTTTATTTGGCACGGAGTTCTGCGTGTAGCCAACCGCCTCCCCCAAGGAGCGCTCTAGGTAGGCTATCGGGCTTAGCTTCTTCTAAAACCCTGCAGTGTAAGAGGAAGAGCTGTGCTTTGGTTACAGCAGGAACGCAGGCCGACTTTCTCCTGTAAGGATGGTGTCTTATGGTTTGACTTTGTAGGAGAAATGCGAAGCAGTTTGGGTTTCTCAGTGCCGCTCAGCCTAGGGCAATGAGGCAGATTTGCATGCCATGTAGGACGTGAGAGAACACATTTCCTGGAGCTGTTGGAGTGCTGAGGAAATCTAGCTCTCCCAAGGAAGAGTGCAGTGTGTTGCCCTCCACTCAGCATACACAGAGTGACTGGGAAAGGTTTCCGGGCCTGGATGTTTCTTAGCAGCCCAGTGGAGCCTGCCGGTACTCGGTGTTCTTGCAGAGAATAGGGTGCCCAGGCGAGGTCCTCGCTGTCTTGGAAAGCTTACTAACCTTAAAAGAAAACAGACCTGAAACTAAGGCCTCAAGGCAACTGCTCCAAGCTTAGCTTCGGCAGGGCTAGTCAAGGCTTTTCCTTGAGGAAAGGCCTCACGTCAAGTTTCCTTTTAGCTCTAGAGCGTCTCAGGAGAAGCTCCCACCCAGGCTATGAAAGCACGCTGTTGATGTAGAGAACACTCGTTCCCTTCCCAGAGCCCTGCCTACAGTGACTAAAAGCACGTCCTAAAACTGTTTTTTAGGTAGCTTCAGGGCAGCATGAATGGAGCTTTCAAAATGGGAAAGCAAGGCTTGTGCCATAAGGTCCCCGTTTCCAGCGAACACGCAGCCTACCTCCGTGTGATTCCTACCAAGGAAATATACACTCTAGCTACACACTGGTCCCTTCTTTGAATAAAGTTTATTTGGCACGGAGTTCTGCGTGTAGCCAACTGCCTCCCCCAAGGAGCGCTCTAGGTAGGCTATCGGGCTTAGCTTCTTCTAAAACCCTGCAGTGTAAGAGGAAGAGCTGTGCTTTGGTTACAGCAGGAACGCAGGCCGACTTTCTCCTGTAAGGATGCGGTCTTATGGTGTGACTTTGTAGGAGGAATGCGAAGCAGTTTCGGTTTCTCAGTGCCGCTCAGCCTAGGGCAATGAGGCAGATTTGCATGCCATGTAGGACGTGAGAGAACACATTTCCTGGAGCTGTTGGAGTGCTGAGGAAATCTAGCTCTCCCAAGGAAGAGTGCAGTGTGTTGCCCTCCACTCAGCATACACAGAGTGACTGGGAAAGGTTTCCGGGCCTGGATGTTTCTTAGCAGCCCAGTGGAGCCTGCCGGTACTCGGTGTTCTTGCAGGGAATAGGGTGCCCAGGCGAGGTCCTCGCTGTCTTAAAAAGCTTACTAACCTTAAAAGAAAACAGACCTGAAACTAAGGCCTCAAGGCAACTGCTCCAAGCTTCGCTTCGGCAGGGCTAGTCAAGGCTTTACCTTGAGGAAAGGCCTCACGTCAAGTTTCCTTTTAGCTCTAGAGCGTCTCAGGAGAAGCTCCCACCCAGGCTATGAAAGCACGCTGTTGATGTAGAGAACACTCGTTCCCTTCCCAGAGCCCTGCCTACAGTGATTAAAGCACGTCCTAAAACTGTTTTTTAGGTAGCTTCAGGGCAGCATGAATGGATCTTTCAAAATGGGAAAGCAAGGCTTGTGCCATAAGGTCCCCGTTTCCAGCGAACACGCAGCCTACCTCCGTGTGATTCCTACCAAGGAAATATACACTCTAGCTACACACTGGTCCCTTCCTTGAATAAAGTTTATTTGGCACGGAGTTCTGCGTGTAGCCAACCGCCTCCCCCAAGGAGCGCTCTAGGTAGGCTATCGGGCTTAGCTTCTTCTAAAACCCTGCAGTGTAAGAGGAAGAGCTGTGCTTTGGTTACAGCAGGAACGCAGGCCGACTTTCTCCTGTAAGGATGGTGTCTTATGGTTTGACTTTGTAGGAGAAATGCGAAGCAGTTTGGGTTTCTCAGTGCCGCTCAGCCTAGGGCAATGAGGCAGATTTCCATGCCATGTAGGACGTGAGAGAACACATTTCCTGGAGCTGTTGGAGTGCTGAGGAAATCTAGCTCTCCCAAGGAAGAGTGCAGTGTGTTGCCCTCCACTCAGCATACACAGAGTGACTGGGAAAGGTTTCCGGGCCTGGATGTTTCTTAGCAGCCCAGTGGAGCCTGCCGGTACTCGGTGTTCTTGCAGAGAATAGGGTGCCCAGGCGAGGTCCTCGCTGTCTTGGAAAGCTTACTAACCTTAAAAGAAAACAGACCTGAAACTAAGGCCTCAAGGCAACTGCTCCAAGCTTAGCTTCGGCAGGGCTAGTCAAGGCTTTACCTTGAGGAAAGGCCTCACGTCAAGTTTCCTTTTAGCTCTAGAGCGTCTCAGGAGAAGCTCCCACCCAGGCTATGAAAGCACGCTGTTGATGTAGAGAACACTCGTTCCCTTCCCAGAGCCCTGCCTACAGTGACTAAAAGCACGTCCTAAAACTGTTTTTTAGGTAGCTTCAGGGCAGCATGAATGGAGCTTTCAAAATGGGAAAGCAAGGCTTGTGCCATAAGGTCCCCGTTTCCAGCAAACACGCAGCCTACCTCCGTGTGATTCCTACCAAGGAAATATACACTCTAGCTACACACTGGTCCCTTCCTTGAATAAAGTTTATTTGGCACGGAGTTCTGCGTGTAGCCAACCGCCTCCCCCAAGGAGCGCTCTAGGTAGGCTATCGGGCTTAGCTTCTTCTAAAACCCTGCAGTGTAAGAGGAAGAGCTGTGCTTTGGTTACAGCAGGAACGCAGGCCGACTTTCTCCTGTAAGGATGGTGTCTTATGGTTTGACTTTGTAGGAGAAATGCGAAGCAGTTTGGGTTTCTCAGTGCCGCTCAGCCTAGGGCAATGAGGCAGATTTGCATGCCATGTAGGACGTGAGAGAACACATTTCCTGGAGCTGTTGGAGTGCTGAGGAAATCTAGCTCTCCCAAGGAAGAGTGCAGTGTGTTGCCCTCCACTCAGCATACACAGAGTGACTGGGAAAGGTTTCCGGGCCTGGATGTTTCTTAGCAGCCCAGTGGAGCCTGCCGGTACTCGGTGTTCTTGCAGAGAATAGGGTGCCCAGGCGAGGTCCTCGCTGTCTTGGAAAGCTTACTAACCTTAAAAGAAAACAGACCTGAAACTAAGGCCTCAAGGCAACTGCTCCAAGCTTAGCTTCGGCAGGGCTAGTCAAGGCTTTTCCTTGAGGAAAGGCCTCACGTCAAGTTTCCTTTTAGCTCTAGAGCGTCTCAGGAGAAGCTCCCACCCAGGCTATGAAAGCACGCTGTTGATGTAGAGAACACTCGTTCCCTTCCCAGAGCCCTGCCTACAGTGACTAAAAGCACGTCCTAAAACTGTTTTTTAGGTAGCTTCAGGGCAGCATGAATGGAGCTTTCAAAATGGGAAAGCAAGGCTTGTGCCATAAGGTCCCCGTTTCCAGCGAACACGCAGCCTACCTCCGTGTGATTCCTACCAAGGAAATATACACTCTAGCTACACACTGGTCCCTTCTTTGAATAAAGTTTATTTGGCACGGAGTTCTGCGTGTAGCCAACTGCCTCCCCCAAGGAGCGCTCTAGGTAGGCTATCGGGCTTAGCTTCTTCTAAAACCCTGCAGTGTAAGAGGAAGAGCTGTGCTTTGGTTACAGCAGGAACGCAGGCCGACTTTCTCCTGTAAGGATGCGGTCTTATGGTGTGACTTTGTAGGAGGAATGCGAAGCAGTTTCGGTTTCTCAGTGCCGCTCAGCCTAGGGCAATGAGGCAGATTTGCATGCCATGTAGGACGTGAGAGAACACATTTCCTGGAGCTGTTGGAGTGCTGAGGAAATCTAGCTCTCCCAAGGAAGAGTGCAGTGTGTTGCCCTCCACTCAGCATACACAGAGTGACTGGGAAAGGTTTCCGGGCCTGGATGTTTCTTAGCAGCCCAGTGGAGCCTGCCGGTACTCGGTGTTCTTGCAGGGAATAGGGTGCCCAGGCGAGGTCCTCGCTGTCTTAAAAAGCTTACTAACCTTAAAAGAAAACAGACCTGAAACTAAGGCCTCAAGGCAACTGCTCCAAGCTTCGCTTCGGCAGGGCTAGTCAAGGCTTTACCTTGAGGAAAGGCCTCACGTCAAGTTTCCTTTTAGCTCTAGAGCGTCTCAGGAGAAGCTCCCACCCAGGCTATGAAAGCACGCTGTTGATGTAGAGAACACTCGTTCCCTTCCCAGAGCCCTGCCTACAGTGATTAAAGCACGTCCTAAAACTGTTTTTTAGGTAGCTTCAGGGCAGCATGAATGGATCTTTCAAAATGGGAAAGCAAGGCTTGTGCCATAAGGTCCCCGTTTCCAGCGAACACGCAGCCTACCTCCGTGTGATTCCTACCAAGGAAATATACACTCTAGCTACACACTGGTCCCTTCCTTGAATAAAGTTTATTTGGCACGGAGTTCTGCGTGTAGCCAACCGCCTCCCCCAAGGAGCGCTCTAGGTAGGCTATCGGGCTTAGCTTCTTCTAAAACCCTGCAGTGTAAGAGGAAGAGCTGTGCTTTGGTTACAGCAGGAACGCAGGCCGACTTTCTCCTGTAAGGATGGTGTCTTATGGTTTGACTTTGTAGGAGAAATGCGAAGCAGTTTGGGTTTCTCAGTGCCGCTCAGCCTAGGGCAATGAGGCAGATTTCCATGCCATGTAGGACGTGAGAGAACACATTTCCTGGAGCTGTTGGAGTGCTGAGGAAATCTAGCTCTCCCAAGGAAGAGTGCAGTGTGTTGCCCTCCACTCAGCATACACAGAGTGACTGGGAAAGGTTTCCGGGCCTGGATGTTTCTTAGCAGCCCAGTGGAGCCTGCCGGTACTCGGTGTTCTTGCAGAGAATAGGGTGCCCAGGCGAGGTCCTCGCTGTCTTGGAAAGCTTACTAACCTTAAAAGAAAACAGACCTGAAACTAAGGCCTCAAGGCAACTGCTCCAAGCTTAGCTTCGGCAGGGCTAGTCAAGGCTTTACCTTGAGGAAAGGCCTCACGTCAAGTTTCCTTTTAGCTCTAGAGCGTCTCAGGAGAAGCTCCCACCCAGGCTATGAAAGCACGCTGTTGATGTAGAGAACACTCGTTCCCTTCCCAGAGCCCTGCCTACAGTGACTAAAAGCACGTCCTAAAACTGTTTTTTAGGTAGCTTCAGGGCAGCATGAATGGAGCTTTCAAAATGGGAAAGCAAGGCTTGTGCCATAAGGTCCCCGTTTCCAGCAAACACGCAGCCTACCTCCGTGTGATTCCTACCAAGGAAATATACACTCTAGCTACACACTGGTCCCTTCCTTGAATAAAGTTTATTTGGCACGGAGTTCTGCGTGTAGCCAACCGCCTCCCCCAAGGAGCGCTCTAGGTAGGCTATCGGGCTTAGCTTCTTCTAAAACCCTGCAGTGTAAGAGGAAGAGCTGTGCTTTGGTTACAGCAGGAACGCAGGCCGACTTTCTCCTGTAAGGATGGTGTCTTATGGTTTGACTTTGTAGGAGAAATGCGAAGCAGTTTGGGTTTCTCAGTGCCGCTCAGCCTAGGGCAATGAGGCAGATTTGCATGCCATGTAGGACGTGAGAGAACACATTTCCTGGAGCTGTTGGAGTGCTGAGGAAATCTAGCTCTCCCAAGGAAGAGTGCAGTGTGTTGCCCTCCACTCAGCATACACAGAGTGACTGGGAAAGGTTTCCGGGCCTGGATGTTTCTTAGCAGCCCAGTGGAGCCTGCCGGTACTCGGTGTTCTTGCAGAGAATAGGGTGCCCAGGCGAGGTCCTCGCTGTCTTGGAAAGCTTACTAACCTTAAAAGAAAACAGACCTGAAACTAAGGCCTCAAGGCAACTGCTCCAAGCTTAGCTTCGGCAGGGCTAGTCAAGGCTTTTCCTTGAGGAAAGGCCTCACGTCAAGTTTCCTTTTAGCTCTAGAGCGTCTCAGGAGAAGCTCCCACCCAGGCTATGAAAGCACGCTGTTGATGTAGAGAACACTCGTTCCCTTCCCAGAGCCCTGCCTACAGTGACTAAAAGCACGTCCTAAAACTGTTTTTTAGGTAGCTTCAGGGCAGCATGAATGGAGCTTTCAAAATGGGAAAGCAAGGCTTGTGCCATAAGGTCCCCGTTTCCAGCGAACACGCAGCCTACCTCCGTGTGATTCCTACCAAGGAAATATACACTCTAGCTACACACTGGTCCCTTCTTTGAATAAAGTTTATTTGGCACGGAGTTCTGCGTGTAGCCAACTGCCTCCCCCAAGGAGCGCTCTAGGTAGGCTATCGGGCTTAGCTTCTTCTAA
This sequence comes from Balaenoptera acutorostrata, assembly GCF_949987535.1. NCBI lineage: Eukaryota > Metazoa > Chordata > Mammalia > Artiodactyla > Balaenopteridae > Balaenoptera > Balaenoptera acutorostrata. The sequence goes on from NC_080066.1 coordinate 42,319,335, forward strand.
AACCCTGCAGTGTAAGAGGAAGAGCTGTGCTTTGGTTACAGCAGGAACGCAGGCCGACTTTCTCCTGTAAGGATGCGGTCTTATGGTGTGACTTTGTAGGAGGAATGCGAAGCAGTTTCGGTTTCTCAGTGCCGCTCAGCCTAGGGCAATGAGGCAGATTTGCATGCCATGTAGGACGTGAGAGAACACATTTCCTGGAGCTGTTGGAGTGCTGAGGAAATCTAGCTCTCCCAAGGAAGAGTGCAGTGTGTTGCCCTCCACTCAGCATACACAGAGTGACTGGGAAAGGTTTCCGGGCCTGGATGTTTCTTAGCAGCCCAGTGGAGCCTGCCGGTACTCGGTGTTCTTGCAGAGAATAGGGTGCCCAGGCGAGGTCCTCGCTGTCTTGGAAAGCTTACTAACCTTAAAAGAAAACAGACCTGAAACTAAGGCCTCAAGGCAACTGCTCCAAGCTTAGCTTCGGCAGGGCTAGTCAAGGCTTTACCTTGAGGAAAGGCCTCACGTCAAGTTTCCTTTTAGCTCTAGAGCGTCTCAGGAGAAGCTCCCACCCAGGCTATGAAAGCACGCTGTTGATGTAGAGAACACTCGTTCCCTTCCCAGAGCCCTGCCTACAGTGACTAAAAGCACGTCCTAAAACTGTTTTTTAGGTAGCTTCAGGGCAGCATGAATGGAGCTTTCAAAATGGGAAAGCAAGGCTTGTGCCATAAGGTCCCCGTTTCCAGCAAACACGCAGCCTACCTCCGTGTGATTCCTACCAAGGAAATATACACTCTAGCTACACACTGGTCCCTTCCTTGAATAAAGTTTATTTGGCACGGAGTTCTGCGTGTAGCCAACCGCCTCCCCCAAGGAGCGCTCTAGGTAGGCTATCGGGCTTAGCTTCTTCTAAAACCCTGCAGTGTAAGAGGAAGAGCTGTGCTTTGGTTACAGCAGGAACGCAGGCCGACTTTCTCCTGTAAGGATGGTGTCTTATGGTTTGACTTTGTAGGAGAAATGCGAAGCAGTTTGGGTTTCTCAGTGCCGCTCAGCCTAGGGCAATGAGGCAGATTTGCATGCCATGTAGGACGTGAGAGAACACATTTCCTGGAGCTGTTGGAGTGCTGAGGAAATCTAGCTCTCCCAAGGAAGAGTGCAGTGTGTTGCCCTCCACTCAGCATACACAGAGTGACTGGGAAAGGTTTCCGGGCCTGGATGTTTCTTAGCAGCCCAGTGGAGCCTGCCGGTACTCGGTGTTCTTGCAGAGAATAGGGTGCCCAGGCGAGGTCCTCGCTGTCTTGGAAAGCTTACTAACCTTAAAAGAAAACAGACCTGAAACTAAGGCCTCAAGGCAACTGCTCCAAGCTTAGCTTCGGCAGGGCTAGTCAAGGCTTTTCCTTGAGGAAAGGCCTCACGTCAAGTTTCCTTTTAGCTCTAGAGCGTCTCAGGAGAAGCTCCCACCCAGGCTATGAAAGCACGCTGTTGATGTAGAGAACACTCGTTCCCTTCCCAGAGCCCTGCCTACAGTGACTAAAAGCACGTCCTAAAACTGTTTTTTAGGTAGCTTCAGGGCAGCATGAATGGAGCTTTCAAAATGGGAAAGCAAGGCTTGTGCCATAAGGTCCCCGTTTCCAGCGAACACGCAGCCTACCTCCGTGTGATTCCTACCAAGGAAATATACACTCTAGCTACACACTGGTCCCTTCTTTGAATAAAGTTTATTTGGCACGGAGTTCTGCGTGTAGCCAACTGCCTCCCCCAAGGAGCGCTCTAGGTAGGCTATCGGGCTTAGCTTCTTCTAAAACCCTGCAGTGTAAGAGGAAGAGCTGTGCTTTGGTTACAGCAGGAACGCAGGCCGACTTTCTCCTGTAAGGATGCGGTCTTATGGTGTGACTTTGTAGGAGGAATGCGAAGCAGTTTCGGTTTCTCAGTGCCGCTCAGCCTAGGGCAATGAGGCAGATTTGCATGCCATGTAGGACGTGAGAGAACACATTTCCTGGAGCTGTTGGAGTGCTGAGGAAATCTAGCTCTCCCAAGGAAGAGTGCAGTGTGTTGCCCTCCACTCAGCATACACAGAGTGACTGGGAAAGGTTTCCGGGCCTGGATGTTTCTTAGCAGCCCAGTGGAGCCTGCCGGTACTCGGTGTTCTTGCAGGGAATAGGGTGCCCAGGCGAGGTCCTCGCTGTCTTAAAAAGCTTACTAACCTTAAAAGAAAACAGACCTGAAACTAAGGCCTCAAGGCAACTGCTCCAAGCTTCGCTTCGGCAGGGCTAGTCAAGGCTTTACCTTGAGGAAAGGCCTCACGTCAAGTTTCCTTTTAGCTCTAGAGCGTCTCAGGAGAAGCTCCCACCCAGGCTATGAAAGCACGCTGTTGATGTAGAGAACACTCGTTCCCTTCCCAGAGCCCTGCCTACAGTGATTAAAGCACGTCCTAAAACTGTTTTTTAGGTAGCTTCAGGGCAGCATGAATGGATCTTTCAAAATGGGAAAGCAAGGCTTGTGCCATAAGGTCCCCGTTTCCAGCGAACACGCAGCCTACCTCCGTGTGATTCCTACCAAGGAAATATACACTCTAGCTACACACTGGTCCCTTCCTTGAATAAAGTTTATTTGGCACGGAGTTCTGCGTGTAGCCAACCGCCTCCCCCAAGGAGCGCTCTAGGTAGGCTATCGGGCTTAGCTTCTTCTAAAACCCTGCAGTGTAAGAGGAAGAGCTGTGCTTTGGTTACAGCAGGAACGCAGGCCGACTTTCTCCTGTAAGGATGGTGTCTTATGGTTTGACTTTGTAGGAGAAATGCGAAGCAGTTTGGGTTTCTCAGTGCCGCTCAGCCTAGGGCAATGAGGCAGATTTCCATGCCATGTAGGACGTGAGAGAACACATTTCCTGGAGCTGTTGGAGTGCTGAGGAAATCTAGCTCTCCCAAGGAAGAGTGCAGTGTGTTGCCCTCCACTCAGCATACACAGAGTGACTGGGAAAGGTTTCCGGGCCTGGATGTTTCTTAGCAGCCCAGTGGAGCCTGCCGGTACTCGGTGTTCTTGCAGAGAATAGGGTGCCCAGGCGAGGTCCTCGCTGTCTTGGAAAGCTTACTAACCTTAAAAGAAAACAGACCTGAAACTAAGGCCTCAAGGCAACTGCTCCAAGCTTAGCTTCGGCAGGGCTAGTCAAGGCTTTACCTTGAGGAAAGGCCTCACGTCAAGTTTCCTTTTAGCTCTAGAGCGTCTCAGGAGAAGCTCCCACCCAGGCTATGAAAGCACGCTGTTGATGTAGAGAACACTCGTTCCCTTCCCAGAGCCCTGCCTACAGTGACTAAAAGCACGTCCTAAAACTGTTTTTTAGGTAGCTTCAGGGCAGCATGAATGGAGCTTTCAAAATGGGAAAGCAAGGCTTGTGCCATAAGGTCCCCGTTTCCAGCAAACACGCAGCCTACCTCCGTGTGATTCCTACCAAGGAAATATACACTCTAGCTACACACTGGTCCCTTCCTTGAATAAAGTTTATTTGGCACGGAGTTCTGCGTGTAGCCAACCGCCTCCCCCAAGGAGCGCTCTAGGTAGGCTATCGGGCTTAGCTTCTTCTAAAACCCTGCAGTGTAAGAGGAAGAGCTGTGCTTTGGTTACAGCAGGAACGCAGGCCGACTTTCTCCTGTAAGGATGGTGTCTTATGGTTTGACTTTGTAGGAGAAATGCGAAGCAGTTTGGGTTTCTCAGTGCCGCTCAGCCTAGGGCAATGAGGCAGATTTGCATGCCATGTAGGACGTGAGAGAACACATTTCCTGGAGCTGTTGGAGTGCTGAGGAAATCTAGCTCTCCCAAGGAAGAGTGCAGTGTGTTGCCCTCCACTCAGCATACACAGAGTGACTGGGAAAGGTTTCCGGGCCTGGATGTTTCTTAGCAGCCCAGTGGAGCCTGCCGGTACTCGGTGTTCTTGCAGAGAATAGGGTGCCCAGGCGAGGTCCTCGCTGTCTTGGAAAGCTTACTAACCTTAAAAGAAAACAGACCTGAAACTAAGGCCTCAAGGCAACTGCTCCAAGCTTAGCTTCGGCAGGGCTAGTCAAGGCTTTTCCTTGAGGAAAGGCCTCACGTCAAGTTTCCTTTTAGCTCTAGAGCGTCTCAGGAGAAGCTCCCACCCAGGCTATGAAAGCACGCTGTTGATGTAGAGAACACTCGTTCCCTTCCCAGAGCCCTGCCTACAGTGACTAAAAGCACGTCCTAAAACTGTTTTTTAGGTAGCTTCAGGGCAGCATGAATGGAGCTTTCAAAATGGGAAAGCAAGGCTTGTGCCATAAGGTCCCCGTTTCCAGCGAACACGCAGCCTACCTCCGTGTGATTCCTACCAAGGAAATATACACTCTAGCTACACACTGGTCCCTTCTTTGAATAAAGTTTATTTGGCACGGAGTTCTGCGTGTAGCCAACTGCCTCCCCCAAGGAGCGCTCTAGGTAGGCTATCGGGCTTAGCTTCTTCTAAAACCCTGCAGTGTAAGAGGAAGAGCTGTGCTTTGGTTACAGCAGGAACGCAGGCCGACTTTCTCCTGTAAGGATGCGGTCTTATGGTGTGACTTTGTAGGAGGAATGCGAAGCAGTTTCGGTTTCTCAGTGCCGCTCAGCCTAGGGCAATGAGGCAGATTTGCATGCCATGTAGGACGTGAGAGAACACATTTCCTGGAGCTGTTGGAGTGCTGAGGAAATCTAGCTCTCCCAAGGAAGAGTGCAGTGTGTTGCCCTCCACTCAGCATACACAGAGTGACTGGGAAAGGTTTCCGGGCCTGGATGTTTCTTAGCAGCCCAGTGGAGCCTGCCGGTACTCGGTGTTCTTGCAGGGAATAGGGTGCCCAGGCGAGGTCCTCGCTGTCTTGAAAAGCTTACTAACCTTAAAAGAAAACAGATCTGAAACTAAGGCCTCAAGGCAACTGCTCCAAGCTTAGCTTCGGCAAGGCTAGTCAAGGCTTTACCTTGAGGAAAGGCCTCACGTCAAGTTTCCTTTTAGCTCTAGAGCGTCTCAGGAGAAGCTCCCACCCAGGCTATGAAAGCACGCTGTTGATGTAGAGAACACTCGTTCCCTTCCCAGAGCCCTGCCTACAGTGACTAAAAGCACGTCCTAAAACTGTTTTTTAGGTAGCTTCAGGGCAGCATGAATGGAGCTTTCAAAATGGGAAAGCAAGGCTTGTGCCATAAGGTCCCCGTTTCCAGCAAACACGCAGCCTACCTCCGTGTGATTCCTACCAAGGAAATATACACTCTAGCTACACACTGGTCCCTTCCTTGAATAAAGTTTATTTGGCACGGAGTTCTGCGTGTAGCCAACCGCCTCCCCCAAGGAGCGCTCTAGGTAGGCTATCGGGCTTAGCTTCTTCTAAAACCCTGCAGTGTAAGAGGAAGAGCTGTGCTTTGGTTACAGCAGGAACGCAGGCCGACTTTCTCCTGTAAGGATGGGGTCTTATGGTGAGACTTTGTAGGAGGAATGCGAAGCAGTTTGGGTTTCTCAGTGCCGCTCAGCCTAGGGCAATGAGGCAGATTTGCATGCCATGTAGGACGTGAGAGAACACATTTCCTGGAGCTGTTGGAGTGCTGAGGAAATCTAGCTCTCCCAAGGAAGAGTGCAGTGTGTTGCCCTCCACTCAGCATACACAGAGTGACTGGGAAAGGTTTCCGGGCCTGGATGTTTCTTAGCAGCCCAGTGGAGCCTGCCGGTACTCGGTGTTCTTGCAGAGAATAGGGTGCCCAGGCGAGGTCCTCGCTGTCTTGGAAAGCTTACTAACCTTAAAAGAAAACAGACCTGAAACTAAGGCCTCAAGGCAACTGCTCCAAGCTTAGCTTCGGCAGGGCTAGTCAAGGCTTTTCCTTGAGGAAAGGCCTCACGTCAAGTTTCCTTTTAGCTCTAGAGCGTCTCAGGAGAAGCTCCCACCCAGGCTATGAAAGCACGCTGTTGATGTAGAGAACACTCGTTCCCTTCCCAGAGCCCTGCCTACAGTGACTAAAAGCACGTCCTAAAACTGTTTTTTAGGTAGCTTCAGGGCAGCATGAATGGAGCTTTCAAAATGGGAAAGCAAGGCTTGTGCCATAAGGTCCCCGTTTCCAGCGAACACGCAGCCTACCTCCGTGTGATTCCTACCAAGGAAATATACACTCTAGCTACACACTGGTCCCTTCCTTGAATAAAGTTTATTTGGCACGGAGTTCTGCGTGTAGCCAACCGCCTCCCCCAAGGAGCGCTCTAGGTAGGCTATCGGGCTTAGCTTCTTCTAAAACCCTGCAGTGTAAGAGGAAGAGCTGTGCTTTGGTTACAGCAGGAACGCAGGCCGACTTTCTCCTGTAAGGATGGGGTCTTATGGTGTGACTTTGTAGGAGGAATGCGAAGCAGTTTGGGTTTCTCAGTGCCGCTCAGCCTAGGGCAATGAGGCAGATTTGCATGCCATGTAGGACGTGAGAGAACACATTTCCTGGAGCTGTTGGAGTGCTGAGGAAATCTAGCTCTCCCAAGGAAGAGTGCAGTGTGTTGCCCTCCACTCAGCATACACAGAGTGACTGGGAAAGGTTTCCGGGCCTGGATGTTTCTTAGCAGCCCAGTGGAGCCTGCCGGTACTCGGTGTTCTTGCAGAGAATAGGGTGCCCAGGCGAGGTCCTCGCTGTCTTGGAAAGCTTACTAACCTTAAAAGAAAACAGACCTGAAACTAAGGCCTCAAGGCAACTGCTCCAAGCTTAGCTTCGGCAGGGCTAGTCAAGGCTTTTCCTTGAGGAAAGGCCTCACGTCAAGTTTCCTTTTAGCTCTAGAGCGTCTCAGGAGAAGCTCCCACCCAGGCTATGAAAGCACGCTGTTGATGTAGAGAACACTCGTTCCCTTCCCAGAGCCCTGCCTACAGTGACTAAAAGCACGTCCTAAAACTGTTTTTTAGGTAGCTTCAGGGCAGCATGAATGGAGCTTTCAAAATGGGAAAGCAAGGCTTGTGCCATAAGGTCCCCGTTTCCAGCGAACACGCAGCCTACCTCCGTGTGATTCCTACCAAGGAAATATACACTCTAGCTACACACTGGTCCCTTCTTTGAATAAAGTTTATTTGGCACGGAGTTCTGCGTGTAGCCAACTGCCTCCCCCAAGGAGCGCTCTAGGTAGGCTATCGGGCTTAGCTTCTTCTAAAACCCTGCAGTGTAAGAGGAAGAGCTGTGCTTTGGTTACAGCAGGAACGCAGGCCGACTTTCTCCTGTAAGGATGCGGTCTTATGGTGTGACTTTGTAGGAGGAATGCGAAGCAGTTTCGGTTTCTCAGTGCCGCTCAGCCTAGGGCAATGAGGCAGATTTGCATGCCATGTAGGACGTGAGAGAACACATTTCCTGGAGCTGTTGGAGTGCTGAGGAAATCTAGCTCTCCCAAGGAAGAGTGCAGTGTGTTGCCCTCCACTCAGCATACACAGAGTGACTGGGAAAGGTTTCCGGGCCTGGATGTTTCTTAGCAGCCCAGTGGAGCCTGCCGGTACTCGGTGTTCTTGCAGGGAATAGGGTGCCCAGGCGAGGTCCTCGCTGTCTTGAAAAGCTTACTAACCTTAAAAGAAAACAGATCTGAAACTAAGGCCTCAAGGCAACTGCTCCAAGCTTAGCTTCGGCAAGGCTAGTCAAGGCTTTACCTTGAGGAAAGGCCTCACGTCAAGTTTCCTTTTAGCTCTAGAGCGTCTCAGGAGAAGCTCCCACCCAGGCTATGAAAGCACGCTGTTGATGTAGAGAACACTCGTTCCCTTCCCAGAGCCCTGCCTACAGTGACTAAAAGCACGTCCTAAAACTGTTTTTTAGGTAGCTTCAGGGCAGCATGAATGGAGCTTTCAAAATGGGAAAGCAAGGCTTGTGCCATAAGGTCCCCGTTTCCAGCAAACACGCAGCCTACCTCCGTGTGATTCCTACCAAGGAAATATACACTCTAGCTACACACTGGTCCCTTCCTTGAATAAAGTTTATTTGGCACGGAGTTCTGCGTGTAGCCAACCGCCTCCCCCAAGGAGCGCTCTAGGTAGGCTATCGGGCTTAGCTTCTTCTAAAACCCTGCAGTGTAAGAGGAAGAGCTGTGCTTTGGTTACAGCAGGAACGCAGGCCGACTTTCTCCTGTAAGGATGGGGTCTTATGGTGAGACTTTGTAGGAGGAATGCGAAGCAGTTTGGGTTTCTCAGTGCCGCTCAGCCTAGGGCAATGAGGCAGATTTGCATGCCATGTAGGACGTGAGAGAACACATTTCCTGGAGCTGTTGGAGTGCTGAGGAAATCTAGCTCTCCCAAGGAAGAGTGCAGTGTGTTGCCCTCCACTCAGCATACACAGAGTGACTGGGAAAGGTTTCCGGGCCTGGATGTTTCTTAGCAGCCCAGTGGAGCCTGCCGGTACTCGGTGTTCTTGCAGAGAATAGGGTGCCCAGGCGAGGTCCTCGCTGTCTTGGAAAGCTTACTAACCTTAAAAGAAAACAGACCTGAAACTAAGGCCTCAAGGCAACTGCTCCAAGCTTAGCTTCGGCAGGGCTAGTCAAGGCTTTTCCTTGAGGAAAGGCCTCACGTCAAGTTTCCTTTTAGCTCTAGAGCGTCTCAGGAGAAGCTCCCACCCAGGCTATGAAAGCACGCTGTTGATGTAGAGAACACTCGTTCCCTTCCCAGAGCCCTGCCTACAGTGACTAAAAGCACGTCCTAAAACTGTTTTTTAGGTAGCTTCAGGGCAGCATGAATGGAGCTTTCAAAATGGGAAAGCAAGGCTTGTGCCATAAGGTCCCCGTTTCCAGCGAACACGCAGCCTACCTCCGTGTGATTCCTACCAAGGAAATATACACTCTAGCTACACACTGGTCCCTTCCTTGAATAAAGTTTATTTGGCACGGAGTTCTGCGTGTAGCCAACCGCCTCCCCCAAGGAGCGCTCTAGGTAGGCTATCGGGCTTAGCTTCTTCTAAAACCCTGCAGTGTAAGAGGAAGAGCTGTGCTTTGGTTACAGCAGGAACGCAGGCCGACTTTCTCCTGTAAGGATGGGGTCTTATGGTGTGACTTTGTAGGAGGAATGCGAAGCAGTTTGGGTTTCTCAGTGCCGCTCAGCCTAGGGCAATGAGGCAGATTTGCATGCCATGTAGGACGTGAGAGAACACATTTCCTGGAGCTGTTGGAGTGCTGAGGAAATCTAGCTCTCCCAAGGAAGAGTGCAGTGTGTTGCCCTCCACTCAGCATACACAGAGTGACTGGGAAAGGTTTCCGGGCCTGGATGTTTCTTAGCAGCCCAGTGGAGCCTGCCGGTACTCGGTGTTCTTGCAGAGAATAGGGTGCCCAGGCGAGGTCCTCGCTGTCTTGGAAAGCTTACTAACCTTAAAAGAAAACAGACCTGAAACTAAGGCCTCAAGGCAACTGCTCCAAGCTTAGCTTCGGCAGGGCTAGTCAAGGCTTTTCCTTGAGGAAAGGCCTCACGTCAAGTTTCCTTTTAGCTCTAGAGCGTCTCAGGAGAAGCTCCCACCCAGGCTATGAAAGCACGCTGTTGATGTAGAGAACACTCGTTCCCTTCCCAGAGCCCTGCCTACAGTGACTAAAAGCACGTCCTAAAACTGTTTTTTAGGTAGCTTCAGGGCAGCATGAATGGAGCTTTCAAAATGGGAAAGCAAGGCTTGTGCCATAAGGTCCCCGTTTCCAGCGAACACGCAGCCTACCTCCGTGTGATTCCTACCAAGGAAATATACACTCTAGCTACACACTGGTCCCTTCCTTGAATAAAGTTTATTTGGCACGGAGTTCTGCGTGTAGCCAACTGCCTCCCCCAAGGAGCGCTCTAGGTAGGCTATCGGGCTTAGCTTCTTCTAAAACCCTGCAGTGTAAGAGGAAGAGCTGTGCTTTGGTTACAGCAGGAACGCAGGCCGACTTTCTCCTGTAAGGATGGGGTCTTATGGTGTGACTTTGTAGGAGGAATGCGAAGCAGTTTGGGTTTCTCAGTGCCGCTCAGCCTAGGGCAATGAGGCAGATTTGCATGCCATGTAGGACGTGAGAGAACACATTTCCTGGAGCTGTTGGAGTGCTGAGGAAATCTAGCTCTCCCAAGGAAGAGTGCAGTGTGTTGCCCTCCACTCAGCATACACAGAGTGACTGGGAAAGGTTTCCGGGCCTGGATGTTTCTTAGCAGCCCAGTGGAGCCTGCCGGTACTCGGTGTTCTTGCAGAGAATAGGGTGCCCAGGCGAGGTCCTCGCTGTCTTGGAAAGCTTACTAACCTTAAAAGAAAACAGACCTGAAACTAAGGCCTCAAGGCAACTGCTCCAAGCTTAGCTTCGGCAGGGCTAGTCAAGGCTTTACCTTGAGGAAAGGCCTCACGTCAAGTTTCCTTTTAGCTCTAGAGCGTCTCAGGAGAAGCTCCCACCCAGGCTATGAAAGCACGCTGTTGATGTAGAGAACACTCGTTCCCTTCCCAGAGCCCTGCCTACAGTGACTAAAAGCACGTCCTAAAACTGTTTTTTAGGTAGCTTCAGGGCAGCATGAATGGAGCTTTCAAAATGGGAAAGCAAGGCTTGTGCCATAAGGTCCCCGTTTCCAGCAAACACGCAGCCTACCTCCGTGTGATTCCTACCAAGGAAATATACACTCTAGCTACACACTGGTCCCTTCCTTGAATAAAGTTTATTTGGCACGGAGTTCTGCGTGTAGCCAACCGCCTCCCCCAAGGAGCGCTCTAGGTAGGCTATCGGGCTTAGCTTCTTCTAAAACCCTGCAGTGTAAGAGGAAGAGCTGTGCTTTGGTTACAGCAGGAACGCAGGCCGACTTTCTCCTGTAAGGATGGTGTCTTATGGTTTGACTTTGTAGGAGAAATGCGAAGCAGTTTGGGTTTCTCAGTGCCGCTCAGCCTAGGGCAATGAGGCAGATTTGCATGCCATGTAGGACGTGAGAGAACACATTTCCTGGAGCTGTTGGAGTGCTGAGGAAATCTAGCTCTCCCAAGGAAGAGTGCAGTGTGTTGCCCTCCACTCAGCATACACAGAGTGACTGGGAAAGGTTTCCGGGCCTGGATGTTTCTTAGCAGCCCAGTGGAGCCTGCCGGTACTCGGTGTTCTTGCAGAGAATAGGGTGCCCAGGCGAGGTCCTCGCTGTCTTGGAAAGCTTACTAACCTTAAAAGAAAACAGACCTGAAACTAAGGCCTCAAGGCAACTGCTCCAAGCTTAGCTTCGGCAGGGCTAGTCAAGGCTTTTCCTTGAGGAAAGGCCTCACGTCAAGTTTCCTTTTAGCTCTAGAGCGTCTCAGGAGAAGCTCCCACCCAGGCTATGAAAGCACGCTGTTGATGTAGAGAACACTCGTTCCCTTCCCAGAGCCCTGCCTACAGTGACTAAAAGCACGTCCTAAAACTGTTTTTTAGGTAGCTTCAGGGCAGCATGAATGGAGCTTTCAAAATGGGAAAGCAAGGCTTGTGCCATAAGGTCCCCGTTTCCAGCGAACACGCAGCCTACCTCCGTGTGATTCCTACCAAGGAAATATACACTCTAGCTACACACTGGTCCCTTCTTTGAATAAAGTTTATTTGGCACGGAGTTCTGCGTGTAGCCAACTGCCTCCCCCAAGGAGCGCTCTAGGTAGGCTATCGGGCTTAGCTTCTTCTAAAACCCTGCAGTGTAAGAGGAAGAGCTGTGCTTTGGTTACAGCAGGAACGCAGGCCGACTTTCTCCTGTAAGGATGCGGTCTTATGGTGTGACTTTGTAGGAGGAATGCGAAGCAGTTTCGGTTTCTCAGTGCCGCTCAGCCTAGGGCAATGAGGCAGATTTGCATGCCATGTAGGACGTGAGAGAACACATTTCCTGGAGCTGTTGGAGTGCTGAGGAAATCTAGCTCTCCCAAGGAAGAGTGCAGTGTGTTGCCCTCCACTCAGCATACACAGAGTGACTGGGAAAGGTTTCCGGGCCTGGATGTTTCTTAGCAGCCCAGTGGAGCCTGCCGGTACTCGGTGTTCTTGCAGGGAATAGGGTGCCCAGGCGAGGTCCTCGCTGTCTTGAAAAGCTTACTAACCTTAAAAGAAAACAGATCTGAAACTAAGGCCTCAAGGCAACTGCTCCAAGCTTAGCTTCGGCAAGGCTAGTCAAGGCTTTACCTTGAGGAAAGGCCTCACGTCAAGTTTCCTTTTAGCTCTAGAGCGTCTCAGGAGAAGCTCCCACCCAGGCTATGAAAGCACGCTGTTGATGTAGAGAACACTCGTTCCCTTCCCAGAGCCCTGCCTACAGTGACTAAAAGCACGTCCTAAAACTGTTTTTTAGGTAGCTTCAGGGCAGCATGAATGGAGCTTTCAAAATGGGAAAGCAAGGCTTGTGCCATAAGGTCCCCGTTTCCAGCAAACACGCAGCCTACCTCCGTGTGATTCCTACCAAGGAAATATACACTCTAGCTACACACTGGTCCCTTCCTTGAATAAAGTTTATTTGGCACGGAGTTCTGCGTGTAGCCAACCGCCTCCCCCAAGGAGCGCTCTAGGTAGGCTATCGGGCTTAGCTTCTTCTAAAACCCTGCAGTGTAAGAGGAAGAGCTGTGCTTTGGTTACAGCAGGAACGCAGGCCGACTTTCTCCTGTAAGGATGGGGTCTTATGGTGAGACTTTGTAGGAGGAATGCGAAGCAGTTTGGGTTTCTCAGTGCCGCTCAGCCTAGGGCAATGAGGCAGATTTGCATGCCATGTAGGACGTGAGAGAACACATTTCCTGGAGCTGTTGGAGTGCTGAGGAAATCTAGCTCTCCCAAGGAAGAGTGCAGTGTGTTGCCCTCCACTCAGCATACACAGAGTGACTGGGAAAGGTTTCCGGGCCTGGATGTTTCTTAGCAGCCCAGTGGAGCCTGCCGGTACTCGGTGTTCTTGCAGAGAATAGGGTGCCCAGGCGAGGTCCTCGCTGTCTTGGAAAGCTTACTAACCTTAAAAGAAAACAGACCTGAAACTAAGGCCTCAAGGCAACTGCTCCAAGCTTAGCTTCGGCAGGGCTAGTCAAGGCTTTACCTTGAGGAAAGGCCTCACGTCAAGTTTCCTTTTAGCTCTAGAGCGTCTCAGGAGAAGCTCCCACCCAGGCTATGAAAGCACGCTGTTGATGTAGAGAACACTCGTTCCCTTCCCAGAGCCCTGCCTACAGTGACTAAAAGCACGTCCTAAAACTGTTTTTTAGGTAGCTTCAGGGCAGCATGAATGGAGCTTTCAAAATGGGAAAGCAAGGCTTGTGCCATAAGGTCCCCGTTTCCAGCGAACACGCAGCCTACCTCCGTGTGATTCCTACCAAGGAAATATACACTCTAGCTACACACTGGTCCCTTCCTTGAATAAAGTTTATTTGGCACGGAGTTCTGCGTGTAGCCAACTGCCTCCCCCAAGGAGCGCTCTAGGTAGGCTATCGGGCTTAGCTTCTTCTAAAACCCTGCAGTGTAAGAGGAAGAGCTGTGCTTTGGTTACAGCAGGAACGCAGGCCGACTTTCTCCTGTAAGGATGGGGTCTTATGGTGTGACTTTGTAGGAGGAATGCGAAGCAGTTTGGGTTTCTCAGTGCCGCTCAGCCTAGGGCAATGAGGCAGATTTGCATGCCATGTAGGACGTGAGAGAACACATTTCCTGGAGCTGTTGGAGTGCTGAGGAAATCTAGCTCTCCCAAGGAAGAGTGCAGTGTGTTGCCCTCCACTCAGCATACACAGAGTGACTGGGAAAGGTTTCCGGGCCTGGATGTTTCTTAGCAGCCCAGTGGAGCCTGCCGGTACTCGGTGTTCTTGCAGAGAATAGGGTGCCCAGGCGAGGTCCTCGCTGTCTTGGAAAGCTTACTAACCTTAAAAGAAAACAGACCTGAAACTAAGGCCTCAAGGCAACTGCTCCAAGCTTAGCTTCGGCAGGGCTAGTCAAGGCTTTTCCTTGAGGAAAGGCCTCACGTCAAGTTTCCTTTTAGCTCTAGAGCGTCTCAGGAGAAGCTCCCACCCAGGCTATGAAAGCACGCTGTTGATGTAGAGAACACTCGTTCCCTTCCCAGAGCCCTGCCTACAGTGACTAAAAGCACGTCCTAAAACTGTTTTTTAGGTAGCTTCAGGGCAGCATGAATGGAGCTTTCAAAATGGGAAAGCAAGGCTTGTGCCATAAGGTCCCCGTTTCCAGCGAACACGCAGCCTACCTCCGTGTGATTCCTACCAAGGAAATATACACTCTAGCTACACACTGGTCCCTTCCTTGAATAAAGTTTATTTGGCACGGAGTTCTGCGTGTAGCCAACTGCCTCCCCCAAGGAGCGCTCTAGGTAGGCTATCGGGCTTAGCTTCTTCTAAAACCCTGCAGTGTAAGAGGAAGAGCTGTGCTTTGGTTACAGCAGGAACGCAGGCCGACTTTCTCCTGTAAGGATGGGGTCTTATGGTGTGACTTTGTAGGAGGAATGCGAAGCAGTTTGGGTTTCTCAGTGCCGCTCAGCCTAGGGCAATGAGGCAGATTTGCATGCCATGTAGGACGTGAGAGAACACATTTCCTGGAGCTGTTGGAGTGCTGAGGAAATCTAGCTCTCCCAAGGAAGAGTGCAGTGTGTTGCCCTCCACTCAGCATACACAGAGTGACTGGGAAAGGTTTCCGGGCCTGGATGTTTCTTAGCAGCCCAGTGGAGCCTGCCGGTACTCGGTGTTCTTGCAGGGAATAGGGTGCCCAGGCGAGGTCCTCGCTGTCTTGAAAAGCTTACTAACCTTAAAACAAAACTGATCTGAAACTAAGGCCTCAAGGCAACTGCTCCAAGCTTAGCTTCGGCAAGGCTAGTCAAGGCTTTACCTTGAGGAAAGGCCTCACGTCAAGTTTCCTTTTAGCTCTAGAGCGTCTCAGGAGAAGCTCCCACCCAGGCTATGAAAGAACGCTGTTGATGTAGAGAACACTCGTTCCCTTCCCAGAGCCCCGCCTACAGTGATTAAAGTACGTCCTAAAACTGTTTTTTAGGTAGCTTCAGGGCAGCATGAATGGAGCTTTCAAAATGGGAAAGCAAGGCTTGTGCCATAAGGTCCCCGTTTCCAGCGAACACGCAGCCTACCTCCGTGTGATTCCTACCAAGGAAATATACACTCTAGCTACACACTGGTCCCTTCCTTGAATAAAGTTTATTTGGCACGGAGTTCTGCGTGTAGCCAACCGCCTCCCCCAAGGAGCGCTCTAGGTAGGCTATCGGGCTTAGCTTCTTCTAAAACCCTGCAGTGTAAGAGGAAGAGCTGTGCTTTGGTTACAGCAGGAACGCAGGCCGACTTTCTCCTGTAAGGATGGGGTCTTATGGTGTGACTTTGTAGGAGGAATGCGAAGCAGTTTGGGTTTCTCAGTGCCGCTCAGCCTAGGGCAATGAGGCAGATTTGCATGCCATGTAGGACGTGAGAGAACACATTTCCTGGAGCTGTTGGAGTGCTGAGGAAATCTAGCTCTCCCAAGGAAGAGTGCAGTGTGTTGCCCTCCACTCAGCATACACAGAGTGACTGGGAAAGGTTTCCGGGCCTGGATGTTTCTTAGCAGCCCAGTGGAGCCTGCCGGTACTCGGTGTTCTTGCAGAGAATGGGGTGCCCAGGCGAGGTCCTCGCTGTCTTGGAAAGCTTACTAACCTTAAAAGAAAACAGACCTGAAACTAAGGCCTCAAGGCAACTGCTCCAAGCTTCGCTTCGGCAGGGCTAGTCAAGGCTTTACCTTGAGGAAAGGCCTCACGTCAAGTTTCCTTTTAGCTCTAGAGCGTCTCAGGAGAAGCTCCCACCCAGGCTATGAAAGCACGCTGTTGATGTAGAGAACACTCGTTCCCTTCCCAGAGCCCTGCCTACAGTGATTAAAGCACGTCCTAAAACTGTTTTTTAGGTAGCTTCAGGGCAGCATGAATGGAGCTTTCAAAATGGGAAAGCAAGGCTTGTGCCATAAGGTCCCCGTTTCCAGCGAACACGCAGCCTACCTCCGTGTGATTCCTACCAAGGAAATATACACTCTAGCTACACACTGGTCCCTTCCTTGAATAAAGTTTATTTGGCACGGAGTTCTGCGTGTAGCCAACCGCCTCCCCCAAGGAGCGCTCTAGGTAGGCTATCGGGCTTAGCTTCTTCTAAAACCCTGCAGTGTAAGAGGAAGAGCTGTGCTTTGGTTACAGCAGGAACGCAGGCCGACTTTCTCCTGTAAGGATGGGGTCTTATGGTGAGACTTTGTAGGAGGAATGCGAAGCAGTTTGGGTTTCTCAGTGCCGCTCAGCCTAGGGCAATGAGGCAGATTTGCATGCCATGTAGGACGTGAGAGAACACATTTCCTGGAGCTGTTGGAGTGCTGAGGAAATCTAGCTCTCCCAAGGAAGAGTGCAGTGTGTTGCCCTCCACTCAGCATACACAGAGTGACTGGGAAAGGTTTCCGGGCCTGGATGTTTCTTAGCAGCCCAGTGGAGCCTGCCGGTACTCGGTGTTCTTGCAGAGAATAGGGTGCCCAGGCGAGGTCCTCGCTGTCTTGGAAAGCTTACTAACCTTAAAAGAAAACAGACCTGAAACTAAGGCCTCAAGGCAACTGCTCCAAGCTTAGCTTCGGCAGGGCTAGTCAAGGCTTTTCCTTGAGGAAAGGCCTCACGTCAAGTTTCCTTTTAGCTCTAGAGCGTCTCAGGAGAAGCTCCCACCCAGGCTATGAAAGCACGCTGTTGATGTAGAGAACACTCGTTCCCTTCCCAGAGCCCTGCCTACAGTGACTAAAAGCACGTCCTAAAACTGTTTTTTAGGTAGCTTCAGGGCAGCATGAATGGAGCTTTCAAAATGGGAAAGCAAGGCTTGTGCCATAAGGTCCCCGTTTCCAGCGAACACGCAGCCTACCTCCGTGTGATTCCTACCAAGGAAATATACACTCTAGCTACACACTGGTCCCTTCCTTGAATAAAGTTTATTTGGCACGGAGTTCTGCGTGTAGCCAACCGCCTCCCCCAAGGAGCGCTCTAGGTAGGCTATCGGGCTTAGCTTCTTCTAAAACCCTGCAGTGTAAGAGGAAGAGCTGTGCTTTGGTTACAGCAGGAACGCAGGCCGACTTTCTCCTGTAAGGATGGGGTCTTATGGTGTGACTTTGTAGGAGGAACGCGAAGCAGTTTGGGTTTCACAGTGCCGCTCAGCCTAGGGCAATGAGGCAGATTTGCATGCCATGTAGGACGTGAGAGAACACATTTCCTGGAGCTGTTGGAGTGCTGAGGAAATCTAGCTCTCCCAAGGAAGAGTGCAGTGTGTTGCCCTCCACTCAGCATACACAGAGTGACTGGGAAAGGTTTCCGGGCCTGGATGTTTCTTAGCAGCCCAGTGGAGCCTGCCGGTACTCGGTGTTCTTGCAGGGAATAGGGTGCCCAGGCGAGGTCCTCGCTGTCTTGAAAAGCTTACTAACCTTAAAAGAAAACAGACCTGAAACTAAGGCCTCAAGTCAAGTGCTCCAAGCTTCGCTTCGGCAGGGCTAGTCAAGGCTTTACCTTGAGGAAAGGCCTCACGTCAAGTTTCCTTTTAGCTCTAGAGCGTCTCAGGAGAAGCTCCCACCCAGGCTATGAAAGCACGCTGTTGATGTAGAGAACACTCGTTCCCTTCCCAGAGCCCCGCCTACAGTGATTAAAGCACGTCCTAAAACTGTTTTTTAGGTAGCTTCAGGGCAGCATGAATGGAGCTTTCAAAATGGGAAAGCAAGGCTTGTGCCATAAGGTCCCCGTTTCCAGCGAACACGCAGCCTACCTCCGTGTGATTCCTACCAAGGAAATATACACTCTAGCTACACACTGGTCCCTTCCTTGAATAAAGTTTATTTGGCACGGAGTTCTGCGTGTAGCCAACCGCCTCCCCCAAGGAGCGCTCTAGGTAGGCTATCGGGCTTAGCTTCTTCTAAAACCCTGCAGTGTAAGAGGAAGAGCAGTGCTTTGGTTACAGCAGGAACGCAGGCCGACTTTCTCCTGTAAGGATGGGGTCTTATGGTGAGACTTTGTAGGAGGAATGCGAAGCAGTTTGGGTTTCTCAGTGCCGCTCAGCCTAGGGCAATGAGGCAGATTTGCATGCCATGTAGGACGTGAGAGAACACATTTCCTGGAGCTGTTGGAGTGCTGAGGAAATCTAGCTCTCCCAAGGAAGAGTGCAGTGTGTTGCCCTCCACTCAGCATACACAGAGTGACTGGGAAAGGTTTCCGGGCCTGGATGTTTCTTAGCAGCCCAGTGGAGCCTGCCGGTACTCGGTGTTCTTGCAGAGAATGGGGTGCCCAGGCGAGGTCCTCGCTGTCTTGGAAAGCTTACTAACCTTAAAAGAAAACAGACCTGAAACTAAGGCCTCAAGGCAACTGCTCCAAGCTTAGCTTCGGCAGGGCTAGTCAAGGCTTTACCTTGAGGAAAGGCCTCACGTCAAGTTTCCTTTTAGCTCTAGAGCGTCTCAGGAGAAGCTCCCACCCAGGCTATGAAAGCACGCTGTTGATGTAGAGAACACTCGTTCCCTTCCCAGAGCCCCGCCTACAGTGATTAAAGCACGTCCTAAAACTGTTTTTTAGGTAGCTTCAGGGCAGCATGAATGGAGCTTTCAAAATGGGAAAGCAAGGCTTGTGCCATAAGGTCCCCGTTTCCAGCAAACACGCAGCCTACCTCCGTGTGATTCCTAAAAAGGAAATATACACTCTAGCTACACACTGGTCCCTTCCTTGAATAAAGTTTATTTGGC
Source organism: Balaenoptera acutorostrata (assembly GCF_949987535.1). Lineage (NCBI taxonomy): Eukaryota > Metazoa > Chordata > Mammalia > Artiodactyla > Balaenopteridae > Balaenoptera > Balaenoptera acutorostrata. The sequence continues at coordinate 42,337,924 of NC_080066.1, forward strand.
ACGGAGTTCTGCGTGTAGCCAACCGCCTCCCCCAAGGAGCGCTCTAGGTAGGCTATCGGGCTTAGCTTCTTCTAAAACCCTGCAGTGTAAGAGGAAGAGCTGTGCTTTGGTTACAGCAGGAACGCAGGCCGACTTTCTCCTGTAAGGATGGGGTCTTATGGTGAGACTTTGTAGGAGGAATGCGAAGCAGTTTGGGTTTCTCAGTGCCGCTCAGCCTAGGGCAATGAGGCAGATTTGCATGCCATGTAGGACGTGAGAGAACACATTTCCTGGAGCTGTTGGAGTGCTGAGGAAATCTAGCTCTCCCAAGGAAGAGTGCAATGTGTTGCCCTCCACTCAGCATACACAGAGTGACTGGGAAAGGTTTCCGGGCCTGGATGTTTCTTAGCAGCCCAGTGGAGCCTGCCGGTACTCGGTGTTCTTGCAGAGAATAGGGTGCCCAGGCGAGGTCCTCGCTGTCTTGGAAAGCTTACTAACCTTAAAAGAAAACAGACCTGAAACTAAGGCCTCAAGGCAACTGCTCCAAGCTTCGCTTCGGCAGGGCTAGTCAAGGCTTTACCTCGAGGAAAGGCCTCACGTCAAGTTTCCTTTTAGCTCTAGAGCGTCTCAGGAGAAGCTCCCACCCAGGCTATGAAAGCACGCTGTTGATGTAGAGAACACTCGTTCCCTTCCCAGAGCCCTGCCTACAGTGATTAAAGCACGTCCTAAAACTGTTTTTTAGGTAGCTTCAGGGCAGCATGAATGGAGCTTTCAAAATGGGAAAGCAAGGCTTGTGCCATACGGTCCCCGTTTCCAGCAAACACGCAGCCTACCTCCGTGTGATTCCTACCAAGGAAATATACACTCTAGCTACACACTGGTCCCTTCCTTGAATAAAGTTTATTTGGCACGGAGTTCTGCGTGTAGCCAACCGCCTCCCCCAAGGAGCGCTCTAGGTAGGCTATCGGGCTTAGCTTCTTCTAAAACCCTGCAGTGTAAGAGGAAGAGCTGTGCTTTGGTTACAGCAGGAACGCAGGCCGACTTTCTCCTGTAAGGATGGGGTCTTATGGTGAGACTTTGTAGGAGGAATGCGAAGCAGTTTGGGTTTCTCAGTGCCGCTCAGCCTAGGGCAATGAGGCAGATTTGCATGCCATGTAGGACGTGAGAGAACACATTTCCTGGAGCTGTTGGAGTCCTGAGGAAATCTAGCTCTCCCAAGGAAGAGTGCAGTGTGTTGCCCTCCACTCAGCATACACAGAGTGACTGGGAAAGGTTTCCGGGCCTGGATGTTTCTTAGCAGCCCAGTGGAGCCTGCCGGTACTCGGTGTTCTTGCAGAGAATAGGGTGCCCAGGCGAGGTCCTCGCTGTCTTGGAAAGCTTACTAACCTTAAAAGAAAACAGACCTGAAACTAAGGCCTCAAGGCAACTGCTCCAAGCTTCGCTTCGGCAGGGCTAGTCAAGGCTTTACCTTGAGGAAAGGCCTCACGTCAAGTTTCCTTTTAGCTCTAGAGCGTCTCAGGAGAAGCTCCCACCCAGGCTATGAAAGCACGCTGTTGATGTAGAGAACACTCGTTCCCTTCCCAGAGCCCCGCCTACAGTGATTAAAGCACGTCCTAAAACTGTTTTTTAGGTAGCTTCAGGGCAGCATGAATGGAGCTTTCAAAATGGGAAAGCAAGGCTTGTGCCATAAGGTCCCCGTTTCCAGCAAACACGCAGCCTACCTCCGTGTGATTCCTAAAAAGGAAATATACACTCTAGCTACACACTGGTCCCTTCCTTGAATAAAGTTTATTTGGCACGGAGTTCTGCGTGTAGCCAACCGCCTCCCCCAAGGAGCGCTCTAGGTAGGCTATCGGGCTTAGCTTCTTCTAAAACCCTGCAGTGTAAGAGGAAGAGCTGTGCTTTGGTTACAGCAGGAACGCAGGCCGACTTTCTCCTGTAAGGATGGGGTCTTATGGTGAGACTTTGTAGGAGGAATGCGAAGCAGTTTGGGTTTCTCAGTGCCGCTCAGCCTAGGGCAATGAGGCAGATTTGCATGCCATGTAGGACGTGAGAGAACACATTTCCTGGAGCTGTTGGAGTGCTGAGGAAATCTAGCTCTCCCAAGGAAGAGTGCAATGTGTTGCCCTCCACTCAGCATACACAGAGTGACTGGGAAAGGTTTCCGGGCCTGGATGTTTCTTAGCAGCCCAGTGGAGCCTGCCGGTACTCGGTGTTCTTGCAGAGAATAGGGTGCCCAGGCGAGGTCCTCGCTGTCTTGGAAAGCTTACTAACCTTAAAAGAAAACAGACCTGAAACTAAGGCCTCAAGGCAACTGCTCCAAGCTTCGCTTCGGCAGGGCTAGTCAAGGCTTTACCTCGAGGAAAGGCCTCACGTCAAGTTTCCTTTTAGCTCTAGAGCGTCTCAGGAGAAGCTCCCACCCAGGCTATGAAAGCACGCTGTTGATGTAGAGAACACTCGTTCCCTTCCCAGAGCCCTGCCTACAGTGATTAAAGCACGTCCTAAAACTGTTTTTTAGGTAGCTTCAGGGCAGCATGAATGGAGCTTTCAAAATGGGAAAGCAAGGCTTGTGCCATACGGTCCCCGTTTCCAGCAAACACGCAGCCTACCTCCGTGTGATTCCTACCAAGGAAATATACACTCTAGCTACACACTGGTCCCTTCCTTGAATAAAGTTTATTTGGCACGGAGTTCTGCGTGTAGCCAACCGCCTCCCCCAAGGAGCGCTCTAGGTAGGCTATCGGGCTTAGCTTCTTCTAAAACCCTGCAGTGTAAGAGGAAGAGCTGTGCTTTGGTTACAGCAGGAACGCAGGCCGACTTTCTCCTGTAAGGATGGGGTCTTATGGTGAGACTTTGTAGGAGGAATGCGAAGCAGTTTGGGTTTCTCAGTGCCGCTCAGCCTAGGGCAATGAGGCAGATTTGCATGCCATGTAGGACGTGAGAGAACACATTTCCTGGAGCTGTTGGAGTCCTGAGGAAATCTAGCTCTCCCAAGGAAGAGTGCAGTGTGTTGCCCTCCACTCAGCATACACAGAGTGACTGGGAAAGGTTTCCGGGCCTGGATGTTTCTTAGCAGCCCAGTGGAGCCTGCCGGTACTCGGTGTTCTTGCAGAGAATAGGGTGCCCAGGCGAGGTCCTCGCTGTCTTGGAAAGCTTACTAACCTTAAAAGAAAACAGACCTGAAACTAAGGCCTCAAGGCAACTGCTCCAAGCTTCGCTTCGGCAGGGCTAGTCAAGGCTTTACCTTGAGGAAAGGCCTCACGTCAAGTTTCCTTTTAGCTCTAGAGCGTCTCAGGAGAAGCTCCCACCCAGGCTATGAAAGCACGCTGTTGATGTAGAGAACACTCGTTCCCTTCCCAGAGCCCTGCCTACAGTGACTAAAAGCACGTCCTAAAACTGTTTTTTAGGTAGCTTCAGGGCAGCATGAATGGAGCTTTCAAAATGGGAAAGCAAGGCTTGTGCCATAAGGTCCCCGTTTCCAGCGAACACGCAGCCTACCTCCGTGTGATTCCTACCAAGGAAATATACACTCTAGCTACACACTGGTCCCTTCCTTGAATAAAGTTTATTTGGCACGGAGTTCTGCGTGTAGCCAACCGCCTCCCCCAAGGAGCGCTCTAGGTAGGCTATCGGGCTTAGCTTCTTCTAAAACCCTGCAGTGTAAGAGGAAGAGCTGTGCTTTGGTTACAGCAGGAACGCAGGCCGACTTTCTCCTGTAAGGATGGGGTCTTATGGTATGACTTTGTAGGAGGAATGCGAAGCAGTTTGGTTTTCTCTGTGCCGCTCAGCCTAGGGCAATGAGGCAGATTTGCATGCCATGTAGGACGTGAGAGAACACATTTCCTGGAGCTGTTGGAGTGCTGAGGAAATCTAGCTCTCCCAAGGAAGAGTGCAGTGTGTTGCCCTCCACTCAGCATACACAGAGTGACTGGGAAAGTTTTCCGGGCCTGGATGTTTCTTAGCAGCCCAGTGGAGCCTGCCGGTACTCGGTGTTCTGGCAGGGAATAGGATGCCCAGGCGAGGTCCTAGCTATCTTGAAAAGCTTACTAACCTTAAAAGAAAACAAACCTGAAACTAAGGCCTCAAGGCAACTGCTCCAAGCTTCGCTTCGGCAGGGCTAGTCAAGGCTTTACCTTGAGGAAAGGCCGCACGTCAAGTTTCCTTTTAGCTCTAGAGCGTCTCAGGAGAAGCTCCCACCCAGGCTATGAAAGCACGCTGTTGATGTAGAGAACACTCGTTCCCTTCCCAGAGCCCTGCCTACAGTGACTAAAAGCACGTCCTAAAACTGTTTTTTAGGTAGCTTCAGGGCAGCATGAATGGATCTTTCAAAATGGGAAAGCAAGGCTTGTGCCATAAGGTCCCCGTTTCCAGCGAACACGCAGCCTACCTCCGTGTGATTCCTACCAAGGAAATATACACTCTAGCTACACACTGGTCCCTTCCTTGAATAAAGTTTATTTGGCACGGAGTTCTGCGTGTAGCCAACCGCCTCCCCCAAGGAGCGCTCTAGGTAGGCTATCGGGCTTAGCTTCTTCTAAAACCCTGCAGTGTAAGAGGAAGAGCTGTGCTTTGGTTACAGCAGGAACGCAGGCCGACTTTCTCCTGTAAGGATGGGGTCTTATGGTGAGACTTTGTAGGAGGAATGCGAAGCAGTTTGGGTTTCTCAGTGCCGCTCAGCCTAGGGCAATGAGGCAGATTTGCATGCCATGTAGGACGTGAGAGAACACATTTCCTGGAGCTGTTGGAGTCCTGAGGAAATCTAGCTCTCCCAAGGAAGAGTGCAGTGTGTTGCCCTCCACTCAGCATACAAAGAGTGACTGGGAAAGGTTTCCGGGCCTGGATGTTTCTTAGCAGCCCAGTGGAGCCTGCCGGTACTCGGTGTTCTTGCAGAGAATAGGGTGCCCAGGCGAGGTCCTCGCTGTCTTGGAAAGCTTACTAACCTTAAAAGAAAACAGACCTGAAACTAAGGCCTCAAGGCAACTGCTCCAAGCTTCGCTTCGGCAGGGCTAGTCAAGGCTTTACCTTGAGGAAAGGCCTCACGTCAAGTTTCCTTTTAGCTCTAGAGCGTCTCAGGAGAAGCTCCCACCCAGGCTATGAAAGCACGCTGTTGATGTAGAGAACACTCGTTCCCTTCCCAGAGCCCCGCCTACAGTGATTAAAGCACGTCCTAAAACTGTTTTTTAGGTAGCTTCAGGGCAGCATGAATGGAGCTTTCAAAATGGGAAAGCAAGGCTTGTGCCATAAGGTCCCCGTTTCCAGCAAACACGCAGCCTACCTCCGTGTGATTCCTACCAAGGAAATATACACTCTAGCTACACACTGGTCCCTTCCTTGAATAAAGTTTATTTGGCACGGAGTTCTGCGTGTAGCCAACCGCCTCCCCCAAGGAGCGCTCTAGGTAGGCTATCGGGCTTAGCTTCTTCTAAAACCCTGCAGTGTAAGAGGAAGAGCTGTGCTTTGGTTACAGCAGGAACGCAGGCCGACTTTCTCCTGTAAGGATGGGGTCTTATGGTGAGACTTTGTAGGAGGAATGCGAAGCAGTTTGGGTTTCTCAGTGCCGCTCAGCCTAGGGCAATGAGGCAGATTTGCATGCCATGTAGGACGTGAGAGAACACATTTCCTGGAGCTGTTGGAGTGCTGAGGAAATCTAGCTCTCCCAAGGAAGAGTGCAGTGTGTTGCCCTCCACTCAGCATACACAGAGTGACTGGGAAAGGTTTCCGGGCCTGGATGTTTCTTAGCAGCCCAGTGGAGCCTGCCGGTACTCGGTGTTCTTGCAGAGAATAGGGTGCCCAGGCGAGGTCCTCGCTGTCTTGGAAAGCTTACTAACCTTAAAAGAAAACAGACCTGAAACTAAGGCCTCAAGGCAACTGCTCCAAGCTTAGCTTCGGCAGGGCTAGTCAAGGCTTTTCCTTGAGGAAAGGCCTCACGTCAAGTTTCCTTTTAGCTCTAGAGCGTCTCAGGAGAAGCTCCCACCCAGGCTATGAAAGCACGCTGTTGATGTAGAGAACACTCGTTCCCTTCCCAGAGCCCTGCCTACAGTGACTAAAAGCACGTCCTAAAACTGTTTTTTAGGTAGCTTCAGGGCAGCATGAATGGAGCTTTCAAAATGGGAAAGCAAGGCTTGTGCCATAAGGTCCCCGTTTCCAGCGAACACGCAGCCTACCTCCGTGTGATTCCTACCAAGGAAATATACACTCTAGCTACACACTGGTCCCTTCCTTGAATAAAGTTTATTTGGCACGGAGTTCTGCGTGTAGCCAACCGCCTCCCCCAAGGAGCGCTCTAGGTAGGCTATCGGGCTTAGCTTCTTCTAAAACCCTGCAGTGTAAGAGGAAGAGCTGTGCTTTGGTTACAGCAGGAACGCAGGCCGACTTTCTCCTGTAAGGATGGGGTCTTATGGTGTGACTTTGTAGGAGGAATGCGAAGCAGTTTGGGTTTCACAGTGCCGCTCAGCCTAGGGCAATGAGGCAGATTTGCATGCCATGTAGGACGTGAGAGAACACATTTCCTGGAGCTGTTGGAGTCCTGAGGAAATCTAGCTCTCCCAAGGAAGAGTGCAGTGTGTTGCCCTCCACTCAGCATACACAGAGTGACTGGGAAAGGTTTCCGGGCCTGGATGTTTCTTAGCAGCCCAGTGGAGCCTGCCGGTACTCGGTGTTCTTGCAGGGAATAGGGTGCCCAGGCGAGGTCCTCGCTGTCTTGAAAAGCTTACTAACCTTAAAAGAAAACAGACCTGAAACTAAGGCCTCAAGTCAAGTGCTCCAAGCTTCGCTTCGGCAGGGCTAGTCAAGGCTTTACCTTGAGGAAAGGCCTCACGTCAAGTTTCCTTTTAGCTCTAGAGCGTCTCAGGAGAAGCTCCCACCCAGGCTATGAAAGCACGCTGTTGATGTAGAGAACACTCGTTCCCTTCCCAGAGCCCCGCCTACAGTGATTAAAGCACGTCCTAAAACTGTTTTTTAGGTAGCTTCAGGGCAGCATGAATGGAGCTTTCAAAATGGGAAAGCAAGGCTTGTGCCATAAGGTCCCCGTTTCCAGCGAACACGCAGCCTACCTCCGTGTGATTCCTACCAAGGAAATATACACTCTAGCTACACACTGGTCCCTTCCTTGAATAAAGTTTATTTGGCACGGAGTTCTGCGTGTAGCCAACCGCCTCCCCCAAGGAGCGCTCTAGGTAGGCTATCGGGCTTAGCTTCTTCTAAAACCCTGCAGTGTAAGAGGAAGAGCTGTGCTTTGGTTACAGCAGGAACGCAGGCCGACTTTCTCCTGTAAGGATGGGGTCTTATGGTGTGACTTTGTAGGAGGAATGCGAAGCAGTTTGGGTTTCTCAGTGCCGCTCAGCCTAGGGCAATGAGGCAGATTTGCATGCCATGTAGGACGTGAGAGAACACATTTCCTGGAGCTGTTGGAGTGCTGAGGAAATCTAGCTCTCCCAAGGAAGAGTGCAGTGTGTTGCCCTCCACTCAGCATACACAGAGTGACTGGGAAAGGTTTCCGGGCCTGGATGTTTCTTAGCAGCCCAGTGGAGCCTGCCGGTACTCGGTGTTCTTGCAGAGAATAGGGTGCCCAGGCGAGGTCCTCGCTGTCTTGGAAAGCTTACTAACCTTAAAAGAAAACAGACCTGAAACTAAGGCCTCAAGGCAACTGCTCCAAGCTTAGCTTCGGCAGGGCTAGTCAAGGCTTTTCCTTGAGGAAAGGCCTCACGTCAAGTTTCCTTTTAGCTCTAGAGCGTCTCAGGAGAAGCTCCCACCCAGGCTATGAAAGCACGCTGTTGATGTAGAGAACACTCGTTCCCTTCCCAGAGCCCTGCCTACAGTGACTAAAAGCACGTCCTAAAACTGTTTTTTAGGTAGCTTCAGGGCAGCATGAATGGAGCTTTCAAAATGGGAAAGCAAGGCTTGTGCCATAAGGTCCCCGTTTCCAGCGAACACGCAGCCTACCTCCGTGTGATTCCTACCAAGGAAATATACACTCTAGCTACACACTGGTCCCTTCCTTGAATAAAGTTTATTTGGCACGGAGTTCTGCGTGTAGCCAACCGCCTCCCCCAAGGAGCGCTCTAGGTAGGCTATCGGGCTTAGCTTCTTCTAAAACCCTGCAGTGTAAGAGGAAGAGCTGTGCTTTGGTTACAGCAGGAACGCAGGCCGACTTTCTCCTGTAAGGATAGGGTCTTATGGTGTGACTTTGTAGGAGGAATGCGAAGCAGTTTGGGTTTCACAGTGCCGCTCAGCCTAGGGCAATGAGGCAGATTTGCATGCCATGTAGGACGTGAGAGAACACATTTCCTGGAGCTGTTGGAGTGCTGAGGAAATCTAGCTCTCCCAAGGAAGAGTGCAGTGTGTTGCCCTCCACTCAGCATACACAGAGTGACTGGGAAAGGTTTCCGGGCCTGGATGTTTCTTAGCAGCCCAGTGGAGCCTGCCGGTACTCGGTGTTCTTGCAGGGAATAGGGTGCCCAGGCGAGGTCCTCGCTGTCTTGAAAAGCTTACTAACCTTAAAAGAAAACAGACCTGAAACTAAGGCCTCAAGTCAAGTGCTCCAAGCTTCGCTTCGGCAGGGCTAGTCAAGGCTTTACCTTGAGGAAAGGCCTCACGTCAAGTTTCCTTTTAGCTCTAGAGCGTCTCAGGAGAAGCTCCCACCCAGGCTATGAAAGCACGCTGTTGATGTAGAGAACACTCGTTCCCTTCCCAGAGCCCCGCCTACAGTGATTAAAGCACGTCCTAAAACTGTTTTTTAGGTAGCTTCAGGGCAGCATGAATGGAGCTTTCAAAATGGGAAAGCAAGGCTTGTGCCATAAGGTCCCCGTTTCCAGCGAACACGCAGCCTACCTCCGTGTGATTCCTACCAAGGAAATATATACTCTAGCTACACACTGGTCCCTTCCTTGAATAAAGTTTATTTGGCACGGAGTTCTGCGTGTAGCCAACCGCCTCCCCCAAGGAGCGCTCTAGGTAGGCTATCGGGCTTAGCTTCTTCTAAAACCCTGCAGTGTAAGAGGAAGAGCTGTGCTTTGGTTACAGCAGGAACGCAGGCCGACTTTCTCCTGTAAGGATGGGGTCTTATGGTGTGACTTTGTAGGAGGAATGCGAAGCAGTTTGGGTTTCTCAGTGCCGCTCAGCCTAGGGCAATGAGGCAGATTTGCATGCCATGTAGGACGTGAGAGAACACATTTCCTGGAGCTGTTGGAGTGCTGAGGAAATCTAGCTCTCCCAAGGAAGAGTGCAGTGTGTTGCCCTCCACTCAGCATACACAGAGTGACTGGGAAAGGTTTCCGGGCCTGGATGTTTCTTAGCAGCCCAGTGGAGCCTGCCGGTACTCGGTGTTCTTGCAGAGAATGGGGTGCCCAGGCGAGGTCCTCGCTGTCTTGGAAAGCTTACTAACCTTAAAAGAAAACAGACCTGAAACTAAGGCCTCAAGGCAACTGCTCCAAGCTTAGCTTCGGCAGGGCTAGTCAAGGCTTTACCTTGAGGAAAGGCCTCACGTCAAGTTTCCTTTTAGCTCTAGAGCGTCTCAGGAGAAGCTCCCACCCAGGCTATGAAAGCACGCTGTTGATGTAGAGAACACTCGTTCCCTTCCCAGAGCCCCGCCTACAGTGATTAAAGCACGTCCTAAAACTGTTTTTTAGGTAGCTTCAGGGCAGCATGAATGGAGCTTTCAAAATGGGAAAGCAAGGCTTGTGCCATAAGGTCCCCGTTTCCAGCAAACACGCAGCCTACCTCCGTGTGATTCCTACCAAGGAAATATACACTCTAGCTACACACTGGTCCCTTCCTTGAATAAAGTTTATTTGGCACGGAGTTCTGCGTGTAGCCAACCGCCTCCCCCAACGAGCGCTCTAGGTAGGCTATGGGGCTTAGCTTCTTCTAAAACCCTGCAGTGTAAGAGGAAGAGCTGTGCTTTGGTTACAGCAGGAACGCAGGCCGACTTTCTCCTGTAAGGATGGGGTCTTATGGTGTGACTTTGTAGGAGGAATGCGAAGCAGTTTGGGTTTCTCAGTGCCGCTCAGCCTAGGGCAATGAGGCAGATTTGCATGCCATGTAGGACGTGAGAGAACACATTTCCTGGAGCTGTTGGAGTGCTGAGGAAATCTAGCTCTCCCAAGGAAGAGTGCAGTGTGTTGCCCTCCACTCAGCATACACAGAGTGACTGGGAAAGGTTTCCGGGCCTGGATGTTTCTTAGCAGCCCAGTGGAGCCTGCCGGTACTCGGTGTTCTTGCAGAGAATAGGGTGCCCAGGCGAGGTCCTCGCTGTCTTGGAAAGCTTACTAACCTTAAAAGAAAACAGACCTGAAACTAAGGCCTCAAGGCAACTGCTCCAAGCTTAGCTTCGGCAGGGCTAGTCAAGGCTTTTCCTTGAGGAAAGGCCTCACGTCAAGTTTCCTTTTAGCTCTAGAGCGTCTCAGGAGAAGCTCCCACCCAGGCTATGAAAGCACGCTGTTGATGTAGAGAACACTCGTTCCCTTCCCAGAGCCCTGCCTACAGTGACTAAAAGCACGTCCTAAAACTGTTTTTTAGGTAGCTTCAGGGCAGCATGAATGGAGCTTTCAAAATGGGAAAGCAAGGCTTGTGCCATAAGGTCCCCGTTTCCAGCGAACACGCAGCCTACCTCCGTGTGATTCCTACCAAGGAAATATACACTCTAGCTACACACTGGTCCCTTCCTTGAATAAAGTTTATTTGGCACGGAGTTCTGCGTGTAGCCAACCGCCTCCCCCAAGGAGCGCTCTAGGTAGGCTATCGGGCTTAGCTTCTTCTAAAACCCTGCAGTGTAAGAGGAAGAGCTGTGCTTTGGTTACAGCAGGAACGCAGGCCGACTTTCTCCTGTAAGGATAGGGTCTTATGGTGTGACTTTGTAGGAGGAATGCGAAGCAGTTTGGGTTTCACAGTGCCGCTCAGCCTAGGGCAATGAGGCAGATTTGCATGCCATGTAGGACGTGAGAGAACACATTTCCTGGAGCTGTTGGAGTGCTGAGGAAATCTAGCTCTCCCAAGGAAGAGTGCAGTGTGTTGCCCTCCACTCAGCATACACAGAGTGACTGGGAAAGGTTTCCGGGCCTGGATGTTTCTTAGCAGCCCAGTGGAGCCTGCCGGTACTCGGTGTTCTTGCAGGGAATAGGGTGCCCAGGCGAGGTCCTCGCTGTCTTGAAAAGCTTACTAACCTTAAAAGAAAACAGACCTGAAACTAAGGCCTCAAGTCAAGTGCTCCAAGCTTCGCTTCGGCAGGGCTAGTCAAGGCTTTACCTTGAGGAAAGGCCTCACGTCAAGTTTCCTTTTAGCTCTAGAGCGTCTCAGGAGAAGCTCCCACCCAGGCTATGAAAGCACGCTGTTGATGTAGAGAACACTCGTTCCCTTCCCAGAGCCCCGCCTACAGTGATTAAAGCACGTCCTAAAACTGTTTTTTAGGTAGCTTCAGGGCAGCATGAATGGAGCTTTCAAAATGGGAAAGCAAGGCTTGTGCCATAAGGTCCCCGTTTCCAGCGAACACGCAGCCTACCTCCGTGTGATTCCTACCAAGGAAATATATACTCTAGCTACACACTGGTCCCTTCCTTGAATAAAGTTTATTTGGCACGGAGTTCTGCGTGTAGCCAACCGCCTCCCCCAAGGAGCGCTCTAGGTAGGCTATCGGGCTTAGCTTCTTCTAAAACCCTGCAGTGTAAGAGGAAGAGCTGTGCTTTGGTTACAGCAGGAACGCAGGCCGACTTTCTCCTGTAAGGATGGGGTCTTATGGTGTGACTTTGTAGGAGGAATGCGAAGCAGTTTGGGTTTCTCAGTGCCGCTCAGCCTAGGGCAATGAGGCAGATTTGCATGCCATGTAGGACGTGAGAGAACACATTTCCTGGAGCTGTTGGAGTGCTGAGGAAATCTAGCTCTCCCAAGGAAGAGTGCAGTGTGTTGCCCTCCACTCAGCATACACAGAGTGACTGGGAAAGGTTTCCGGGCCTGGATGTTTCTTAGCAGCCCAGTGGAGCCTGCCGGTACTCGGTGTTCTTGCAGAGAATGGGGTGCCCAGGCGAGGTCCTCGCTGTCTTGGAAAGCTTACTAACCTTAAAAGAAAACAGACCTGAAACTAAGGCCTCAAGGCAACTGCTCCAAGCTTAGCTTCGGCAGGGCTAGTCAAGGCTTTACCTTGAGGAAAGGCCTCACGTCAAGTTTCCTTTTAGCTCTAGAGCGTCTCAGGAGAAGCTCCCACCCAGGCTATGAAAGCACGCTGTTGATGTAGAGAACACTCGTTCCCTTCCCAGAGCCCCGCCTACAGTGATTAAAGCACGTCCTAAAACTGTTTTTTAGGTAGCTTCAGGGCAGCATGAATGGAGCTTTCAAAATGGGAAAGCAAGGCTTGTGCCATAAGGTCCCCGTTTCCAGCAAACACGCAGCCTACCTCCGTGTGATTCCTACCAAGGAAATATACACTCTAGCTACACACTGGTCCCTTCCTTGAATAAAGTTTATTTGGCACGGAGTTCTGCGTGTAGCCAACCGCCTCCCCCAAGGAGCGCTCTAGGTAGGCTATCGGGCGTAGCTTCTTCTAAAACCCTGCAGTGTAAGAGGAAGAGCTGTGCTTTGGTTACAGCAGGAACGCAGGCCGACTTTCTCCTGTAAGGATGGGGTCTTATGGTGAGACTTTGTAGGAGGAATGCGAAGCAGTTTGGGTTTCTCAGTGCCGCTCAGCCTAGGGCAATGAGGCAGATTTGCATGCCAGGTAGGACGTGAGAGAACACATTTCCTGGAGCTGTTGGAGTGCTGAGGAAATCTAGCTCTCCCAAGGAAGAGTGCAGTGTGTTGCCCTCCACTCAGCATACACAGAGTGACTGGGAAAGGTTTCCGGGCCTGGATGTTTCTTAGCAGCCCAGTGGAGCCTGCCGGTACTCGGTGTTCTTGCAGAGAATAGGGTGCCCAGGCGAGGTCCTCGCTGTCTTGGAAAGCTTACTAACCTTAAAAGAAAACAGACCTGAAACTAAGGCCTCAAGGCAACTGCTCCAAGCTTAGCTTCGGCAGGGCTAGTCAAGGCTTTTCCTTGAGGAAAGGCCTCACGTCAAGTTTCCTTTTAGCTCTAGAGCGTCTCAGGAGAAGCTCCCACCCAGGCTATGAAAGCACGCTGTTGATGTAGAGAACACTCGTTCCCTTCCCAGAGCCCTGCCTACAGTGATTAAAGCACGTCCTAAAACTGTTTTTTAGGTAGCTTCAGGGCAGCATGAATGGAGCTTTCAAAATGGGAAAGCAAGGCTTGTGCCATACGGTCCCCGTTTCCAGCAAACACGCAGCCTACCTCCGTGTGATTCCTACCAAGGAAATATACACTCTAGCTACACACTGGTCCTTTCCTTGAATAAAGTTTATTTGGCACGGAGTTCTGCGTGTAGCCAACCGCCTCCCCCAAGGAGCGCTCTAGGTAGGCTATCGGGCTTAGCTTCTTCTAAAACCCTGCAGTGTAAGAGGAAGAGCTGTGCTTTGGTTACAGCAGGAACGCAGGCCGACTTTCTCCTGTAAGGATAGGGTCTTATGGTGTGACTTTGTAGGAGGAATGCGAAGCAGTTTGGGTTTCACAGTGCCGCTCAGCCTAGGGCAATGAGGCAGATTTGCATGCCATGTAGGACGTGAGAGAACACATTTCCTGGAGCTGTTGGAGTGCTGAGGAAATCTAGCTCTCCCAAGGAAGAGTGCAGTGTGTTGCCCTCCACTCAGCATACACAGAGTGACTGGGAAAGGTTTCCGGGCCTGGATGTTTCTTAGCAGCCCAGTGGAGCCTGCCGGTACTCGGTGTTCTTGCAGGGAATAGGGTGCCCAGGCGAGGTCCTCGCTGTCTTGAAAAGCTTACTAACCTTAAAAGAAAACAGACCTGAAACTAAGGCCTCAAGTCAAGTGCTCCAAGCTTCGCTTCGGCAGGGCTAGTCAAGGCTTTACCTTGAGGAAAGGCCTCACGTCAAGTTTCCTTTTAGCTCTAGAGCGTCTCAGGAGAAGCTCCCACCCAGGCTATGAAAGCACGCTGTTGATGTAGAGAACACTCGTTCCCTTCCCAGAGCCCCGCCTACAGTGATTAAAGCACGTCCTAAAACTGTTTTTTAGGTAGCTTCAGGGCAGCATGAATGGAGCTTTCAAAATGGGAAAGCAAGGCTTGTGCCATAAGGTCCCCGTTTCCAGCGAACACGCAGCCTACCTCCGTGTGATTCCTACCAAGGAAATATATACTCTAGCTACACACTGGTCCCTTCCTTGAATAAAGTTTATTTGGCACGGAGTTCTGCGTGTAGCCAACCGCCTCCCCCAAGGAGCGCTCTAGGTAGGCTATCGGGCTTAGCTTCTTCTAAAACCCTGCAGTGTAAGAGGAAGAGCTGTGCTTTGGTTACAGCAGGAACGCAGGCCGACTTTCTCCTGTAAGGATGGGGTCTTATGGTGTGACTTTGTAGGAGGAATGCGAAGCAGTTTGGGTTTCTCAGTGCCGCTCAGCCTAGGGCAATGAGGCAGATTTGCATGCCATGTAGGACGTGAGAGAACACATTTCCTGGAGCTGTTGGAGTGCTGAGGAAATCTAGCTCTCCCAAGGAAGAGTGCAGTGTGTTGCCCTCCACTCAGCATACACAGAGTGACTGGGAAAGGTTTCCGGGCCTGGATGTTTCTTAGCAGCCCAGTGGAGCCTGCCGGTACTCGGTGTTCTTGCAGAGAATGGGGTGCCCAGGCGAGGTCCTCGCTGTCTTGGAAAGCTTACTAACCTTAAAAGAAAACAGACCTGAAACTAAGGCCTCAAGGCAACTGCTCCAAGCTTCGCTTCGGCAGGGCTAGTCAAGGCTTTACCTTGAGGAAAGGCCTCACGTCAAGTTTCCTTTTAGCTCTAGAGCGTCTCAGGAGAAGCTCCCACCCAGGCTATGAAAGCACGCTGTTGATGTAGAGAACACTCGTTCCCTTCCCAGAGCCCCGCCTACAGTGATTAAAGCACGTCCTAAAACTGTTTTTTAGGTAGCTTCAGGGCAGCATGAATGGAGCTTTCAAAATGGGAAAGCAAGGCTTGTGCCATAAGGTCCCCGTTTCCAGCAAACACGCAGCCTACCTCCGTGTGATTCCTACCAAGGAAATATACACTCTAGCTACACACTGGTCCCTTCCTTGAATAAAGTTTATTTGGCACGGAGTTCTGCGTGTAGCCAACCGCCTCCCCCAAGGAGCGCTCTAGGTAGGCTATCGGGCGTAGCTTCTTCTAAAACCCTGCAGTGTAAGAGGAAGAGCTGTGCTTTGGTTACAGCAGGAACGCAGGCCGACTTTCTCCTGTAAGGATGGGGTCTTATGGTGTGACTTTGTAGGAGGAATGCGAAGCAGTTTGGGTTTCACAGTGCCGCTCAGCCTAGGGCAATGAGGCAGATTTGCATGCCATGTAGGACGTGAGAGAACACATTTCCTGGAGCTGTTGGAGTGCTGAGGAAATCTAGCTCTCCCAAGGAAGAGTGCAGTGTGTTGCCCTCCACTCAGCATACACAGAGTGACTGGGAAAGGTTTCCGGGCCTGGATGTTTCTTAGCAGCCCAGTGGAGCCTGCCGGTACTCGGTGTTCTTGCAGGGAATAGGGTGCCCAGGCGAGGTCCTCGCTGTCTTGAAAAGCTTACTAACCTTAAAAGAAAACAGACCTGAAACTAAGGCCTCAAGTCAAGTGCTCCAAGCTTCGCTTCGGCAGGGCTAGTCAAGGCTTTACCTTGAGGAAAGGCCTCACGTCAAGTTTCCTTTTAGCTCTAGAGCGTCTCAGGAGAAGCTCCCACCCAGGCTATGAAAGCACGCTGTTGATGTAGAGAACACTCGTTCCCTTCCCAGAGCCCCGCCTACAGTGATTAAAGCACGTCCTAAAACTGTTTTTTAGGTAGCTTCAGGGCAGCATGAATGGAGCTTTCAAAATGGGAAAGCAAGGCTTGTGCCATAAGGTCCCCGTTTCCAGCGAACACGCAGCCTACCTCCGTGTGATTCCTACCAAGGAAATATATACTCTAGCTACACACTGGTCCCTTCCTTGAATAAAGTTTATTTGGCACGGAGTTCTGCGTGTAGCCAACCGCCTCCCCCAAGGAGCGCTCTAGGTAGGCTATCGGGCTTAGCTTCTTCTAAAACCCTGCAGTGTAAGAGGAAGAGCTGTGCTTTGGTTACAGCAGGAACGCAGGCCGACTTTCTCCTGTAAGGATGGGGTCTTATGGTGTGACTTTGTAGGAGGAATGCGAAGCAGTTTGGGTTTCTCAGTGCCGCTCAGCCTAGGGCAATGAGGCAGATTTGCATGCCATGTAGGACGTGAGAGAACACATTTCCTGGAGCTGTTGGAGTGCTGAGGAAATCTAGCTCTCCCAAGGAAGAGTGCAGTGTGTTGCCCTCCACTCAGCATACACAGAGTGACTGGGAAAGGTTTCCGGGCCTGGATGTTTCTTAGCAGCCCAGTGGAGCCTGCCGGTACTCGGTGTTCTTGCAGAGAATAGGGTGCCCAGGCGAGGTCCTCGCTGTCTTGGAAAGCTTACTAACCTTAAAAGAAAACAGACCTGAAACTAAGGCCTCAAGGCAACTGCTCCAAGCTTAGCTTCGGCAGGGCTAGTCAAGGCTTTACCTTGAGGAAAGGCCTCACGTCAAGTTTCCTTTTAGCTCTAGAGCGTCTCAGGAGAAGCTCCCACCCAGGCTATGAAAGCACGCTGTTGATGTAGAGAACACTCGTTCCCTTCCCAGAGCCCCGCCTACAGTGATTAAAGCACGTCCTAAAACTGTTTTTTAGGTAGCTTCAGGGCAGCATGAATGGAGCTTTCAAAATGGGAAAGCAAGGCTTGTGCCATAAGGTCCCCGTTTCCAGCAAACACGCAGCCTACCTCCGTGTGATTCCTACCAAGGAAATATACACTCTAGCTACACACTGGTCCCTTCCTTGAATAAAGTTTATTTGGCACGGAGTTCTGCGTGTAGCCAACCGCCTCCCCCAAGGAGCGCTCTAGGTAGGCTATCGGGCGTAGCTTCTTCTAAAACCCTGCAGTGTAAGAGGAAGAGCTGTGCTTTGGTTACAGCAGGAACGCAGGCCGACTTTCTCCTGTAAGGATGGGGTCTTATGGTGAGACTTTGTAGGAGGAATGCGAAGCAGTTTGGGTTTCTCAGTGCCGCTCAGCCTAGGGCAATGAGGCAGATTTGCATGCCAGGTAGGACGTGAGAGAACACATTTCCTGGAGCTGTTGGAGTGCTGAGGAAATCTAGCTCTCCCAAGGAAGAGTGCAGTGTGTTGCCCTCCACTCAGCATACACAGAGTGACTGGGAAAGGTTTCCGGGCCTGGATGTTTCTTAGCAGCCCAGTGGAGCCTGCCGGTACTCGGTGTTCTTGCAGAGAATAGGGTGCCCAGGCGAGGTCCTCGCTGTCTTGGAAAGCTTACTAACCTTAAAAGAAAACAGACCTGAAACTAAGGCCTCAAGGCAACTGCTCCAAGCTTAGCTTCGGCAGGGCTAGTCAAGGCTTTTCCTTGAGGAAAGGCCTCACGTCAAGTTTCCTTTTAGCTCTAGAGCGTCTCAGGAGAAGCTCCCACCCAGGCTATGAAAGCACGCTGTTGATGTAGAGAACACTCGTTCCCTTCCCAGAGCCCTGCCTACAGTGATTAAAGCACGTCCTAAAACTGTTTTTTAGGTAGCTTCAGGGCAGCATGAATGGAGCTTTCAAAATGGGAAAGCAAGGCTTGTGCCATACGGTCCCCGTTTCCAGCAAACACGCAGCCTACCTCCGTGTGATTCCTACCAAGGAAATATACACTCTAGCTACACACTGGTCCTTTCCTTGAATAAAGTTTATTTGGCACGGAGTTCTGCGTGTAGCCAACCGCCTCCCCCAAGGAGCGCTCTAGGTAGGCTATCGGGCTTAGCTTCTTCTAAAACCCTGCAGTGTAAGAGGAAGAGCTGTGCTTTGGTTAGAGCAGGAACGCAGGCCGACTTTCTCCTGTAAGGATAGGGTCTTATGGTGTGACTTTGTAGGAGGAATGCGAAGCAGTTTGGGTTTCACAGTGCCGCTCAGCCTAGGGCAATGAGGCAGATTTGCATGCCATGTAGGACGTGAGAGAACACATTTCCTGGAGCTGTTGGAGTGCTGAGGAAATCTAGCTCTCCCAAGGAAGAGTGCAGTGTGTTGCCCTCCACTCAGCATACACAGAGTGACTGGGAAAGGTTTCCGGGCCTGGATGTTTCTTAGCAGCCCAGTGGAGCCTGCCGGTACTCGGTGTTCTTGCAGGGAATAGGGTGCCCAGGCGAGGTCCTCGCTGTCTTGAAAAGCTTACTAACCTTAAAAGAAAACAGACCTGAAACTAAGGCCTCAAGGCAACTGCTCCAAGCTTCGCTTCGGCAGGGCTAGTCAAGGCTTTACCTTGAGGAAAGGCCTCACGTCAAGTTTCCTTTTAGCTCTAGAGCGTCTCAGGAGAAGCTCCCACCCAGGCTATGAAAGCACGCTGTTGATGTAGAGAACACTCGTTCCCTTCCCAGAGCCCCGCCTACAGTGATTAAAGCACGTCCTAAAACTGTTTTTTAGGTAGCTTCAGGGCAGCATGAATGGAGCTTTCAAAATGGGAAAGCAAGGCTTGTGCCATAAGGTCCCCGTTTCCAGCGAACACGCAGCCTACCTCCGTGTGATTCCTACCAAGGAAATATATACTCTAGCTACACACTGGTCCCTTCCTTGAATAAAGTTTATTTGGCACGGAGTTCTGCGTGTAGCCAACCGCCTCCCCCAAGGAGCGCTCTAGGTAGGCTATCGGGCTTAGCTTCTTCTAAAACCCTGCAGTGTAAGAGGAAGAGCTGTGCTTTGGTTACAGCAGGAACGCAGGCCGACTTTCTCCTGTAAGGATGGGGTCTTATGGTGTGACTTTGTAGGAGGAATGCGAAGCAGTTTGGGTTTCTCAGTGCCGCTCAGCCTAGGGCAATGAGGCAGATTTGCATGCCATGTAGGACGTGAGAGAACACATTTCCTGGAGCTGTTGGAGTGCTGAGGAAATCTAGCTCTCCCAAGGAAGAGTGCAGTGTGTTGCCCTCCACTCAGCATACACAGAGTGACTGGGAAAGGTTTCCGGGCCTGGATGTTTCTTAGCAGCCCAGTGGAGCCTGCCGGTACTCGGTGTTCTTGCAGAGAATGGGGTGCCCAGGCGAGGTCCTCGCTGTCTTGGAAAGCTTACTAACCTTAAAAGAAAACAGACCTGAAACTAAGGCCTCAAGGCAACTGCTCCAAGCTTAGCTTCGGCAGGGCTAGTCAAGGCTTTACCTTGAGGAAAGGCCTCACGTCAAGTTTCCTTTTAGCTCTAGAGCGTCTCAGGAGAAGCTCCCACCCAGGCTATGAAAGCACGCTGTTGATGTAGAGAACACTCGTTCCCTTCCCAGAGCCCCGCCTACAGTGATTAAAGCACGTCCTAAAACTGTTTTTTAGGTAGCTTCAGGGCAGCATGAATGGAGCTTTCAAAATGGGAAAGCAAGGCTTGTGCCATAAGGTCCCCGTTTCCAGCAAACACGCAGCCTACCTCCGTGTGATTCCTACCAAGGAAATATACACTCTAGCTACACACTGGTCCCTTCCTTGAATAAAGTTTATTTGGCACGGAGTTCTGCGTGTAGCCAACCGCCTCCCC
The DNA here is from genome assembly GCF_949987535.1 of Balaenoptera acutorostrata. Classification (NCBI taxonomy): domain Eukaryota; kingdom Metazoa; phylum Chordata; class Mammalia; order Artiodactyla; family Balaenopteridae; genus Balaenoptera; species Balaenoptera acutorostrata. The sequence continues at coordinate 42,357,497 of NC_080066.1, forward strand.
CAAGGAGCGCTCTAGGTAGGCTATCGGGCGTAGCTTCTTCTAAAACCCTGCAGTGTAAGAGGAAGAGCTGTGCTTTGGTTACAGCAGGAACGCAGGCCGACTTTCTCCTGTAAGGATGGGGTCTTATGGTGAGACTTTGTAGGAGGAATGCGAAGCAGTTTGGGTTTCTCAGTGCCGCTCAGCCTAGGGCAATGAGGCAGATTTGCATGCCAGGTAGGACGTGAGAGAACACATTTCCTGGAGCTGTTGGAGTGCTGAGGAAATCTAGCTCTCCCAAGGAAGAGTGCAGTGTGTTGCCCTCCACTCAGCATACACAGAGTGACTGGGAAAGGTTTCCGGGCCTGGATGTTTCTTAGCAGCCCAGTGGAGCCTGCCGGTACTCGGTGTTCTTGCAGAGAATAGGGTGCCCAGGCGAGGTCCTCGCTGTCTTGGAAAGCTTACTAACCTTAAAAGAAAACAGACCTGAAACTAAGGCCTCAAGGCAACTGCTCCAAGCTTAGCTTCGGCAGGGCTAGTCAAGGCTTTACCTTGAGGAAAGGCCTCACGTCAAGTTTCCTTTTAGCTCTAGAGCGTCTCAGGAGAAGCTCCCACCCAGGCTATGAAAGCACGCTGTTGATGTAGAGAACACTCGTTCCCTTCCCAGAGCCCTGCCTACAGTGATTAAAGCACGTCCTAAAACTGTTTTTTAGGTAGCTTCAGGGCAGCATGAATGGAGCTTTCAAAATGGGAAAGCAAGGCTTGTGCCATACGGTCCCCGTTTCCAGCAAACACGCAGCCTACCTCCGTGTGATTCCTACCAAGGAAATATACACTCTAGCTACACACTGGTCCCTTCCTTGAATAAAGTTTATTTGGCACGGAGTTCTGCGTGTAGCCAACCGCCTCCCCCAAGGAGCGCTCTAGGTAGGCTATCGGGCTTAGCTTCTTCTAAAACCCTGCAGTGTAAGAGGAAGAGCTGTGCTTTGGTTACAGCAGGAACGCAGGCCGACTTTCTCCTGTAAGGATGGGGTCTTATGGTGAGACTTTGTAGGAGGAATGCGAAGCAGTTTGGGTTTCTCAGTGCCGCTCAGCCTAGGGCAATGAGGCAGATTTGCATGCCATGTAGGACGTGAGAGAGCACATTTCCTGGAGCTGTTGGAGTCCTGAGGAAATCTAGCTCTCCCAAGGAAGAGTGCAGTGTGTTGCCCTCCACTCAGCATACACAGAGTGACTGGGAAAGGTTTCCGTGCCTGGATGTTTCTTAGCAGCCCAGTGGAGCCTGCCGGTACTCGGTGTTCTTGCAGAGAATAGGGTGCCCAGGCGAGGTCCTCGCTGTCTTGGAAAGCTTACTAACCTTAAAAGAAAACAGACCTGAAACTAAGGCCTCAAGGCAACTGCTCCAAGCTTAGCTTCGGCAGGGCTAGTCAAGGCTTTACCTTGAGGAAAGGCCTCACGTCAAGTTTCCTTTTAGCTCTAGAGCGTCTCAGGAGAAGCTCCCACCCAGGCTATGAAAGCACGCTGTTGATGTAGAGAACACTCGTTCCCTTCCCAGAGCCCTGCCTACAGTGACTAAAAGCACGTCCTAAAACTGTTTTTTAGGTAGCTTCAGGGCAGCATGAATGGAGCTTTCAAAATGGGAAAGCAAGGCTTGTGCCATAAGGTCCCCGTTTCCAGCGAACACGCAGCCTACCTCCGTGTGATTCCTACCAAGGAAATATACACTCTAGCTACACACTGGTCCCTTCCTTGAATAAAGTTTATTTGGCACGGAGTTCTGCGTGTAGCCAACCGCCTCCCCCAAGGAGCGCTCTAGGTAGGCTATCGGGCTTAGCTTCTTCTAAAACCCTGCAGTGTAAGAGGAAGAGCTGTGCTTTGGTTACAGCAGGAACGCAGGCCGACTTTCTCCTGTAAGGATGGGGTCTTATGGTATGACTTTGTAGGAGGAATGCGAAGCAGTTTGGTTTTCTCTGTGCCGCTCAGCCTAGGGCAATGAGGCAGATTTGCATGCCATGTAGGACGTGAGAGAACACATTTCCTGGAGCTGTTGGAGTGCTGAGGAAATCTAGCTCTCCCAAGGAAGAGTGCAGTGTGTTGCCCTCCACTCAGCATACACAGAGTGACTGGGAAAGGTTTCCGGGCCTGGATGTTTCTTAGCAACCCAGTGGAGCCTGCCGGTACTCGGTGTTCTGGCAGGGAATAGGATGCCCAGGCGAGGTCCTAGCTATCTTGAAAAGCTTACTAACCTTAAAAGAAAACAAACCTGAAACTAAGGCCTCAAGGCAACTGCTCCAAGCTTAGCTTCGGCAGGGCTAGTCAAGGCTTTACCTTGAGGAAAGGCCTCACGTCAAGTTTCCTTTTAGCTCTAGAGCGTCTCAGGAGAAGCTCCCACCCAGGCTATGAAAGCACGCTGTTGATGTAGAGAACACTCGTTCCCTTCCCAGAGCCCTGCCTACAGTGACTAAAAGCACGTCCTAAAACTGTTTTTTAGGTAGCTTCAGGGCAGCATGAATGGATCTTTCAAAATGGGAAAGCAAGGCTTGTGCCATAAGGTCCCCGTTTCCAGCGAACACGCAGCCTACCTCCGTGTGATTCCTACCAAGGAAATATACACTCTAGCTACACACTGGTCCCTTCCTTGAATAAAGTTTATTTGGCACGGAGTTCTGCGTGTAGCCAACCGCCTCCCCCAAGGAGCGCTCTAGGTAGGCTATCGGGCTTAGCTTCTTCTAAAACCCTGCAGTGTAAGAGGAAGAGCTGTGCTTTGGTTACAGCAGGAACGCAGGCCGACTTTCTCCTGTAAGGATGGGGTCTTATGGTGAGACTTTGTAGGAGGAATGCGAAGCAGTTTGGGTTTCTCAGTGCCGCTCAGCCTAGGGCAATGAGGCAGATTTGCATGCCATGTAGGACGTGAGAGAACACATTTCCTGGAGCTGTTGGAGTCCTGAGGAAATCTAGCTCTCCCAAGGAAGAGTGCAGTGTGTTGCCCTCCACTCAGCATACACAGAGTGACTGGGAAAGGTTTCCGGGCCTGGATGTTTCTTAGCAGCCCAGTGGAGCCTGCCGGTACTCGGTGTTCTTGCAGAGAATAGGGTGCCCAGGCGAGGTCCTCGCTGTCTTGGAAAGCTTACTAACCTTAAAAGAAAACAGACCTGAAACTAAGGCCTCAAGGCAACTGCTCCAAGCTTCGCTTCGGCAGGGCTAGTCAAGGCTTTACCTTGAGGAAAGGCCTCACGTCAAGTTTCCTTTTAGCTCTAGAGCGTCTCAGGAGAAGCTCCCACCCAGGCTATGAAAGCACGCTGTTGATGTAGAGAACACTCGTTCCCTTCCCAGAGCCCTGCCTACAGTGACTAAAAGCACGTCCTAAAACTGTTTTTTAGGTAGCTTCAGGGCAGCATGAATGGATCTTTCAAAATGGGAAAGCAAGGCTTGTGCCATAAGGTCCCCGTTTCCAGCGAACACGCAGCCTACCTCCGTGTGATTCCTACCAAGGAAATATACACTCTAGCTACACACTGGTCCCTTCCTTGAATAAAGTTTATTTGGCACGGAGTTCTGCGTGTAGCCAACCGCCTCCCCCAAGGAGCGCTCTAGGTAGGCTATCGGGCTTAGCTTCTTCTAAAACCCTGCAGTGTAAGAGGAAGAGCTGTGCTTTGGTTACAGCAGGAACGCAGGCCGACTTTCTCCTGTAAGGATGGGGTCTTATGGTATGACTTTGTAGGAGGAATGCGAAGCAGTTTGGTTTTCTCTGTGCCGCTCAGCCTAGGGCAATGAGGCAGATTTGCATGCCATGTAGGACGTGAGAGAACACATTTCCTGGAGCTGTTGGAGTGCTGAGGAAATCTAGCTCTCCCAAGGAAGAGTGCAGTGTGTTGCCCTCCACTCAGCATACACAGAGTGACTGGGAAAGGTTTCCGGGCCTGGATGTTTCTTAGCAGCCCAGTGGAGCCTGCCGGTACTCGGTGTTCTGGCAGGGAATAGGATGCCCAGGCGAGGTCCTAGCTATCTTGAAAAGCTTACTAACCTTAAAAGAAAACAAACCTGAAACTAAGGCCTCAAGGCAACTGCTCCAAGCTTAGCTTCGGCAGGGCTAGTCAAGGCTTTACCTTGAGGAAAGGCCTCACGTCAAGTTTCCTTTTAGCTCTAGAGCGTCTCAGGAGAAGCTCCCACCCAGGCTATGAAAGCACGCTGTTGATGTAGAGAACACTCGTTCCCTTCCCAGAGCCCTGCCTACAGTGACTAAAAGCACGTCCTAAAACTGTTTTTTAGGTAGCTTCAGGGCAGCATGAATGGATCTTTCAAAATGGGAAAGCAAGGCTTGTGCCATAAGGTCCCCGTTTCCAGCGAACACGCAGCCTACCTCCGTGTGATTCCTACCAAGGAAATATACACTCTAGCTACACACTGGTCCCTTCCTTGAATAAAGTTTATTTGGCACGGAGTTCTGCGTGTAGCCAACCGCCTCCCCCAAGGAGCGCTCTAGGTAGGCTATCGGGCTTAGCTTCTTCTAAAACCCTGCAGTGTAAGAGGAAGAGCTGTGCTTTGGTTACAGCAGGAACGCAGGCCGACTTTCTCCTGTAAGGATGGGGTCTTATGGTGAGACTTTGTAGGAGGAATGCGAAGCAGTTTGGGTTTCTCAGTGCCGCTCAGCCTAGGGCAATGAGGCAGATTTGCATGCCATGTAGGACGTGAGAGAACACATTTCCTGGAGCTGTTGGAGTCCTGAGGAAATCTAGCTCTCCCAAGGAAGAGTGCAGTGTGTTGCCCTCCACTCAGCATACACAGAGTGACTGGGAAAGGTTTCCGGGCCTGGATGTTTCTTAGCAGCCCAGTGGAGCCTGCCGGTACTCGGTGTTCTTGCAGAGAATAGGGTGCCCAGGCGAGGTCCTCGCTGTCTTGGAAAGCTTACTAACCTTAAAAGAAAACAGACCTGAAACTAAGGCCTCAAGGCAACTGCTCCAAGCTTCGCTTCGGCAGGGCTAGTCAAGGCTTTACCTTGAGGAAAGGCCTCACGTCAAGTTTCCTTTTAGCTCTAGAGCGTCTCAGGAGAAGCTCCCACCCAGGCTATGAAAGCACGCTGTTGATGTAGAGAACACTCGTTCCCTTCCCAGAGCCCTGCCTACAGTGACTAAAAGCACGTCCTAAAACTGTTTTTTAGGTAGCTTCAGGGCAGCATGAATGGAGCTTTCAAAATGGGAAAGCAAGGCTTGTGCCATAAGGTCCCCGTTTCCAGCGAACACGCAGCCTACCTCCGTGTGATTCCTACCAAGGAAATATACACTCTAGCTACACACTGGTCCCTTCCTTGAATAAAGTTTATTTGGCACGGAGTTCTGCGTGTAGCCAACCGCCTCCCCCAAGGAGCGCTCTAGGTAGGCTATCGGGCTTAGCTTCTTCTAAAACCCTGCAGTGTAAGAGGAAGAGCTGTGCTTTGGTTACAGCAGGAACGCAGGCCGACTTTCTCCTGTAAGGATGGGGTCTTATGGTGAGACTTTGTAGGAGGAATGCGAAGCAGTTTGGGTTTCTCAGTGCCGCTCAGCCTAGGGCAATGAGGCAGATTTGCATGCCATGTAGGACGTGAGAGAACACATTTCCTGGAGCTGTTGGAGTGCTGAGGAAATCTAGCTCTCCCAAGGAAGAGTGCAGTGTGTTGCCCTCCACTCAGCATACACAGAGTGACTGGGAAAGATTTCCGGGCCTGGATGTTTCTTAGCAGCCCAGTGGAGCCTGCCGGTACTCGGTGTTCTTGCAGGGAATAGGGTGCCCAGGCGAGGTCCTCGCTGTCTTGAAAAGCTTACTAACCTTAAAAGAAAACAGACCTGAAACTAAGGCCTCAAGGCAACTGCTCCAAGCTTCGCTTCGGCAGGGCTAGTCAAGGCTTTACCTTGAGGAAAGGCCTCACGTCAAGTTTCCTTTTAGCTCTAGAGCGTCTCAGGAGAAGCTCCCACCCAGGCTATGAAAGCACGCTGTTGATGTAGAGAACACTCGTTCCCTTCCCAGAGCCCTGCCTACAGTGATTAAAGCACGTCCTAAAACTGTTTTTTAGGTAGCTTCAGGGCAGCATGAATGCAGCTTTCAAAATGGGAAAGCAAGGCTTGTGCCATACGGTCCCCGTTTCCAGCAAACACGCAGCCTACCTCCGTGTGATTCCTACCAAGGAAATATACACTCTAGCTACACACTGGTCCCTTCCTTGAATAAAGTTTATTTGGCACGGAGTTCTGCGTGTAGCCAACCGCCTCCCCCAAGGAGCGCTCTAGGTAGGCTATCGGGCTTAGCTTCTTCTAAAACCCTGCAGTGTAAGAGGAAGAGCTGTGCTTTGGTTACAGCAGGAACGCAGGCCGACTTTCTCCTGTAAGGATGGGGTCTTATGGTGAGACTTTGTAGGAGGAATGCGAAGCAGTTTGGGTTTCTCAGTGCCGCTCAGCCTAGGGCAATGAGGCAGATTTGCATGCCATGTAGGACGTGAGAGAACACATTTCCTGGAGCTGTTGGAGTGCTGAGGAAATCTAGCTCTCCCAAGGAAGAGTGCAGTGTGTTGCCCTCCACTCAGCATACACAGAGTGACTGGGAAAGGTTTCCGGGCCTGGATGTTTCTTAGCAGCCCAGTGGAGCCTGCCGGTACTCGGTGTTCTTGCAGAGAATAGGGTGCCCAGGCGAGGTCCTCGCTGTCTTGGAAAGCTTACTAACCTTAAAAGAAAACAGACCTGAAACTAAGGCCTCAAGGCAACTGCTCCAAGCTTCGCTTCGGCAGGGCTAGTCAAGGCTTTACCTTGAGGAAAGGCCTCACGTCAAGTTTCCTTTTAGCTCTAGAGCGTCTCAGGAGAAGCTCCCACCCAGGCTATGAAAGCACGCTGTTGATGTAGAGAACACTCGTTCCCTTCCCAGAGCCCCGCCTACAGTGATTAAAGCACGTCCTAAAACTGTTTTTTAGGTAGCTTCAGGGCAGCATGAATGGAGCTTTCAAAATGGGAAAGCAAGGCTTGTGCCATAAGGTCCCCGTTTCCAGCAAACACGCAGCCTACCTCCGTGTGATTCCTACCAAGGAAATATACACTCTAGCTACACACTGGTCCCTTCCTTGAATAAAGTTTATTTGGCACGGAGTTCTGCGTGTAGCCAACCGCCTCCCCCAAGGAGCGCTCTAGGTAGGCTATCGGGCTTAGCTTCTTCTAAAACCCTGCAGTGTAAGAGGAAGAGCTGTGCTTTGGTTACAGCAGGAACGCAGGCCGACTTTCTCCTGTAAGGATGGGGTCTTATGGTGAGACTTTGTAGGAGGAATGCGAAGCAGTTTGGGTTTCTCAGTGCCGCTCAGCCTAGGGCAATGAGGCAGATTTGCATGCCATGTAGGACGTGAGAGAACACATTTCCTGGAGCTGTTGGAGTGCTGAGGAAATCTAGCTCTCCCAAGGAAGAGTGCAGTGTGTTGCCCTCCACTCAGCATACACAGAGTGACTGGGAAAGGTTTCCGGGCCTGGATGTTTCTTAGCAGCCCAGTGGAGCCTGCCGGTACTCGGTGTTCTTGCAGAGAATAGGGTGCCCAGGCGAGGTCCTCGCTGTCTTGGAAAGCTTACTAACCTTAAAAGAAAACAGACCTGAAACTAAGGCCTCAAGGCAACTGCTCCAAGCTTCGCTTCGGCAGGGCTAGTCAAGGCTTTACCTTGAGGAAAGGCCTCACGTCAAGTTTCCTTTTAGCTCTAGAGCGTCTCAGGAGAAGCTCCCACCCAGGCTATGAAAGCACGCTGTTGATGTAGAGAACACTCGTTCCCTTCCCAGAGCCCCGCCTACAGTGATTAAAGCACGTCCTAAAACTGTTTTTTAGGTAGCTTCAGGGCAGCATGAATGGAGCTTTCAAAATGGGAAAGCAAGGCTTGTGCCATAAGGTCCCCGTTTCCAGCAAACACGCAGCCTACCTCCGTGTGATTCCTACCAAGGAAATATACACTCTAGCTACACACTGGTCCCTTCCTTGAATAAAGTTTATTTGGCACGGAGTTCTGCGTGTAGCCAACCGCCTCCCCCAAGGAGCGCTCTAGGTAGGCTATCGGGCTTAGCTTCTTCTAAAACCCTGCAGTGTAAGAGGAAGAGCTGTGCTTTGGTTACAGCAGGAACGCAGGCCGACTTTCTCCTGTAAGGATGGGGTCTTATGGTATGACTTTGTAGGAGGAATGCGAAGCAGTTTGGTTTTCTCTGTGCCGCTCAGCCTAGGGCAATGAGGCAGATTTGCATGCCATGTAAGACGTGAGAGAACACATTTCCTGGAGCTGTTGGAGTGCTGAGGAAATCTAGCTCTCCCAAGGAAGAGTGCAGTGTGTTGCCCTCCACTCAGCATACACAGAGTGACTGGGAAAGGTTTCCGGGCCTGGATGTTTCTTAGCAGCCCAGTGGAGCCTGCCGGTACTCGGTGTTCTGGCAGGGAATAGGATGCCCAGGCGAGGTCCTAGCTATCTTGAAAAGCTTACTAACCTTAAAAGAAAACAAACCTGAAACTAAGGCCTCAAGGCAACTGCTCCAAGCTTCGCTTCGGCAGGGCTAGTCAAGGCTTTACCTTGAGGAAAGGCCTCACGTCAAGTTTCCTTTTAGCTCTAGAGCGTCTCAGGAGAAGCTCCCACCCAGGCTATGAAAGCACGCTGTTGATGTAGAGAACACTCGTTCCCTTCCCAGAGCCCTGCCTACAGTGATTAAAGCACGTCCTAAAACTGTTTTTTAGGTAGCTTCAGGGCAGCATGAATGCAGCTTTCAAAATGGGAAAGCAAGGCTTGTGCCATACGGTCCCCGTTTCCAGCAAACACGCAGCCTACCTCCGTGTGATTCCTACCAAGGAAATATACACTCTAGCTACACACTGGTCCCTTCCTTGAATAAAGTTTATTTGGCACGGAGTTCTGCGTGTAGCCAACCGCCTCCCCCAAGGAGCGCTCTAGGTAGGCTATCGGGCTTAGCTTCTTCTAAAACCCTGCAGTGTAAGAGGAAGAGCTGTGCTTTGGTTACAGCAGGAACGCAGGCCGACTTTCTCCTGTAAGGATGGGGTCTTATGGTGAGACTTTGTAGGAGGAATGCGAAGCAGTTTGGGTTTCTCAGTGCCGCTCAGCCTAGGGCAATGAGGCAGATTTGCATGCCATGTAGGACGTGAGAGAACACATTTCCTGGAGCTGTTGGAGTGCTGAGGAAATCTAGCTCTCCCAAGGAAGAGTGCAGTGTGTTGCCCTCCACTCAGCATACACAGAGTGACTGGGAAAGGTTTCCGGGCCTGGATGTTTCTTAGCAGCCCAGTGGAGCCTGCCGGTACTCGGTGTTCTTGCAGAGAATAGGGTGCCCAGGCGAGGTCCTCGCTGTCTTGGAAAGCTTACTAACCTTAAAAGAAAACAGACCTGAAACTAAGGCCTCAAGGCAACTGCTCCAAGCTTCGCTTCGGCAGGGCTAGTCAAGGCTTTACCTTGAGGAAAGGCCTCACGTCAAGTTTCCTTTTAGCTCTAGAGCGTCTCAGGAGAAGCTCCCACCCAGGCTATGAAAGCACGCTGTTTATGTAGAGAACACTCGTTCCCTTCCCAGAGCCCCGCCTACAGTGATTAAAGCACGTCCTAAAACTGTTTTTTAGGTAGCTTCAGGGCAGCATGAATGGAGCTTTCAAAATGGGAAAGCAAGGCTTGTGCCATAAGGTCCCCGTTTCCAGCGAACACGCAGCCTACCTCCGTGTGATTCCTACCAAGGAAATATACACTCTAGCTACACACTGGTCCCTTCCTTGAATAAAGTTTATTTGGCACGGAGTTCTGCGTGTAGCCAACCGCCTCCCCCAAGGAGCGCTCTAGGTAGGCTATCGGGCTTAGCTTCTTCTAAAACCCTGCAGTGTAAGAGGAAGAGCTGTGCTTTGGTTACAGCAGGAACGCAGGCCGACTTTCTCCTGTAAGGATGGGGTCTTATGGTGTGACTTTGTAGGAGGAATGCGAAGCAGTTTGGGTTTCACAGTGCCGCTCAGCCTAGGGCAATGAGGCAGATTTGAATGCCATGTAGGACGTGAGAGAACACATTTCCTGGAGCTGTTGGAGTGCTGAGGAAATCTAGCTCTCCCAAGGAAGAGTGCAGTGTGTTGCCCTCCACTCAGCATACACAGAGTGACTGGGAAAGGTTTCCGGGCCTGGATGTTTCTTAGCAGCCCAGTGGAGCCTGCCGGTACTCGGTGTTCTTGCAGAGAATGGGGTGCCCAGGCGAGGTCCTCGCTGTCTTGGAAAGCTTACTAACCTTAAAAGAAAACAGACCTGAAACTAAGGCCTCAAGGCAACTGCTCCAAGCTTAGCTTCGGCAGGGCTAGTCAAGGCTTTACCTTGAGGAAAGGCCTCACGTCAAGTTTCCTTTTAGCTCTAGAGCGTCTCAGGAGAAGCTCCCACCCAGGCTATGAAAGCACGCTGTTGATGTAGAGAACACTCGTTCCCTTCCCAGAGCCCCGCCTACAGTGATTAAAGCACGTCCTAAAACTGTTTTTTAGGTAGCTTCAGGGCAGCATGAATGGAGCTTTCAAAATGGGAAAGCAAGGCTTGTGCCATAAGGTCCCCGTTTCCAGCGAACACGCAGCCTACCTCCGTGTGATTCCTACCAAGGAAATATACACTCTAGCTACACACTGGTCCCTTCCTTGAATAAAGTTTATTTGGCACGGAGTTCTGCGTGTAGCCAACCGCCTCCCCCAAGGAGCGCTCTAGGTAGGCTATCGGGCTTAGCTTCTTCTAAAACCCTGCAGTGTAAGAGGAAGAGCTGTGCTTTGGTTACAGCAGGAACGCAGGCCGACTTTCTCCTGTAAGGATGGGGTCTTATGGTGTGACTTTGTAGGAGGAATGCGAAGCAGTTTGGGTTTCTCAGTGCCGCTCAGCCTAGGGCAATGAGGCAGATTTGCATGCCATGTAGGACGTGAGAGAACACATTTCCTGGAGCTGTTGGAGTGCTGAGGAAATCTAGCTCTCCCAAGGAAGAGTGCAGTGTGTTGCCCTCCACTCAGCATACACAGAGTGACTGGGAAAGGTTTCCGGGCCTGGATGTTTCTTAGCAGCCCAGTGGAGCCTGCCGGTACTCGGTGTTCTTGCAGAGAATGGGGTGCCCAGGCGAGGTCCTCGCTGTCTTGGAAAGCTTACTAACCTTAAAAGAAAACAGACCTGAAACTAAGGCCTCAAGGCAACTGCTCCAAGCTTAGCTTCGGCAGGGCTAGTCAAGGCTTTACCTTGAGGAAAGGCCTCACGTCAAGTTTCCTTTTAGCTCTAGAGCGTCTCAGGAGAAGCTCCCACCCAGGCTATGAAAGCACGCTGTTGATGTAGAGAACACTCGTTCCCTTCCCAGAGCCCCGCCTACAGTGATTAAAGCACGTCCTAAAACTGTTTTTTAGGTAGCTTCAGGGCAGCATGAATGGAGCTTTCAAAATGGGAAAGCAAGGCTTGTGCCATAAGGTCCCCGTTTCCAGCAAACACGCAGCCTACCTCCGTGTGATTCCTACCAAGGAAATATACACTCTAGCTACACACTGGTCCCTTCCTTGAATAAAGTTTATTTGGCACGGAGTTCTGCGTGTAGCCAACCGCCTCCCCCAAGGAGCGCTCTAGGTAGGCTATCGGGCTTAGCTTCTTCTAAAACCCTGCAGTGTAAGAGGAAGAGCTGTGCTTTGGTTACAGCAGGAACGCAGGCCGACTTTCTCCTGTAAGGATGGGGTCTTATGGTGAGACTTTGTAGGAGGAATGCGAAGCAGTTTGGGTTTCTCAGTGCCGCTCAGCCTAGGGCAATGAGGCAGATTTGCATGCCATGTAGGACGTGAGAGAACACATTTCCTGGAGCTGTTGGAGTGCTGAGGAAATCTAGCTCTCCCAAGGAAGAGTGCAGTGTGTTGCCCTCCACTCAGCATACACAGAGTGACTGGGAAAGATTTCCGGGCCTGGATGTTTCTTAGCAGCCCAGTGGAGCCTGCCGGTACTCGGTGTTCTTGCAGGGAATAGGGTGCCCAGGCGAGGTCCTCGCTGTCTTGAAAAGCTTACTAACCTTAAAAGAAAACAGACCTGAAACTAAGGCCTCAAGGCAACTGCTCCAAGCTTCGCTTCGGCAGGGCTAGTCAAGGCTTTACCTTGAGGAAAGGCCTCACGTCAAGTTTCCTTTTAGCTCTAGAGCGTCTCAGGAGAAGCTCCCACCCAGGCTATGAAAGCACGCTGTTGATGTAGAGAACACTCGTTCCCTTCCCAGAGCCCTGCCTACAGTGATTAAAGCACGTCCTAAAACTGTTTTTTAGGTAGCTTCAGGGCAGCATGAATGCAGCTTTCAAAATGGGAAAGCAAGGCTTGTGCCATACGGTCCCCGTTTCCAGCAAACACGCAGCCTACCTCCGTGTGATTCCTACCAAGGAAATATACACTCTAGCTACACACTGGTCCCTTCCTTGAATAAAGTTTATTTGGCACGGAGTTCTGCGTGTAGCCAACCGCCTCCCCCAAGGAGCGCTCTAGGTAGGCTATCGGGCTTAGCTTCTTCTAAAACCCTGCAGTGTAAGAGGAAGAGCTGTGCTTTGGTTACAGCAGGAACGCAGGCCGACTTTCTCCTGTAAGGATGGGGTCTTATGGTGAGACTTTGTAGGAGGAATGCGAAGCAGTTTGGGTTTCTCAGTGCCGCTCAGCCTAGGGCAATGAGGCAGATTTGCATGCCATGTAGGACGTGAGAGAACACATTTCCTGGAGCTGTTGGAGTGCTGAGGAAATCTAGCTCTCCCAAGGAAGAGTGCAGTGTGTTGCCCTCCACTCAGCATACACAGAGTGACTGGGAAAGGTTTCCGGGCCTGGATGTTTCTTAGCAGCCCAGTGGAGCCTGCCGGTACTCGGTGTTCTTGCAGAGAATAGGGTGCCCAGGCGAGGTCCTCGCTGTCTTGGAAAGCTTACTAACCTTAAAAGAAAACAGACCTGAAACTAAGGCCTCAAGGCAACTGCTCCAAGCTTCGCTTCGGCAGGGCTAGTCAAGGCTTTACCTTGAGGAAAGGCCTCACGTCAAGTTTCCTTTTAGCTCTAGAGCGTCTCAGGAGAAGCTCCCACCCAGGCTATGAAAGCACGCTGTTGATGTAGAGAACACTCGTTCCCTTCCCAGAGCCCCGCCTACAGTGATTAAAGCACGTCCTAAAACTGTTTTTTAGGTAGCTTCAGGGCAGCATGAATGGAGCTTTCAAAATGGGAAAGCAAGGCTTGTGCCATAAGGTCCCCGTTTCCAGCAAACACGCAGCCTACCTCCGTGTGATTCCTACCAAGGAAATATACACTCTAGCTACACACTGGTCCCTTCCTTGAATAAAGTTTATTTGGCACGGAGTTCTGCGTGTAGCCAACCGCCTCCCCCAAGGAGCGCTCTAGGTAGGCTATCGGGCTTAGCTTCTTCTAAAACCCTGCAGTGTAAGAGGAAGAGCTGTGCTTTGGTTACAGCAGGAACGCAGGCCGACTTTCTCCTGTAAGGATGGGGTCTTATGGTGAGACTTTGTAGGAGGAATGCGAAGCAGTTTGGGTTTCTCAGTGCCGCTCAGCCTAGGGCAATGAGGCAGATTTGCATGCCATGTAGGACGTGAGAGAACACATTTCCTGGAGCTGTTGGAGTGCTGAGGAAATCTAGCTCTCCCAAGGAAGAGTGCAGTGTGTTGCCCTCCACTCAGCATACACAGAGTGACTGGGAAAGGTTTCCGGGCCTGGATGTTTCTTAGCAGCCCAGTGGAGCCTGCCGGTACTCGGTGTTCTTGCAGAGAATAGGGTGCCCAGGCGAGGTCCTCGCTGTCTTGGAAAGCTTACTAACCTTAAAAGAAAACAGACCTGAAACTAAGGCCTCAAGGCAACTGCTCCAAGCTTCGCTTCGGCAGGGCTAGTCAAGGCTTTACCTTGAGGAAAGGCCTCACGTCAAGTTTCCTTTTAGCTCTAGAGCGTCTCAGGAGAAGCTCCCACCCAGGCTATGAAAGCACGCTGTTGATGTAGAGAACACTCGTTCCCTTCCCAGAGCCCCGCCTACAGTGATTAAAGCACGTCCTAAAACTGTTTTTTAGGTAGCTTCAGGGCAGCATGAATGGAGCTTTCAAAATGGGAAAGCAAGGCTTGTGCCATAAGGTCCCCGTTTCCAGCAAACACGCAGCCTACCTCCGTGTGATTCCTACCAAGGAAATATACACTCTAGCTACACACTGGTCCCTTCCTTGAATAAAGTTTATTTGGCACGGAGTTCTGCGTGTAGCCAACCGCCTCCCCCAAGGAGCGCTCTAGGTAGGCTATCGGGCTTAGCTTCTTCTAAAACCCTGCAGTGTAAGAGGAAGAGCTGTGCTTTGGTTACAGCAGGAACGCAGGCCGACTTTCTCCTGTAAGGATGGGGTCTTATGGTATGACTTTGTAGGAGGAATGCGAAGCAGTTTGGTTTTCTCTGTGCCGCTCAGCCTAGGGCAATGAGGCAGATTTGCATGCCATGTAAGACGTGAGAGAACACATTTCCTGGAGCTGTTGGAGTGCTGAGGAAATCTAGCTCTCCCAAGGAAGAGTGCAGTGTGTTGCCCTCCACTCAGCATACACAGAGTGACTGGGAAAGGTTTCCGGGCCTGGATGTTTCTTAGCAGCCCAGTGGAGCCTGCCGGTACTCGGTGTTCTGGCAGGGAATAGGATGCCCAGGCGAGGTCCTAGCTATCTTGAAAAGCTTACTAACCTTAAAAGAAAACAAACCTGAAACTAAGGCCTCAAGGCAACTGCTCCAAGCTTCGCTTCGGCAGGGCTAGTCAAGGCTTTACCTTGAGGAAAGGCCTCACGTCAAGTTTCCTTTTAGCTCTAGAGCGTCTCAGGAGAAGCTCCCACCCAGGCTATGAAAGCACGCTGTTGATGTAGAGAACACTCGTTCCCTTCCCAGAGCCCTGCCTACAGTGATTAAAGCACGTCCTAAAACTGTTTTTTAGGTAGCTTCAGGGCAGCATGAATGCAGCTTTCAAAATGGGAAAGCAAGGCTTGTGCCATACGGTCCCCGTTTCCAGCAAACACGCAGCCTACCTCCGTGTGATTCCTACCAAGGAAATATACACTCTAGCTACACACTGGTCCCTTCCTTGAATAAAGTTTATTTGGCACGGAGTTCTGCGTGTAGCCAACCGCCTCCCCCAAGGAGCGCTCTAGGTAGGCTATCGGGCTTAGCTTCTTCTAAAACCCTGCAGTGTAAGAGGAAGAGCTGTGCTTTGGTTACAGCAGGAACGCAGGCCGACTTTCTCCTGTAAGGATGGGGTCTTATGGTGAGACTTTGTAGGAGGAATGCGAAGCAGTTTGGGTTTCTCAGTGCCGCTCAGCCTAGGGCAATGAGGCAGATTTGCATGCCATGTAGGACGTGAGAGAACACATTTCCTGGAGCTGTTGGAGTGCTGAGGAAATCTAGCTCTCCCAAGGAAGAGTGCAGTGTGTTGCCCTCCACTCAGCATACACAGAGTGACTGGGAAAGGTTTCCGGGCCTGGATGTTTCTTAGCAGCCCAGTGGAGCCTGCCGGTACTCGGTGTTCTTGCAGAGAATAGGGTGCCCAGGCGAGGTCCTCGCTGTCTTGGAAAGCTTACTAACCTTAAAAGAAAACAGACCTGAAACTAAGGCCTCAAGGCAACTGCTCCAAGCTTCGCTTCGGCAGGGCTAGTCAAGGCTTTACCTTGAGGAAAGGCCTCACGTCAAGTTTCCTTTTAGCTCTAGAGCGTCTCAGGAGAAGCTCCCACCCAGGCTATGAAAGCACGCTGTTGATGTAGAGAACACTCGTTCCCTTCCCAGAGCCCCGCCTACAGTGATTAAAGCACGTCCTAAAACTGTTTTTTAGGTAGCTTCAGGGCAGCATGAATGGAGCTTTCAAAATGGGAAAGCAAGGCTTGTGCCATAAGGTCCCCGTTTCCAGCGAACACGCAGCCTACCTCCGTGTGATTCCTACCAAGGAAATATACACTCTAGCTACACACTGGTCCCTTCCTTGAATAAAGTTTATTTGGCACGGAGTTCTGCGTGTAGCCAACCGCCTCCCCCAAGGAGCGCTCTAGGTAGGCTATCGGGCTTAGCTTCTTCTAAAACCCTGCAGTGTAAGAGGAAGAGCTGTGCTTTGGTTACAGCAGGAACGCAGGCCGACTTTCTCCTGTAAGGATGGGGTCTTATGGTGTGACTTTGTAGGAGGAATGCGAAGCAGTTTGGGTTTCACAGTGCCGCTCAGCCTAGGGCAATGAGGCAGATTTGAATGCCATGTAGGACGTGAGAGAACACATTTCCTGGAGCTGTTGGAGTGCTGAGGAAATCTAGCTCTCCCAAGGAAGAGTGCAGTGTGTTGCCCTCCACTCAGCATACACAGAGTGACTGGGAAAGGTTTCCGGGCCTGGATGTTTCTTACCAGCCCAGTGGAGCCTGCCGGTACTCGGTGTTCTTGCAGAGAATGGGGTGCCCAGGCGAGGTCCTCGCTGTCTTGGAAAGCTTACTAACCTTAAAAGAAAACAGACCTGAAACTAAGGCCTCAAGGCAACTGCTCCAAGCTTAGCTTCGGCAGGGCTAGTCAAGGCTTTACCTTGAGGAAAGGCCTCACGTCAAGTTTCCTTTTAGCTCTAGAGCGTCTCAGGAGAAGCTCCCACCCAGGCTATGAAAGCACGCTGTTGATGTAGAGAACACTCGTTCCCTTCCCAGAGCCCCGCCTACAGTGATTAAAGCACGTCCTAAAACTGTTTTTTAGGTAGCTTCAGGGCAGCATGAATGGAGCTTTCAAAATGGGAAAGCAAGGCTTGTGCCATAAGGTCCCCGTTTCCAGCGAACACGCAGCCTACCTCCGTGTGATTCCTACCAAGGAAATATACACTCTAGCTACACACTGGTCCCTTCCTTGAATAAAGTTTATTTGGCACGGAGTTCTGCGTGTAGCCAACCGCCTCCCCCAAGGAGCGCTCTAGGTAGGCTATCGGGCTTAGCTTCTTCTAAAACCCTGCAGTGTAAGAGGAAGAGCTGTGCTTTGGTTACAGCAGGAACGCAGGCCGACTTTCTCCTGTAAGGATGGGGTCTTATGGTGTGACTTTGTAGGAGGAATGCGAAGCAGTTTGGGTTTCTCAGTGCCGCTCAGCCTAGGGCAATGAGGCAGATTTGCATGCCATGTAGGACGTGAGAGAACACATTTCCTGGAGCTGTTGGAGTGCTGAGGAAATCTAGCTCTCCCAAGGAAGAGTGCAGTGTGTTGCCCTCCACTCAGCATACACAGAGTGACTGGGAAAGGTTTCCGGGCCTGGATGTTTCTTAGCAGCCCAGTGGAGCCTGCCGGTACTCGGTGTTCTTGCAGAGAATGGGGTGCCCAGGCGAGGTCCTCGCTGTCTTGGAAAGCTTACTAACCTTAAAAGAAAACAGACCTGAAACTAAGGCCTCAAGGCAACTGCTCCAAGCTTAGCTTCGGCAGGGCTAGTCAAGGCTTTACCTTGAGGAAAGGCCTCACGTCAAGTTTCCTTTTAGCTCTAGAGCGTCTCAGGAGAAGCTCCCACCCAGGCTATGAAAGCACGCTGTTGATGTAGAGAACACTCGTTCCCTTCCCAGAGCCCCGCCTACAGTGATTAAAGCACGTCCTAAAACTGTTT
Organism: Balaenoptera acutorostrata; assembly: GCF_949987535.1. Taxonomy (NCBI): domain Eukaryota; kingdom Metazoa; phylum Chordata; class Mammalia; order Artiodactyla; family Balaenopteridae; genus Balaenoptera; species Balaenoptera acutorostrata. The sequence goes on from NC_080066.1 coordinate 42,375,058, forward strand.
TTTAGGTAGCTTCAGGGCAGCATGAATGGAGCTTTCAAAATGGGAAAGCAAGGCTTGTGCCATAAGGTCCCCGTTTCCAGCAAACACGCAGCCTACCTCCGTGTGATTCCTACCAAGGAAATATACACTCTAGCTACACACTGGTCCCTTCCTTGAATAAAGTTTATTTGGCACGGAGTTCTGCGTGTAGCCAACCGCCTCCCCCAAGGAGCGCTCTAGGTAGGCTATCGGGCGTAGCTTCTTCTAAAACCCTGCAGTGTAAGAGGAAGAGCTGTGCTTTGGTTACAGCAGGAACGCAGGCCGACTTTCTCCTGTAAGGATGGGGTCTTATGGTGAGACTTTGTAGGAGGAATGCGAAGCAGTTTGGGTTTCTCAGTGCCGCTCAGCCTAGGGCAATGAGGCAGATTTGCATGCCAGGTAGGACGTGAGAGAACACATTTCCTGGAGCTGTTGGAGTGCTGAGGAAATCTAGCTCTCCCAAGGAAGAGTGCAGTGTGTTGCCCTCCACTCAGCATACACAGAGTGACTGGGAAAGGTTTCCGGGCCTGGATGTTTCTTAGCAGCCCAGTGGAGCCTGCCGGTACTCGGTGTTCTTGCAGAGAATAGGGTGCCCAGGCGAGGTCCTCGCTGTCTTGGAAAGCTTACTAACCTTAAAAGAAAACAGACCTGAAACTAAGGCCTCAAGGCAACTGCTCCAAGCTTAGCTTCGGCAGGGCTAGTCAAGGCTTTTCCTTGAGGAAAGGCCTCACGTCAAGTTTCCTTTTAGCTCTAGAGCGTCTCAGGAGAAGCTCCCACCCAGGCTATGAAAGCACGCTGTTGATGTAGAGAACACTCGTTCCCTTCCCAGAGCCCTGCCTACAGTGATTAAAGCACGTCCTAAAACTGTTTTTTAGGTAGCTTCAGGGCAGCATGAATGGAGCTTTCAAAATGGGAAAGCAAGGCTTGTGCCATACGGTCCCCGTTTCCAGCAAACACGCAGCCTACCTCCGTGTGATTCCTACCAAGGAAATATACACTCTAGCTACACACTGGTCCCTTCCTTGAATAAAGTTTATTTGGCACGGAGTTCTGCGTGTAGCCAACCGCCTCCCCCAAGGAGCGCTCTAGGTAGGCTATCGGGCTTAGCTTCTTCTAAAACCCTGCAGTGTAAGAGGAAGAGCTGTGCTTTGGTTACAGCAGGAACGCAGGCCGACTTTCTCCTGTAAGGATGGGGTCTTATGGTGAGACTTTGTAGGAGGAATGCGAAGCAGTTTGGGTTTCTCAGTGCCGCTCAGCCTAGGGCAATGAGGCAGATTTGCATGCCATGTAGGACGTGAGAGAACACATTTCCTGGAGCTGTTGGAGTCCTGAGGAAATCTAGCTCTCCCAAGGAAGAGTGCAGTGTGTTGCCCTCCACTCAGCATACACAGAGTGACTGGGAAAGGTTTCCGGGCCTGGATGTTTCTTAGCAGCCCAGTGGAGCCTGCCGGTACTCGGTGTTCTTGCAGAGAATAGGGTGCCCAGGCGAGGTCCTCGCTGTCTTGGAAAGCTTACTAACCTTAAAAGAAAACAGACCTGAAACTAAGGCCTCAAGACAACTGCTCCAAGCTTAGCTTCGGCAGGGCTAGTCAAGGCTTTACCTTGAGGAAAGGCCTCACGTCAAGTTTCCTTTTAGCTCTAGAGCGTCTCAGGAGAAGCTCCCACCCAGGCTATGAAAGCACGCTGTTGATGTAGAGAACACTCGTTCCCTTCCCAGAGCCCTGCCTACAGTGACTAAAAGCACGTCCTAAAACTGTTTTTTAGGTAGCTTCAGGGCAGCATGAATGGAGCTTTCAAAATGGGAAAGCAAGGCTTGTGCCATAAGGTCCCCGTTTCCAGCGAACACGCAGCCTACCTCCGTGTGATTCCTACCAAGGAAATATACACTCTAGCTACACACTGGTCCCTTCCTTGAATAAAGTTTATTTGGCACGGAGTTCTGCGTGTAGCCAACCGCCTCCCCCAAGGAGCGCTCTAGGTAGGCTATCGGGCTTAGCTTCTTCTAAAACCCTGCAGTGTAAGAGGAAGAGCTGTGCTTTGGTTAGAGCAGGAACGCAGGCCGACTTTCTCCTGTAAGGATGGGGTCTTATGGTATGACTTTGTAGGAGGAATGCGAAGCCGTTTGGTTTTCTCTGTGCCGCTCAGCCTAGGGCAATGAGGCAGATTTGCATGCCATGTAGGACGTGAGAGAACACATTTCCTGGAGCTGTTGGAGTGCTGAGGAAATCTAGCTCTCCCAAGGAAGAGTGCAGTGTGTTGCCCTCCACTCAGCATACACAGAGTGACTGGGAAAGGTTTCCGGGCCTGGATGTTTCTTAGCAGCCCAGTGGAGCCTGCCGGTACTCGGTGTTCTTGCAGGGAATAGGGTGCCCAGGCGAGGTCCTCGCTGTCTTGAAAAGCTTACTAACCTTAAAAGAAAACAGACCTGAAACTAAGGCCTCAAGGCAAGTGCTCCAAGCTTCGCTTCGGCAGGGCTAGTCAAGGCTTTACCTTGAGGAAAGGCCTCACGTCAAGTTTCCTTTTAGCTCTAGAGCGTCTCAGGAGAAGCTCCCACCCAGGCTATGAAAGCACGCTGTTGATGTAGAGAACACTCGTTCCCTTCCCAGAGCCCCGCCTACAGTGATTAAAGCACGTCCTAAAACTGTTTTTTAGGTAGCTTCAGGGCAGCATGAATGGAGCTTTCAAAATGGGAAAGCAAGGCTTGTGCCATAAGGTCCCCGTTTCCAGCGAACACGCAGCCTACCTCCGTGTGATTCCTACCAAGGAAATATACACTCTAGCTACACACTGGTCCCTTCCTTGAATAAAGTTTATTTGGCACGGAGTTCTGCGTGTAGCCAACCGCCTCCCCCAAGGAGCGCTCTAGGTAGGCTATCGGGCTTAGCTTCTTCTAAAACCCTGCAGTGTAAGAGGAAGAGCTGTGCTTTGGTTACAGCAGGAACGCAGGCCGACTTTCTCCTGTAAGGATGGGGTCTTATGGTGTGACTTTGTAGGAGGAATGCGAAGCAGTTTGGGTTTCTCAGTGCCGCTCAGCCTAGGGCAATGAGGCAGATTTGCATGCCATGTAGGACGTGAGAGAACACATTTCCTGGAGCTGTTGGAGTGCTGAGGAAATCTAGCTCTCCCAAGGAAGAGTGCAGTGTGTTGCCCTCCACTCAGCATACACAGAGTGACTGGGAAAGGTTTCCGGGCCTGGATGTTTCTTAGCAGCCCAGTGGAGCCTGCCGGTACTCGGTGTTCTTGCAGAGAATGGGGTGCCCAGGCGAGGTCCTCGCTGTCTTGGAAAGCTTACTAACCTTAAAAGAAAACAGACCTGAAACTAAGGCCTCAAGGCAACTGCTCCAAGCTTAGCTTCGGCAGGGCTAGTCAAGGCTTTACCTTGAGGAAAGGCCTCACGTCAAGTTTCCTTTTAGCTCTAGAGCGTCTCAGGAGAAGCTCCCACCCAGGCTATGAAAGCACGCTGTTGATGTAGAGAACACTCGTTCCCTTCCCAGAGCCCCGCCTACAGTGATTAAAGCACGTCCTAAAACTGTTTTTTAGGTAGCTTCAGGGCAGCATGAATGGAGCTTTCAAAATGGGAAAGCAAGGCTTGTGCCATAAGGTCCCCGTTTCCAGCGAACACGCAGCCTACCTCCGTGTGATTCCTACCAAGGAAATATACACTCTAGCTACACACTGGTCCCTTCCTTGAATAAAGTTTATTTGGCACGGAGTTCTGCGTGTAGCCAACCGCCTCCCCCAAGGAGCGCTCTAGGTAGGCTATCGGGCTTAGCTTCTTCTAAAACCCTGCAGTGTAAGAGGAAGAGCTGTGCTTTGGTTACAGCAGGAACGCAGGCCGACTTTCTCCTGTAAGGATGGGGTCTTATGGTGTGACTTTGTAGGAGGAATGCGAAGCAGTTTGGGTTTCTCAGTGCCGCTCAGCCTAGGGCAATGAGGCAGATTTGCATGCCATGTAGGACGTGAGAGAACACATTTCCTGGAGCTGTTGGAGTGCTGAGGAAATCTAGCTCTCCCAAGGAAGAGTGCAGTGTGTTGCCCTCCACTCAGCATACACAGAGTGACTGGGAAAGGTTTCCGGGCCTGGATGTTTCTTAGCAGCCCAGTGGAGCCTGCCGGTACTCGGTGTTCTTGCAGAGAATGGGGTGCCCAGGCGAGGTCCTCGCTGTCTTGGAAAGCTTACTAACCTTAAAAGAAAACAGACCTGAAACTAAGGCCTCAAGGCAACTGCTCCAAGCTTAGCTTCGGCAGGGCTAGTCAAGGCTTTACCTTGAGGAAAGGCCTCACGTCAAGTTTCCTTTTAGCTCTAGAGCGTCTCAGGAGAAGCTCCCACCCAGGCTATGAAAGCACGCTGTTGATGTAGAGAACACTCGTTCCCTTCCCAGAGCCCCGCCTACAGTGATTAAAGCACGTCCTAAAACTGTTTTTTAGGTAGCTTCAGGGCAGCATGAATGGAGCTTTCAAAATGGGAAAGCAAGGCTTGTGCCATAAGGTCCCCGTTTCCAGCAAACACGCAGCCTACCTCCGTGTGATTCCTACCAAGGAAATATACACTCTAGCTACACACTGGTCCCTTCCTTGAATAAAGTTTATTTGGCACGGAGTTCTGCGTGTAGCCAACCGCCTCCCCCAAGGAGCGCTCTAGGTAGGCTATCGGGCTTAGCTTCTTCTAAAACCCTGCAGTGTAAGAGGAAGAGCTGTGCTTTGGTTACAGCAGGAACGCAGGCCGACTTTCTCCTGTAAGGATGGGGTCTTATGGTGAGACTTTGTAGGAGGAATGCGAAGCAGTTTGGGTTTCTCAGTGCCGCTCAGCCTAGGGCAATGAGGCAGATTTGCATGCCATGTAGGACGTGAGAGAACACATTTCCTGGAGCTGTTGGAGTGCTGAGGAAATCTAGCTCTCCCAAGGAAGAGTGCAGTGTGTTGCCCTCCACTCAGCATACACAGAGTGACTGGGAAAGGTTTCCGGGCCTGGATGTTTCTTAGCAGCCCAGTGGAGCCTGCCGGTACTCGGTGTTCTTGCAGAGAATAGGGTGCCCAGGCGAGGTCCTCGCTGTCTTGGAAAGCTTACTAACCTTAAAAGAAAACAGACCTGAAACTAAGGCCTCAAGGCAACTGCTCCAAGCTTAGCTTCGGCAGGGCTAGTCAAGGCTTTTCCTTGAGGAAAGGCCTCACGTCAAGTTTCCTTTTAGCTCTAGAGCGTCTCAGGAGAAGCTCCCACCCAGGCTATGAAAGCACGCTGTTGATGTAGAGAACACTCGTTCCCTTCCCAGAGCCCTGCCTACAATGATTAAAGCACGTCCTAAAACTGTTTTTTAGGTAGCTTCAGGGCAGCATGAATGGAGCTTTCAAAATGGGAAAGCAAGGCTTGTGCCATACGGTCCCCGTTTCCAGCAAACACGCAGCCTACCTCCGTGTGATTCCTACCAAGGAAATATACACTCTAGCTACACACTGGTCCCTTCCTTGAATAAAGTTTATTTGGCACGGAGTTCTGCGTGTAGCCAACCGCCTCCCCCAAGGAGCGCTCTAGGTAGGCTATCGGGCTTAGCTTCTTCTAAAACCCTGCAGTGTAAGAGGAAGAGCTGTGCTTTGGTTACAGCAGGAACGCAGGCCGACTTTCTCCTGTAAGGATGGGGTCTTATGGTGAGACTTTGTAGGAGGAATGCGAAGCAGTTTGGGTTTCTCAGTGCCGCTCAGCCTAGGGCAATGAGGCAGATTTGCATGCCATGTAGGACGTGAGAGAACACATTTCCTGGAGCTGTTGGAGTCCTGAGGAAATCTAGCTCTCCCAAGGAAGAGTGCAGTGTGTTGCCCTCCACTCAGCATACACAGAGTGACTGGGAAAGGTTTCCGGGCCTGGATGTTTCTTAGCAGCCCAGTGGAGCCTGCCGGTACTCGGTGTTCTTGCAGAGAATAGGGTGCCCAGGCGAGGTCCTCGCTGTCTTGGAAAGCTTACTAACCTTAAAAGAAAACAGACCTGAAACTAAGGCCTCAAGACAACTGCTCCAAGCTTAGCTTCGGCAGGGCTAGTCAAGGCTTTACCTTGAGGAAAGGCCTCACGTCAAGTTTCCTTTTAGCTCTAGAGCGTCTCAGGAGAAGCTCCCACCCAGGCTATGAAAGCACGCTGTTGATGTAGAGAACACTCGTTCCCTTCCCAGAGCCCTGCCTACAGTGACTAAAAGCACGTCCTAAAACTGTTTTTTAGGTAGCTTCAGGGCAGCATGAATGGAGCTTTCAAAATGGGAAAGCAAGGCTTGTGCCATAAGGTCCCCGTTTCCAGCGAACACGCAGCCTACCTCCGTGTGATTCCTACCAAGGAAATATACACTCTAGCTACACACTGGTCCCTTCCTTGAATAAAGTTTATTTGGCACGGAGTTCTGCGTGTAGCCAACCGCCTCCCCCAAGGAGCGCTCTAGGTAGGCTATCGGGCTTAGCTTCTTCTAAAACCCTGCAGTGTAAGAGGAAGAGCTGTGCTTTGGTTACAGCAGGAACGCAGGCCGACTTTCTCCTGTAAGGATGGGGTCTTATGGTGAGACTTTGTAGGAGGAATGCGAAGCAGTTTGGGTTTCTCAGTGCCGCTCAGCCTAGGGCAATGAGGCAGATTTGCATGCCATGTAGGACGTGAGAGAACACATTTCCTGGAGCTGTTGGAGTCCTGAGGAAATCTAGCTCTCCCAAGGAAGAGTGCAGTGTGTTGCCCTCCACTCAGCATACACAGAGTGACTGGGAAAGGTTTCCGGGCCTGGATGTTTCTTAGCAGCCCAGTGGAGCCTGCCGGTACTCGGTGTTCTTGCAGAGAATAGGGTGCCCAGGCGAGGTCCTCGCTGTCTTGGAAAGCTTACTAACCTTAAAAGAAAAAAGACCTGAAACTAAGGCCTCAAGGCAACTGCTCCAAGCTTCGCTTCGGCAGGGCTAGTCAAGGCTTTACCTTGAGGAAAGGCCTCACGTCAAGTTTCCTTTTAGCTCTAGAGCGTCTCAGGAGAAGCTCCCACCCAGGCTATGAAAGCACGCTGTTGATGTAGAGAACACTCGTTCCCTTCCCAGAGCCCTGCCTACAGTGACTAAAAGCACGTCCTAAAACTGTTTTTTAGGTAGCTTCAGGGCAGCATGAATGGAGCTTTCAAAATGGGAAAGCAAGGCTTGTGCCATAAGGTCCCCGTTTCCAGCGAACACGCAGCCTACCTCCGTGTGATTCCTACCAAGGAAATATACACTCTAGCTACACACTGGTCCCTTCCTTGAATAAAGTTTATTTGGCACGGAGTTCTGCGTGTAGCCAACCGCCTCCCCCAAGGAGCGCTCTAGGTAGGCTATCGGGCTTAGCTTCTTCTAAAACCCTGCAGTGTAAGAGGAAGAGCTGTGCTTTGGTTACAGCAGGAACGCAGGCCGACTTTCTCCTGTAAGGATGGGGTCTTATGGTATGACTTTGTAGGAGGAATGCGAAGCAGTTTGGTTTTCTCTGTGCCGCTCAGCCTAGGGCAATGAGGCAGATTTGCATGCCATGTAGGACGTGAGAGAACACATTTCCTGGAGCTGTTGGAGTGCTGAGGAAATCTAGCTCTCCCAAGGAAGAGTGCAGTGTGTTGCCCTCCACTCAGCATACACAGAGTGACTGGGAAAGGTTTCCGGGCCTGGATGTTTCTTAGCAGCCCAGTGGAGCCTGCCGGTACTCGGTGTTCTGGCAGGGAATAGGATGCCCAGGCGAGGTCCTAGCTATCTTGAAAAGCTTACTAACCTTAAAAGAAAACAAACCTGAAACTAAGGCCTCAAGGCAACTGCTCCAAGCTTAGCTTCGGCAGGGCTAGTCAAGGCTTTACCTTGAGGAAAGGCCTCACGTCAAGTTTCCTTTTAGCTCTAGAGCGTCTCAGGAGAAGCTCCCACCCAGGCTATGAAAGCACGCTGTTGATGTAGAGAACACTCGTTCCCTTCCCAGAGCCCTGCCTACAGTGACTAAAAGCACGTCCTAAAACTGTTTTTTAGGTAGCTTCAGGGCAGCATGAATGGATCTTTCAAAATGGGAAAGCAAGGCTTGTGCCATAAGGTCCCCGTTTCCAGCGAACACGCAGCCTACCTCCGTGTGATTCCTACCAAGGAAATATACACTCTAGCTACACACTGGTCCCTTCCTTGAATAAAGTTTATTTGGCACGGAGTTCTGCGTGTAGCCAACCGCCTCCCCCAAGGAGCGCTCTAGGTAGGCTATCGGGCTTAGCTTCTTCTAAAACCCTGCAGTGTAAGAGGAAGAGCTGTGCTTTGGTTACAGCAGGAACGCAGGCCGACTTTCTCCTGTAAGGATGGGGTCTTATGGTGAGACTTTGTAGGAGGAATGCGAAGCAGTTTGGGTTTCTCAGTGCCGCTCAGCCTAGGGCAATGAGGCAGATTTGCATGCCATGTAGGACGTGAGAGAACACATTTCCTGGAGCTGTTGGAGTCCTGAGGAAATCTAGCTCTCCCAAGGAAGAGTGCAGTGTGTTGCCCTCCACTCAGCATACACAGAGTGACTGGGAAAGGTTTCCGGGCCTGGATGTTTCTTAGCAGCCCAGTGGAGCCTGCCGGTACTCGGTGTTCTTGCAGAGAATAGGGTGCCCAGGCGAGGTCCTCGCTGTCTTGGAAAGCTTACTAACCTTAAAAGAAAACAGACCTGAAACTAAGGCCTCAAGGCAACTGCTCCAAGCTTCGCTTCGGCAGGGCTAGTCAAGGCTTTACCTTGAGGAAAGGCCTCACGTCAAGTTTCCTTTTAGCTCTAGAGCGTCTCAGGAGAAGCTCCCACCCAGGCTATGAAAGCACGCTGTTGATGTAGAGAACACTCGTTCCCTTCCCAGAGCCCTGCCTACAGTGACTAAAAGCACGTCCTAAAACTGTTTTTTAGGTAGCTTCAGGGCAGCATGAATGGAGCTTTCAAAATGGGAAAGCAAGGCTTGTGCCATAAGGTCCCCGTTTCCAGCGAACACGCAGCCTACCTCCGTGTGATTCCTACCAAGGAAATATACACTCTAGCTACACACTGGTCCCTTCCTTGAATAAAGTTTATTTGGCACGGAGTTCTGCGTGTAGCCAACCGCCTCCCCCAAGGAGCGCTCTAGGTAGGCTATCGGGCTTAGCTTCTTCTAAAACCCTGCAGTGTAAGAGGAAGAGCTGTGCTTTGGTTACAGCAGGAACGCAGGCCGACTTTCTCCTGTAAGGATGGGGTCTTATGGTATGACTTTGTAGGAGGAATGCGAAGCAGTTTGGTTTTCTCTGTGCCGCTCAGCCTAGGGCAATGAGGCAGATTTGCATGCCATGTAGGACGTGAGAGAACACATTTCCTGGAGCTGTTGGAGTGCTGAGGAAATCTAGCTCTCCCAAGGAAGAGTGCAGTGTGTTGCCCTCCACTCAGCATACACAGAGTGACTGGGAAAGGTTTCCGGGCCTGGATGTTTCTTAGCAGCCCAGTGGAGCCTGCCGGTACTCGGTGTTCTGGCAGGGAATAGGATGCCCAGGCGAGGTCCTAGCTATCTTGAAAAGCTTACTAACCTTAAAAGAAAACAAACCTGAAACTAAGGCCTCAAGGCAACTGCTCCAAGCTTAGCTTCGGCAGGGCTAGTCAAGGCTTTACCTTGAGGAAAGGCCTCACGTCAAGTTTCCTTTTAGCTCTAGAGCGTCTCAGGAGAAGCTCCCACCCAGGCTATGAAAGCACGCTGTTGATGTAGAGAACACTCGTTCCCTTCCCAGAGCCCTGCCTACAGTGACTAAAAGCACGTCCTAAAACTGTTTTTTAGGTAGCTTCAGGGCAGCATGAATGGATCTTTCAAAATGGGAAAGCAAGGCTTGTGCCATAAGGTCCCCGTTTCCAGCGAACACGCAGCCTACCTCCGTGTGATTCCTACCAAGGAAATATACACTCTAGCTACACACTGGTCCCTTCCTTGAATAAAGTTTATTTGGCACGGAGTTCTGCGTGTAGCCAACCGCCTCCCCCAAGGAGCGCTCTAGGTAGGCTATCGGGCTTAGCTTCTTCTAAAACCCTGCAGTGTAAGAGGAAGAGCTGTGCTTTGGTTACAGCAGGCGCAGGCCGACTTTCTCCTGTAAGGATGGGGTCTTATGGTGTGACTTTGTAGGAGGAATGCGAAGCAGTTTGGGTTTCTCAGTGCCGCTCAGCCTAGGGCAATGAGGCAGATTTGCATGCCATGTAGGACGTGAGAGAACACATTTCCTGGAGCTGTTGGAGTGCTGAGGAAATCTAGCTCTCCCAAGGAAGAGTGCAGTGTGTTGCCCTCCACTCAGCATACACAGAGTGACTGGGAAAGCTTTCCGGGCCTGGATGTTTCTTAGCAGCCCAGTGGAGCCTGCCGGTACTCGGTGTTCTTGCAGAGAATGGGGTGCCCAGGCGAGGTCCTCGCTGTCTTGGAAAGCTTACTAACCTTAAAAGAAAAAAGACCTGAAACTAAGGCCTCAAGGCAACTGCTCCAAGCTTAGCTTCGGCAGGGCTAGTCAAGGCTTTACCTTGAGGAAAGGCCTCACGTCAAGTTTCCTTTTAGCTCTAGAGCGTCTCAGGAGAAGCTCCCACCCAGGCTATGAAAGCACGCTGTTGATGTAGAGAACACTCGTTCCCTTCCCAGAGCCCCGCCTACAGTGATTAAAGCACGTCCTAAAACTGTTTTTTAGGTAGCTTCAGGGCAGCATGAATGGAGCTTTCAAAATGGGAAAGCAAGGCTTGTGCCATAAGGTCCCCGTTTCCAGCGAACACGCAGCCTACCTCCGTGTGATTCCTACCAAGGAAATATACACTCTAGCTACACACTGGTCCCTTCCTTGAATAAAGTTTATTTGGCACGGAGTTCTGCGTGTAGCCAACCGCCTCCCCCAAGGAGCGCTCTAGGTAGGCTATCGGGCTTAGCTTCTTCTAAAACCCTGCAGTGTAAGAGGAAGAGCTGTGCTTTGGTTACAGCAGGAACGCAGGCCGACTTTCTCCTGTAAGGATGGGGTCTTATGGTGTGACTTTGTAGGAGGAATGCGAAGCAGTTTGGGTTTCTCAGTGCCGCTCAGCCTAGGGCAATGAGGCAGATTTGCATGCCATGTAGGACGTGAGAGAACACATTTCCTGGAGCTGTTGGAGTGCTGAGGAAATCTAGCTCTCCCAAGGAAGAGTGCAGTGTGTTGCCCTCCACTCAGCATACACAGAGTGACTGGGAAAGGTTTCCGGGCCTGGATGTTTCTTAGCAGCCCAGTGGAGCCTGCCGGTACTCGGTGTTCTGGCAGGGAATAGGGTGCCCAGGCGAGGTCGTAGCTATCTTGAAAAGCTTACTAACCTTAAAAGAAAACAAACCTGAAACTAAGGCCTCAAGGCAACTGCTCCAAGCTTAGCTTCGGCAGGGCTAGTCAAGGCTTTACCTTGAGGAAAGGCCTCACGTCAAGTTTCCTTTTAGCTCTAGAGCGTCTCAGGAGAAGCTCCCACCCAGGCTATGAAAGCACGCTGTTGATGTAGAGAACACTCGTTCCCTTCCCAGAGCCCTGCCTACAGTGACTAAAAGCACGTCCTAAAACTGTTTTTTAGGGAGCTTCAGGGCAGCATGAATGGAGCTTTCAAAATGGAAAGCAAGGCTTGTGCCATAAGGTCCCCGTTTCCAGCGAACACGCAGCCTACCTCCGTGTGATTCCTACCAAGGAAATATACACTCTAGCTACACACTGGTCCCTTCCTTGAATAAAGTTTATTTGGCACGGAGTTCTGCGTGTAGCCAACCGCCTCCCCCAAGGAGCGCTCTAGGTAGGCTATCGGGCTTAGCTTCTTCTAAAACCCTGCAGTGTAAGAGGAAGAGCTGTGCTTTGGTTACAGCAGGAACGCAGGCCGACTTTCTCCTGTAAGGATGGGGTCTTATGGTGTGACTTTGTAGGAGGAATGCGAAGCAGTTTGGGTTTCTCAGTGCCGCTCAGCCTAGGGCAATGAGGCAGATTTGCATGCCATGTAGGACGTGAGAGAACACATTTCCTGGAGCTGTTGGAGTGCTGAGGAAATCTAGCTCTCCCAAGGAAGAGTGCAGTGTGTTGCCCTCCACTCAGCATACACAGAGTGACTGGGAAAGGTTTCCGGGCCTGGATGTTTCTTAGCAGCCCAGTGGAGCCTGCCGGTACTCGGTGTTCTTGCAGGGAATAGGGTGCCCAGGCGAGGTCCTCGCTGTCTTGAAAAGCTTACTAACTTTAAAAGAAAACAGACCTGAAACTAAGACCTCAAGGCAACTGCTCCAAACTTAGCTTCGGCAGGGCTAGTCAAGGCTTTACCTTGAGGAAAGGCCTCACGTCAAGTTTCCTTTTAGCTCTAGAGCGTCTCAGGAGAAGCTCCCACCCAGGCTATGAAAGCACGCTGTTGATGTAGAGAACACTCGTTCCCTTCCCAGAGCCCTGCCTACAGTGACTAAAAGCACGTCCTAAAACTGTTTTTTAGGTAGCTTCAGGGCAGCATGAATGGAGCTTTCAAAATGGGAAAGCAAGGCTTGTGCCATAAGGTCCCCGTTTCCAGCGAACACGCAGCCTACCTCCGTGTGATTCCTACCAAGGAAATATACACTCTAGCTACACACTGGTCCCTTCCTTGAATAAAGTTTATTTGGCACGGAGTTCTGCGTGTAGCCAACCGCCTCCCCCAAGGAGCGCTCTAGGTAGGCTATCGGGCTTAGCTTCTTCTAAAACCCTGCAGTGTAAGAGGAAGAGCTGTGCTTTGGTTACAGCAGGAACGCAGGCCGACTTTCTCCTGTAAGGATGGGGTCTTATGGTGAGACTTTGTAGGAGGAATGCGAAGCAGTTTGGGTTTCTCAGTGCCGCTCAGCCTAGGGCAATGAGGCAGATTTGCATGCCATGTAGGACGTGAGAGAACACATTTCCTGGAGCTGTTGGAGTCCTGAGGAAATCTAGCTCTCCCAAGGAAGAGTGCAGTGTGTTGCCCTCCACTCAGCATACACAGAGTGACTGGGAAAGGTTTCCGGGCCTGGATGTTTCTTAGCAGCCCAGTGGAGCCTGCCGGTACTCGGTGTTCTTGCAGAGAATAGGGTGCCCAGGCGAGGTCCTCGCTGTCTTGGAAAGCTTACTAACCTTAAAAGAAAACAGACCTGAAACTAAGGCCTCAAGGCAACTGCTCCAAGCTTAGCTTCGGCAGGGCTAGTCAAGGCTTTACCTTGAGGAAAGGCCTCACGTCAAGTTTCCTTTTAGCTCTAGAGCGTCTCAGGAGAAGCTCCCACCCAGGCTATGAAAGCACGCTGTTGATGTAGAGAACACTCGTTCCCTTCCCAGAGCCCTGCCTACAGTGACTAAAAGCACGTCCTAAAACTGTTTTTTAGGTAGCTTCAGGGCAGCATGAATGGAGCTTTCAAAATGGGAAAGCAAGGCTTGTGCCATAAGGTCCCCGTTTCCAGCGAACACGCAGCCTACCTCCGTGTGATTCCTACCAAGGAAATATACACTCTAGCTACACACTGGTCCCTTCCTTGAATAAAGTTTATTTGGCACGGAGTTCTGCGTGTAGCCAACCGCCTCCCCCAAGGAGCGCTCTAGGTAGGCTATCGGGCTTAGCTTCTTCTAAAACCCTGCAGTGTAAGAGGAAGAGCTGTGCTTTGGTTACAGCAGGAACGCAGGCCGACTTTCTCCTGTAAGGATGGGGTCTTATGGTGAGACTTTGTAGGAGGAATGCGAAGCAGTTTGGGTTTCTCAGTGCCGCTCAGCCTAGGGCAATGAGGCAGATTTGCATGCCATGTAGGACGTGAGAGAACACATTTCCTGGAGCTGTTGGAGTGCTGAGGAAATCTAGCTCTCCCAAGGAAGAGTGCAGTGTGTTGCCCTCCACTCAGCATACACAGAGTGACTGGGAAAGGTTTCCGGGCCTGGATGTTTCTTAGCAGCCCAGTGGAGCCTGCCGGTACTCGGTGTTCTTGCAGGGAATAGGGTGCCCAGGCGAGGTCCTCGCTGTCTTGAAAAGCTTACTAACCTTAAAAGAAAACAGACCTGAAACTAAGGCCTCAAGTCAAGTGCTCCAAGCTTCGCTTCGGCAGGTCTAGTCAAGGCTTTACCTTGAGGAAAGGCCTCACGTCAAGTTTACTTTTAGCTCTAGAGCGTCTCAGGAGAAGCTCCCACCCAGGCTATGAAAGCACGCTGTTGATGTAGAGAACACTCGTTCCCTTCCCAGAGCCCCGCCTACAGTGATTAAAGCACGTCCTAAAACTGTTTTTTAGGTAGCTTCAGGGCAGCATGAATGGAGCTTTCAAAATGGGAAAGCAAGGCTTGTGCCATAAGGTCCCCGTTTCCAGCGAACACGCAGCCTACCTCCGTGTGATTCCTACCAAGGAAATATACACTCTAGCTACACACTGGTCCCTTCCTTGAATAAAGTTTATTTGGCACGGAGTTCTGCGTGTAGCCAACCGCCTCCCCCAAGGAGCGCTCTAGGTAGGCTATCGGGCTTAGCTTCTTCTAAAACCCTGCAGTGTAAGAGGAAGAGCTGTGCTTTGGTTACAGCAGGAACGCAGGCCGACTTTCTCCTGTAAGGATGGGGTCTTATGGTGTGACTTTGTAGGAGGAATGCGAAGCAGTTTGGGTTTCTCAGTGCCGCTCAGCCTAGGGCAATGAGGCAGATTTGCATGCCATGTAGGACGTGAGAGAACACATTTCCTGGAGCTGTTGGAGTGCTGAGGAAATCTAGCTCTCCCAAGGAAGAGTGCAGTGTGTTGCCCTCCACTCAGCATACACAGAGTGACTGGGAAAGCTTTCCGGGCCTGGATGTTTCTTAGCAGCCCAGTGGAGCCTGCCGGTACTCGGTGTTCTTGCAGAGAATGGGGTGCCCAGGCGAGGTCCTCGCTGTCTTGGAAAGCTTACTAACCTTAAAAGAAAAAAGACCTGAAACTAAGGCCTCAAGGCAACTGCTCCAAGCTTAGCTTCGGCAGGGCTAGTCAAGGCTTTACCTTGAGGAAAGGCCTCACGTCAAGTTTCCTTTTAGCTCTAGAGCGTCTCAGGAGAAGCTCCCACCCAGGCTATGAAAGCACGCTGTTGATGTAGAGAACACTCGTTCCCTTCCCAGAGCCCCGCCTACAGTGATTAAAGCACGTCCTAAAACTGTTTTTTAGGTAGCTTCAGGGCAGCATGAATGGAGCTTTCAAAATGGGAAAGCAAGGCTTGTGCCATAAGGTCCCCGTTTCCAGCGAACACGCAGCCTACCTCCGTGTGATTCCTACCAAGGAAATATACACTCTAGCTACACACTGGTCCCTTCCTTGAATAAAGTTTATTTGGCACGGAGTTCTGCGTGTAGCCAACCGCCTCCCCCAAGGAGCGCTCTAGGTAGGCTATCGGGCTTAGCTTCTTCTAAAACCCTGCAGTGTAAGAGGAAGAGCTGTGCTTTGGTTACAGCAGGAACGCAGGCCGACTTTCTCCTGTAAGGATGGGGTCTTATGGTGTGACTTTGTAGGAGGAATGCGAAGCAGTTTGGGTTTCTCAGTGCCGCTCAGCCTAGGGCAATGAGGCAGATTTGCATGCCATGTAGGACGTGAGAGAACACATTTCCTGGAGCTGTTGGAGTGCTGAGGAAATCTAGCTCTCCCAAGGAAGAGTGCAGTGTGTTGCCCTCCACTCAGCATACACAGAGTGACTGGGAAAGCTTTCCGGGCCTGGATGTTTCTTAGCAGCCCAGTGGAGCCTGCCGGTACTCGGTGTTCTTGCAGAGAATGGGGTGCCCAGGCGAGGTCCTCGCTGTCTTGGAAAGCTTACTAACCTTAAAAGAAAAAAGACCTGAAACTAAGGCCTCAAGGCAACTGCTCCAAGCTTAGCTTCGGCAGGGCTAGTCAAGGCTTTACCTTGAGGAAAGGCCTCACGTCAAGTTTCCTTTTAGCTCTAGAGCGTCTCAGGAGAAGCTCCCACCCAGGCTATGAAAGCACGCTGTTGATGTAGAGAACACTCGTTCCCTTCCCAGAGCCCCGCCTACAGTGATTAAAGCACGTCCTAAAACTGTTTTTTAGGTAGCTTCAGGGCAGCATGAATGGAGCTTTCAAAATGGGAAAGCAAGGCTTGTGCCATAAGGTCCCCGTTTCCAGCGAACACGCAGCCTACCTCCGTGTGATTCCTACCAAGGAAATATACACTCTAGCTACACACTGGTCCCTTCCTTGAATAAAGTTTATTTGGCACGGAGTTCTGCGTGTAGCCAACCGCCTCCCCCAAGGAGCGCTCTAGGTAGGCTATCGGGCTTAGCTTCTTCTAAAACCCTGCAGTGTAAGAGGAAGAGCTGTGCTTTGGTTACAGCAGGAACGCAGGCCGACTTTCTCCTGTAAGGATGGGGTCTTATGGTGAGACTTTGTAGGAGGAATGCGAAGCAGTTTGGGTTTCTCAGTGCCGCTCAGCCTAGGGCAATGAGGCAGATTTGCATGCCATGTAGGACGTGAGAGAACACATTTCCTGGAGCTGTTGGAGTCCTGAGGAAATCTAGCTCTCCCAAGGAAGAGTGCAGTGTGTTGCCCTCCACTCAGCATACACAGAGTGACTGGGAAAGGTTTCCGGGCCTGGATGTTTCTTAGCAGCCCAGTGGAGCCTGCCGGTACTCGGTGTTCTTGCAGAGAATAGGGTGCCCAGGCGAGGTCCTCGCTGTCTTGGAAAGCTTACTAACCTTAAAAGAAAACAGACCTGAAACTAAGGCCTCAAGGCAACTGCTCCAAGCTTAGCTTCGGCAGGGCTAGTCAAGGCTTTACCTTGAGGAAAGGCCTCACGTCAAGTTTCCTTTTAGCTCTAGAGCGTCTCAGGAGAAGCTCCCACCCAGGCTATGAAAGCACGCTGTTGATGTAGAGAACACTCGTTCCCTTCCCAGAGCCCTGCCTACAGTGACTAAAAGCACGTCCTAAAACTGTTTTTTAGGTAGCTTCAGGGCAGCATGAATGGAGCTTTCAAAATGGGAAAGCAAGGCTTGTGCCATAAGGTCCCCGTTTCCAGCGAACACGCAGCCTACCTCCGTGTGATTCCTACCAAGGAAATATACACTCTAGCTACACACTGGTCCCTTCCTTGAATAAAGTTTATTTGGCACGGAGTTCTGCGTGTAGCCAACCGCCTCCCCCAAGGAGCGCTCTAGGTAGGCTATCGGGCTTAGCTTCTTCTAAAACCCTGCAGTGTAAGAGGAAGAGCTGTGCTTTGGTTACAGCAGGAACGCAGGCCGACTTTCTCCTGTAAGGATGGGGTCTTATGGTGAGACTTTGTAGGAGGAATGCGAAGCAGTTTGGGTTTCTCAGTGCCGCTCAGCCTAGGGCAATGAGGCAGATTTGCATGCCATGTAGGACGTGAGAGAACACATTTCCTGGAGCTGTTGGAGTGCTGAGGAAATCTAGCTCTCCCAAGGAAGAGTGCAGTGTGTTGCCCTCCACTCAGCATACACAGAGTGACTGGGAAAGGTTTCCGGGCCTGGATGTTTCTTAGCAGCCCAGTGGAGCCTGCCGGTACTCGGTGTTCTTGCAGGGAATAGGGTGCCCAGGCGAGGTCCTCGCTGTCTTGAAAAGCTTACTAACCTTAAAAGAAAACAGACCTGAAACTAAGGCCTCAAGTCAAGTGCTCCAAGCTTCGCTTCGGCAGGTCTAGTCAAGGCTTTACCTTGAGGAAAGGCCTCACGTCAAGTTTACTTTTAGCTCTAGAGCGTCTCAGGAGAAGCTCCCACCCAGGCTATGAAAGCACGCTGTTGATGTAGAGAACACTCGTTCCCTTCCCAGAGCCCCGCCTACAGTGATTAAAGCACGTCCTAAAACTGTTTTTTAGGTAGCTTCAGGGCAGCATGAATGGAGCTTTCAAAATGGGAAAGCAAGGCTTGTGCCATAAGGTCCCCGTTTCCAGCGAACACGCAGCCTACCTCCGTGTGATTCCTACCAAGGAAATATACACTCTAGCTACACACTGGTCCCTTCCTTGAATAAAGTTTATTTGGCACGGAGTTCTGCGTGTAGCCAACCGCCTCCCCCAAGGAGCGCTCTAGGTAGGCTATCGGGCTTAGCTTCTTCTAAAACCCTGCAGTGTAAGAGGAAGAGCTGTGCTTTGGTTACAGCAGGAACGCAGGCCGACTTTCTCCTGTAAGGATGGGGTCTTATGGTGTGACTTTGTAGGAGGAATGCGAAGCAGTTTGGGTTTCTCAGTGCCGCTCAGCCTAGGGCAATGAGGCAGATTTGCATGCCATGTAGGACGTGAGAGAACACATTTCCTGGAGCTGTTGGAGTGCTGAGGAAATCTAGCTCTCCCAAGGAAGAGTGCAGTGTGTTGCCCTCCACTCAGCATACACAGAGTGACTGGGAAAGCTTTCCGGGCCTGGATGTTTCTTAGCAGCCCAGTGGAGCCTGCCGGTACTCGGTGTTCTTGCAGAGAATGGGGTGCCCAGGCGAGGTCCTCGCTGTCTTGGAAAGCTTACTAACCTTAAAAGAAAAAAGACCTGAAACTAAGGCCTCAAGGCAACTGCTCCAAGCTTAGCTTCGGCAGGGCTAGTCAAGGCTTTACCTTGAGGAAAGGCCTCACGTCAAGTTTCCTTTTAGCTCTAGAGCGTCTCAGGAGAAGCTCCCACCCAGGCTATGAAAGCACGCTGTTGATGTAGAGAACACTCGTTCCCTTCCCAGAGCCCCGCCTACAGTGATTAAAGCACGTCCTAAAACTGTTTTTTAGGTAGCTTCAGGGCAGCATGAATGGAGCTTTCAAAATGGGAAAGCAAGGCTTGTGCCATAAGGTCCCCGTTTCCAGCGAACACGCAGCCTACCTCCGTGTGATTCCTACCAAGGAAATATACACTCTAGCTACACACTGGTCCCTTCCTTGAATAAAGTTTATTTGGCACGGAGTTCTGCGTGTAGCCAACCGCCTCCCCCAAGGAGCGCTCTAGGTAGGCTATCGGGCTTAGCTTCTTCTAAAACCCTGCAGTGTAAGAGGAAGAGCTGTGCTTTGGTTACAGCAGGAACGCAGGCCGACTTTCTCCTGTAAGGATGGGGTCTTATGGTGTGACTTTGTAGGAGGAATGCGAAGCAGTTTGGGTTTCTCAGTGCCGCTCAGCCTAGGGCAATGAGGCAGATTTGCATGCCATGTAGGACGTGAGAGAACACATTTCCTGGAGCTGTTGGAGTGCTGAGGAAATCTAGCTCTCCCAAGGAAGAGTGCAGTGTGTTGCCCTCCACTCAGCATACACAGAGTGACTGGGAAAGCTTTCCGGGCCTGGATGTTTCTTAGCAGCCCAGTGGAGCCTGCCGGTACTCGGTGTTCTTGCAGAGAATGGGGTGCCCAGGCGAGGTCCTCGCTGTCTTGGAAAGCTTACTAACCTTAAAAGAAAAAAGACCTGAAACTAAGGCCTCAAGGCAACTGCTCCAAGCTTAGCTTCGGCAGGGCTAGTCAAGGCTTTACCTTGAGGAAAGGCCTCACGTCAAGTTTCCTTTTAGCTCTAGAGCGTCTCAGGAGAAGCTCCCACCCAGGCTATGAAAGCACGCTGTTGATGTAGAGAACACTCGTTCCCTTCCCAGAGCCCCGCCTACAGTGATTAAAGCACGTCCTAAAACTGTTTTTTAGGTAGCTTCAGGGCAGCATGAATGGAGCTTTCAAAATGGGAAAGCAAGGCTTGTGCCATAAGGTCCCCGTTTCCAGCAAACACGCAGCCTACCTCCGTGTGATTCCTACCAAGGAAATATACACTCTAGCTACACACTGGTCCCTTCCTTGAATAAAGTTTATTTGGCACGGAGTTCTGCGTGTAGCCAACCGCCTCCCCCAAGGAGCGCTCTAGGTAGGCTATCGGGCTTAGCTTCTTCTAAAACCCTGCAGTGTAAGAGGAAGAGCTGTGCTTTGGTTACAGCAGGAACGCAGGCCGACTTTCTCCTGTAAGGATGGGGTCTTATGGTATGACTTTGTAGGAGGAATGCGAAGCTGTTTGGTTTTCTCTGTGCCGCTCAGCCTAGGGCAATGAGGCAGATTTGCATGCCATGTAGGACGTGAGAGAACACATTTCCTGGAGCTGTTGGAGTGCTGAGGAAATCTAGCTCTCCCAAGGAAGAGTGCAGTGTGTTGCCCTCCACTCAGCATACACAGAGTGACTGGGAAAGGTTTCCGGGCCTGGATGTTTCTTAGCAGCCCAGTGGAGCCTGCCGGTACTCGGTGTTCTGGCAGGGAATAGGGTGCCCAGGCGAGGTCGTAGCTATCTTGAAAAGCTTACTAACCTTAAAAGAAAACAAACCTGAAACTAAGGCCTCAAGGCAACTGCTCCAAGCTTAGCTTCGGCAGGGCTAGTCAAGGCTTTACCTTGAGGAAAGGCCTCACGTCAAGTTTCCTTTTAGCTCTAGAGCGTCTCAGGAGAAGCTCCCACCCAGGCTATGAAAGCACGCTGTTGATGTAGAGAACACTCGTTCCCTTCCCAGAGCCCCGCCTACAGTGATTAAAGCACGTCCTAAAACTATTTTTTAGGTAGCTTCAGGGCAGCATGAATGGAGCTTTCAAAATGGGAAAGCAAGGCTTGTGCCATAAGGTCCCCGTTTCCAGCAAACACGCAGCCTACCTCCGTGTGATTCCTACCAAGGAAATATACACTCTAGCTACACACTGGTCCCTTCCTTGAATAAAGTTTATTTGGCACGGAGTTCTGCGTGTAGCCAACCGCCTCCCCCAAGGAGCGCTCTAGGTAGGCTATCGGGCTTAGCTTCTTCTAAAACCCTGCAGTGTAAGAGGAAGAGCTGTGCTTTGGTTACAGCAGGAACGCAGGCCGACTTTCTCCTGTAAGGATGGGGTCTTATGGTATGACTTTGTAGGAGGAATGCGAAGCTGTTTGGTTTTCTCTGTGCCGCTCAGCCTAGGGCAATGAGGCAGATTTGCATGCCATGTAGGACGTGAGAGAACACATTTCCTGGAGCTGTTGGAGTGCTGAGGAAATCTAGCTCTCCCAAGGAAGAGTGCAGTGTGTTGCCCTCCACTCAGCATACACAGAGTGACTGGGAAAGGTTTCCGGGCCTGGATGTTTCTTAGCAGCCCAGTGGAGCCTGCCGGTACTCGGTGTTCTGGCAGGGAATAGGGTGCCCAGGCGAGGTCGTAGCTATCTTGAAAAGCTTACTAACCTTAAAAGAAAACAAACCTGAAACTAAGGCCTCAAGGCAACTGCTCCAAGCTTAGCTTCGGCAGGGCTAGTCAAGGCTTTACCTTGAGGAAAGGCCTCACGTCAAGTTTCCTTTTAGCTCTAGAGCGTCTCAGGAGAAGCTCCCACCCAGGCTATGAAAGCACGCTGTTGATGTAGAGAACACTCGTTCCCTTCCCAGAGCCCTGCCTACAGTGACTAAAAGCACGTCCTAAAACTGTTTTTTAGGGAGCTTCAGGGCAGCATGAATGGAGCTTTCAAAATGGAAAGCAAGGCTTGTGCCATAAGGTCCCCGTTTCCAGCGAACACGCAGCCTACCTCCGTGTGATTCCTACCAAGGAAATATACACTCTAGCTACACACTGGTCCCTTCCTTGAATAAAGTTTATTTGGCACGGAGTTCTGCGTGTAGCCAACCGCCTCCCCCAAGGAGCGCTCTAGGTAGGCTATCGGGCTTAGCTTCTTCTAAAACCCTGCAGTGTAAGAGGAAGAGCTGTGCTTTGGTTACAGCAGGAACGCAGGCCGACTTTCTCCTGTAAGGATGGGGTCTTATGGTGTGACTTTGTAGGAGGAATGCGAAGCAGTTTGGGTTTCTCAGTGCCGCTCAGCCTAGGGCAATGAGGCAGATTTGCATGCCATGTAGGACGTGAGAGAACACATTTCCTGGAGCTGTTGGAGTGCTGAGGAAATCTAGCTCTCCCAAGGAAGAGTGCAGTGTGTTGCCCTCCACTCAGCATACACAGAGTGACTGGGAAAGGTTTCCGGGCCTGGATGTTTCTTAGCAGCCCAGTGGAGCCTGCCGGTACTCGGTGTTCTTGCAGGGAATAGGGTGCCCAGGCGAGGTCCTCGCTGTCTTGAAAAGCTTACTAACCTTAAAAGAAAACAGACCTGAAACTAAGGCCTCAAGGCAAGTGCTCCAAGCTTAGCTTCAGCAAGGCTAGTCAAGGCTTTACCTTGAGGAAAGGCCTCACGTCGTTTCCTTTTAGCTCTAGAGCGTCTCAGGAGAAGCTCCCACCCAGGCTATGAAAGCACGCTGTTGATGTAGAGAACACTCGTTCCCTTCCCAGAGCCCCGCCTACAGTGATTAAAGTACGTCCTAAAACTGTTTTTTAGGTAGCTTCAGGGCAGCATGAATGGAGCTTTCAAAATGGGAAAGCAAGGCTTGTGCCATAAGGTCCCCGTTTCCAGCGAACACGCAGCCTACCTCCGTGTGATTCCTACCAAGGAAATATACACTCTAGCTACACACTGGTCCCTTCCTTGAATAAAGTTTATTTGGCACGGAGTTCTGCGTGTAGCCAACCGCCTCCCCCAAGGAGCGCTCTAGGTAGGCTATCGGGCTTAGCTTCTTCTAAAACCCTGCAGTGTAAGAGGAAGAGCTGTGCTTTGGTTACAGCAGGAACGCAGGCCGACTTTCTCCTGTAAGGATGGGGTCTTATGGTGTGACTTTGTAGGAGAAATGCGAAGCAGTTTGGGTTTCTCAGTGCCGCTCAGCCTAGGGCAATGAGGCAGATTTGCATGCCATGTAGGACGTGAGAGAACACATTTCCTGGAGCTGTTGGAGTGCTGAGGAAATCTAGCTCTCCCAAGGAAGAGTGCAGTGTGTTGCCCTCCACTCAGCATACACAGAGTGACTGGGAAAGGTTTCCGGGCCTGGATGTTTCTTAGCAGCCCAGTGGAGCCTGCCGGTACTCGGTGTTCTTGCAGAGAATGGGGTGCCCAGGCGAGGTCCTCGCTGTCTTGGAAAGCTTACTAACCTTAAAAGAAAACAGACCTGAAACTAAGGCCTCAAGGCAAGTGCTCCAAGCTTAGCTTCGGCAGGGCTAGTCAAGGCTTTACCTTGAGGAAAGGCCTCACGTCAAGTTTCCTTTTAGCTCTAGAGCGTCTCAGGAGAAGCTCCCACCCAGGCTATGAAAGCACGCTGTTGATGTAGAGAACACTCGTTCCCTTCCCAGAGCCCTGCCTACAGTGACTAAAAGCACGTCCTAAAACTGTTTTTTAGGTAGCTTCAGGGCAGCATGAATGGAGCTTTCAAAATGGGAAAGCAAGGCTTGTGCCATAAGGTCCCCGTTTCCAGCGAACACGCAGCCTACCTCCGTGTGATTCCTACCAAGGAAATATACACTCTAGCTACACACTGGTCCCTTCCTTGAATAAAGTTTATTTGGCACGGAGTTCTGCGTGTAGCCAACCGCCTCCCCCAAGGAGCGCTCTAGGTAGGCTATCGGGCTTAGCTTCTTCTAAAACCCTGCAGTGTAAGAGGAAGAGCTGTGCTTTGGTTACAGCAGGAACGCAGGACGACTTTCTCCTGTAAGGATGGGGTCTTATGGTATGACTTTGTAGGAGGAATGCGAAGCAGTTTGGGTTTCTCAGTGCCGCTCAGCCTAGGGCAATGAGGCAGATTTGCATGCCATGTAGGACGTGAGAGAACACATTTCCTGGAGCTGTTGGAGTGCTGAGGAAATCTAGCTCTCCCAAGGAAGAGTGCAGTGTGTTGCCCTCCACTCAGCATACACAGAGTGACTGGGAAAGGTTTCCGGGCCTGGATGTTTCTTAGCAGCCCAGTGGAGCCTGCCGGTACTCGGTGTTCTTGCAGAGAATGGGGTGCCCAGGCGAGGTCCTCGCTGTCTTGGAAAGCTTACTAACCTTAAAAGAAAACAGACCTGAAACTAAGGCCTCAAGGCAACTGCTCCAAGCTTAGCTTCGGCAGGGCTAGTCAAGGCTTTACCTTGAGGAAAGGCCTCACGTCAAGTTTCCTTTTAGCTCTAGAGCGTCTCAGGAGAAGCTCCCACCCAGGCTATGAAAGCACGCTGTTGATGTAGAGAACACTCGTTCCCTTCCCAGAGCCCTGCCTACAGTGACTAAAAGCACGTCCTAAAACTGTTTTTTAGGTAGCTTCAGGGCAGCATGAATGGAGCTTTCAAAATGGGAAAGCAAGGCTTGTGCCATAAGGTCCCCGTTTCCAGCGAACACGCAGCCTACCTCCGTGTGATTCCTACCAAGGAAATATACACTCTAGCTACACACTGGTCCCTTCCTTGAATAAAGTTTATTTGGCACGGAGTTCTGCGTGTAGCCAACCGCCTCCCCCAAGGAGCGCTCTAGGTAGGCTATCGGGCTTAGCTTCTTCTAAAACCCTGCAGTGTAAGAGGAAGAGCTGTGCTTTGGTTACAGCAGGAACGCAGGCCGACTTTCTCCTGTAAGGATGGGGTCTTATGGTATGACTTTGTAGGAGGAATGCGAAGCAGTTTGGTTTTCTCTGTGCCGCTCAGCCTAGGGCAATGAGGCAGATTTGCATGCCATGTAGGACGTGAGAGAACACATTTCCTGGAGCTCTTGGAGTGCTGAGGAAATCTAGCTCTCCCAAGGAAGAGTGCAGTGTGTTGCCCTCCACTCAGCATACACAGAGTGACTGGGAAAGGTTTCCGGGCCTGGATGTTTCTTAGCAGCCCAGTGGAGCCTGCCGGTACTCGGTGTTCTTGCAGAGAATGGGGTGCCCAGGCGAGGTCCTCGCTGTCTTGGAAAGCTTACTAACCTTAAAAGAAAACAGACCTGAAACTAAGGCCTCAAGGCAACTGCTCCAAGCTTAGCTTCGGCAGGGCTAGTCAAGGCTTTACCTTGAGGAAAGGCCTCACGTCAAGTTTCCTTTTAGCTCTAGAGCGTCTCAGGAGAAGCTCCCACCCAGGCTATGAAAGCACGCTGTTGATGTAGAGAACACTCGTTCCCTTCCCAGAGCCCTGCCTACAGTGACTAAAAGCACGTCCTAAAACTGTTTTTTAGGTAGCTTCAGGGCAGCATGAATGGAGCTTTCAAAATGGGAAAGCAAGGCTTGTGCCATAAGGTCCCCGTTTCCAGCGAACACGCAGCCTACCTCCGTGTGATTCCTACCAAGGAAATATACACTCTAGCTACACACTGGTCCCTTCCTTGAATAAAGTTTATTTGGCACGGAGTTCTGCGTGTAGCCAACCGCCTCCCCCAAGGAGCGCTCTAGGTAGGCTATCGGGCTTAGCTTCTTCTAAAACCCTGCAGTGTAAGAGGAAGAGCTGTGCTTTGGTTACAGCAGGAACGCAGGCCGACTTTCTCCTGTAAGGATGGGGTCTTATGGTATGACTTTGTAGGAGGAATGCGAAGCAGTTTGGGTTTCTCAGTGCCGCTCAGCCTAGGGCAATGAGGCAGATTTGCATGCCATGTAGGACGTGAGAGAACACATTTCCTGGAGCTCTTGGAGTACTGAGGAAATCTAGCTCTCCCAAGGAAGAGTGCAGTGTGTTGCCCTCCACTCAGCATACACAGAGTGACTGGGAAAGGTTTCCGGGCCTGGATGTTTCTTAGCAGCCCAGTGGAGCCTGCCGGTACTCGGTGTTCTTGCAGAGAATGGGGTGCCCAGGCGAGGTCCTCGCTGTCTTGGAAAGCTTACTAACCTTAAAAGAAAACAGACCTGAAACTAAGGCCTCAAGGCAAGTGCTCCAAGCTTAGCTTCGGCAGGGCTAGTCAAGGCTTTACCTTGAGGAAAGGCCTCACGTCAAGTTTCCTTTTAGCTCTAGAGCGTCTCAGGAGAAGCTCCCACCCAGGCTATGAAAGCACGCTGTTGATGTAGAGAACACTCGTTCCCTTCCCAGAGCCCTGCCTACAGTGACTAAAAGCACGTCCTAAAACTGTTTTTTAGGTAGCTTCAGGGCAGCATGAATGGAGCTTTCAAAATGGGAAAGCAAGGCTTGTGCCATAAGGTCCCCGTTTCCAGCGAACACGCAGCCTACCTCCGTGTGATTCCTACCAAGGAAATATACACTCTAGCTACACACTGGTCCCTTCCTTGAATAAAGTTTATTTGGCACGGAGTTCTGCGTGTAGCCAACCGCCTCCCCCAAGGAGCGCTCTAGGTAGGCTATCGGGCTTAGCTTCTTCTAAAACCCTGCAGTGTAAGAGGAAGAGCTGTGCTTTGGTTACAGCAGGAACGCAGGCCGACTTTCTCCTGTAAGGATGGGGTCTTATGGTATGACTTTGTAGGAGGAATGCGAAGCAGTTTGGGTTTCTCAGTGCCGCTCAGCCTAGGGCAATGAGGCAGATTTGCATGCCATGTAGGACGTGAGAGAACACATTTCCTGGAGCTGTTGGAGTGCTGAGGAAATCTAGCTCTCCCAAGGAAGAGTGCAGTGTGTTGCCCTCCACTCAGCATACACAGAGTGACTGGGAAAGCTTTCCGGGCCTGGATGTTTCTTAGCAGCCCAGTGGAGCCTGCCGGTACTCGGTGTTCTTGCAGAGAATGGGGTGCCCAGGCGAGGTCCTCGCTGTCTTGGAAAGCTTACTAACCTTAAAAGAAAACAGACCTGAAACTAAGGCCTCAAGGCAACTGCTCCAAGCTTAGCTTCGGCAGGGCTAGTCAAGGCTTTACCTTGAGGAAAGGCCTCACGTCAAGTTTCCTTTTAGCTCTAGAGCGTCTCAGGAGAAGCTCCCACCCAGGCTATGAAAGCACGCTGTTGATGTAGAGAACACTCGTTCCCTTCCCAGAGCCCTGCCTACAGTGACTAAAAGCACGTCCTAAAACTGTTTTTTAGGTAGCTTCAGGGCAGCATGAATGGAGCTTTCAAAATGGGAAAGCAAGGCTTGTGCCATAAGGTCCCCGTTTCCAGCGAACACGCAGCCTACCTCCGTGTGATTCCTACCAAGGAAATATACACTCTAGCTACACACTGGTCCCTTCCTTGAATAAAGTTTATTTGGCACGGAGTTCTGCGTGTAGCCAACCGCCTCCCCCAAGGAGCGCTCTAGGTAGGCTATCGGGCTTAGCTTCTTCTAAAACCCTGCAGTGTAAGAGGAAGAGCTGTGCTTTGGTTACAGCAGGAACGCAGGCCGACTTTCTCCTGTAAGGATGGGGTCTTATGGTGTGACTTTGTAGGAGGAATGCGAAGCAGTTTGGGTTTCTCAGTGCCGCTCAGCCTAGGGCAATGAGGCAGATTTGCATGCCATGTAGGACGTGAGAGAACACATTTCCTGGAGCTGTTGGAGTGCTGAGGAAATCTAGCTCTCCCAAGGAAGAGTGCAGTGTGTTGCCCTCCACTCAGCATACACAGAGTGACTGGGAAAGGTTTCCGGGCCTGGATGTTTCTTAGCAGCCCAGTGGAGCCTGCCGGTACTCGGTGTTCTTGCAGAGAATGGGGTGCCCAGGCGAGGTCCTCGCTGTCTTGGAAAGCTTACTAACCAAAAAGAAAAAAGACCTGAAACTAAGGCCTCAAGGCAACTGCTCCAAGCTTAGCTTCGGCAGGGCTAGTCAAGGCTTTACCTTGAGGAAAGGCCTCACGTCAAGTTTCCTTTTAGCTCTAGAGCGTCTCAGGAGAAGCTCCCACCCAGGCTATGAAAGCACGCTGTTGATGTAGAGAACACTCGTTCCCTTCCCAGAGCCCCGCCTACAGTGATTAAAGCACGTCCTAAAACTGTTTTTTAGGTAGCTTCAGGGCAGCATGAATGGAGCTTTCAAAATGGGAAAGCAAGGCTTGTGCCATAAGGTCCCCGTTTCCAGCAAACACGCAGCCTACCTCCGTGTGATTCCTACCAAGGAAATATACACTCTAGCTACACACTGGTCCCTTCCTTGAATAAAGTTTATTTGGCACGGAGTTCTGCGTGTAGCCAACCGCCTCCCCCAAGGAGCGCTCTAGGTAGGCTATCGGGCTTAGCTTCTTCTAAAACCCTGCAGTGTAAGAGGAAGAGCTGTGCTTTGGTTACAGCAGGAACGCAGGCCGACTTTCTCCTGTAAGGATGGGGTCTTATGGTATGACTTTGTAGGAGGAATGCGAAGCTGCTTGGTTTTCTCTGTGCCGCTCAGCCTAGGGCAATGAGGCAGATTTGCATGCCATGTAGGACGTGAGAGAACACATTTCCTGGAGCTGTTGGAGTGCTGAGGAAATCTAGCTCTCCCAAGGAAGAGTGCAGTGTGTTGCCCTCCACTCAGCATACACAGAGTGACTGGGAAAGGTTTCCGGGCCTGGATGTTTCTTAGCAGCCCAGTGGAGCCTGCCGGTACTCGGTGTTCTGGCAGGGAATAGGGTGCCCAGGCGAGGTCGTAGCTATCTTGAAAAGCTTACTAACCTTAAAAGAAAACAAACCTGAAACTAAGGCCTCAAGGCAACTGCTCCAAGCTTAGCTTCGGCAGGGCTAGTCAAGGCTTTACCTTGAGGAAAGGCCTCACGTCAAGTTTCCTTTTAGCTCTAGAGCGTCTCAGGAGAAGCTCCCACCCAGGCTATGAAAGCACGCTGTTGATGTAGAGAACACTCGTTCCCTTCCCAGAGCCCTGCCTACAGTGACTAAAAGCACGTCCTAAAACTGTTTTTTAGGGAGCTTCAGGGCAGCATGAATGGAGCTTTCAAAATGGGAAAGCAAGGCTTGTGCCATAAGGTCCCCGTTTCCAGCGAACACGCAGCCTACCTCCGTGTGATTCCTACCAAGGAAATATACACTCTAGCTACACACTGGTCCCTTCCTTGAATAAAGTTTATTTGGCACGGAGTTCTGCGTGTAGCCAACCGCCTCCCCCAAGGAGCGCTCTAGGTAGGCTATCGGGCTTAGCTTCTTCTAAAACCCTGCAGTGTAAGAGGAAGAGCTGTGCTTTGGTTACAGCAGGAACGCAGGCCGACTTTCTCCTGTAAGGATGGGGTCTTATGGTATGACTTTGTAGGAGGAATGCGAAGCAGTTTGGGTTTCTCAGTGCCGCTCAGCCTAGGGCAATGAGGCAGATTTGCATGCCATGTAGGACGTGAGAGAACACATTTCCTGGAGCTGTTGGAGTGCTGAGGAAATCTAGCTCTCCCAAGGAAGAGTGCAGTGTGTTGCCCTCCACTCAGCATACACAGAGTGACTGGGAAAGCTTTCCGGGCCTGGATGTTTCTTAGCAGCCCAGTGGAGCCTGCCGGTACTCGGTGTTCTTGCAGAGAATGGGGTGCCCAGGCGAGGTCCTCGCTGTCTTGGAAAGCTTACTAACCTTAAAAGAAAACAGACCTGAAACTAAGGCCTCAAGGCAACTGCTCCAAGCTTAGCTTCGGCAGGGCTAGTCAAGGCTTTACCTTGAGGAAAGGCCTCACGTCAAGTTTCCTTTTAGCTCTAGAGCGTCTCAGGAGAAGCTCCCACCCAGGCTATGAAAGCACGCTGTTGATGTAGAGAACACTCGTTCCCTTCCCAGAGCCCTGCCTACAGTGACTAAAAGCACGTCCTAAAACTGTTTTTTAGGTAGCTTCAGGGCAGCATGAATGGAGCTTTCAAAATGGGAAAGCAAGGCTTGTGCCATAAGGTCCCCGTTTCCAGCGAACACGCAGCCTACCTCCGTGTGATTCCTACCAAGGAAATATACACTCTAGCTACACACTGGTCCCTTCCTTGAATAAAGTTTATTTGGCACGGAGTTCTGCGTGTAGCCAACCGCCTCCCCCAAGGAGCGCTCTAGGTAGGCTATCGGGCTTAGCTTCTTCTAAAACCCTGCAGTGTAAGAGGAAGAGCTGTGCTTTGGTTACAGCAGGAACGCAGGCCGACTTTCTCCTGTAAGGATGGGGTCTTATGGTGTGACTTTGTAGGAGGAATGCGAAGCAGTTTGGGTTTCTCAGTGCCGCTCAGCCTAGGGCAATGAGGCAGATTTGCATGCCATGTAGGACGTGAGAGAACACATTTCCTGGAGCTGTTGGAGTGCTGAGGAAATCTAGCTCTCCCAAGGAAGAGTGCAGTGTGTTGCCCTCCACTCAGCATACACAGAGTGACTGGGAAAGGTTTCCGGGCCTGGATGTTTCTTAGCAGCCCAGTGGAGCCTGCCGGTACTCGGTGTTCTTGCAGAGAATGGGGTGCCCAGGCGAGGTCCTCGCTGTCTTGGAAAGCTTACTAACCAAAAAGAAAAAAGACCTGAAACTAAGGCCTCAAGGCAACTGCTCCAAGCTTAGCTTCGGCAGGGCTAGTCAAGGCTTTACCTTGAGGAAAGGCCTCACGTCAAGTTTCCTTTTAGCTCTAGAGCGTCTCAGGAGAAGCTCCCACCCAGGCTATGAAAGCACGCTGTTGATGTAGAGAACACTCGTTCCCTTCCCAGAGCCCCGCCTACAGTGATTAAAGCACGTCCTAAAACTGTTTTTTAGGTAGCTTCAGGGCAGCATGAATGGAGCTTTCAAAATGGGAAAGCAAGGCTTGTGCCATAAGGTCCCCGTTTCCAGCAAACACGCAGCCTACCTCCGTGTGATTCCTACCAAGGAAATATACACTCTAGCTACACACTGGTCCCTTCCTTGAATAAAGTTTATTTGGCACGGAGTTCTGCGTGTAGCCAACCGCCTCCCCCAAGGAGCGCTCTAGGTAGGCTATCGGGCTTAGCTTCTTCTAAAACCCTGCAGTGTAAGAGGAAGAGCTGTGCTTTGGTTACAGCAGGAACGCAGGCCGACTTTCTCCTGTAAGGATGGGGTCTTATGGTATGACTTTGTAGGAGGAATGCGAAGCTGCTTGGTTTTCTCTGTGCCGCTCAGCCTAGGGCAATGAGGCAGATTTGCATGCCATGTAGGACGTGAGAGAACACATTTCCTGGAGCTGTTGGAGTGCTGAGGAAATCTAGCTCTCCCAAGGAAGAGTGCAGTGTGTTGCCCTCCACTCAGCATACACAGAGTGACTGGGAAAGGTTTCCGGGCCTGGATGTTTCTTAGCAGCCCAGTGGAGCCTGCCGGTACTCGGTGTTCTGGCAGGGAATAGGGTGCCCAGGCGAGGTCGTAGCTATCTTGAAAAGCTTACTAACCTTAAAAGAAAACAAACCTGAAACTAAGGCCTCAAGGCAACTGCTCCAAGCTTAGCTTCGGCAGGGCTAGTCAAGGCTTTACCTTGAGGAAAGGCCTCACGTCAAGTTTCCTTTTAGCTCTAGAGCGTCTCAGGAGAAGCTCCCACCCAGGCTATGAAAGCACGCTGTTGATGTAGAGAACACTCGTTCCCTTCCCAGAGCCCTGCCTACAGTGACTAAAAGCACGTCCTAAAACTGTTTTTTAGGGAGCTTCAGGGCAGCATGAATGGAGCTTTCAAAATGGGAAAGCAAGGCTTGTGCCATAAGGTCCCCGTTTCCAGCGAACACGCAGCCTACCTCCGTGTGATTCCTACCAAGGAAATATACACTCTAGCTACACACTGGTCCCTTCCTTGAATAAAGTTTATTTGGCACGGAGTTCTGCGTGTAGCCAACCGCCTCCCCCAAGGAGCGCTCTAGGTAGGCTATCGGGCTTAGCTTCTTCTAAAACCCTGCAGTGTAAGAGGAAGAGCTGTGCTTTGGTTACAGCAGGAACGCAGGCCGACTTTCTCCTGTAAGGATGGGGTCTTATGGTGTGACTTTGTAGGAGGAATGCGAAGCAGTTTGGGTTTCTCAGTGCCGCTCAGCCTAGGGCAATGAGGCAGATTTGCATGCCATGTAGGACGTGAGAGAACACATTTCCTGGAGCTGTTGGAGTGCTGAGGAAATCTAGCTCTCCCAAGGAAGAGTGCAGTGTGTTGCCCTCCACTCAGCATACACAGAGTGACTGGGAAAGGTTTCCGGGCCTGGATGTTTCTTAGCAGCCCAGTGGAGCCTGCCGGTACTCGGTGTTCTTGCAGGGAATAGGGTGCCCAGGCGAGGTCCTCGCTGTCTTGAAAAGCTTACTAACCTTAAAAGAAAACAGACCTGAAACTAAGGCCTCAAGGCAAGTGCTCCAAGCTTAGCTTCGGCAAGGCTAGTCAAGGCTTTACCTTGAGGAAAGGCCTCACGTCGTTTCCTTTTAGCTCTAGAGCGTCTCAGGAGAAGCTCCCACCCAGGCTATGAAAGCACGCTGTTGATGTAGAGAACACTCGTTCCCTTCCCAGAGCCCCGCCTACAGTGATTAAAGTACGTCCTAAAACTGTTTTTTAGGTAGCTTCAGGGCAGCATGAATGGAGCTTTCAAAATGGGAAAGCAAGGCTTGTGCCATAAGGTCCCCGTTTCCAGCGAACACGCAGCCTACCTCCGTGTGATTCCTACCAAGGAAATATACACTCTAGCTACACACTGGTCCCTTCCTTGAATAAAGTTTATTTGGCACGGAGTTCTGCGTGTAGCCAACCGCCTCCCCCAAGGAGCGCTCTAGGTAGGCTATCGGGCTTAGCTTCTTCTAAAACCCTGCAGTGTAAGAGGAAGAGCTGTGCTTTGGTTACAGCAGGAACGCAGGCCGACTTTCTCCTGTAAGGATGGGGTCTTATGGTGTGACTTTGTAGGAGAAATGCGAAGCAGTTTGGGTTTCTCAGTGCCGCTCAGCCTAGGGCAATGAGGCAGATTTGCATGCCATGTAGGACGTGAGAGAACACATTTCCTGGAGCTGTTGGAGTGCTGAGGAAATCTAGCTCTCCCAAGGAAGAGTGCAGTGTGTTGCCCTCCACTCAGCATACACAGAGTGACTGGGAAAGGTTTCCGGGCCTGGATGTTTCTTAGCAGCCCAGTGGAGCCTGCCGGTACTCGGTGTTCTTGCAGAGAATGGGGTGCCCAGGCGAGGTCCTCGCTGTCTTGGAAAGCTTACTAACCTTAAAAGAAAACAGACCTGAAACTAAGGCCTCAAGGCAAGTGCTCCAAGCTTAGCTTCGGCAGGGCTAGTCAAGGCTTTACCTTGAGGAAAGGCCTCACGTCAAGTTTCCTTTTAGCTCTAGAGCGTCTCAGGAGAAGCTCCCACCCAGGCTATGAAAGCACGCTGTTGATGTAGAGAACACTCGTTCCCTTCCCAGAGCCCTGCCTACAGTGACTAAAAGCACGTCCTAAAACTGTTTTTTAGGTAGCTTCAGGGCAGCATGAATGGAGCTTTCAAAATGGGAAAGCAAGGCTTGTGCCATAAGGTCCCCGTTTCCAGCGAACACGCAGCCTACCTCCGTGTGATTCCTACCAAGGAAATATACACTCTAGCTACACACTGGTCCCTTCCTTGAATAAAGTTTATTTGGCACGGAGTTCTGCGTGTAGCCAACCGCCTCCCCCAAGGAGCGCTCTAGGTAGGCTATCGGGCTTAGCTTCTTCTAAAACCCTGCAGTGTAAGAGGAAGAGCTGTGCTTTGGTTACAGCAGGAACGCAGGCCGACTTTCTCCTGTAAGGATGGGGTCTTATGGTATGACTTTGTAGGAGGAATGCGAAGCAGTTTGGGTTTCTCAGTGCCGCTCAGCCTAGGGCAATGAGGCAGATTTGCATGCCATGTAGGACGTGAGAGAACACATTTCCTGGAGCTGTTGGAGTGCTGAGGAAATCTAGCTCTCCCAAGGAAGAGTGCAGTGTGTTGCCCTCCACTCAGCATACACAGAGTGACTGGGAAAGGTTTCCGGGCCTGGATGTTTCTTAGCAGCCCAGTGGAGCCTGCCGGTACTCGGTGTTCTTGCAGAGAATGGGGTGCCCAGGCGAGGTCCTCGCTGTCTTGGAAAGCTTACTAACCTTAAAAGAAAACAGACCTGAAACTAAGGCCTCAAGGCAACTGCTCCAAGCTTAGCTTCGGCAGGGCTAGTCAAGGCTTTACCTTGAGGAAAGGCCTCACGTCAAGTTTCCTTTTAGCTCTAGAGCGTCTCAGGAGAAGCTCCCACCCAGGCTATGAAAGCACGCTGTTGATGTAGAGAACACTCGTTCCCTTCCCAGAGCCCCGCCTACAGTGACTAAAAGCACGTCCTAAAACTGTTTTTTAGGTAGCTTCAGGGCAGCATGAATGGAGCTTTCAAAATGGGAAAGCAAGGCTTGTGCCATAAGGTCCCCGTTTCCAGCGAACACGCAGCCTACCTCCGTGTGATTCCTACCAAGGAAATATACACTCTAGCTACACACTGGTCCCTTCCTTGAATAAAGTTTATTTGGCACGGAGTTCTGCGTGTAGCCAACCGCCTCCCCCAAGGAGCGCTCTAGGTAGGCTATCGGGCTTAGCTTCTTCTAAAACCCTGCAGTGTAAGAGGAAGAGCTGTGCTTTGGTTACAGCAGGAACGCAGGCCGACTTTCTCCTGTAAGGATGGGGTCTTATGGTGTGACTTTGTAGGAGGAATGCGAAGCAGTTTGGGTTTCTCAGTGCCGCTCAGCCTAGGGCAATGAGGCAGATTTGCATGCCATGTAGGACGTGAGAGAACACATTTCCTGGAGCTGTTGGAGTGCTGAGGAAATCTAGCTCTCCCAAGGAAGAGTGCAGTGTGTTGCCCTCCACTCAGCATACACAGAGTGACTGGGAAAGGTTTCCGGGCCTGGATGTTTCTTAGCAGCCCAGTGGAGCCTGCCGGTACTCGGTGTTCTTGCAGAGAATGGGGTGCCCAGGCGAGGTCCTCGCTGTCTTGGAAAGCTTACTAACCAAAAAGAAAAAAGACCTGAAACTAAGGCCTCAAGGCAACTGCTCCAAGCTTAGCTTCGGCAGGGCTAGTCAAGGCTTTACCTTGAGGAAAGGCCTCACGTCAAGTTTCCTTTTAGCTCTAGAGCGTCTCAGGAGAAGCTCCCACCCAGGCTATGAAAGCACGCTGTTGATGTAGAGAACACTCGTTCCCTTCCCAGAGCCCCGCCTACAGTGATTAAAGCACGTCCTAAAACTGTTTTTTAGGTAGCTTCAGGGCAGCATGAATGGAGCTTTCAAAATGGGAAAGCAAGGCTTGTGCCATAAGGTCCCCGTTTCCAGCAAACACGCAGCCTACCTCCGTGTGATTCCTACCAAGGAAATATACACTCTAGCTACACACTGGTCCCTTCCTTGAATAAAGTTTATTTGGCACGGAGTTCTGCGTGTAGCCAACCGCCTCCCCCAAGGAGCGCTCTAGGTAGGCTATCGGGCTTAGCTTCTTCTAAAACCCTGCAGTGTAAGAGGAAGAGCTGTGCTTTGGTTACAGCAGGAACGCAGGCCGACTTTCTCCTGTAAGGATGGGGTCTTATGGTATGACTTTGTAGGAGGAATGCGAAGCTGCTTGGTTTTCTCTGTGCCGCTCAGCCTAGGGCAATGAGGCAGATTTGCATGCCATGTAGGACGTGAGAGAACACATTTCCTGGAGCTGTTGGAGTGCTGAGGAAATCTAGCTCTCCCAAGGAAGAGTGCAGTGTGTTGCCCTCCACTCAGCATACACAGAGTGACTGGGAAAGGTTTCCGGGCCTGGATGTTTCTTAGCAGCCCAGTGGAGCCTGCCGGTACTCGGTGTTCTGGCAGGGAATAGGGTGCCCAGGCGAGGTCGTAGCTATCTTGAAAAGCTTACTAACCTTAAAAGAAAACAAACCTGAAACTAAGGCCTCAAGGCAACTGCTCCAAGCTTAGCTTCGGCAGGGCTAGTCAAGGCTTTACCTTGAGGAAAGGCCTCACGTCAAGTTTCCTTTTAGCTCTAGAGCGTCTCAGGAGAAGCTCCCACCCAGGCTATGAAAGCACGCTGTTGATGTAGAGAACACTCGTTCCCTTCCCAGAGCCCTGCCTACAGTGACTAAAAGCACGTCCTAAAACTGTTTTTTAGGGAGCTTCAGGGCAGCATGAATGGAGCTTTCAAAATGGGAAAGCAAGGCTTGTGCCATAAGGTCCCCGTTTCCAGCGAACACGCAGCCTACCTCCGTGTGATTCCTACCAAGGAAATATACACTCTAGCTACACACTGGTCCCTTCCTTGAATAAAGTTTATTTGGCACGGAGTTCTGCGTGTAGCCAACCGCCTCCCCCAAGGAGCGCTCTAGGTAGGCTATCGGGCTTAGCTTCTTCTAAAACCCTGCAGTGTAAGAGGAAGAGCTGTGCTTTGGTTACAGCAGGAACGCAGGCCGACTTTCTCCTGTAAGGATGGGGTCTTATGGTGTGACTTTGTAGGAGGAATGCGAAGCAGTTTGGGTTTCTCAGTGCCGCTCAGCCTAGGGCAATGAGGCAGATTTGCATGCCATGTAGGACGTGAGAGAACACATTTCCTGGAGCTGTTGGAGTGCTGAGGAAATCTAGCTCTCCCAAGGAAGAGTGCAGTGTGTTGCCCTCCACTCAGCATACACAGAGTGACTGGGAAAGGTTTCCGGGCCTGGATGTTTCTTAGCAGCCCAGTGGAGCCTGCCGGTACTCGGTGTTCTTGCAGGGAATAGGGTGCCCAGGCGAGGTCCTCGCTGTCTTGAAAAGCTTACTAACCTTAAAAGAAAACAGACCTGAAACTAAGGCCTCAAGGCAAGTGCTCCAAGCTTAGCTTCGGCAAGGCTAGTCAAGGCTTTACCTTGAGGAAAGGCCTCACGTCGTTTCCTTTTAGCTCTAGAGCGTCTCAGGAGAAGCTCCCACCCAGGCTATGAAAGCACGCTGTTGATGTAGAGAACACTCGTTCCCTTCCCAGAGCCCCGCCTACAGTGATTAAAGTACGTCCTAAAACTGTTTTTTAGGTAGCTTCAGGGCAGCATGAATGGAGCTTTCAAAATGGGAAAGCAAGGCTTGTGCCATAAGGTCCCCGTTTCCAGCGAACACGCAGCCTACCTCCGTGTGATTCCTACCAAGGAAATATACACTCTAGCTACACACTGGTCCCTTCCTTGAATAAAGTTTATTTGGCACGGAGTTCTGCGTGTAGCCAACCGCCTCCCCCAAGGAGCGCTCTAGGTAGGCTATCGGGCTTAGCTTCTTCTAAAACCCTGCAGTGTAAGAGGAAGAGCTGTGCTTTGGTTACAGCAGGAACGCAGGCCGACTTTCTCCTGTAAGGATGGGGTCTTATGGTGTGACTTTGTAGGAGAAATGCGAAGCAGTTTGGGTTTCTCAGTGCCGCTCAGCCTAGGGCAATGAGGCAGATTTGCATGCCATGTAGGACGTGAGAGAACACATTTCCTGGAGCTGTTGGAGTGCTGAGGAAATCTAGCTCTCCCAAGGAAGAGTGCAGTGTGTTGCCCTCCACTCAGCATACACAGAGTGACTGGGAAAGGTTTCCGGGCCTGGATGTTTCTTAGCAGCCCAGTGGAGCCTGCCGGTACTCGGTGTTCTTGCAGAGAATGGGGTGCCCAGGCGAGGTCCTCGCTGTCTTGGAAAGCTTACTAACCTTAAAAGAAAACAGACCTGAAACTAAGGCCTCAAGGCAAGTGCTCCAAGCTTAGCTTCGGCAGGGCTAGTCAAGGCTTTACCTTGAGGAAAGGCCTCACGTCAAGTTTCCTTTTAGCTCTAGAGCGTCTCAGGAGAAGCTCCCACCCAGGCTATGAAAGCACGCTGTTGATGTAGAGAACACTCGTTCCCTTCCCAGAGCCCTGCCTACAGTGACTAAAAGCACGTCCTAAAACTGTTTTTTAGGTAGCTTCAGGGCAGCATGAATGGAGCTTTCAAAATGGGAAAGCAAGGCTTGTGCCATAAGGTCCCCGTTTCCAGCGAACACGCAGCCTACCTCCGTGTGATTCCTACCAAGGAAATATACACTCTAGCTACACACTGGTCCCTTCCTTGAATAAAGTTTATTTGGCACGGAGTTCTGCGTGTAGCCAACCGCCTCCCCCAAGGAGCGCTCTAGGTAGGCTATCGGGCTTAGCTTCTTCTAAAACCCTGCAGTGTAAGAGGAAGAGCTGTGCTTTGGTTACAGCAGGAACGCAGGCCGACTTTCTCCTGTAAGGATGGGGTCTTATGGTATGACTTTGTAGGAGGAATGCGAAGCAGTTTGGGTTTCTCAGTGCCGCTCAGCCTAGGGCAATGAGGCAGATTTGCATGCCATGTAGGACGTGAGAGAACACATTTCCTGGAGCTGTTGGAGTGCTGAGGAAATCTAGCTCTCCCAAGGAAGAGTGCAGTGTGTTGCCCTCCACTCAGCATACACAGAGTGACTGGGAAAGGTTTCCGGGCCTGGATGTTTCTTAGCAGCCCAGTGGAGCCTGCCGGTACTCGGTGTTCTTGCAGAGAATGGGGTGCCCAGGCGAGGTCCTCGCTGTCTTGGAAAGCTTACTAACCTTAAAAGAAAACAGACCTGAAACTAAGGCCTCAAGGCAACTGCTCCAAGCTTAGCTTCGGCAGGGCTAGTCAAGGCTTTACCTTGAGGAAAGGCCTCACGTCAAGTTTCCTTTTAGCTCTAGAGCGTCTCAGGAGAAGCTCCCACCCAGGCTATGAAAGCACGCTGTTGATGTAGAGAACACTCGTTCCCTTCCCAGAGCCCTGCCTACAGTGACTAAAAGCACGTCCTAAAACTGTTTTTTAGGTAGCTTCAGGGCAGCATGAATGGAGCTTTCAAAATGGGAAAGCAAGGCTTGTGCCATAAGGTCCCCGTTTCCAGCGAACACGCAGCCTACCTCCGTGTGATTCCTACCAAGGAAATATACACTCTAGCTACACACTGGTCCCTTCCTTGAATAAAGTTTATTTGGCACGGAGTTCTGCGTGTAGCCAACCGCCTCCCCCAAGGAGCGCTCTAGGTAGGCTATCGGGCTTAGCTTCTTCTAAAACCCTGCAGTGTAAGAGGAAGAGCTGTGCTTTGGTTACAGCAGGAACGCAGGCCGACTTTCTCCTGTAAGGATGGGGTCTTATGGTATGACTTTGTAGGAGGAATGCGAAGCAGTTTGGTTTTCTCTGTGCCGCTCAGCCTAGGGCAATGAGGCAGATTTGCATGCCATGTAGGACGTGAGAGAACACATTTCCTGGAGCTCTTGGAGTGCTGAGGAAATCTAGCTCTCCCAAGGAAGAGTGCAGTGTGTTGCCCTCCACTCAGCATACACAGAGTGACTGGGAAAGGTTTCCGGGCCTGGATGTTTCTTAGCAGCCCAGTGGAGCCTGCCGGTACTCGGTGTTCTTGCAGAGAATGGGGTGCCCAGGCGAGGTCCTCGCTGTCTTGGAAAGCTTACTAACCTTAAAAGAAAACAGACCTGAAACTAAGGCCTCAAGGCAACTGCTCCAAGCTTAGCTTCGGCAGGGCTAGTCAAGGCTTTACCTTGAGGAAAGGCCTCACGTCAAGTTTCCTTTTAGCTCTAGAGCGTCTCAGGAGAAGCTCCCACCCAGGCTATGAAAGCACGCTGTTGATGTAGAGAACACTCGTTCCCTTCCCAGAGCCCTGCCTACAGTGATTAAAGCACGTCCTAAAACTGTTTTTTAGGTAGCTTCAGGGCAGCATGAATGGAGCTTTCAAAATGGGAAAGCAAGGCTTGTGCCATAAGGTCCCCGTTTCCAGCAAACACGCAGCCTACCTCCGTGTGATTCCTACCAAGGAAATATACACTCTAGCTACACACTGGTCCCTTCCTTGAATAAAGTTTATTTGGCACGGAGTTCTGCGTGTAGCCAACCGCCTCCCCCAAGGAGCGCTCTAGGTAGGCTATCGGGCTTAGCTTCTTCTAAAACCCTGCAGTGTAAGAGGAAGAGCTGTGCTTTGGTTACAGCAGGAACGCAGGCCGACTTTCTCCTGTAAGGATGGGGTCTTATGGTGAGACTTTGTAGGAGGAATGCGAAGCAGTTTGGGTTTCTCAGTGCCGCTCAGCCTAGGGCAATGAGGCAGATTTGCATGCCATGTAGGACGTGAGAGAACACATTTCCTCGAGCTGTTGGAGTGCTGAGGAAATCTAGCTCTCCCAAGGAAGAGTGCAGTGTGTTGCCCTCCACTCAGCATACACAGAGTGACTGGGAAAGGTTTCCGGGCCTGGATGTTTCTTAGCAGCCCAGTGGAGCCTGCCGGTACTCGGTGTTCTTGCAGAGAATGGGGTGCCCAGGCGAGGTCCTCGCTGTCTTGGAAAGCTTACTAACCTTAAAAGAAAACAGACCTGAAACTAAGGCCTCAAGGCAACTGCTCCAAGCTTCGCTTCGGCAGGGCTAGTCAAGGCTTTACCTTGAGGAAAGGCCTCACGTCAAGTTTCCTTTTAGCTCTAGAGCGTCTCAGGAGAAGCTCCCACCCAGGCTATGAAAGCACGCTGTTGATGTAGAGAACACTCGTTCCCTTCCCAGAGCCCTGCCTACAGTGATTAAAGCACGTCCTAAAACTGTTTTTTAGGTAGCTTCAGGGCAGCATGAATGGAGCTTTCAAAATGGGAAAGCAAGGCTTGTGCCATAAGGTCCCCGTTTCCAGCAAACACGCAGCCTACCTCCGTGTGATTCCTACCAAGGAAATATACACTCTAGCTACACACTGGTCCCTTCCTTGAATAAAGTTTATTTGGCACGGAGTTCTGCGTGTAGCCAACCGCCTCCCCCAAGGAGCGCTCTAGGTAGGCTATCGGGCTTAGCTTCTTCTAAAACCCTGCAGTGTAAGAGGAAGAGCTGTGCTTTGGTTACAGCAGGAACGCAGGCCGACTTTCTCCTGTAAGGATGGGGTCTTATGGTGAGACTTTGTAGGAGGAATGCGAAGCAGTTTGGGTTTCTCAGTGCCGCTCAGCCTAGGGCAATGAGGCAGATTTGCATGCCATGTAGGACGTGAGAGAACACATTTCCTCGAGCTGTTGGCGTGCTGAGGAAATCTAGCTCTCCCAAGGAAGAGTGCAGTGTGTTGCCCTCCACTCAGCATACACAGAGTGACTGGGAAAGGTTTCCGGGCCTGGATGTTTCTTAGCAGCCCAGTGGAGCCTGCCGGTACTCGGTGTTCTTGCAGAGAATGGGGTGCCCAGGCGAGGTCCTCGCTGTCTTGGAAAGCTTAATAACCTTAAAAGAAAACAGACCTGAAACTAAGGCCTCAAGGCAACTGCTCCAAGCTTCGCTTCGGCAGGGCTAGTCAAGGCTTTACCTTGAGGAAAGGCCTCACGTCAAGTTTCCTTTTAGCTCTAGAGCGTCTCAGGAGAAGCTCCCACCCAGGCTATGAAAGCACGCTGTTGATGTAGAGAACACTCGTTCCCTTCCCAGAGCCCTGCCTACAGTGATTAAAGCACGTCCTAAAACTGTTTTTTAGGTAGCTTCAGGGCAGCATGAATGGAGCTTTCAAAATGGGAAAGCAAGGCTTGTGCCATAAGGTCCCCGTTTCCAGCGAACACGCAGCCTACCTCCGTGTGATTCCTACCAAGGAAATATACACTCTAGCTACACACTGGTCCCTTCCTTGAATAAAGTTTATTTGGCACGGAGTTCTGCGTGTAGCCAACCGCCTCCCCCAAGGAGCGCTCTAGGTAGGCTATCGGGCTTAGCTTCTTCTAAAACCCTGCAGTGTAAGAGGAAGAGCTGTGCTTTGGTTACAGCAGGAACGCAGGCCGACTTTCTCCTGTAAGGATGGGGTCTTATGGTGTGACTTTGTAGGAGGAATGCGAAGCAGTTTGGTTTTCTCTGTGCCGCTCAGCCTAGGGCAATGAGGCCGATTTGCATGCCATGTAGGACGTGAGAGAACACATTTCCTGGAGCTGTTGGAGTGCTGAGGAAATCTAGCTCTCCCAAGGAAGAGTGCAGTGTGTTGCCCTCCACTCAGCATACACAGAGTGACTGGGAAAGGTTTCCGGGCCTGGATGTTTCTTAGCAGCCCAGTGGAGCCTGCCGGTACTCGGTGTTCTGGCAGGGAATAGGGTGCCCAGGCGAGGTCCTAGCTATCTTGAAAAGCTTACTAACCTTAAAAGAAAACAAACCTGAAACTAAGGCCTCAAGGCAACTGCTCCAAGCTTAGCTTCGGCAGGGCTAGTCAAGGCTTTACCTTGAGGAAAGGCCTCACGTCAAGTTTCCTTTTAGCTCTAGAGCGTCTCAGGAGAAGCTCCCACCCAGGCTATGAAAGCACGCTGTTGATGTAGAGAACACTCGTTCCCTTCCCAGAGCCCTGCCTACAGTGACTAAAAGCACGT
The DNA here is from genome assembly GCF_949987535.1 of Balaenoptera acutorostrata. NCBI lineage: Eukaryota > Metazoa > Chordata > Mammalia > Artiodactyla > Balaenopteridae > Balaenoptera > Balaenoptera acutorostrata. The sequence goes on from NC_080066.1 coordinate 42,416,793, forward strand.
CCTAAAACTGTTTTTTAGGGAGCTTCAGGGCAGCATGAATGGAGCTTTCAAAATGGAAAGCAAGGCTTGTGCCATAAGGTCCCCGTTTCCAGCGAACACGCAGCCTACCTCCGTGTGATTCCTACCAAGGAAATATACACTCTAGCTACACACTGGTCCCTTCCTTGAATAAAGTTTATTTGGCACGGAGTTCTGCGTGTAGCCAACCGCCTCCCCCAAGGAGCGCTCTAGGTAGGCTATCGGGCTTAGCTTCTTCTAAAACCCTGCAGTGTAAGAGGAAGAGCTGTGCTTTGGTTACAGCAGGAACGCAGGCCGACTTTCTCCTGTAAGGATGGGGTCTTATGGTGTGACTTTGTAGGAGGAATGCGAAGCAGTTTGGGTTTCTCAGTGCCGCTCAGCCTAGGGCAATGAGGCAGATTTGCATGCCATGTAGGACGTGAGAGAACACATTTCCTGGAGCTGTTGGAGTGCTGAGGAAATCTAGCTCTCCCAAGGAAGAGTGCAGTGTGTTGCCCTCCACTCAGCATACACAGAGTGACTGGGAAAGGTTTCCGGGCCTGGATGTTTCTTAGCAGCCCAGTGGAGCCTGCCGGTACTCGGTGTTCTTGCAGAGAATGGGGTGCCCAGGCGAGGTCCTCGCTGTCTTGGAAAGCTTACTAACCTTAAAAGAAAACAGACCTGAAACTAAGGCCTCAAGGCAAGTGCTCCAAGCTTAGCTTCGGCAGGGCTAGTCAAGGCTTTACCTTGAGGAAAGGCCTCACGTCAAGTTTCCTTTTAGCTCTAGAGCGTCTCAGGAGAAGCTCCCACCCAGGCTATGAAAGCACGCTGTTGATGTAGAGAACACTCGTTCCCTTCCCAGAGCCCTGCCTACAGTGACTAAAAGCACGTCCTAAAACTGTTTTTTAGGGAGCTTCAGGGCAGCATGAATGGAGCTTTCAAAATGGAAAGCAAGGCTTGTGCCATAAGGTCCCCGTTTCCAGCGAACACGCAGCCTACCTCCGTGTGATTCCTACCAAGGAAATATACACTCTAGCTACACACTGGTCCCTTCCTTGAATAAAGTTTATTTGGCACGGAGTTCTGCGTGTAGCCAACCGCCTCCCCCAAGGAGCGCTCTAGGTAGGCTATCGGGCTTAGCTTCTTCTAAAACCCTGCAGTGTAAGAGGAAGAGCTGTGCTTTGGTTACAGCAGGAACGCAGGCCGACTTTCTCCTGTAAGGATGGGGTCTTATGGTGTGACTTTGTAGGAGGAATGCGAAGCAGTTTGGGTTTCTCAGTGCCGCTCAGCCTAGGGCAATGAGGCAGATTTGCATGCCATGTAGGACGTGAGAGAACACATTTCCTGGAGCTGTTGGAGTGCTGAGGAAATCTAGCTCTCCCAAGGAAGAGTGCAGTGTGTTGCCCTCCACTCAGCATACACAGAGTGACTGGGAAAGGTTTCCGGGCCTGGATGTTTCTTAGCAGCCCAGTGGAGCCTGCCGGTACTCGGTGTTCTTGCAGGGAATAGGGTGCCCAGGCGAGGTCCTCGCTGTCTTGAAAAGCTTACTAACCTTAAAAGAAAACAGACCTGAAACTAAGGCCTCAAGGCAAGTGCTCCAAGCTTAGCTTCGGCAAGGCTAGTCAAGGCTTTACCTTGAGGAAAGGCCTCACGTCGTTTCCTTTTAGCTCTAGAGCGTCTCAGGAGAAGCTCCCACCCAGGCTATGAAAGCACGCTGTTGATGTAGAGAACACTCGTTCCCTTCCCAGAGCCCCGCCTACAGTGATTAAAGTACGTCCTAAAACTGTTTTTTAGGTAGCTTCAGGGCAGCATGAATGGAGCTTTCAAAATGGGAAAGCAAGGCTTGTGCCATAAGGTCCCCGTTTCCAGCGAACACGCAGCCTACCTCCGTGTGATTCCTACCAAGGAAATATACACTCTAGCTACACACTGGTCCCTTCCTTGAATAAAGTTTATTTGGCACGGAGTTCTGCGTGTAGCCAACCGCCTCCCCCAAGGAGCGCTCTAGGTAGGCTATCGGGCTTAGCTTCTTCTAAAACCCTGCAGTGTAAGAGGAAGAGCTGTGCTTTGGTTATAGCAGGAACGCAGGCCGACTTTCTCCTGTAAGGATGGGGTCTTATGGTGTGACTTTGTAGGAGAAATGCGAAGCAGTTTGGGTTTCTCAGTGCCGCTCAGCCTAGGGCAATGAGGCAGATTTGCATGCCATGTAGGACGTGAGAGAACACATTTCCTGGAGCTGTTGGAGTGCTGAGGAAATCTAGCTCTCCCAAGGAAGAGTGCAGTGTGTTGCCCTCCACTCAGCATACACAGAGTGACTGGGAAAGGTTTCCGGGCCTGGATGTTTCTTAGCAGCCCAGTGGAGCCTGCCGGTACTCGGTGTTCTTGCAGAGAATGGGGTGCCCAGGCGAGGTCCTCGCTATCTTGGAAAGCTTACTAACCTTAAAAGAAAACAGACCTGAAACTAAGGCCTCAAGGCAAGTGCTCCAAGCTTAGCTTCGGCAGGGCTAGTCAAGGCTTTACCTTGAGGAAAGGCCTCACGTCAAGTTTCCTTTTAGCTCTAGAGCGTCTCAGGAGAAGCTCCCACCCAGGCTATGAAAGCACGCTGTTGATGTAGAGAACACTCGTTCCCTTCCCAGAGCCCTGCCTACAGTGACTAAAAGCACGTCCTAAAACTGTTTTTTAGGTAGCTTCAGGGCAGCATGAATGGAGCTTTCAAAATGGGAAAGCAAGGCTTGTGCCATAAGGTCCCCGTTTCCAGCGAACACGCAGCCTACCTCCGTGTGATTCCTACCAAGGAAATATACACTCTAGCTACACACTGGTCCCTTCCTTGAATAAAGTTTATTTGGCACGGAGTTCTGCGTGTAGCCAACCGCCTCCCCCAAGGAGCGCTCTAGGTAGGCTATCGGGCTTAGCTTCTTCTAAAACCCTGCAGTGTAAGAGGAAGAGCTGTGCTTTGGTTACAGCAGGAACGCAGGACGACTTTCTCCTGTAAGGATGGGGTCTTATGGTATGACTTTGTAGGAGGAATGCGAAGCAGTTTGGGTTTCTCAGTGCCGCTCAGCCTAGGGCAATGAGGCAGATTTGCATGCCATGTAGGACGTGAGAGAACACATTTCCTGGAGCTGTTGGAGTGCTGAGGAAATCTAGCTCTCCCAAGGAAGAGTGCAGTGTGTTGCCCTCCACTCAGCATACACAGAGTGACTGGGAAAGGTTTCCGGGCCTGGATGTTTCTTAGCAGCCCAGTGGAGCCTGCCGGTACTCGGTGTTCTTGCAGAGAATGGGGTGCCCAGGCGAGGTCCTCGCTGTCTTGGAAAGCTTACTAACCTTAAAAGAAAACAGACCTGAAACTAAGGCCTCAAGGCAACTGCTCCAAGCTTAGCTTCGGCAGGGCTAGTCAAGGCTTTACCTTGAGGAAAGGCCTCACGTCAAGTTTCCTTTTAGCTCTAGAGCGTCTCAGGAGAAGCTCCCACCCAGGCTATGAAAGCACGCTGTTGATGTAGAGAACACTCGTTCCCTTCCCAGAGCCCTGCCTACAGTGACTAAAAGCACGTCCTAAAACTGTTTTTTAGGTAGCTTCAGGGCAGCATGAATGGAGCTTTCAAAATGGGAAAGCAAGGCTTGTGCCATAAGGTCCCCGTTTCCAGCGAACACGCAGCCTACCTCCGTGTGATTCCTACCAAGGAAATATACACTCTAGCTACACACTGGTCCCTTCCTTGAATAAAGTTTATTTGGCACGGAGTTCTGCGTGTAGCCAACCGCCTCCCCCAAGGAGCGCTCTAGGTAGGCTATCGGGCTTAGCTTCTTCTAAAACCCTGCAGTGTAAGAGGAAGAGCTGTGCTTTGGTTACAGCAGGAACGCAGGCCGACTTTCTCCTGTAAGGATGGGGTCTTATGGTATGACTTTGTAGGAGGAATGCGAAGCAGTTTGGTTTTCTCTGTGCCGCTCAGCCTAGGGCAATGAGGCAGATTTGCATGCCATGTAGGACGTGAGAGAACACATTTCCTGGAGCTCTTGGAGTGCTGAGGAAATCTAGCTCTCCCAAGGAAGAGTGCAGTGTGTTGCCCTCCACTCAGCATACACAGAGTGACTGGGAAAGGTTTCCGGGCCTGGATGTTTCTTAGCAGCCCAGTGGAGCCTGCCGGTACTCGGTGTTCTTGCAGAGAATGGGGTGCCCAGGCGAGGTCCTCGCTGTCTTGGAAAGCTTACTAACCTTAAAAGAAAACAGACCTGAAACTAAGGCCTCAAGGCAACTGCTCCAAGCTTAGCTTCGGCAGGGCTAGTCAAGGCTTTACCTTGAGGAAAGGCCTCACGTCAAGTTTCCTTTTAGCTCTAGAGCGTCTCAGGAGAAGCTCCCACCCAGGCTATGAAAGCACGCTGTTGATGTAGAGAACACTCGTTCCCTTCCCAGAGCCCTGCCTACAGTGATTAAAGCACGTCCTAAAACTGTTTTTTAGGTAGCTTCAGGGCAGCATGAATGGAGCTTTCAAAATGGGAAAGCAAGGCTTGTGCCATAAGGTCCCCGTTTCCAGCAAACACGCAGCCTACCTCCGTGTGATTCCTACCAAGGAAATATACACTCTAGCTACACACTGGTCCCTTCCTTGAATAAAGTTTATTTGGCACGGAGTTCTGCGTGTAGCCAACCGCCTCCCCCAAGGAGCGCTCTAGGTAGGCTATCGGGCTTAGCTTCTTCTAAAACCCTGCAGTGTAAGAGGAAGAGCTGTGCTTTGGTTACAGCAGGAACGCAGGCCGACTTTCTCCTGTAAGGATGGGGTCTTATGGTGAGACTTTGTAGGAGGAATGCGAAGCAGTTTGGGTTTCTCAGTGCCGCTCAGCCTAGGGCAATGAGGCAGATTTGCATGCCATGTAGGACGTGAGAGAACACATTTCCTCGAGCTGTTGGAGTGCTGAGGAAATCTAGCTCTCCCAAGGAAGAGTGCAGTGTGTTGCCCTCCACTCAGCATACACAGAGTGACTGGGAAAGGTTTCCGGGCCTGGATGTTTCTTAGCAGCCCAGTGGAGCCTGCCGGTACTCGGTGTTCTTGCAGAGAATGGGGTGCCCAGGCGAGGTCCTCGCTGTCTTGGAAAGCTTACTAACCTTAAAAGAAAACAGACCTGAAACTAAGGCCTCAAGGCAACTGCTCCAAGCTTCGCTTCGGCAGGGCTAGTCAAGGCTTTACCTTGAGGAAAGGCCTCACGTCAAGTTTCCTTTTAGCTCTAGAGCGTCTCAGGAGAAGCTCCCACCCAGGCTATGAAAGCACGCTGTTGATGTAGAGAACACTCGTTCCCTTCCCAGAGCCCTGCCTACAGTGATTAAAGCACGTCCTAAAACTGTTTTTTAGGTAGCTTCAGGGCAGCATGAATGGAGCTTTCAAAATGGGAAAGCAAGGCTTGTGCCATAAGGTCCCCGTTTCCAGCAAACACGCAGCCTACCTCCGTGTGATTCCTACCAAGGAAATATACACTCTAGCTACACACTGGTCCCTTCCTTGAATAAAGTTTATTTGGCACGGAGTTCTGCGTGTAGCCAACCGCCTCCCCCAAGGAGCGCTCTAGGTAGGCTATCGGGCTTAGCTTCTTCTAAAACCCTGCAGTGTAAGAGGAAGAGCTGTGCTTTGGTTACAGCAGGAACGCAGGCCGACTTTCTCCTGTAAGGATGGGGTCTTATGGTGAGACTTTGTAGGAGGAATGCGAAGCAGTTTGGGTTTCTCAGTGCCGCTCAGCCTAGGGCAATGAGGCAGATTTGCATGCCATGTAGGACGTGAGAGAACACATTTCCTCGAGCTGTTGGAGTGCTGAGGAAATCTAGCTCTCCCAAGGAAGAGTGCAGTGTGTTGCCCTCCACTCAGCATACACAGAGTGACTGGGAAAGGTTTCCGGGCCTGGATGTTTCTTAGCAGCCCAGTGGAGCCTGCCGGTACTCGGTGTTCTTGCAGAGAATGGGGTGCCCAGGCGAGGTCCTCGCTGTCTTGGAAAGCTTACTAACCTTAAAAGAAAACAGACCTGAAACTAAGGCCTCAAGGCAACTGCTCCAAGCTTCGCTTCGGCAGGGCTAGTCAAGGCTTTACCTTGAGGAAAGGCCTCACGTCAAGTTTCCTTTTAGCTCTAGAGCGTCTCAGGAGAAGCTCCCACCCAGGCTATGAAAGCACGCTGTTGATGTAGAGAACACTCGTTCCCTTCCCAGAGCCCTGCCTACAGTGATTAAAGCACGTCCTAAAACTGTTTTTTAGGTAGCTTCAGGGCAGCATGAATGGAGCTTTCAAAATGGGAAAGCAAGGCTTGTGCCATAAGGTCCCCGTTTCCAGCGAACACGCAGCCTACCTCCGTGTGATTCCTACCAAGGAAATATACACTCTAGCTACACACTGGTCCCTTCCTTGAATAAAGTTTATTTGGCACGGAGTTCTGCGTGTAGCCAACCGCCTCCCCCAAGGAGCGCTCTAGGTAGGCTATCGGGCTTAGCTTCTTCTAAAACCCTGCAGTGTAAGAGGAAGAGCTGTGCTTTGGTTACAGCAGGAACGCAGGCCGACTTTCTCCTGTAAGGATGGGGTCTTATGGTACGACTTTGTAGGAGGAATGCGAAGCAGTTTGGGTTTCTCAGTGCCGCTCAGCCTAGGGCAATGAGGCAGATTTGCATGCCATGTAGGACGTGAGAGAACACATTTCCTGGAGCTGTTGGAGTGCTGAGGAAATCTAGCTCTCCCAAGGAAGAGTGCAGTGTGTTGCCCTCCACTCAGCATACACAGAGTGACTGGGAAAGGTTTCCGGGCCTGGATGTTTCTTAGCAGCCCAGTGGAGCCTGCCGGTACTCGGTGTTCTGGCAGGGAATAGGGTGCCCAGGCGAGGTCCTAGCTATCTTGAAAAGCTTACTAACCTTAAAAGAAAACAAACCTGAAACTAAGGCCTCAAGGCAAGTGCTCCAAGCTTAGCTTCGGCAGGGCTAGTCAAGGCTTTACCTTGAGGAAAGGCCTCACGTCAAGTTTCCTTTTAGCTCTAGAGCGTCTCAGGAGAAGCTCCCACCCAGGCTATGAAAGCACGCTGTTGATGTAGAGAACACTCGTTCCCTTCCCAGAGCCCTGCCTACAGTGACTAAAAGCACGTCCTAAAACTGTTTTTTAGGGAGCTTCAGGGCAGCATGAATGGAGCTTTCAAAATGGAAAGCAAGGCTTGTGCCATAAGGTCCCCGTTTCCAGCGAACACGCAGCCTACCTCCGTGTGATTCCTACCAAGGAAATATACACTCTAGCTACACACTGGTCCCTTCCTTGAATAAAGTTTACTTGGCACGGAGTTCTGCGTGTAGCCAACCGCCTCCCCCAAGGAGCGCTCTAGGTAGGCTATCGGGCTTAGCTTCTTCTAAAACCCTGCAGTGTAAGAGGAAGAGCTGTGCTTTGGTTACAGCAGGAACGCAGGCCGACTTTCTCCTGTAAGGATGGGGTCTTATGGTGTGACTTTGTAGGAGGAATGCGAAGCAGTTTGGGTTTCTCAGTGCCGCTCAGCCTAGGGCAATGAGGCAGATTTGCATGCCATGTAGGACGTGAGAGAACACATTTCCTGGAGCTGTTGGAGTGCTGAGGAAATCTAGCTCTCCCAAGGAAGAGTGCAGTGTGTTGCCCTCCACTCAGCATACACAGAGTGACTGGGAAAGGTTTCCGGGCCTGGATGTTTCTTAGCAGCCCAGTGGAGCCTGCCGGTACTCGGTGTTCTTGCAGGGAATAGGGTGCCCAGGCGAGGTCCTCGCTGTCTTGAAAAGCTTACTAACCTTAAAAGAAAACAGACCTGAAACTAAGGCCTCAAGGCAAGTGCTCCAAGCTTAGCTTCGGCAAGGCTAGTCAAGGCTTTACCTTGAGGAAAGGCCTCACGTCGTTTCCTTTTAGCTCTAGAGCGTCTCAGGAGAAGCTCCCACCCAGGCTATGAAAGCACGCTGTTGATGTAGAGAACACTCGTTCCCTTCCCAGAGCCCCGCCTACAGTGATTAAAGTACGTCCTAAAACTGTTTTTTAGGTAGCTTCAGGGCAGCATGAATGGAGCTTTCAAAATGGGAAAGCAAGGCTTGTGCCATAAGGTCCCCGTTTCCAGCGAACACGCAGCCTACCTCCGTGTGATTCCTACCAAGGAAATATACACTCTAGCTACACACTGGTCCCTTCCTTGAATAAAGTTTATTTGGCACGGAGTTCTGCGTGTAGCCAACCGCCTCCCCCAAGGAGCGCTCTAGGTAGGCTATCGGGCTTAGCTTCTTCTAAAACCCTGCAGTGTAAGAGGAAGAGCTGTGCTTTGGTTACAGCAGGAACGCAGGCCGACTTTCTCCTGTAAGGATGGGGTCTTATGGTGTGACTTTGTAGGAGAAATGCGAAGCAGTTTGGGTTTCTCAGTGCCGCTCAGCCTAGGGCAATGAGGCAGATTTGCATGCCATGTAGGACGTGAGAGAACACATTTCCTGGAGCTGTTGGAGTGCTGAGGAAATCTAGCTCTCCCAAGGAAGAGTGCAGTGTGTTGCCCTCCACTCAGCATACACAGAGTGACTGGGAAAGGTTTCCGGGCCTGGATGTTTCTTAGCAGCCCAGTGGAGCCTGCCGGTACTCGGTGTTCTTGCAGAGAATGGGGTGCCCAGGCGAGGTCCTCGCTATCTTGGAAAGCTTACTAACCTTAAAAGAAAACAGACCTGAAACTAAGGCCTCAAGGCAAGTGCTCCAAGCTTAGCTTCGGCAGGGCTAGTCAAGGCTTTACCTTGAGGAAAGGCCTCACGTCAAGTTTCCTTTTAGCTCTAGAGCGTCTCAGGAGAAGCTCCCACCCAGGCTATGAAAGCACGCTGTTGATGTAGAGAACACTCGTTCCCTTCCCAGAGCCCTGCCTACAGTGACTAAAAGCACGTCCTAAAACTGTTTTTTAGGTAGCTTCAGGGCAGCATGAATGGAGCTTTCAAAATGGGAAAGCAAGGCTTGTGCCATAAGGTCCCCGTTTCCAGCGAACACGCAGCCTACCTCCGTGTGATTCCTACCAAGGAAATATACACTCTAGCTACACACTGGTCCCTTCCTTGAATAAAGTTTATTTGGCACGGAGTTCTGCGTGTAGCCAACCGCCTCCCCCAAGGAGCGCTCTAGGTAGGCTATCGGGCTTAGCTTCTTCTAAAACCCTGCAGTGTAAGAGGAAGAGCTGTGCTTTGGTTACAGCAGGAACGCAGGACGACTTTCTCCTGTAAGGATGGGGTCTTATGGTATGACTTTGTAGGAGGAATGCGAAGCAGTTTGGGTTTCTCAGTGCCGCTCAGCCTAGGGCAATGAGGCAGATTTGCATGCCATGTAGGACGTGAGAGAACACATTTCCTGGAGCTGTTGGAGTGCTGAGGAAATCTAGCTCTCCCAAGGAAGAGTGCAGTGTGTTGCCCTCCACTCAGCATACACAGAGTGACTGGGAAAGGTTTCCGGGCCTGGATGTTTCTTAGCAGCCCAGTGGAGCCTGCCGGTACTCGGTGTTCTTGCAGAGAATGGGGTGCCCAGGCGAGGTCCTCGCTGTTTTGGAAAGCTTACTAACCTTAAAAGAAAACAGACCTGAAACTAAGGCCTCAAGGCAACTGCTCCAAGCTTCGCTTCGGCAGGGCTAGTCAAGGCTTTACCTTGAGGAAAGGCCTCACGTCAAGTTTCCTTTTAGCTCTAGAGCGTCTCAGGAGAAGCTCCCACCCAGGCTATGAAAGCACGCTGTTGATGTAGAGAACACTCGTTCCCTTCCCAGAGCCCTGCCTACAGTGACTAAAAGCACGTCCTAAAACTGTTTTTTAGGTAGCTTCAGGGCAGCATGAATGGAGCTTTCAAAATGGGAAAGCAAGGCTTGTGCCATAAGGTCCCCGTTTCCAGCGAACACGCAGCCTACCTCCGTGTGATTCCTACCAAGGAAATATACACTCTAGCTACACACTGGTCCCTTCCTTGAATAAAGTTTATTTGGCACGGAGTTCTGCGTGTAGCCAACCGCCTCCCCCAAGGAGCGCTCTAGGTAGGCTATCGGGCTTAGCTTCTTCTAAAACCCTGCAGTGTAAGAGGAAGAGCTGTGCTTTGGTTACAGCAGGAACGCAGGCCGACTTTCTCCTGTAAGGATGGGGTCTTATGGTATGACTTTGTAGGAGGAATGCGAAGCAGTTTGGTTTTCTCTGTGCCGCTCAGCCTAGGGCAATGAGGCAGATTTGCATGCCATGTAGGACGTGAGAGAACACATTTCCTGGAGCTCTTGGAGTGCTGAGGAAATCTAGCTCTCCCAAGGAAGAGTGCAGTGTGTTGCCCTCCACTCAGCATACACAGAGTGACTGGGAAAGGTTTCCGGGCCTGGATGTTTCTTAGCAGCCCAGTGGAGCCTGCCGGTACTCGGTGTTCTTGCAGAGAATGGGGTGCCCAGGCGAGGTCCTCGCTGTCTTGGAAAGCTTACTAACCTTAAAAGAAAACAGACCTGAAACTAAGGCCTCAAGGCAACTGCTCCAAGCTTAGCTTCGGCAGGGCTAGTCAAGGCTTTACCTTGAGGAAAGGCCTCACGTCAAGTTTCCTTTTAGCTCTAGAGCGTCTCAGGAGAAGCTCCCACCCAGGCTATGAAAGCACGCTGTTGATGTAGAGAACACTCGTTCCCTTCCCAGAGCCCTGCCTACAGTGATTAAAGCACGTCCTAAAACTGTTTTTTAGGTAGCTTCAGGGCAGCATGAATGGAGCTTTCAAAATGGGAAAGCAAGGCTTGTGCCATAAGGTCCCCGTTTCCAGCAAACACGCAGCCTACCTCCGTGTGATTCCTACCAAGGAAATATACACTCTAGCTACACACTGGTCCCTTCCTTGAATAAAGTTTATTTGGCACGGAGTTCTGCGTGTAGCCAACCGCCTCCCCCAAGGAGCGCTCTAGGTAGGCTATCGGGCTTAGCTTCTTCTAAAACCCTGCAGTGTAAGAGGAAGAGCTGTGCTTTGGTTACAGCAGGAACGCAGGCCGACTTTCTCCTGTAAGGATGGGGTCTTATGGTGAGACTTTGTAGGAGGAATGCGAAGCAGTTTGGGTTTCTCAGTGCCGCTCAGCCTAGGGCAATGAGGCAGATTTGCATGCCATGTAGGACGTGAGAGAACACATTTCCTCGAGCTGTTGGAGTGCTGAGGAAATCTAGCTCTCCCAAGGAAGAGTGCAGTGTGTTGCCCTCCACTCAGCATACACAGAGTGACTGGGAAAGGTTTCCGGGCCTGGATGTTTCTTAGCAGCCCAGTGGAGCCTGCCGGTACTCGGTGTTCTTGCAGAGAATGGGGTGCCCAGGCGAGGTCCTCGCTGTCTTGGAAAGCTTACTAACCTTAAAAGAAAACAGACCTGAAACTAAGGCCTCAAGGCAACTGCTCCAAGCTTCGCTTCGGCAGGGCTAGTCAAGGCTTTACCTTGAGGAAAGGCCTCACGTCAAGTTTCCTTTTAGCTCTAGAGCGTCTCAGGAGAAGCTCCCACCCAGGCTATGAAAGCACGCTGTTGATGTAGAGAACACTCGTTCCCTTCCCAGAGCCCTGCCTACAGTGATTAAAGCACGTCCTAAAACTGTTTTTTAGGTAGCTTCAGGGCAGCATGAATGGAGCTTTCAAAATGGGAAAGCAAGGCTTGTGCCATAAGGTCCCCGTTTCCAGCAAACACGCAGCCTACCTCCGTGTGATTCCTACCAAGGAAATATACACTCTAGCTACACACTGGTCCCTTCCTTGAATAAAGTTTATTTGGCACGGAGTTCTGCGTGTAGCCAACCGCCTCCCCCAAGGAGCGCTCTAGGTAGGCTATCGGGCTTAGCTTCTTCTAAAACCCTGCAGTGTAAGAGGAAGAGCTGTGCTTTGGTTACAGCAGGAACGCAGGCCGACTTTCTCCTGTAAGGATGGGGTCTTATGGTGAGACTTTGTAGGAGGAATGCGAAGCAGTTTGGGTTTCTCAGTGCCGCTCAGCCTAGGGCAATGAGGCAGATTTGCATGCCATGTAGGACGTGAGAGAACACATTTCCTCGAGCTGTTGGAGTGCTGAGGAAATCTAGCTCTCCCAAGGAAGAGTGCAGTGTGTTGCCCTCCACTCAGCATACACAGAGTGACTGGGAAAGGTTTCCGGGCCTGGATGTTTCTTAGCAGCCCAGTGGAGCCTGCCGGTACTCGGTGTTCTTGCAGAGAATGGGGTGCCCAGGCGAGGTCCTCGCTGTCTTGGAAAGCTTACTAACCTTAAAAGAAAACAGACCTGAAACTAAGGCCTCAAGGCAACTGCTCCAAGCTTCGCTTCGGCAGGGCTAGTCAAGGCTTTACCTTGAGGAAAGGCCTCACGTCAAGTTTCCTTTTAGCTCTAGAGCGTCTCAGGAGAAGCTCCCACCCAGGCTATGAAAGCACGCTGTTGATGTAGAGAACACTCGTTCCCTTCCCAGAGCCCTGCCTACAGTGATTAAAGCACGTCCTAAAACTGTTTTTTAGGTAGCTTCAGGGCAGCATGAATGGAGCTTTCAAAATGGGAAAGCAAGGCTTGTGCCATAAGGTCCCCGTTTCCAGCGAACACGCAGCCTACCTCCGTGTGATTCCTACCAAGGAAATATACACTCTAGCTACACACTGGTCCCTTCCTTGAATAAAGTTTATTTGGCACGGAGTTCTGCGTGTAGCCAACCGCCTCCCCCAAGGAGCGCTCTAGGTAGGCTATCGGGCTTAGCTTCTTCTAAAACCCTGCAGTGTAAGAGGAAGAGCTGTGCTTTGGTTACAGCAGGAACGCAGGCCGACTTTCTCCTGTAAGGATGGGGTCTTATGGTACGACTTTGTAGGAGGAATGCGAAGCAGTTTGGGTTTCTCAGTGCCGCTCAGCCTAGGGCAATGAGGCAGATTTGCATGCCATGTAGGACGTGAGAGAACACATTTCCTGGAGCTGTTGGAGTGCTGAGGAAATCTAGCTCTCCCAAGGAAGAGTGCAGTGTGTTGCCCTCCACTCAGCATACACAGAGTGACTGGGAAAGGTTTCCGGGCCTGGATGTTTCTTAGCAGCCCAGTGGAGCCTGCCGGTACTCGGTGTTCTGGCAGGGAATAGGGTGCCCAGGCGAGGTCCTAGCTATCTTGAAAAGCTTACTAACCTTAAAAGAAAACAAACCTGAAACTAAGGCCTCAAGGCAACTGCTCCAAGCTTAGCTTCGGCAGGGCTAGTCAAGGCTTTACCTTGAGGAAAGGCCTCACGTCAAGTTTCCTTTTAGCTCTAGAGCGTCTCAGGAGAAGCTCCCACCCAGGCTATGAAAGCACGCTGTTGATGTAGAGAACACTCGTTCCCTTCCCAGAGCCCTGCCTACAGTGACTAAAAGCACGTCCTAAAACTGTTTTTTAGGGAGCTTCAGGGCAGCATGAATGGAGCTTTCAAAATGGAAAGCAAGGCTTGTCCCATAAGGTCCCCGTTTCCAGCGAACACGCAGCCTACCTCCGTGTGATTCCTACCAAGGAAATATACACTCTAGCTACACACTGGTCCCTTCCTTGAATAAAGTTTATTTGGCACGGAGTTCTGCGTGTAGCCAACCGCCTCCCCCAAGGAGCGCTCTAGGTAGGCTATCGGGCTTAGCTTCTTCTAAAACCCTGCAGTGTAAGAGGAAGAGCTGTGCTTTGGTTACAGCAGGAACGCAGGCCGACTTTCTCCTGTAAGGATGGGGTCTTATGGTGTGACTTTGTAGGAGGAATGCGAAGCAGTTTGGGTTTCTCAGTGCCGCTCAGCCTAGGGCAATGAGGCAGATTTGCATGCCATGTAGGACGTGAGAGAACACATTTCCTGGAGCTGTTGGAGTGCTGAGGAAATCTAGCTCTCCCAAGGAAGAGTGCAGTGTGTTGCCCTCCACTCAGCATACACAGAGTGACTGGGAAAGGTTTCCGGGCCTGGATGTTTCTTAGCAGCCCAGTGGAGCCTGCCGGTACTCGGTGTTCTTGCAGAGAATGGGGTGCCCAGGCGAGGTCCTCGCTGTCTTGGAAAGCTTACTAACCTTAAAAGAAAACAGACCTGAAACTAAGGCCTCAAGGCAAGTGCTCCAAGCTTAGCTTCGGCAGGGCTAGTCAAGGCTTTACCTTGAGGAAAGGCCTCACGTCAAGTTTCCTTTTAGCTCTAGAGCGTCTCAGGAGAAGCTCCCACCCAGGCTATGAAAGCACGCTGTTGATGTAGAGAACACTCGTTCCCTTCCCAGAGCCCTGCCTACAGTGACTAAAAGCACGTCCTAAAACTGTTTTTTAGGTAGCTTCAGGGCAGCATGAATGGAGCTTTCAAAATGGGAAAGCAAGGCTTGTGCCATAAGGTCCCCGTTTCCAGCGAACACGCAGCCTACCTCCGTGTGATTCCTACCAAGGAAATATACACTCTAGCTACACACTGGTCCCTTCCTTGAATAAAGTTTATTTGGCACGGAGTTCTGCGTGTAGCCAACCGCCTCCCCCAAGGAGCGCTCTAGGTAGGCTATCGGGCTTAGCTTCTTCTAAAACCCTGCAGTGTAAGAGGAAGAGCTGTGCTTTGGTTACAGCAGGAACGCAGGACGACTTTCTCCTGTAAGGATGGGGTCTTATGGTATGACTTTGTAGGAGGAATGCGAAGCAGTTTGGGTTTCTCAGTGCCGCTCAGCCTAGGGCAATGAGGCAGATTTGCATGCCATGTAGGACGTGAGAGAACACATTTCCTGGAGCTCTTGGAGTGCTGAGGAAATCTAGCTCTCCCAAGGAAGAGTGCAGTGTGTTGCCCTCCACTCAGCATACACAGAGTGACTGGGAAAGGTTTCCGGGCCTGGATGTTTCTTAGCAGCCCAGTGGAGCCTGCCGGTACTCGGTGTTCTTGCAGAGAATGGGGTGCCCAGGCGAGGTCCTCGCTGTCTTGGAAAGCTTACTAACCTTAAAAGAAAACAGACCTGAAACTAAGGCCTCAAGGCAACTGCTCCAAGCTTAGCTTCGGCAGGGCTAGTCAAGGCTTTACCTTGAGGAAAGGCCTCACGTCAAGTTTCCTTTTAGCTCTAGAGCGTCTCAGGAGAAGCTCCCACCCAGGCTATGAAAGCACGCTGTTGATGTAGAGAACACTCGTTCCCTTCCCAGAGCCCTGCCTACAGTGATTAAAGCACGTCCTAAAACTGTTTTTTAGGTAGCTTCAGGGCAGCATGAATGGAGCTTTCAAAATGGGAAAGCAAGGCTTGTGCCATAAGGTCCCCGTTTCCAGCAAACACGCAGCCTACCTCCGTGTGATTCCTACCAAGGAAATATACACTCTAGCTACACACTGGTCCCTTCCTTGAATAAAGTTTATTTGGCACGGAGTTCTGCGTGTAGCCAACCGCCTCCCCCAAGGAGCGCTCTAGGTAGGCTATCGGGCTTAGCTTCTTCTAAAACCCTGCAGTGTAAGAGGAAGAGCTGTGCTTTGGTTACAGCAGGAACGCAGGCCGACTTTCTCCTGTAAGGATGGGGTCTTATGGTGAGACTTTGTAGGAGGAATGCGAAGCAGTTTGGGTTTCTCAGTGCCGCTCAGCCTAGGGCAATGAGGCAGATTTGCATGCCATGTAGGACGTGAGAGAACACATTTCCTGGAGCTGTTGGAGTGCTGAGGAAATCTAGCTCTCCCAAGGAAGAGTGCAGTGTGTTGCCCTCCACTCAGCATACACAGAGTGACTGGGAAAGGTTTCCGGGCCTGGATGTTTCTTAGCAGCCCAGTGGAGCCTGCCGGTACTCGGTGTTCTTGCAGAGAATGGGGTGCCCAGGCGAGGTCCTCGCTGTCTTGGAAAGCTTACTAACCTTAAAAGAAAACAAACCTGAAACTAAGGCCTCAAGGCAACTGCTCCAAGCTTCGCTTCGGCAGGGCTAGTCAAGGCTTTACCTTGAGGAAAGGCCTCACGTCAAGTTTCCTTTTAGCTCTAGAGCGTCTCAGGAGAAGCTCCCACCCAGGCTATGAAAGCACGCTGTTGATGTAGAGAACACTCGTTCCCTTCCCAGAGCCCTGCCTACAGTGACTAAAAGCACGTCCTAAAACTGTTTTTTAGGTAGCTTCAGGGCAGCATGAATGGAGCTTTCAAAATGGGAAAGCAAGGCTTGTGCCATAAGGTCCCCGTTTCCAGCGAACACGCAGCCTACCTCCGTGTGATTCCTACCAAGGAAATATACACTCTAGCTACACACTGGTCCCTTCCTTGAATAAAGTTTATTTGGCACGGAGTTCTGCGTGTAGCCAACCGCCTCCCCCAAGGAGCGCTGTAGGTAGGCTATCGGGCTTAGCTTCTTCTAAAACCCTGCAGTGTAAGAGGAAGAGCTGTGCTTTGGTTACAGCAGGAACGCAGGCCGACTTTCTCCTGTAAGGATGGGGTCTTATGGTACGACTTTGTAAGAGGAATGCGAAGCAGTTTGGGTTTCTCAGTGCCGCTCAGCCTAGGGCAATGAGGCAGATTTGCATGCCATGTAGGACGTGAGAGAACACATTTCCTGGAGCTGTTGGAGTGCTGAGGAAATCTAGCTCTCCCAAGGAAGAGTGCAGTGTGTTGCCCTCCACTCAGCATACACAGAGTGACTGGGAAAGGTTTCCGGGCCTGGATGTTTCTTAGCAGCCCAGTGGAGCCTGCCGGTACTCGGTGTTCTGGCAGGGAATGGGGTGCCCAGGCGAGGTCCTAGCTATCTTGAAAAGCTTACTAACCTTAAAAGAAAACAAACCTGAAACTAAGGCCTCAAGGCAACTGCTCCAAGCTTAGCTTCGGCAGGGCTAGTCAAGGCTTTACCTTGAGGAAAGGCCTCACGTCAAGTTTCCTTTTAGCTCTAGAGCGTCTCAGGAGAAGCTCCCACCCAGGCTATGAAAGCACGCTGTTGATGTAGAGAACACTCGTTCCCTTCCCAGAGCCCTGCCTACAGTGACTAAAAGCACGTCCTAAAACTGTTTTTTAGGGAGCTTCAGGGCAGCATGAATGGAGCTTTCAAAATGGAAAGCAAGGCTTGTGCCATAAGGTCCCCGTTTCCAGCGAACACGCAGCCTACCTCCGTGTGATTCCTACCAAGGAAATATACACTCTAGCTACACACTGGTCCCTTCCTTGAATAAAGTTTATTTGGCACGGAGTTCTGCGTGTAGCCAACCGCCTCCCCCAAGGAGCGCTCTAGGTAGGCTATCGGGCTTAGCTTCTTCTAAAACCCTGCAGTGTAAGAGGAAGAGCTGTGCTTTGGTTACAGCAGGAACGCAGGACGACTTTCTCCTGTAAGGATGGGGTCTTATGGTATGACTTTGTAGGAGGAATGCGAAGCAGTTTGGGTTTCTCAGTGCCGCTCAGCCTAGGGCAATGAGGCAGATTTGCATGCCATGTAGGACGTGAGAGAACACATTTCCTGGAGCTCTTGGAGTGCTGAGGAAATCTAGCTCTCCCAAGGAAGAGTGCAGTGTGTTGCCCTCCACTCAGCATACACAGAGTGACTGGGAAAGGTTTCCGGGCCTGGATGTTTCTTAGCAGCCCAGTGGAGCCTGCCGGTACTCGGTGTTCTTGCAGAGAATGGGGTGCCCAGGCGAGGTCCTCGCTGTCTTGGAAAGCTTACTAACCTTAAAAGAAAACAGACCTGAAACTAAGGCCTCAAGGCAACTGCTCCAAGCTTAGCTTCGGCAGGGCTAGTCAAGGCTTTACCTTGAGGAAAGGCCTCACGTCAAGTTTCCTTTTAGCTCTAGAGCGTCTCAGGAGAAGCTCCCACCCAGGCTATGAAAGCACGCTGTTGATGTAGAGAACACTCGTTCCCTTCCCAGAGCCCTGCCTACAGTGACTAAAAGCACGTCCTAAAACTGTTTTTTAGGTAGCTTCAGGGCAGCATGAATGGAGCTTTCAAAATGGGAAAGCAAGGCTTGTGCCATAAGGTCCCCGTTTCCAGCGAACACGCAGCCTACCTCCGTGTGATTCCTACCAAGGAAATATACACTCTAGCTACACACTGGTCCCTTCCTTGAATAAAGTTTATTTGGCACGGAGTTCTGCGTGTAGCCAACCGCCTCCCCCAAGGAGCGCTCTAGGTAGGCTATCGGGCTTAGCTTCTTCTAAAACCCTGCAGTGTAAGAGGAAGAGCTGTGCTTTGGTTACAGCAGGAACGCAGGACGACTTTCTCCTGTAAGGATGGGGTCTTATGGTATGACTTTGTAGGAGGAATGCGAAGCAGTTTGGGTTTCTCAGTGCCGCTCAGCCTAGGGCAATGAGGCAGATTTGCATGCCATGTAGGACGTGAGAGAACACATTTCCTGGAGCTCTTGGAGTGCTGAGGAAATCTAGCTCTCCCAAGGAAGAGTGCAGTGTGTTGCCCTCCACTCAGCATACACAGAGTGACTGGGAAAGGTTTCCGGGCCTGGATGTTTCTTAGCAGCCCAGTGGAGCCTGCCGGTACTCGGTGTTCTTGCAGAGAATGGGGTGCCCAGGCGAGGTCCTCGCTGTCTTGGAAAGCTTACTAACCTTAAAAGAAAACAGACCTGAAACTAAGGCCTCAAGGCAACTGCTCCAAGCTTAGCTTCGGCAGGGCTAGTCAAGGCTTTACCTTGAGGAAAGGCCTCACGTCAAGTTTCCTTTTAGCTCTAGAGCGTCTCAGGAGAAGCTCCCACCCAGGCTATGAAAGCACGCTGTTGATGTAGAGAACACTCGTTCCCTTCCCAGAGCCCTGCCTACAGTGATTAAAGCACGTCCTAAAACTGTTTTTTAGGTAGCTTCAGGGCAGCATGAATGGAGCTTTCAAAATGGGAAAGCAAGGCTTGTGCCATAAGGTCCCCGTTTCCAGCAAACACGCAGCCTACCTCCGTGTGATTCCTACCAAGGAAATATACACTCTAGCTACACACTGGTCCCTTCCTTGAATAAAGTTTATTTGGCACGGAGTTCTGCGTGTAGCCAACCGCCTCCCCCAAGGAGCGCTCTAGGTAGGCTATCGGGCTTAGCTTCTTCTAAAACCCTGCAGTGTAAGAGGAAGAGCTGTGCTTTGGTTACAGCAGGAACGCAGGCCGACTTTCTCCTGTAAGGATGGGGTCTTATGGTGAGACTTTGTAGGAGGAATGCGAAGCAGTTTGGGTTTCTCAGTGCCGCTCAGCCTAGGGCAATGAGGCAGATTTGCATGCCATGTAGGACGTGAGAGAACACATTTCCTGGAGCTGTTGGAGTGCTGAGGAAATCTAGCTCTCCCAAGGAAGAGTGCAGTGTGTTGCCCTCCACTCAGCATACACAGAGTGACTGGGAAAGGTTTCCGGGCCTGGATGTTTCTTAGCAGCCCAGTGGAGCCTGCCGGTACTCGGTGTTCTTGCAGAGAATGGGGTGCCCAGGCGAGGTCCTCGCTGTCTTGGAAAGCTTACTAACCTTAAAAGAAAACAAACCTGAAACTAAGGCCTCAAGGCAACTGCTCCAAGCTTCGCTTCGGCAGGGCTAGTCAAGGCTTTACCTTGAGGAAAGGCCTCACGTCAAGTTTCCTTTTAGCTCTAGAGCGTCTCAGGAGAAGCTCCCACCCAGGCTATGAAAGCACGCTGTTGATGTAGAGAACACTCGTTCCCTTCCCAGAGCCCTGCCTACAGTGACTAAAAGCACGTCCTAAAACTGTTTTTTAGGTAGCTTCAGGGCAGCATGAATGGAGCTTTCAAAATGGGAAAGCAAGGCTTGTGCCATAAGGTCCCCGTTTCCAGCGAACACGCAGCCTACCTCCGTGTGATTCCTACCAAGGAAATATACACTCTAGCTACACACTGGTCCCTTCCTTGAATAAAGTTTATTTGGCACGGAGTTCTGCGTGTAGCCAACCGCCTCCCCCAAGGAGCGCTCTAGGTAGGCTATCGGGCTTAGCTTCTTCTAAAACCCTGCAGTGTAAGAGGAAGAGCTGTGCTTTGGTTACAGCAGGAACGCAGGCCGACTTTCTCCTGTAAGGATGGGGTCTTATGGTACGACTTTGTAAGAGGAATGCGAAGCAGTTTGGGTTTCTCAGTGCCGCTCAGCCTAGGGCAATGAGGCAGATTTGCATGCCATGTAGGACGTGAGAGAACACATTTCCTGGAGCTGTTGGAGTGCTGAGGAAATCTAGCTCTCCCAAGGAAGAGTGCAGTGTGTTGCCCTCCACTCAGCATACACAGAGTGACTGGGAAAGGTTTCCGGGCCTGGATGTTTCTTAGCAGCCCAGTGGAGCCTGCCGGTACTCGGTGTTCTGGCAGGGAATGGGGTGCCCAGGCGAGGTCCTAGCTATCTTGAAAAGCTTACTAACCTTAAAAGAAAACAAACCTGAAACTAAGGCCTCAAGGCAACTGCTCCAAGCTTAGCTTCGGCAGGGCTAGTCAAGGCTTTACCTTGAGGAAAGGCCTCACGTCAAGTTTCCTTTTAGCTCTAGAGCGTCTCAGGAGAAGCTCCCACCCAGGCTATGAAAGCACGCTGTTGATGTAGAGAACACTCGTTCCCTTCCCAGAGCCCTGCCTACAGTGACTAAAAGCACGTCCTAAAACTGTTTTTTAGGGAGCTTCAGGGCAGCATGAATGGAGCTTTCAAAATGGAAAGCAAGGCTTGTGCCATAAGGTCCCCGTTTCCAGCGAACACGCAGCCTACCTCCGTGTGATTCCTACCAAGGAAATATACACTCTAGCTACACACTGGTCCCTTCCTTGAATAAAGTTTATTTGGCACGGAGTTCTGCGTGTAGCCAACCGCCTCCCCCAAGGAGCGCTCTAGGTAGGCTATCGGGCTTAGCTTCTTCTAAAACCCTGCAGTGTAAGAGGAAGAGCTGTGCTTTGGTTACAGCAGGAACGCAGGACGACTTTCTCCTGTAAGGATGGGGTCTTATGGTATGACTTTGTAGGAGGAATGCGAAGCAGTTTGGGTTTCTCAGTGCCGCTCAGCCTAGGGCAATGAGGCAGATTTGCATGCCATGTAGGACGTGAGAGAACACATTTCCTGGAGCTCTTGGAGTGCTGAGGAAATCTAGCTCTCCCAAGGAAGAGTGCAGTGTGTTGCCCTCCACTCAGCATACACAGAGTGACTGGGAAAGGTTTCCGGGCCTGGATGTTTCTTAGCAGCCCAGTGGAGCCTGCCGGTACTCGGTGTTCTTGCAGAGAATGGGGTGCCCAGGCGAGGTCCTCGCTGTCTTGGAAAGCTTACTAACCTTAAAAGAAAACAGACCTGAAACTAAGGCCTCAAGGCAACTGCTCCAAGCTTAGCTTCGGCAGGGCTAGTCAAGGCTTTACCTTGAGGAAAGGCCTCACGTCAAGTTTCCTTTTAGCTCTAGAGCGTCTCAGGAGAAGCTCCCACCCAGGCTATGAAAGCACGCTGTTGATGTAGAGAACACTCGTTCCCTTCCCAGAGCCCTGCCTACAGTGATTAAAGCACGTCCTAAAACTGTTTTTTAGGTAGCTTCAGGGCAGCATGAATGGAGCTTTCAAAATGGGAAAGCAAGGCTTGTGCCATAAGGTCCCCGTTTCCAGCAAACACGCAGCCTACCTCCGTGTGATTCCTACCAAGGAAATATACACTCTAGCTACACACTGGTCCCTTCCTTGAATAAAGTTTATTTGGCACGGAGTTCTGCGTGTAGCCAACCGCCTCCCCCAAGGAGCGCTCTAGGTAGGCTATCGGGCTTAGCTTCTTCTAAAACCCTGCAGTGTAAGAGGAAGAGCTGTGCTTTGGTTACAGCAGGAACGCAGGCCGACTTTCTCCTGTAAGGATGGGGTCTTATGGTATGACTTTGTAGGAGGAATGCGAAGCAGTTTGGGTTTCTCAGTGCCGCTCAGCCTAGGGCAATGAGGCAGATTTGCATGCCATGTAGGACGTGAGAGAACACATTTCCTGGAGCTGTTGGAGTGCTGAGGAAATCTAGCTCTCCCAAGGAAGAGTGCAGTGTGTTGCCCTCCACTCAGCATACACAGAGTGACTGGGAAAGATTTCCGGGCCTGGATGTTTCTTAGCAGCCCAGTGGAGCCTGCCGGTACTCGGTGTTCTTGCAGGGAATAGGGTGCCCAGGCGAGGTCCTCGCTGTCTTGAAAAGCTTACTAACCTTAAAAGAAAACAGACCTGAAACTAAGGCCTCAAGGCAACTGCTCCAAGCTTCGCTTCGGCAGGGCTAGTCAAGGCTTTACCTTGAGGAAAGGCCTCACGTCAAGTTTCCTTTTAGCTCTAGAGCGTCTCAGGAGAAGCTCCCACCCAGGCTATGAAAGCACGCTGTTGATGTAGAGAACACTCGTTCCCTTCCCAGAGCCCTGCCTACAGTGACTAAAAGCACGTCCTAAAACTGTTTTTTAGGTAGCTTCAGGGCAGCATGAATGGAGCTTTCAAAATGGGAAAGCAAGGCTTGTGCCATAAGGTCCCCGTTTCCAGCGAACACGCAGCCTACCTCCGTGTGATTCCTACCAAGGAAATATACACTCTAGCTACACACTGGTCCCTTCCTTGAATAAAGTTTATTTGGCACGGAGTTCTGCGTGTAGCCAACCGCCTCCCCCAAGGAGCGCTCTAGGTAGGCTATCGGGCTTAGCTTCTTCTAAAACCCTGCAGTGTAAGAGGAAGAGCTGTGCTTTGGTTACAGCAGGAACGCAGGCCGACTTTCTCCTGTAAGGATGGGGTCTTATGGTATGACTTTGTAGGAGGAATGCGAAGCAGTTTGGTTTTCTCTGTGCCGCTCAGCCTAGGGCAATGAGGCAGATTTGCATGCCATGTAGGACGTGAGAGAACACATTTCCTGGAGCTGTTGGAGTGCTGAGGAAATCTAGCTCTCCCAAGGAAGAGTGCAGTGTGTTGCCCTCCACTCAGCATACACAGAGTGACTGGGAAAGGTTTCCGGGCCTGGATGTTTCTTAGCAGCCCAGTGGAGCCTGCCGGTACTCGGTGTTCTGGCAGGGAATAGGATGCCCAGGCGAGGTCCTAGCTATCTTGAAAAGCTTACTAACCTTAAAAGAAAACAAACCTGAAACTAAGGCCTCAAGGCAACTGCTCCAAGCTTAGCTTCGGCAGGGCTAGTCAAGGCTTTACCTTGAGGAAAGGCCTCACGTCAAGTTTCCTTTTAGCTCTAGAGCGTCTCAGGAGAAGCTCCCACCCAGGCTATGAAAGCACGCTGTTGATGTAGAGAACACTCGTTCCCTTCCCAGAGCCCTGCCTACAGTGATTAAAGCACGTCCTAAAACTGTTTTTTAGGTAGCTTCAGGGCAGCATGAATGGAGCTTTCAAAATGGGAAAGCAAGGCTTGTGCCATAAGGTCCCCGTTTCCAGCGAACACGCAGCCTACCTCCGTGTGATTCCTACCAAGGAAATATACACTCTAGCTACACACTGGTCCCTTCCTTGAATAAAGTTTATTTGGCACGGAGTTCTGCGTGTAGCCAACCGCCTCCCCCAAGGAGCGCTCTAGGTAGGCTATCGGGCTTAGCTTCTTCTAAAACCCTGCAGTGTAAGAGGAAGAGCTGTGCTTTGGTTACAGCAGGAACGCAGGCCGACTTTCTCCTGTAAGGATGGGGTCTTATGGTGAGACTTTGTAGGAGGAATGCGAAGCAGTTTGGGTTTCTCAGTGCCGCTCAGCCTAGGGTAATGAGGCAGATTTGCATGCCATGTAGGACGTGAGAGAACACATTTCCTGGAGCTGTTGGAGTCCTGAGGAAATCTAGCTCTCCCAAGGAAGAGTGCAGTGTGTTGCCCTCCACTCAGCATACACAGAGTGACTGGGAAAGGTTTCCGGGCCTGGATGTTTCTTAGCAGCCCAGTGGAGCCTGCCGGTACTCGGTGTTCTTGCAGAGAATAGGGTGCCCAGGCGAGGTCCTCGCTGTCTTGGAAAGCTTACTAACCTTAAAAGAAAACAGACCTGAAACTAAGGCCTCAAGGCAACTGCTCCAAGCTTCGCTTCGGCAGGGCTAGTCAAGGCTTTACCTTGAGGAAAGGCCTCACGTCAAGTTTCCTTTTAGCTCTAGAGCGTCTCAGGAGAAGCTCCCACCCAGGCTATGAAAGCACGCTGTTGATGTAGAGAACACTCGTTCCCTTCCCAGAGCCCTGCCTACAGTGACTAAAAGCACGTCCTAAAACTGTTTTTTAGGTAGCTTCAGGGCAGCATGAATGGAGCTTTCAAAATGGGAAAGCAAGGCTTGTGCCATAAGGTCCCCGTTTCCAGCGAACACGCAGCCTACCTCCGTGTGATTCCTACCAAGGAAATATACACTCTAGCTACACACTGGTCCCTTCCTTGAATAAAGTTTATTTGGCACGGAGTTCTGCGTGTAGCCAACCGCCTCCCCCAAGGAGCGCTCTAGGTAGGCTATCGGGCTTAGCTTCTTCTAAAACCCTGCAGTGTAAGAGGAAGAGCTGTGCTTTGGTTACAGCAGGAACGCAGGCCGACTTTCTCCTGTAAGGATGGGGTCTTATGGTGTGACTTTGTAGGAGGAATGCGAAGCAGTTTGGGTTTCTCAGTGCCGCTCATCCTAGGGCAATGAGGCAGATTTGCATGCCATGTAGGACGTGAGAGAACACATTTCCTGGAGCTGTTGGAGTGCTGAGGAAATCTAGCTCTCCCAAGGAAGAGTGCAGTGTGTTGCCCTCCACTCAGCATACACAGAGTGACTGGGAAAGATTTCCGGGCCTGGATGTTTCTTAGCAGCCCAGTGGAGCCTGCCGGTACTCGGTGTTCTTGCAGGGAATAGGGTGCCCAGGCGAGGTCCTCGCTGTCTTGAAAAGCTTACTAACCTTAAAAGAAAACAGACCTGAAACTAAGGCCTCAAGGCAACTGCTCCAAGCTTCGCTTCGGCAGGGCTAGTCAAGGCTTTACCTTGAGGAAAGGCCTCACGTCAAGTTTCCTTTTAGCTCTAGAGCGTCTCAGGAGAAGCTCCCACCCAGGCTATGAAAGCACGCTGTTGATGTAGAGAACACTCGTTCCCTTCCCAGAGCCCTGCCTACAGTGACTAAAAGCACGTCCTAAAACTGTTTTTTAGGTAGCTTCAGGGCAGCATGAATGGATCTTTCAAAATGGGAAAGCAAGGCTTGTGCCATAAGGTCCCCGTTTCCAGCGAACACGCAGCCTACCTCCGTGTGATTCCTACCAAGGAAATATACACTCTAGCTACACACTGGTCCCTTCCTTGAATAAAGTTTATTTGGCACGGAGTTCTGCGTGTAGCCAACCGCCTCCCCCAAGGAGCGCTCTAGGTAGGCTATCGGGCTTAGCTTCTTCTAAAACCCTGCAGTGTAAGAGGAAGAGCTGTGCTTTGGTTACAGCAGGAACGCAGGCCGACTTTCTCCTGTAAGGATGGGGTCTTATGGTGAGACTTTGTAGGAGGAATGCGAAGCAGTTTGGGTTTCTCAGTGCCGCTCAGCCTAGGGCAATGAGGCAGATTTGCATGCCATGTAGGACGTGAGAGAACACATTTCCTGGAGCTGTTGGAGTCCTGAGGAAATCTAGCTCTCCCAAGGAAGAGTGCAGTGTGTTGCCCTCCACTCAGCATACACAGAGTGACTGGGAAAGGTTTCCGGGCCTGGATGTTTCTTAGCAGCCCAGTGGAGCCTGCCGGTACTCGGTGTTCTTGCAGAGAATAGGGTGCCCAGGCGAGGTCCTCGCTGTCTTGGAAAGCTTACTAACCTTAAAAGAAAACAGACCTGAAACTAAGGCCTCAAGGCAACTGCTCCAAGCTTAGCTTCGGCAGGGCTAGTCAAGGCTTTACCTTGAGGAAAGGCCTCACGTCAAGTTTCCTTTTAGCTCTAGAGCGTCTCAGGAGAAGCTCCCACCCAGGCTATGAAAGCACGCTGTTGATGTAGAGAACACTCGTTCCCTTCCCAGAGCCCTGCCTACAGTGACTAAAAGCACGTCCTAAAACTGTTTTTTAGGTAGCTTCAGGGCAGCATGAATGGAGCTTTCAAAATGGGAAAGCAAGGCTTGTGCCATAAGGTCCCCGTTTCCAGCGAACACGCAGCCTACCTCCGTGTGATTCCTACCAAGGAAATATACACTCTAGCTACACACTGGTCCCTTCCTTGAATAAAGTTTATTTGGCACGGAGTTCTGCGTGCAGCCAACCGCCTCCCCCAAGGAGCGCTCTAGGTAAGCTATCGGGCTTAGCTTCTTCTAAAACCCTGCAGTGTAAGAGGAAGAGCTGTGCTTTGGTTACAGCAGGAACGCAGGCCGACTTTCTCCTGTAAGGATGGGGTCTTATGGTGTGACTTTGTAGGAGGAATGCGAAGCAGTTTGGGTTTCTCAGTGCCGCTCAGCCTAGGGCAATGAGGCAGATTTGCATGCCATGTAGGACGTGAGAGAACACATTTCCTGGAGCTGTTGGAGTGCTGAGGAAATCTAGCTCTCCCAAGGAAGAGTGCAGTGTGTTGCCCTCCACTCAGCATACACAGAGTGACTGGGAAAGTTTTCCGGGCCTGGATGTTTCTTAGCAGCCCAGTGGAGCCTGCCGGTACTCGGTGTTCTTGCAGGGAATAGGGTGCCCAGGCGAGGTCCTCGCTGTCTTGAAAAGCTTACTAACTTTAAAAGAAAACAGACCTGAAACTAAGACCTCAAGGCAACTGCTCCAAACTTAGCTTCGGCAGGGCTAGTCAAGGCTTTACCTTGAGGAAAGGCCTCACGTCAAGTTTCCTTTTAGCTCTAGAGCGTCTCAGGAGAAGCTCCCACCCAGGCTATGAAAGCACGCTGTTGATGTAGAGAACACTCGTTCCCTTCCCAGAGCCCTGCCTACAGTGATTAAAGCACGTCCTAAAACTGTTTTTTAGGTAGCTTCAGGGCAGCATGAATGGATCTTTCAAAATGGGAAAGCAAGGCTTGTGCCATAAGGTCCCCGTTTCCAGCGAACACGCAGCCTACCTCCGTGTGATTCCTACCAAGGAAATATACACTCTAGCTACACACTGGTCCCTTCCTTGAATAAAGTTTATTTGGCACGGAGTTCTGCGTGTAGCCAACCGCCTCCCCCAAGGAGCGCTCTAGGTAGGCTATCGGGCTTAGCTTCTTCTAAAACCCTGCAGTGTAAGAGGAAGAGCTGTGCTTTGGTTACAGCAGGAACGCAGGCCGACTTTCTCCTGTAAGGATGGTGTCTTATGGTGTGACTTTGTAGGAGAAATGCGAAGCAGTTTGGGTTTCTCAGTGCCGCTCAGCCTAGGGCAATGAGGCAGATTTGCATGCCATGTAGGACGTGAGAGAACACATTTCCTGGAGCTGTTGGAGTGCTGAGGAAATCTAGCTCTCCCAAGGAAGAGTGCAGTGTGTTGCCCTCCACTCAGCATACACAGAGAGACTGGGAAAGGTTTCCGGGCCTGGATGTTTCTTAGCAGCCCAGTGGAGCCTGCCGGTACTCGGTGTTCTTGCAGAGAATAGGGTGCCCAGGCGAGGTCCTCGCTGTCTTGGAAAGCTTACTAAGCTTAAAAGAAAACAGACCTGAAACTAAGGCCTCAAGGCAAGTGCTCCAAGCTTAGCTTCGGCAGGGCTAGTCAAGGCTTTACCTTGAGGAAAGGCCTCACGTCAAGTTTCCTTTTAGCTCTAGAGCGTCTCAGGAGAAGCTCCCACCCAGGCTATGAAAGCACGCTGTTGATGTAGAGAACACTCGTTCCCTTCCCAGAGCCCTGCCTACAGTGACTAAAAGCACGTCCTAAAACTGTTTTTTAGGTAGCTTCAGGGCAGCATGAATGGAGCTTTCAAAATGGGAAAGCAAGGCTTGTGCCATAAGGTCCCCGTTTCCAGCGAACACGCAGCCTACCTCCGTGTGATTCCTACCAAGGAAATATACACTCTAGCTACACACTGGTCCCTTCCTTGAATAAAGTTTATTTGGCACGGAGTTCTGCGTGTAGCCAACCGCCTCCCCCAAGGAGCGCTCTAGGTAGGCTATCGGGCTTAGCTTCTTCTAAAACCCTGCAGTGTAAGAGGAAGAGCTGTGCTTTGGTTACAGCAGGAACGCAGGCCGACTTTCTCCTGTAAGGATGGGGTCTTATGGTGAGACTTTGTAGGAGGAATGCGAAGCAGTTTGGGTTTCTCAGTGCCGCTCAGCCTAGGGCAATGAGGCAGATTTGCATGCCATGTAGGACGTGAGAGAACACATTTCCTGGAGCTGTTGGAGTCCTGAGGAAATCTAGCTCTCCCAAGGAAGAGTGCAGTGTGTTGCCCTCCACTCAGCATACACAGAGTGACTGGGAAAGGTTTCCGGGCCTGGATGTTTCTTAGCAGCCCAGTGGAGCCTGCCGGTACTCGGTGTTCTTGCAGAGAATAGGGTGCCCAGGCGAGGTCCTCGCTGTCTTGGAAAGCTTACTAACCTTAAAAGAAAACAGACCTGAAACTAAGGCCTCAAGGCAACTGCTCCAAGCTTAGCTTCGGCAGGGCTAGTCAAGGCTTTACCTTGAGGAAAGGCCTCACGTCAAGTTTCCTTTTAGCTCTAGAGCGTCTCAGGAGAAGCTCCCACCCAGGCTATGAAAGCACGCTGTTGATGTAGAGAACACTCGTTCCCTTCCCAGAGCCCTGCCTACAGTGACTAAAAGCACGTCCTAAAACTGTTTTTTAGGTAGCTTCAGGGCAGCATGAATGGAGCTTTCAAAATGGGAAAGCAAGGCTTGTGCCATAAGGTCCCCGTTTCCAGCGAACACGCAGCCTACCTCCGTGTGATTCCTACCAAGGAAATATACACTCTAGCTACACACTGGTCCCTTCCTTGAATAAAGTTTATTTGGCACGGAGTTCTGCGTGTAGCCAACCGCCTCCCCCAAGGAGCGCTCTAGGTAGGCTATCGGGCTTAGCTTCTTCTAAAACCCTGCAGTGTAAGAGGAAGAGCTGTGCTTTGGTTACAGCAGGAACGCAGGCCGACTTTCTCCTGTAAGGATGGGGTCTTATGGTGAGACTTTGTAGGAGGAATGCGAAGCAGTTTGGGTTTCTCAGTGCCGCTCAGCCTAGGGCAATGAGGCAGATTTGCATGCCATGTAGGACGTGAGAGAACACATTTCCTGGAGCTGTTGGAGTGCTGAGGAAATCTAGCTCTCCCAAGGAAGAGTGCAGTGTGTTGCCCTCCACTCAGCATACACAGAGTGACTGGGAAAGGTTTCCGGGCCTGGATGTTTCTTAGCAGCCCAGTGGAGCCTGCCGGTACTCGGTGTTCTTGCAGGGAATAGGGTGCCCAGGCGAGGTCCTCGCTGTCTTGAAAAGCTTACTAACCTTAAAAGAAAACAGACCTGAAACTAAGGCCTCAAGTCAAGTGCTCCAAGCTTCGCTTCGGCAGGTCTAGTCAAGGCTTTACCTTGAGGAAAGGCCTCACGTCAAGTTTACTTTTAGCTCTAGAGCGTCTCAGGAGAAGCTCCCACCCAGGCTATGAAAGCACGCTGTTGATGTAGAGAACACTCGTTCCCTTCCCAGAGCCCCGCCTACAGTGATTAAAGCACGTCCTAAAACTGTTTTTTAGGTAGCTTCAGGGCAGCATGAATGGAGCTTTCAAAATGGGAAAGCAAGGCTTGTGCCATAAGGTCCCCGTTTCCAGCGAACACGCAGCCTACCTCCGTGTGATTCCTACCAAGGAAATATACACTCTAGCTACACACTGGTCCCTTCCTTGAATAAAGTTTATTTGGCACGGAGTTCTGCGTGTAGCCAACCGCCTCCCCCAAGGAGCGCTCTAGGTAGGCTATCGGGCTTAGCTTCTTCTAAAACCCTGCAGTGTAAGAGGAAGAGCTGTGCTTTGGTTACAGCAGGAACGCAGGCCGACTTTCTCCTGTAAGGATGGGGTCTTATGGTGTGACTTTGTAGGAGGAATGCGAAGCAGTTTGGGTTTCTCAGTGCCGCTCAGCCTAGGGCAATGAGGCAGATTTGCATGCCATGTAGGACGTGAGAGAACACATTTCCTGGAGCTGTTGGAGTGCTGAGGAAATCTAGCTCTCCCAAGGAAGAGTGCAGTGTGTTGCCCTCCACTCAGCATACACAGAGTGACTGGGAAAGGTTTCCGGGCCTGGATGTTTCTTAGCAGCCCAGTGGAGCCTGCCGGTACTCGGTGTTCTTGCAGAGAATGGGGTGCCCAGGCGAGGTCCTCGCTGTCTTGGAAAGCTTACTAACCAAAAAGAAAAAAGACCTGAAACTAAGGCCTCAAGGCAACTGCTCCAAGCTTAGCTTCGGCAGGGCTAGTCAAGGCTTTACCTTGAGGAAAGGCCTCACGTCAAGTTTCCTTTTAGCTCTAGAGCGTCTCAGGAGAAGCTCCCACCCAGGCTATGAAAGCACGCTGTTGATGTAGAGAACACTCGTTCCCTTCCCAGAGCCCCGCCTACAGTGATTAAAGCACGTCCTAAAACTGTTTTTTAGGTAGCTTCAGGGCAGCATGAATGGAGCTTTCAAAATGGGAAAGCAAGGCTTGTGCCATAAGGTCCCCGTTTCCAGCAAACACGCAGCCTACCTCCGTGTGATTCCTACCAAGGAAATATACACTCTAGCTACACACTGGTCCCTTCCTTGAATAAAGTTTATTTGGCACGGAGTTCTGCGTGTAGCCAACCGCCTCCCCCAAGGAGCGCTCTAGGTAGGCTATCGGGCTTAGCTTCTTCTAAAACCCTGCAGTGTAAGAGGAAGAGCTGTGCTTTGGTTACAGCAGGAACGCAGGCCGACTTTCTCC